>NC_085138.1:124186278-125386278 GCF_035046485.1 Aedes albopictus
ATAGTTACAATTTTAAAAATATTTAGAAATTGATCATTGACCAGAAAAATAGAAATTTCTAATAATTATTTCAAATAATTTTGGAATAGCAATGGCAGATTTCTATAAAATTTTAAATTCAAATGACCTCCTTGACAAGTTTTTTCCACGAATACAATTATTTCAAATAACGAGACGCACAGGATATTGGTCTAAGAATTCTTGGTATTTCAGAAACGGTAGTAATCCGAATAACTCATTAGTCATGGGCAAATATAAAGGTTGCCATGGTTCGCTTGTTGGGCAAAAGTTTGGGTTGTTTGTCAAAATCAGGGTTCCTGATTTCCACTTTTCATCTTCTTCCACATTCGAAGACAGTCAGCAGCGAACAGTTGTCGCTTTAGTTCGTGTGTATGCTTGTCAGCGACGACAGCAATCTCCGGCGAACGGTGGGAAGCCACACTTGGAAATTACTCATTCGTCCACATTCGCATCGCAAGCGAATCCGATTTGTGAGTGATGCGATTGATATTGTGCTTACGAATTTTCGATTTTTTCGAATTATTTTCGTTGCTAATCTAGCATTTCAGCAACAATACAGTAAAAATGTATGCATTACATGCAGAAATTCTCTTCTACTTATGATAATAGTCGCTTCGATCGCTCACCAGCATTCTTCACCATTCGCCATTCATTCATTCGCCTGCGACGAATGGCAACGAATATTCATGTCAAGCAGCTGGCTCATCGCTTCCCACTGGTGATGGGGTTGCGTGTTTGATCACGACGATCCGTTTGCTGCATCTTTCTCGATTCGCTTCAGCAAAGAGGAGTGAATATGAATGGAGTGAAGCGAATATACCGATCCTTGGTCAAAATGTTTGTCATATTGTAAGAAGGCCTTAAATGTTCTATCTACAAGAAATTATATAGCAATTTCATTTAAAAAAATCAATACAAATCAAGATTTCTAGTTCATATTGACAAATTCGTTCAGAATGTTTCGTTTACTTCAAGAAGATCATCAGTTACTTTTTAATTAGTTTCGATTTTTTTTTCTTACGAGATATAATCGATCCTAGTATTTCGATAGAACTTCGACTACATACCGAGGCTGCATTTTAAAGTACAATTGGTTGGTTCTGAACCGTCACAAATAAAACTTGACTTTTTAGGTTTTATGATGGTTCTTTCCGTGTCAATTGGTAACCGAAAGAAATCAGTTCAGTTGTCTGTTTAATCAGTCAGGCGTCCTAAACGTCAAACTATTCGTAAAGAACCATCGACTTGGTAACCCTATCCTGCGATACATATTAGCCCTATTGTTGCAGTCTGATTGAGGAAATGGTTCAATGCTTGTTGCACCAACCTGGTTGCTGGCTGGCTGGTGGTAGAACGACCTTAATTGTTTCGTTTCCCACATTACCTCACCCATTGTACTACATAGATATGTACGGTACGTACGGCACTGCACTCAGGTACAGGTTCCTCCTTCCCCTTTTTTACAGAACTGTTTTTGTTCGATTTCCTGATGGAACTGATAAAAAGGAAGGAAGCAAACAGCACCATTGCGGGGACTGCCGCGCCGACATGTGGTGGCGCTTGATGAATGACTCGCGCCTTCTTGGTACTATAGCTAACTAGTGCTGGGTTGACAAACAACAGGTGAACATTGAATGGCACTTTCTTTCCCTTTCTTCTTAGATTATTACGATTATTATGGGGAACACCGTCGTCGTCGTCGACGACGACGTTGTCATCGTTGTCATTACTATCGCGTGTCACCACAAAAGAATGGTCTCAGTGGCGGCAGCAGCAGCAGCAGTGCAGCACACCTAATGACACTTGTTAGATCGAGCACGGAAAATAGCTCATTCGGTGACAAGAGCACAATTCATGTGTATAGAGCTTCATATAGCGTGGTGCTGTGTTGTTGGAAGCTTTTGTTTACCTTTCTGGAGGCGCCCCCAATGATAGAGGCACCTTTGGTGATAGCAGTGAGGACAGTGGAATAAGGGTATATGTAAGGCAAAGTTGGCTCATCATCCTATCCTTTCCTCAAAAATTATTGTTTCCCCTAACTTGGACCAAACCACGAATTTTACGGTTCCACAAAACTACTAGTCAAGAAGATCGATGTCTGGAATATTAAAACAAAGTTTCACATGAATTTGGCTCCGTTATGCCTGTTGACACATGAGCCTAAAATTAACGTTTGAGTAAAGCAAAAAGTTGGCGTCGTACTCTTGTGCTGGGCGGTCTCTATCTCTTTGGTGACGGATGAGCTTAATAAAGCATTTCAGTACTAGGGTACCGAGCCACTTGGGCAGTGGCCGGTATTTTGGGCACTCTTCGCTATAACTCAGTCAATTCCAAACCAATGGACTTGAAATTTTGTACACAGCTACTTACTACGTATCTCACCGCGTTCCAGAAACGCTGAAACCCCCAGAGATTGAACATCAGGTCACGTTAACAAAAGGGATTCAAACAATTTTCAACGCGCTATGCCAGAATTTTCGTAAGTCCTGGGGTGATTCTTGGAACCCTATTAAGTGCCACAGTTACCAAGGGTGGGGTAACGAAACGTGGTATAGCCACATGGATGCTAAATGCATAATTTCATGCATGTGTGTTATGATTATCCGGTAAGCAGTTTGTATTGTGGGGCAATCCTGAGTGAAATTTTGGAATTGCTTCAACAGTCAAAAGTTGTTGAAACACGTACCCGGCAGATGAATGCGAACTTCAGTCGTGCCGGTAACTTTGTTTCAAAACCGTAAACTCTTCTACTGATGTACGTACATTTGCGTAAATTTTCTGACTGTGTAGCTGTGCACGTCTCGCATACCCTTACAAAACGGAGCCCATCGTTATAGATTGCGCGGCGAAGAATGAATGAATTGCGGCGCAGTAAAGTGTAAGCGCACCAAGAAAGGCGCTCTCTTCCGAAGTAGAGCACGGATCACCTTCGTGCGACTGTCATCATCATCATCACCATCACCAGCAGCAGCGGTGATCGTGATCGAGCGCGAAACGAACGTTGTTGCCTGACGGACGGTGTGGTTGAGGTAGGACACGGGCGCGGCGGGCGCATTTAATGGACTAATCGAGCACCGAGGGGAGGGATAATAGGATGCAATTGGTGATGGCGGCGGTGGCGGCCATAGTGGCGGCGACGCCGACGACGACGACGACGACAACAACAGTAACGATACCACCACAAGTTATGGAATGTTAATTGTGAGCATGGCTTTGGGTGCGCTTTTTCCCTTCTTTGTTTCCGTTCGGACACTGACGCTGCTGAGGCTGATGCGATGATTCGATGGATGAGGAATTTAGAAATGTAAGGCAGTACGGTAAGTGTTGCTGCACCACCCGGCTTTTGAAATGACAACCTCGCTAGATCTGGCGTAATGTTTAACAGCAGACATGGAAGTACATTGCCCTGACGTAGTCGACGTCAAGTTAAAAAAAAAAACTGAAGAGTTCGCCCGAAGTCCCTACGGTTTTCTTACTATCAAATGCATTAGTAAGCTCCCTGGTACGGTAAATAGCAGTATTGTACAAACGTTAAACTCAAACAAAACAATGCTAGCGTGGGTGTACTGTTGACCAACCATTCAATGTTTGACATCGATGAACTAGGATTAACTAAGAAATTTCTGCTGGGATTTATCTAGGAGTTGTTAATGGAATTCGTTTTGAAAAATCCCTGTGAAATTTCCAAGAATCCTCCAAGAAATTCCTCCAGAAACACAACACTCTTTGGCACATCCAATTATTTCTACTGGTTTCATCAAGTTGTTCCATGAAGGATTTCTCTTGAATTGCTGCGCTCTCCTGATAGGAATCCTTAGGATTTTTTTCTAGGATTCATCCGGAAGTGTCTACTGGGAATTTTGCAGTGATTTTTCTAAGAATTCTTCAAGACATTCCTTCAGAGATTTTCTCCAAGAATTCTTGGATTCTTCCACAAATAAGGTAGGGTATCGCGCTACTTGGACGGTGGCTTCAATATTCGTCTGTTTTCCACTATAACTCAGTCAATTTTTAACCAATTGACTTGAAATGTTGTACACGGGTAGATACTATACCTATCTCACTGCATTCCAAAAATTGTGTCAATTGGTTCAAATTTGACTGAGTTATAGTGAAAAACAGACGAAAATAGAAGCCACCGCCAAAGTGGCGCGATTCCCTATACCGGGGCAAGTTGAAACGGGTGGAGCAAAATGAAACAGCGGGTTAACATGATGTTACCGAATGATAGTAATCAGCTTGAATGCCATAACACATAGTTTTTGATTCAAACAATGTTTTGGCGAAATAAAAATTTCTAAATTGTATTGAAATCTATTTCAAAACTTCGCGTTTCATCTTGCCCCACCTGTTTCAACTTGCCCCGGTGTACCTTACCTACTATATGATTCCTCCACAAATACTTACTATACTTACTCGGCTTCCTACAGGAATGCCTGCTGAAAATCCTCTAGGGAATCGTTCGGGTAATCTTGTTTTTCCAACAAGTTTTTGAGGAAATTTCTTAAAAATCTATCCACAAATACTTCCTGAAACTCCAATGGTTTTTTCCGGGGTTGCCCTAGGATTTCTGAGGGAATCCCCACGGAGATTTCTTGTAGAGATTTCTCTGGGAATTTCTCCAAAAATATTTACTAGAATTGCTTCAGGGATTCTTGATGCCTGATTCCTCAAATTTCGACTAGGATTCCTTCAGTTCTTCCTGCCACAATTCCTGCATGAGTTCTTGCCAGGAGATTCCTCCTGGATTTTCTCCGCATTTTTCTCTGGGAAATCTCTAGCAGAGTCTTACAGGTATTCATTTGGACATTTTTATCTGGGATTGGTCTAGAGATACCTCCAAGGATTTCAGCAGAAATTCCACCAGGAAAATTCCACCTCTAGAAATTTCACAATTCATTATTTGTGTATACATGGATTGCTTCAAGAAGGTTTTTATAAATTACTAGATCCCTATATTTTTTTTAGAATTTTTTTTAGAATTTCTTATGAAAGTTATTTAAGAAATTTCTCCTATTCAGAAAGGCATCTCTTTGGCTTGAGAAAATCCTTCAGTCATTTTTTCAGAAACTTCTCCCGGGTGGTTTTCACGAAATCTTCCAAAAATTCCTGTAGAAATTTCTACAGGGAAATTCTTTAGAAAAATTATCCATAGATTTCTTCTGAAAAATCACTAGGAGGCTAAGGCCTGTGTTGCCTCTGCTTTATATAGTAGTCGTCTCCATTCCACTCGGTCCATGGCTGTGTGTCTCCAGTTCCGCACTCTGCGTAGGGTCCGCAGATCGTCCTCCACTTGGTCGACCCACCTAGCTCGCTGCGCACCACGTCTTCTTGAGCCGGTCGGATGATTCTCGAGAACCATTTTAGTCGGGTTGCTATCCGATATCCTGAGGACGTGACCCATCCACCGTAGCCTCCCGATTTTCGCGGTATGGACGATGGTTGGTTCTCTCAGCAGCTGATGCAGCTCGTGGTTTATTCGCCTTCTCCAAGCCCCGTCTTCCATCTGCACTCCGCCGTAGATGGTATATTCGAAAATTTTCCTTACTATGCCTTTCAAAAATCATTTAGAAATTTTAATAGGTATTCCACCTATTTTTTTCAAAAAAATAAAAAAAAGTTCCGAAAATCTTGCATGGATTGATGTATTAGACATTCGTGCAAGGATTTCTTCAGAAATGGCAGAGCATTCAGCATTTTCTACAGGGATTCCTTAACACAAAAAACAAAGATTTCGTTTGAAACTCTTCCGAGTTAAAAAAAATTCCTTTCGGCAGTTCCTCCAGAAAATTTATCCAGGGATTTCTTCAGAAAAACATAAGAATTTCGTCAAATCATAAAAAAAAACTCACAGAAATCATTCGGTAACTTTGTTCAGGGATTGCATGATAAATTCCTCCTGGGACTCTCTAAAAAAAATCACAAGGGACTCCTCCCGAAGCTTCTAAAAAAATTTTTTAGGAAAACCTTGCATCGATTGTGGAAATTTCTCAAAGAATGTATGTAGAAAATCTTTCTTAGTTTTTTTTCAGAAAGTATTCCGTAGATAAAAAAAAAGTCCAGTTTGGTTTTCTCAGAAATTCATACAAAGCGTCTAAAATGATGTTTTCAGAGATTTTTTTTTTAATTAGTCTACACCCAAGTAACCACGGTGCTGAAGCCTTATTGCATGCAGATATACGCTATATTTAGAGCAATCATTACTTTGCATGCAAACTTGAGGTTGATTGAAAGTGGAAATGGGCAATTATAGAATCAAATCAAGATTGTACTGGTATAATCTTAGTTCAGTCGTATAATTGCCATGTCCAGTTTAAATCAACCTTTAGTTCAAGTAAAGTAATGAATGCTCTAAATACACCGTATATCTGCATGCAATAAAGCTTCAGCACCGTGGTTACTCTGGCAGATTCTTCAAAAAAAAAAAAAAAAAATACCAAACATTCCATCACAAAATCTTCCATGGATTCCTTAAGAACTTCTGCAGGGCTGCTTGCAGAAAATTCTTTCAAAGATCCCTTCAAAAATTTCTCCAGGTATTCCTAAAATAAATCATTTAGAAATACCTTCCGATTTTTTTGTATAGGAGATTCAGGAATTTCTCGAGAAATTCTTTAAGAACATAACTCATGGGTTGCTCTTAACATCCTCTTAACATTTCTTTACAGATTTCTTCAGAGGTTTTTTTACAGTTTTCTTTAGATATTCCTCTAGATTTTTTAAATGTGAGGAGATTCTTTGACATTACTTATTTTGATTTCCCCAGTTCCCAAGTTAAGATTTCCCCAGAGGAATTCTAGAATTCCTGCAGACATTTTTCCTGTTGTTTCTTAAAAAAGACTTCCAAGGATTGATTGATTATGAAATTATTTGGAAATTGTTTTAGATATTCCTTACAGAAATTCCACAAAGGATTGCTCCCTCAATCTTATACAAATTCCTATAGAAATTTCTCTAGGGACTCCTTCAGAAATTTCTCAAAAAATTCAACCAGAAATTACTTCAAGGAGTCCTCTAGATAATCTTCCATGGATTGCTTTTAAAACTACTGCATAAATACGCTTCTTGATCTAATTGCTTCAAAAGTTATTCCATGAATTCATCCAGCAATTTTTCTAAGTTCTCTTCTAAAAACCACTAGAGATTTTTTCCATAAATTTATTGAAATTTTCCTATAGAAAACATTCAACGCTCTTTCTAAGAAGTTCTCCTCCTGATTTCTTCAGATATTCCCCCAGCAATTACTTCAAAAAATCGGAAATTCATAAAAATTAAAAAAAAAAAGTTTTTATCGTGGATTTCTTCCAAAATTTTCCACATAACAATTCAGAAAATTCTCTAGGAAACCCTTGTATGGGTTGCATACATTTTTCGAAGGAAGCCTGTAGAAAATCTTTCTTAGACTTTTCTGATAGTAGTCCATGGATTTTTAAAGAAACTTCAGAAGAGATTTTTCAGTAGATGTTCTCATGTATTTTCCAGAAATTTTACCAAGTATCTCTTCCAAAAGTCTTCCTTGGAGTCTTCAATAAGTACACCAGGGATGCTTTCAGAGATTCCTGCAAATATTCTTTCAAACATTATTTAGGGATCCATTCCGAAATTTTTATCTACGGATTTCTTCCGAAAATTCTTCAGGAATTCCTTCAGAAATTTCTCGAGGAAATCTTTTTGAAAATCATCGATGGGTTGCTTCAAAAACTCCTCCAGGATTTTTTTTTGTAAATTTCTCCCGAAGTTTCTTCAGAGTTTTGTTCAGACATTTATTAAGTGGTTTCTGTAAAAAATTCTGCAGGGATTCCTTGAGAAACCTTATTTGAATTCCATGAGAAACCTTGTTAAGAAATCACTCTTTTCAAGACAAAAGGCAGATGAAGTGAAAAAAATTAAGAAATGAAGATTTCCTCAGTAGTTTATAACGAATTTCCTTAGATATTTCTCTAGTGATTTCGTAAAAAAAAACTTCCAGAAATCGATTTTTTTATGAAATTATACAAGAGACTCATTTGAAAGTTCCTTTTCATATTTAGGGTCTGGGACCATTTGGGCAGGAGCACCTATTTTGGGCACTTGCTGCCATAACTCAGTCAATTTCAAACCGATAGACATGAATTTTTACATAGCTAGATATTGCGTCTTCCTGATCGTGTTTCAAAAATCATGTCAAACGATTCAAAATGGACTGAGTTATAGCAGCAAGTGCCCAAAATAGGTGCTCCTGCCCAAATGGCGCCAGACCCTATTCGGGAATTCTTCCAAACAATTTTGCATTCAATCTTCTACAGAATAATTTTAAAGCTTCTCTAGGGATTCCTTCAAAAATTGCTCAAGAGATTCCGCCAGAAATTTCTCCCGGGACTCCTTTCGCAAATCTTCCACAGATTGCTTCCAGAAATACTCCATGAGTATTTGATTCGTTTACAAAATCCAAAATCCTCTAGAGATTGCTTTCAGAAAATTTTCGTCGGGTTCTTTAAGAAATTTCTCCAAAGATTTTTATGAAAACATTGTTTGGATTGCTTCAGAAATTTCTCCTTGAATTTATTCAGAAACTAGCTGCCCCGGCAAACGTCGTTCTGCCTGCCTACTGTGGTTTTGACAAATATCTCCATAGAGAAGTGCCTCAAAAATTTATCTGCATGGGAGCTTCCCTTTCCTGAGGGGGGAAGGGGTCCCAGACCAAGCTAAGAACCTGCTCCGTCCCAAAAAAAACCCTTTCATGCAAATTTTCATACCAATCAGTCCAGTTGTTTTCGAATCCATACAGGTGAGGCAGACAGACAGACAGACAGAGAAATTCCTCTCTGAGATTGTAGCAGTATTTTTCCACAAATTTTTTCATGGATTCCCATGGACTCTTCCAGATATCCCTCAAAAAAAAAAACGGAAAATCTGCCACAGAGTTTTTAAGAAATTATATTTCTTAAAAAAATCAGGTATTCACAATGTTTTAAGGAATTTCTTCAAAGTTTTCGTCTTAATGACGAGAATTAATTTCTTCCATTACACCTTTAGGAAATTTGTCATGAAGTTCATTCAAGAAACCCTTGTAAGGATTGCAGAAAATGTTCAAAAGATGACTGTAGAAAATCTTCCATCGATTTTTTCCTACTTTATGCATTTTCTTAAAAAAAATCTAACCGGATTTGCTTTTTCAGAAATTACTCCAAAGTGGCTCTCATGATGCTTTTCAGGGACGTCTTCGAAATAAATCTATTGATTCCTCAAGGAATTTCATCAATCACAAAATAATCAATCAATTCCTTAAAATATTCTCCAAGCCTTTTTTTACTGAAAATCTTCAAGGAATCCCTTATTAAATTTCTCAAATTAATTATTCAGAGATAAATTCTGAAATCTTGTCTACGGATTCCTTCAAGAACTTCTCCAGGAATTCCTACTGTAATTCCTCCAGAATTTTCCCGAAGAATTCTTTTAGAAAATCATCTATGGTTTGTGTTAAAAATCCTGTTACAACTTCTTTACAAATTCCTCAAGATATTCCTTCATAAATTTCTCTAAAGATTTCTCTCAAATTTTTGGCGAGAATTCCCTGAGAAATCCGTGTACAAATTTCCTCTAGGATTCTTTCAGAAATTTCTCCAGTAATTTCTTTAAAACAATTTCAAGGAATTGATTATTTTTGTAATTATTCAAGAAACTCGTTTAGAAGTTCTTCTTGATATTCCTTCAGAAGTTCTTCCAAGGATTCTTTCATACAATATTCCAGTGATACTTTTAAAATAATTTCTAGGGATTCCTCAAGAAATTCCTTTAGATATTTCTTCAAGGACTTCTTTAGAAAATCGTCCATAGCGACTGCTGCATGGACACGTTTACAAAATCCAAAATCCTCTAGGGATTGTTTTCAGAAAAGTCACGGATTTAATTAAACATTTTTCCAGAAAATCTCAAGGTTTTTTATTGGCTTGCTTCAAAAATTTCTTCGTTATTTTTTTTCAGAAACACTCTGAAGTTTTCTTCTGAAATTCCTCTGGAAGTTTACGCAGAAATTTCCCAAAGTATTTCGCTAGAAAATATTCCATGAACTTTCTCAGAAATCTCCCCATCGATTGTCAGATATTCCTCCAGAGATTCATTCGGAAAATATGCCACGGATTTCTTGAAAAGTTCCACCAGCGATTACTTCAGAAAATTGAAATGTTTTCGTCGCTATTTTTTCCGGAAATCGCTTTAGAAAATCTTTAATGAAATTCTTTCATTTTCTCCAATTGAACATTCAGAAATCGAATCAAGACTTCTTTCAGAAATTTTCTCCATTTATTATTTTAGAAATTCTTCGTTGAGCTTTTTTAAAGTATTCTCTAGAGATTCCTTCTCAACTAAATTCTTCATTTATTTCTTGAGAAAGTCTTTGATTCCTTCAGAAAACTTTCGAGGAATTCGTTGAGAAAATCTTTCAAAAATTTCTCCTTTCATTTAGATTTTTTCCAGAGATTCTTCCAAGGATTTGTTTTGGAAATTCCTCTAGCGGTTTCTTCAGAAACTCTCTCAAGGATTCTTAAAGCAATTCATACAGATATTCTATTACGAATTCTTCCAGGAACTCCTTTAGAAATTCAAGGATTTCTTCAATGTATGTTTCCGAAGACAAAGGAATATATCCAGTTTTTTTTCAGGAATTTCTCCAGAAATTTTGCATGTTTTTTTTAATGGTTCAAGTAGAAATTATTCCAGAAAATTCTATGGAAACTGTTACAGAGAGTTCCTCATGAATTCCTCCTGATATTCCTCTATGTAGTTTGCCAGAAATTCATTCACAGTTTTCTGCAAGGATATCGTAGGAATTTTGCCTCGGATTCCTTCGTAATTTCGAAATTTCTTCACAAATATATATCTACAGAAGTTTATCCATTTGATTATCTATAAATTCTTCCAAAATTTTTTGAAGAGATTGTTTTAAGTATTCACCAGCTCTGATTTTACCATGGCAGCACTGCATTGTTTTGAGGGCAAGAGACGAACCAGCCAAGGGCTGAAAGTCTCTTTAATAAAGACAAATCAATCAATCCATTTTGAGGGCTGCCCACTTTTCCATGTCCCTATTTCTGTTGCGTGTAGGTACTCTCTTCGAAAAAAAAAACATCAACAAACTGTTATTCCCTCGCGGTTATTGCCCCAAAAAGTGCGACGCACAAAAATAACCTCCCGAAAAAAACTGTGTCAATCTTTGTTTTCATTTACATCGAAAGATCATCATCATCATCGTCGTCATCGTCGTTAGTCGTCACGCAACACACGACGGTTGCGGTAGGTAGCACCTGCGGTTGATTGGAACAAGCGCAAGAAAAAAAGCGTGCATCACGTTTCAATAATGGTTAAAGTAAAATGGACAAAAACATATATGTAGGTTTAGAGTGCGAATCAGCGCACACCTTTTCCGCCGCCCCTTTCTGAAGCTGAAGATGATGTGTTGACTCGAGTGTCGGTCAGTTTGCGCATCGCTCGCTGGTTGGTCGGCGAACTCGCCGAACATATTTACTTGGATCTTGGATCATAGATTGATCAAATCCATCAATCATCGCTTCGACCGCCGCGCAGACTTCGATTGGAAATGGCATAGGGGAAAGTTGTTCATAGTGATGCATAGTAAAGTAATAATCTAATTGTCTAACTGTTATTACAGTAAATTTCTAAAGTATTTTTCAAAATCATACAAGTAACCTAAAGGAGTTTCAAATGTCGAAAACCATCACTATTGAATATCTACAGAGAGATTTATGCTCTCTCGTAGAACCACGTTGCCCCCTCTCGTAGAACCACCTGCCCCTTGAGTCAGCTCAGCTTTGCTAGGTACAGTCGAGTCTCTTACTAAACGAATTCCTATTAAACGGACTCCTATTAAACGAACTCCTACTAGACAGGGGTGAGCGTTATAGGAGACTAAGAGCTTATGGGATTTCGGCATTTTGGGGGTGTGGCCTATTATCTCGGGTGTGTTAAGAGTTAACGCAATACTTTCTTCGGCAAAGTTTTAGGGCTTGATAAGATCTACCATTTAGAACTTTGGTTCATATGATTAGTTGGCAATTCGGCCGCAAGAGGGACCATCAACGATTTGATGCTAAATTGCACTACAGGAACCATATCAGGTTGTCAAGCAAACGTTACGATATGCGACAGCTCAAGAACCTGATAATTTGGAAGGATAGTGTCTTCGGGAAAGTTGTTGGGTACGCCAATAACTTAGTGACGATGAGTTGCGAAGTTCGAAATTCCTCCACTGGGCGGCGCTAGTGAGCAAGTAAAATTTCAAAACCTCATATCTCAGAATCTCGATAACTTAGGAAGTTGGTGTCTTCGGCAAAGTTGATCAGTATGACATGAACTTACATAAAAATAAACACTTGTTTCGCAATTCTGCCACTAGGCGGCGCTAGTGAACATGCAAAATTTAGAAATCTCATAGCTCAGAATCCTGATAACTTAGAAAGTTGGTGTCTTCGGCAAAGTTGATCAGTATAACATAAACTTACATAAAAATAAACACTTGTTTTGCAATTCTGCCACTAGGCGGCGTTTACCGGGTTTTTTCGTCTTTTTTTCGATTTTTTTGGCGGTTTTTCGGCTTGGCAAAACTAGTGTCGCTCCCCCCGATAACTTAGAAAGTTGGTGTCTTCGGAAAAGTTGATCAGAATGACAAGAACTTACATAAAAATAAACACTTGGTTCAAAATTCTGCCACTAGGAGGCGCTAGTGAACTTTCAAATTTTAGAAATCTCGGAGCTCAGAATCCTGATAATTTAGGAAGTTGGTGTTTTCGGCAAAGTTGGTCAGTATGACATAAACTTACATAAAAATAAACACTTGTTTCGAAATTCTGCCATTAGGCGGAGTTTACCGGGTTTTTTCGTCTTTTTTGGTGGTTTTTCGGCTCAGCAAAACTAGTGTCGCTCCCCCCGATAACTTAGAAAGATGGTGTCTTTAGCAAAGTTGATCAGAATGACATAAACTTACATAAAAATAAACAATTGTTTCGCAATTCTGCCACTAGGCGGCACTAGTGAACATACAAATTTTAGAAATCTCATAGCTCAGAATCCTGATAACTTAGAAAGTTGGTGTCTTTGGAAAAGTTGATCAGAGTGACATAAACTTACATAAAAATAAACACTTGTTTCGCAATTCTGCCACTAGGCGAGCTAGTGAACATGCAAAGCCGAAAAACCGCCAAAAAAGTCGAAAAAAGACGAAAAAACCCGGTAAACGCCGCCTAGTGGCAGAATTGCGAAACAAATGTTTATTTTTATGTAAGTTTATGTCATACTGATCAACTTTGCCGAAAACACCAACTTCCTAAGTTATCAGAATTCTGAGCTATGAGATTTCTAAAATTTGCAAGTTCACTAGCGCCTCCTAGTTGCAGAATTTTAAAACAAGTGTTTATTTTTATGTAAGTTTATGTTATACTGATCAACTTTGCCGAAGACACCAACTTTCTAAGTTATCAGGATTCTGAGCTATGAGATTTCTAAAATTTGCATATTCATTAGCGCCGCCTAGTGGCAGAATTGCGAAACAAGTGTTTATTTTTATGTAAGTTCATGTCATACTGATCAACTTTGCCGAAGACACCATCTTCCTAAGTTATCGGGATTCTGAGATATGAGGTTTTGAAATTTTACTTGCTCACTAGCGCCGCCCAGTGGAGGAATTTCGAACTTCGCAACTCATCGTCAGTAAGTTATTGGCGTACCCAACAACTTTCCGGAAGACACTATCCTTCCAAATTATCAAGGTCTTGAGCTGTCGCATATCGTAACGTTTGCTTGACAACCTGATATGGTATCCGTAGTGCAATTAGCATCAAATTGTTGATGGTCCTTCTAGCGGCCAAATTGCCAACTAATCATATGAACCAAAGTTCTAAATGGTAGATCTTATCAAGCCCTAAAACTTTGCCGAAGAAAGTATTGCGTTAACTCTTAACACACCCGAGATAATAGGCCACACCCCCAAAATGCCGAAATCCCATAAGCTCTTAGTCTCCTATTAAGCGGATTCCTATTGCGCCCCCCGACCAGTGATCTTATAAGAGTCTCGACTGTACTTTGATCGCCACTAGAACCAGCTTTGTGATCGCCGCCGTCTTTGGGGCTAATCGTTACTTAACGAATTTCGCCAAAGACGACTTTTGAAACCTCAGCTCTGTAGTTATTCGCACCCGGTTCAAATCGCTATCATGGCTGGGAAACCATGTGTTTGTTGTGTTGATCCACCATGATAGCCCGGCGTGGCGTGGCGTGGCGCGGTTTAGGTCAATCGATTGTCGATGGTTGTCATCGAGGCGTCCTCTAGAGGCGTCGTCGCATCGTGGTCTTCAGAGCCATGTAACCGCCACAGACGACACTTGTCGGACTAGATCGGACTGGCTTATAAACCACGGATTGCGTAACCCTTGTGATGATGACCGTTGATGGCACCGCGATGTGTAAGGTCGTCCAAAGTCTGTGTGCAATGCAGTTAAACAAGAGAAATATGCAAATTCAGGTGGCATTTGAACGTGTAATCGTTCATATGTTCGATGTAGGGAATTGGGGAATTACGAAACAAGCTTGTTTTGCTGACCAGGTGTGGGATTTTCTGCTGTGGCCTTGATTTGCACTAGCTTAGTCCATAGGATTTGTTGTTTTCACTGAGCTGATTCTTTTTTACAGTAGTATAACAGAGACTGCGTTGTCTTGGTAAGACCAGAGCTGGCTACTTAAGGTTTCAATATTTCAGTCTCCTAAACTGGGACGCCCCAAGAAAATTAGGAATTATTCCGGGAACCTAACCCCTAACCCCTCCATGAAATATGTTTTTACAATATTTTTCTGTAATTATAACAGAATTTCCTACAAGAATGCCCCTTTTCTTGTAGGAAATTCTTTTATGAGTTCTGCAATTATTGTTCTGTATTTCTTTCCATGTAGTCTTTAGAATTTTTTAAAGGAATTCCTCCAGGAATATAATCATATTTTCCACCAGGAGTTTTTCTTTGGGATTTCTCCAGGAATCCTTAATTAGTAAATTCTCAAAAAAATAAGATTTTTTTCTGGGGTTTCTTCAGTAATGCCTCAAAAGGTGCAATTTTTCCACAGAAACTCGGAGATTCTCATAGAGATTCGTTCAGAACTTCCTCTAAGATTCTTCTTTAAAAATTCAGAAAATTTTACAGGAACTCTTTCAGAAATTATTGTTGGAATTTCTCCAGAAATCCCTTCATATGTAACTCCATATGTTCAGGCATTCTATCAGATATATATTTAGAGATTCCTCAAGAAAACTCTCAAGAGATTTTCTGAAAGTTTCTCCAGAGTTTGCTCCAGAAGTTCCTCTAGGGTTTGTTTAGGATTGGTCCACCGGTGATGTTTCAGGATTTTTTCCAAAGAATCTCTGAGCAATTCCTGCAGAAATTACTACAATATCTACACTGAGGATACTGTTCGTATGTTTTTCATAGTTTACATCTTATGAATCAGTTATTTTTATTTTTTTCATCATTTCATAGTTCTCGTATGCTTTTCATACATTAAAAAGCAAAATCCATAAGACTTATTGTATGAAAACTCTCATAAGAAGCTTCGTATGAAAATCATAAGATGTGTTATGAAACACCATTGCTAAAAAACAAAAAAAACCTTTTATTGGCTTCTAACCACTTCAACTTTCGAAGCGTCTATGGGCGAATGGGTAAAACACGCACTCGCCAACCCTGACGTTCCTGGTTCGATTCCAGGTTGCGATTTTTTTTTTTTATTTGTGCAAAATATTTCATTACAAAATGTATGATAGTCATAAGACATAGTTTCAAGTTTTATACGTTATCGGTATGATTTTCATTCGTGTGTTATGAAATTTATACAGTAACAGTATGACAATAATAATTGACGCTTTGAATCCAAAACCATAGTTCGTAACTATGATTTTCGCAAGAAATTCTTGTGGCAAAAAATCATAGTTGATTCGTATGATTTTCGGAGTTGCAATATCCTCAGTGTATTCCATCGTATTTTTTTAACGAATTTCTTCTATAATTACCTGCAGAGGGTTCCTCAACTCTCCCAAGTATTTTTTCGAAGCTTCCTTCATAAAATTATTTTAGATATTTCATCAGTGGCTCTCTAAAGAATTCCTCCACATTTTTTGCTGGATTTCCTTCAGAAATTTCTCCATGTATTTCAAGGGTTCTTGTGTACTACTGCATTTAGCAATTGTAGAAGAAATTCTTCTAAGAATTTCTCGAGAGGTATCCCTAGTAGTTCTTCCAAAGATTCCTTCAGAAAATACTTCAGGGAACCCTCTTGATATATCACCAAGTTTGTTTGTTTGTTAATTATCGAGGATTTTATCCTTTTATGGGTCATTCATCTCGTATATCATCAAGTATTTCTTCACAATTTCTTACATTGATTCTTCCCCAGGGAAAGTTTCAGAAAAATTTCCATGAATGCATTTAAAAATTTCTTTAGGTATTCTTTCAAAAAATCATTCAGCGATTCATTCTGAAATTTTTCTCTATGGTTCGCTTCAGAAATTCGTCCAGGAATTTATTCAGAAATTTCTCGTGGTTTTATAGAAAATCATCTATGGATTGCTGCAAAAAATCCTCTAAGAATTTCTTTACTAATTTTTCCAGAAATTTCCTCAGAATATTTCTTTTGAAATACTTCTAAATATTTCTCCATGAATTTCTGCGGGGTTTCCTTGAGAAAACCTTGTACAAATTTCCCCACTATTTTCTCTAGGATTTCTTTAGAAATTTGTCAAGTTATTCTTAATTAAAAATTCCCAGGGATTAATTATTTATGGAATGATTCAGGATACTCGTTTGGAAATTCCATCGGAAATGTTCGTCAGATTTCTTTAAAAATTCCTCAAGAAATTCCGTAAGAAATTCCTTCTATGAATCGTTTAGAAAATCCCCCATGGATCTGCTTCTATGAACCTGCGGTATGGATACGCTCATACAATCCAAAATCGTCTGTTTTACTTTCAGAAAATTTTCCCCGCATTCCTCGAAATAATTCTCCTGGGAATGTTTCCCTCCGTGAATATATTTAGGAATTTTCCTAAGTTCTCTTCTGAAAATCCTCAAGAGATTTTTTCAGAAATTTCTTGAAGTTCGCCTCCAGAAAACATTCCACGATCTTCCCCAGAATTTCTCTTTCGAATTCTATCAGATATCCTTGCGGAGGTTCTCTCGGAAAATCGTGCACGGATATCTTCAGATTTTCTTGCAGTGATTATTTCAGTGAATCACAGAAATTCGGAATGTATTAAATAAATTTTCAAAATTTTTGTCATATTTTTTTTTCAGGACTCGCTTTAGAAATCCATTTATGATTTTATTCTAACGCTTTCCAGGTAAAAAAAAACAGAAATTGTTCCAAGAATTGCTTCATAATATCTTTCAAGAATTCTTGCAGAAATTTCCCCAGTAGTTACTTTAAAAATTCTTCGTGGTGCTTCATGGGAAATTCCCGTGGGGATAGATTCCTTCTTAACCAATTCCTCCAAGGATTTCTTGAGAGTGTATTTAATCGATTCCTTCAGAAAATATTCTAGGGATTCAACTTAGAAATCCATCATTTAGATTTTTCATTTATATTCTTCCAAGGATTTTTTTGGATCCTCTAGCGCATAGGTTCCCAAACTTTCAGGTCGCGCGACCCCCTTTTGCCAGCAGACGTAGTTCTCGCGACCCCCTCATATGAATTCCCTCATTTGTTGTCTGTTACAGTAAAATATTTTACTGTCCCTCGCGACCCCCTGGATGAAGGCCGGCGACCCCCCTGGGGGGTCGCGACCCACAGTTTGGGAAACCATGCTCTAGCGGTTTCTTCAATAATTATTCCAGGGTTTTCTCACCGAATTCATTCCATCACGAATTTCTCCAGACCTACTTCAGATATTTAAGAATTCCAGTGTTTATTCCCGAAGCCGAAGGGTCGTATCAAATAATTTCTTCAGATATTACCTCTGAGATTCCTGCCTGAAATTCATCCAAAGTTTTCTCCAAGGATACCTTGGAGGATTTGCCCCTTGGATCCTTTTAAAAATTTCATTTTAAAAAATTTCTTCACAAATTCCTCCAGGGTTTGCTTAGGATTTCACATGACCTTTCTTCGGGGATTCTTCGAGAAATTCTACCGGTGGTGCTTTACGATTTTTTGCAAACAATTTCTGAGTAATTCCTGCAGAATTTATTCCATGGTTTTTTTATGATTTCTTCTATAACTACCTGCACCTCAGTTTTTCCAGGTATCTTTTTTTAAAATTTTTCTCCAAAAGATTTTTTTTTTTCAGATGGTCGACCCCTAGAGGACGTTTGTTTATATATAAGTCAAAATCGAGCAGATTCAGTGGTTGTTCCAAATAATAATCATGTTATTAGGACCGTAAAAGCCTTCACTTTTTTAATGCCCATAAGGCCATATCTGACTGAACATTTGTTGAACATAACTGATTTCTGAAGCATCAATTTTCACTGTTTTGACACCCCAATGCTTTTTGGACACTCTTTTAAAATGTCTCTTCTAAAAAAATATATAGAGTAGGAAAGTAGTTCTTCCAATGAAAATCCTTCAGGAAACTCTTATGGAAGGATTTCTTCAAGAACTCCAACAGTACCATTGTCTTCAATTTCTGCAGATATTTTTTTCCGAGATTCCTTAAGAAATTGGTCAAGCAATTTTTGGAATGAAATCCATAGTTCCTCCAGATTGTTCGCATGATTTGTTTCTCTAGTAACTAAAGAGATATCTTAACGAATTGTTTCAGGTATTCTTCCAGACAAAGTTCAGAAATTGCTTAAGAATTTTTGTTTTCAGGAATCCTTCAAGAAAATTTTCATGAATTTCTTCCAGGATTCTGCAAAGGTTAACCAGAATTTTTGAGGAATACCTTCACACATTTCTCAAGGAGTTTCCTCAGAAATTCCTTTATTTTCAGAAAGGGCTTCTGCTGAAGAATATATGAGACAATTCCTGCAAAATCTCTGGAGATATTTGTAAAAGAATCGTAGGAGCAATTTCTAAATATTATCCTAGTATCACTGAAGGAATTCTTGCAAGAATTTTAGGAGCAATTTCCGAAGGTTCACTATAGGATTTTTAAAGAAATTTTAGAGGATTTTTTTGAAAAATTCAAAGGAAAAAGTTTTTAAGAGATTCCTTGCCGAAATTCCCGAAGAATCCCCAAAATTCTGAAGAAGATATTTTTGAAGAATTCCCCGAAAGAATTTCAGAACAAATTCGACCAGGAATTTCTGAGAGAATCCCCAATGAATTTCTGAAAAAATATCCATCAGAATCCCTGCAGAAATCTTTTTTTTTTTTGAATCTCTTGGGTAATATATTAAGAATTCCCAAGTTTATTTTTGGAGGAATCACAGGAAGAACTTTGGAAAACCGCCTCGAAATCGCCTTGGTGGAATCCTTATTATAGTTTAATAAAGATTTTCTTTAATTCCTCAAGAAATGCTTGAATAACATTTTGGATTTTTTAAAAGTTTTCATGGAACAATCTGGGAATGTATTGCTGAAGAAATTCCTGTAGGAATACCTGGAGCAATGCCTAGATAAGCATTGATACCTAAGAACTCCAGATATTGCTAAAGGATTTTCTGTAGAAATTTCAAGAACATATGTTTGAATAAATTCCTTGAATTGCTGGAGAAATACATGGAGAAATATCTGGAGGAAGTCCTGAAGGGAATCCTTCAGTAAATTCTTCAGAGATATCTTCAGATTTTTTTCAATTTCTGGAAGAACTTCTGAAAAAGAAAATATTCCTGGAGGAATTTCTGAAACAATTCCAGCAGGTATCTCTGAAATAATCCTAGGAGATATTTCTGACGGAACTGCAGGAGTAATTTCTAAATATACTCCTTGTAGGAATTTCTGAAGAAATCTCTGAAGAATTTTCTCATGGAATTCTTGGAGGAACCCTCAAAATAATTTCCGCAGGAATCACTGTACGATTTTTGAAGAAATTTGTAGAGGAATTCTCGACAAAACTCGAAAGAAGAACTTTTGAAGATATTCCTCTGCTGATATTCCCGAATAAATCCCTCAAATTCTGAAGTATGGAGATATTTCTGAACAAAATCCCCGATAGAATTTCAGAGGCAATTTGGACCACGAACATATGAAAGAATCTCTGGAGGAATTTTTCAAATTTTCATTAAAATTCTTGTATAAATCTCTTGAATCTGTACAGGAATGCATGGAGAAATCCCCCAAAAATTTCTGGAGAGCTTTTTGATTACAACCTGGGGAAATTCCTCGGGAAATCTAAGAAAAGTTCATTTAGGAATTTTCAGGAAAACTCCTGAAGAAATTCTTTGAAGATTTTGTGAAGGTATTTCTGGAGCATTCTGTAACACGTTCACAGGAAGCTGAAGGAATTCCTGTAGAAATACCTGGGACAACGCCTGAATAAGTGTCTGTAAGAAAATTCAAAAAAACTCTTGAGATATTTCTAAAGGAATTCCTGTAAAAGTTTACTTAAATAAAGTCCCTAAATTTCTGGGGAAATACATAATGGAATATTTGGCAGAAATCAAGGAGAAATCTACGCATTAGCTCGTGCAAGAATCTCCGAATGAATTTCTGTCTGAATCACTGAAAGTTTTAATTTAAGAAGCTCTGGAGGAATTCCAGCTGGATTTTCTAGATGAATCCTTGAGGAAATTCCTGGACACATTCTAGTGGGATTTTTAAATGCAATGCCTACAGCAATTTCTGAACAAATGTCTGGCAGAATTTCTGATAAAATACCTGTAATAATTTGAGAAGAAAAATTTGGTAGATTTTCTAAAGAAATCACTAGCAGAATTTTCGAAAAAAAAATCTTTAAAAGAATTTCTGTAGAAATACCTGGAGGGTCTTCGATAGAGTGATTTAACCAGCATTTTCTTAGTTATTATTTAACGCATTACGCCCAGCGATCTTTTTAGAGATCAGAAGGCTCGTGTTTTATTTGATTATTTGGAAATCCCTTCGTAAATTTCTTTGATTTTTCCGTTTTTTTTTTACTTGTTGAGTAAAGACAATTTCGGTTGATATTCAGTTAGAATTGACTTCGGCAGTTTATTTGGAAATATCTTTGAGATTTTCTTCAACATGGTCGGCATTAAGGCAGAGAGGACCATGTGTCTTTTTTATGGAGTTTTTCAACAACATTTCTTGATTTTTTCCAAAAATCTTAATAGTTATTCATCAAAGCATCACTCTGTACTGATCGCGAAAAAAATGTAAAAATTAAGCAAATGTTGAGTAATAGGAAGCAATTGGTGAAGTACTAGATTGAAAGTAGTGAGCTGGATTTTTGTATGGTGAGGTGATCAATTCTGCCGAAGTCAATTCCAACTGAATTTCAAAAGAAATTGCCTTTCCACGACAATTAAAAAAAAAAATACCGGAAAAATTTCTTAAAAATATACGAAGGGATTTCCAAATAACCGAGACTTCTGATCTCTTAAAGGATCGCTGGGCATGATAGGTTAATAATTAATCTAAGAAAGTGTCGGTCAAATCACTTTATCGAAGACAGGTAGGATCAAACAATGAACACAGAGAACATAAGAAAACGAAAAGTATCTAAAGAAGATTGACGAAGATCACAACAAGCAAGGTTAGTGACCCGTATAGTGTCACGTAAAACCATCTCAATCATGTGTCGTGCCTTTCAATTTCAGCACTATTGTCATCACCAGTTATCTTCGCTGGGTATAAGGTAATCACTAGCTCTATCAGATGCAGCAAAAGGAAACACAGTACCAGCAGATGGTTTCGTATTGAATCATCACCCACGCTGGAATGAGCCGAAAATACAGCAACGTCTTCAATAGCTCTATCTGCGAGTACAATACAATAAAAATATTCATTGCTGATTGACTAACAAAACCTGAAAATCAATTAATGATGTCACCATAATTTCTAAACATATTAAAGACTAAAACTTGTCCAGCTACGTGATTTTTGCTGAGTATGTGTTTTTGGGCAGTTCTTAAGTGGCATTAAAAAAAACCTAAGAATTCAAATTTCACCAGAAAGTAAATCGTAAATAACTATAAAACGAATAGAAAAAACGTCATGCAACGCTGTCTTTGGCAAAGTTTTTCCTCATAAAATTTCCTATCTTTTTTATGGAAATTGTTCTAAATTAGCATTAGGTTGAGATACTTTTTTTGACGGGTAAAATGCATAACATATAAAACAAATGTCAAATTTTAGTAAATTCAAAAAATTAGTATCAAAAAGTTACCTGAAAACATGTGGTTAATTATTTTTCCCAAATAGTTTGGGACTACATCAGGCTGTAAAAAATATAAAAATGGTGGGTATTGCCAATTTTTGTACGGTAAAAAATATTTATATGAAATTTATTAAGAAAAATGGTAATTAAAAAAAAAATCTCGCTGGGGCGACCTCTAAACGTCATTTTTGAAAGTTGCCGTCAAACGAAAGTTTGTTTCTAATACCCTCAGCTATCATTTGCCGGGTGAGCCCCCAAGCTTCTAGAATATGTGCAATTTTGGGACACCCTAATATACATGAGTTGTTTAATAGAGAGGAGAGAAAGTGGATAGATAGATACATAGTAGAAGCAAAGGACGGGCTAGGGATTGAACCCAGGACCTTCTGCATATAAATCAGAAGCGGTAGCCACTAGACCACCAAGCCCGTCATTCCTAAAAACCTTTACCTTAAATTTAACTAATTAATCGGCAAGATCGTTGGCGTTCATTTTATTAAATATTTTGTAAAAATATTTTTTGGTGTTTCGAATGAGTGACTAAATTCAAATATAATATTTTTTCTTGATTCTACTTTATAAAAACCCTGAAGGTTCTAGTGATGGGGAAGTGTTCTTACCATCCCTCCAGATCCGTTCCCCTGGTTCTATAGTTTAAAATAATAAATTATTAAATAAACATTAATAAAAGGAAAAGTAATGGCAAATCATAGGCAATCTGGATGATACTATGCTAAAAACGCACTCTGCGGCATCTTACTGCCCATCCATTTCCTTCCTGCTACGGCAGACGATTTATCATCAGTTCCGGCAGGGCCCAAGCGGATAAGATTTTCGCTCGCTTTATACCTATATACATATTCTTGGCCGTCTGCTCCGCAAGAGATTAACATCTTCCCGCCGAGGTTGATCTCATCGCATCGTTTAGCCGGCAAAAGCCGGCAACCATCGTTGTAGGCGTCATCATCGTCTCGTCATTGTACTGTCATCGCAGGCTGCTGCCTTATAATGGAAATTAAATTAAACAAACAATGGCTCACGACCAGCAGAGCCATCCGCTAGGAGGGCAGTTGACTGGATGTCGTAGGCAGGTATGGAGGGTATCCCCACGAGATGGCTGATGGATGGCAACGGTGGTACAGGGGTGAAGGTAATGGAGATTTTCTCTGGGCGCAAGATTGTTATCTCCAGGTATTATGGTGCGTCTGGCGTATTCCACAATTTATGAGGCGTGGGTGCGATACGCGAATGTCATCTGAGCTCGCGGGTATCATGAATGAATAAATTAGCTTTTTCTTGGAAAGTTCCGTGCCGATTTTGTTTGAAGGTTTCAGCTGATCAAAGTTTGAACTGAGGCATATTGTTTATATGAATAAGTTCTTGCTTGTTATCTTATATACAGTTATCATGTATATGTACAGATGTAAAGATCGTGCCTGTGATGAAGTTGCTATTTAAACCTAAGAATTTGAAACTTTGGGTGTTTCTATTATTCTGTCTCTGTTAGATATACTTTATTTTTTCATAATTAACTTGATTTGCTAAGATTAACTGTGAGGAGCAATAATTTTCAGTTCAATTTCAATGACCGGATTTCTATTCAATACACTGTCACACCTCTATCAACCCTCACCTCACACTCCGGTCTTTGACCTTTGTTTCGTTTCTGCCTGTATCTCAATCATTTATTTTAACTAAATCGATACAATTCAGAATTACAACCAATCAATAACAATACCTTACGTTCATATGAACAACATTACAGTCAGAATACCGTAATCCGGGGTAACATTGATCAGAATTTTCGATCTTTCTTGAATAATTCCCATGTTAAAGCAAATGTTACATGTTTTATATTTTTAAAACCAGTACTGGCCCTCTGATTATGTGTTAAACTACTCGGAAAAGTATTGTAAAACTTTTAAACATGTTTAAATAGACTTTTTAATCTAATTTTTGATTTTGTTGATTTGGGGTAACATTGATCATGTCAGTGATCAATGCTCGTTTAGGTTAAAAATACTCTTACTTACTAAATTCGGGGTCGCTAATTTCGGATATGTTGTTCAAATTCTTACAAATTATGTACTTTTTGAGTTATTTTAAGATTAAAATCCTCCAAACCGCGAATAACGCCTAAAGGTAGGCAATGGCTTAAGGATTTAATGGCCTACTTTTAATAAATCGTATATTTTACTGAAAAAGAGCATTTTTATAAAAGTTTCGTTTATTAAATCCAACTCTAGGATATCATGTTGAAGTAATACAGTGATTTCGAACCTCATATTGTATCTAGTATTCATGATATGCATGAATGTTTGACCGCGTATCTCACTGCGTTACGAAACACAATTATGGAAAAATCGATTTATTTCAATGTTTATGAAATTAAATTTTCAAGAATTACACGTCATTTAACAGCTAAATAATAGCAGATTACGATATACCATTCGATAGCAGAAACAGATTCAATGTAAAATGCTTGTTTGAACATTTCATGAGGTCCGTCAAGCCGATCAATGTTACCCCGCTGATCAATGATACCCCGTTTTACGGTACTCATAATCAACAGTAGTTTACCGTAAGCCGGAGATTTTTCCTTCTTTTAAACGTAGGTTGTTCTTTCTAAGTTTTAGAGGACTCGATTGGATTGCATTTACTCATGTTAATCATGTTGGTACTGGATCGCTAAAATTGTTCTTACAACAACTATCATTTAAACTTTGAAACACGAGAAAATATAACTGTGTAATTGAACTGAACCATAATTTTCAGGTCAACGACCCATTCGGCTTAACAACCCTTTCCGCTTAACGGCATTGGACTAACTGACTAACGGCATTCGGCCTAACGGGGTAGAGCTCTCTTTCAGAAGTTTTTGTTGGAATTTCTCCAAAGGTTCATTCATGTATAACAAAGATTTTCTCAAGCATTTATTCTGAAAGCGTTCTAAAAAATTTCAAGAGATTTTTCTGAAAGTTCCTCCAGAGGTTTCTCCAGTTTTTCCTCCAGGTACTCCTCTAGGGTGTACTTAGAATCTATTTAAACTGGTGAAGTGGTCCTGGTGTGATGGTTAGAATCCCACTCCCGACAAACTCGCAAAATGTGAGTTCTTCCTTCGGAAGGGAAGTAAAGTGTGGGTCGATTGATTTGAACCCTGGTTAGAACCTGTCTTCTGGGATTCTTTCAGAAACTTTTTCGGTAATGCTTCAGGAATGTCTTTAAAGAGTGTCGCAGCAATTTCTACAGAAACTACTCCAGAATCTATTCCTTGACGCTTTTAAAAAAAATAATCGAGAGTACTCCATATTTGCCAGGTATTCTTTTGAAGATTCCTTTTCTGCAGAATTTCCCCAGAACTTCGTGGATTTTTGTGTATTAATCCCTTCAGAAATTGTGTAAGAAATTCTTCTAAGGTTTTTTTTTCAGAGATATATTCTTCCTGGGTCTTCCAATTATTCCTTCAGAAAATCCACCTGAAATTTATTGAGGAATTTATTCAAGAATTTCACCAGTTTTTTTATTCCTGTTTGGGTTTGTCACTGCGATCAGTTTTTAGATCTATTGTGACATTATCCGAATCATTAGCGTAGTGCATGTCGCATTACTCCATTGCAATTGAAGAGCAATAACTTATCGATTTTGATACAGTTTTTGTTTTGTTTTCTTAGAAAACAAAATAACATTACTGATAATTGGCCATCCATCGGAAACCTACCATCGCCCTTGATTTAGTGCTAAATTCTCCCAGTAGGAAGTTTGGGACCGGGGTTTTAACATTAGCAGCAATATCATTCCAATAAAGGAGCATTTGTTCAGTAATAAGGATACTAATATGTTCCTTGCATACCAACACTTTATAGTCATTGAAGAGTTAGTACATACATGGATCTCTAACCCAATTTGATTTCCTTTGCATTAAGTTTAGCCTCAAATGGGGAGGTTTTTTTAAAATTCCTCTATAGATTTCAGCAGAAGCTCATACAGAGATTACTTCAGGATTTTCTCCAGATATCCTTCCATGTTTTTCCTGTACATTTCTCTGGCATTTCCTCTTGGGATAAGTCTAAAAATTTATACACGAATACTTTAAGAAATCAATTCAAAAATTTTTGCTAAGCATTTCTACAGGAATTCCTTCAGAACTACATCAAAGTTTTTAAGGGATCTTTACAAAGGCATACTAAACGTGTCTCCAGGAATTTCTCCTGAAATATGTCCATAGAATGCTCCAGGATTACTTTAAAAAAATCCTCCAGAAAAAATATTTCTCCAGAATTTTTTTCTAAAAATATTCCTAAATAAACTTTTCTAAGAATTCAACCAGACTATAAGCCCCCAATACAGCGGTAGGAAGGACTAAATACTATGAATTCTTGAATTTCACCAGTACCGTTGTCTATAATTTCTGCAGAGATCTCTGCAGACATTTTTCAGAGATTCATTCGGAAATTCCTTTGCTGATTTCTTAAGGAATCCCACCAGAAATTTCATAAGATTTTTTTCTTGAAATGGAGGAACTTTAGAATTATTTCTAGTTATTCTCCTAGGCATTTGTTCAGGAATTCCTCCAGAGATAATGTCTGGAATTGCTTCAGGATTGTTTTTATCCGGGAATCCCCCCAGAAATTTTTCAAGAACTCAGGAATCAGGAATCTCCAAAGTAAAAACCACAAGCTTTCTAGAGATTTTTCCAGAAAATCCTCTAGGCATTTAGTTAAAAATCCCCAAAAATTCTGCCAGTATTTATTAAAACTGGAAAACTTCTTAAAAAATTCCTGAAAGTAAATTTAAAATAATTCATGCAGAAATTTCCGAAGAAATCCCAGGACATATTTCTGATGGAACCGTAGGAGCGGTCTCCAAAGAGAATTCTTGTAGAAATTTTTGCAGGAATACGTGAAAGAATATTTCAAGGAATTCACGGAAGAACCAATAAAAAAAAAATCCGAAAGAGACTCTGTAGGATTTTTAAAGAAACTTTTGTAGGAATATTTGGGAAATTCTTTAGAAGGACTTTTGATGAAATAGCTTGCTAATTTTTTTTAGAAAGCTTGTTTAGAAGAAGCTTTGATAAAATTTGGAAAGAATTTCAGAAGAAATTCGTGCAGTAATTTCTAAACGAATCCTTGACGAAATTTCTGAAGATATTTATAATAGAATCCATGTAAAAATCTCAGAAGTATTCTTGAACGTGTCTCTAGAGAAATACCAAAGAAGTCCCAAGGAAGTTCTTGAAGGAATCCCAAGTGGAATTTCTGAAAAACTTCCGGATGATAAACTAGGAGAGACTCCTCGAAAAACTTCTCGAGAAATCTCTTGGTTGAACTCTTAGAAAAGTTAATTTAGGATTTTTTCTAGAAAAAATACGGAGAACTATTTTTTCTATAGGATTTTCATATAGTAATCCTGGAGCATTCTATGGACATATTTCAGAAGAAATTCCTGGAGACACGTTTAGTATGCTTCTGTAAAGATCCCTAAAAAACTCTTGAAGTAGTTCTGAAGGAATTCCTGCAGAAATGCGTGGCAAAAATGTTTGAATTAATTTCTTAAAGTATCCGTGTATAAATTTTTAGACTTATCCCAGGAGGAAATGCTAAAGAAATGTACAGGAAAAACATGGAAGGATATCTGGAGCAAATCCTGAAGTAATCTTTGTATGAGCTCCTGCTGTAATCTATAGAGGAATTTCTTCCTGAATCACTGATAGGAATGATTCGATAATCTCTGCGATTTTCTGCGATATTTTCTGGATGAATCCCTGAAGAAATTCCTGTGGGAATTTTCAATGAAATCTATAGAGCAATTCCTGAACTGGTGGACTTTTTCAAGAAATACCTGTACGAATTTCTGAAGGAATCTCTGGAAGTTTTTCTGAAGAAACCACTAAAAAAATATGAAATAGTCTTTGTAAGAATTTCTGAAGCAATCCGTGTGAAAAACTGTGAAGAAATCCTTAGAGAAATTAGTATTCTAGACAATGATGTTCTAAACAAATCTCTACATTTACTTAGAAGTATTCTTGGAGAAAATTTCAAGGAAATATTTGAAGGAAGCCTTGTAGAAATTTCTTTAAATATCCCTAGACAAATTTCTGAAAAAAAAAACTGATGGAGTAGTTTCCGAAAAAAAATCTTGTTTGATTTTAAGACGGAATTCCAGCAATGATTATTGAAAGCTGAAGACTAAATACATCTCTTAAGACTTCTAAATAAAACCATGGAGGAATTTTCAATGTTATCCAACAGAATTTTTCTATAGGAATTTTTCGATAAATTTCTGAAAGGTCATCAGGAAAAAAATCCAGAGCTTGTTTTGAAGCCATCCATGGAAGATGTTTTTAAAGAATTTCAGAAAGGAAACCCGGGAAGACTTCCTAGATAGCATTCCTGTAGGGTTTTCTGAAGGAATCCAGGCAGGTTTTATAACGGAAGAACCAAACAACCAGGAGACGCATAAAGATGCACGCATTACATCGTATAAAGTACTATTTTGACTCATTATCGCATATATTCACGGCAGATGTACAAGTTTCATCGTATAAAATGTTATATTTTGAAGATATTGCGATGCATTAAATAAACTCGTATAAGTGTACGAATCAACTCATATGGATGACTACATTGTAAGAAAGGACATTCTAATGCTTTATTACGATAAAGTCACACATGAGCTCACAAATGATCAATTACAATCACCCATGATTATACGACTTCTTTTGGTGCTTTATGTTATTATGCCAGTTCAACTCGCATTAACGTACGAAAAAAGTCGTATAAATGTAGAAATATACTCGGTAAAGTATACATATGAAATAATCATTTATCTTGACTTAATGCGATGTATCGTGTGAAAACAATGAAAGATCTGCTGCAGTGCCAAAAAGCTAGAAGAAGATGAACAGCCACCTTTACACATAACACAGTCATCATTTTTGTTTTTGTGGCACTGACACAACTAGCAATGGGTGATGCTGTCAACAAAGTAGTAGTCAAAACTGTGGTGGTAATTACGTTCCACCATTTTTTTTACTATAGATTGACTATCAAACTTGCACAGCTCAGGTAAACCAGGTAACCAAGCACATTTCAACAAACGAGGTGAGTTGGAGTGTCATAAAAATTAGTCAGGTGACAGGAATTGTTTTTTTTTTATATTGTTAAGTCGTATAAGATGCTACTTTGCATCATAATTGTGCACGCGGTAAATCACATAAGTTAACGTTTTAAGTCGTTTTTATTGTACCACTAATGTACGTGTATCTTCTGAGTTTTTGTATGCATAAGGTACTTTTACTGCATCTTATATACGAAAACTGTACGTAGGGTGTTGTAACATTTGGGCAGGTGTACCTATTTTGGGTGCTTGCCGCTCTAGCTAAGTCAATTTCAAACGATTGATTTGAATTTTTGTACAGAGTTAGATACTGTACGTGCCTAACTGTATACAAAATCAATTGGTTTGAAATTGACTTAGTTATAGCGGCAAGTGCCCAAAATAGGTACACCTGCCCAAATGGTACAAAACCATATAACACACACACTACGTATAATAAGAGGGATATCTGATTTGCCATATGTAGTACCTCGGAAGCAGCTGATAGCCTGGATGCTATGAAATAGACGTGTACGCCGAAGCAGTTTTTACCGGCGGTGGCGTTTGTAATAATCTGAGACAGTGGCGGCGGCGACGCCGGCGCCACGCCGTCTGTCCTGTTTGGCGGCAGTGGCGTAATCGCCGTGGCCTGTTTTTTTATGGTGATGTACTACTACATCCAGTCATTAAAAAACGTCAATACAGAATTATTTGTTTCCTGTACCTACAGTACAATTTTCATCCATTTTATAATAAAGGATTAAACGCAAGTCAGAAGTTACAATAAAAACTATCCTCATAAAAACTAAGCTATACATTTTAGAGAGAATACTTGAGAACATTTACTAGGAAATTTATAAATGATTCCTCAAGATAGAAGTTCACAACATCACACGTGTCTTCAAAGGATAATATTTTCTAAAACTAATCTTAGACCTCTGTTGTCATGGTAAAATCTGAAATTTTTGTTGGAGTTCTGTTAGGATTCTTTTAAGGAATTCTTTTAGGTTTTTCTTCAGGAATTCTTCCAGAAAATACTTAATAGTTTCCTCGGGAAGTTCCTCCAAGGGGCTTCCTAGAAGATCCTCAGATATTCCTCCACAGATGGGATCGTAAACTTCGCTGGAAAATCATAGAATCCTTCCTTCAGGGATTCTTTCTGATTTTTTTTTCCGGTGACCCTTGAAAAATCCGTTCAAAGATTTATTCAGGAGATCTTATAGAAAGCACTTCAGGATTTATTTCTTGATGTTTCTTCAGGATTATCTAAAAAAATCTTGTTCTAATCACTGCACAGCATTCTCCAGTTATTCAGGAATTGCTATAGAGATTTCTTTGATTTTTTTTAAATTTCTTTTGACGATTCCTTAAAGAATACTTCACAAGTTCCTCTTGAGAGATTGTACTAGGGAATTTTATTCACAAATACCATTCAAACAATGTGCAAGAAATTCTTTCAAGAATTCAGAAGTATCTCCAGGAGTTCTTTTAGGGTTTGTTCCAAATCATCCTTCAAAAATTCATTTGGAGATTTATTCAAGAATTCCTCTAGTACCATTGTCTGCAATTTCTGCACGGATTCGCAGAGAATTTCTTTCAAGGATTTCTTCAGAAACTTCTTCATGATTTTATTCAGAAATTCTTCAAGGATGTCTTTCAGAAATGCCATCAGAGATTTTCTCAGAAACTTCTGCGGGATATTTTCCCAAAAAAAATCCAAAAATTTCTCATAAAATTGTTCTACAAATTCCTCCAAAGCCATCTCATTGTTTTTCAACCCCTCTGTTATTGAAATTAAGCCACTGTGCCCAATTGACTGAACTTTTGTGGCGAATATCAGGAGTTCCTTCCGGTATTCCCCAGGAACTTCTGCAGGAGTTTACATGTTTTACATGTTTCATGTAATTTCATAAAATACTTCTGTAAATATCTGTGGATAAATATCTCAAATAATTCCCGGAGAAATCTTCAAAGGAATCCCAGGAAATATTTCTGAAAGAACCTCAGGACGAATTCCAAAAATAAACCTAGGCATTTCATCGGTAACCCCTGACGAAATTTTTTAAGGGATTCCTGGAGGACTCTTTGGAAGAATTTCCGAAGCAATCGCTGAAAATTCTCTGAAAATTCTAAAAATAAAAAAAAACAATGAAAAAATGTTTGAGGTGATCTCTTCTGACATTCATGAAAAATCCTTAAAGTACTGAAGGACATGGATTCCATGGAGGAATATCTGAAAGATAATCGGAGAAATTATTGAATATATTGTCTATCAAATACTGAAAGAACACTCTGTGAAGAAAATTAAAGGAGAAGCCCTGAAAGATTTTTCGAAGCAATCGATGGAGGAATTCCTGAAAAAAACCCTGGGATTACTATGTAAATATAATTTCTGGAGTTATTTCTGAAGGGGAGGGGGGACCGTCCATAAGGTACGCCACGCTTTGAGGAGGGAGGGGTTCCGTTTCAGGTCCTATTAAAATAGTGTGCCTTAGGGAAGACGGTGGTTAAAAATGGTCATTTTTGCGTGACCTAATTTATGGAGTTTCTTATAAATTCGACAATGATTTTTCTTAAGGGCCTAACTGACTTGATCGATTTCTCTTCGTCGACTCTCTCTTTTGCCAATAACTTGATCAAAACAAACAAAATCATAATTCTTTTTGTGTCTAGAGCAAGATATAGTCGTCGTCTTCGCATTTCAACCAAAAAAATTTTGGAAAACTTAATATACTTTCCGTAATAACACAAAGAGAGGATCGATGAAAAGAAATCAAAAATGTCAGTTAGGCCCAAATCAAGAATCAGTGTCGAATTAATCATTTCAGGAGGTTCTCCATAAAAATTCTTTGGAAAATTCATGGAGAAACTTAAGGTAAAGTATTTCTCAAGCAACTTCCGGATTTTTTAAGAATCCTTGGAGCAATCTTGAATTAATTCTGGACTCTTAAATTCTAAAAATAAAACGCTGTTAGAAAGTGTGAAATCCATTAGGAGAATTTTTTGAAATAATATATGCAGGAGTTTCTTAAAAGCATGGAAATTTTTCTAAATGAACTCTTGGTGAAATATCTGAAGGGTCTTCCATAGAAACTTCTGAAGATTCCACGGAATTTATGCATCCAAGAATGTCATTCGTAAATTGCCATGAAAATTTTCCAAGAAATAATTAAATAATATGAAGGAGAATGTCATTGTGAACCTAATGAGAATACCGCCAAAAATTTTGTTGGTAATCCGTTATGGCTTACTCATATAGTACTTAATAAGTGAGGATCTCCAAAGTATTGCTAAATAATAAAATAAAGTCACAAAAGTTGTTACAAATGATTCACAAGATGAGCTTCAGAAAGATATACCTATTTATATGCATAAGAAAAAACATAGAAACTGTTTAAAAGTTAGCACTTTTATTGCTTTCACGTTTATAAAGTGGTTCGTAAAGTTTTGACGAGAAAAAATGTTTGTCATTTTCTCATCGGCGTGGGAAATTTTGTTCGGCGGAGTGGAAAAATATGAACAGCGGCGCGCCGGGCCAATATAACTGGCGGCGGCGGCGTGGAAAAATCGTCGGCGACGACGGCGCACACGTCTAACTATGAAAGCATTTACTTTGGCCAACTCAAGGTCGAGGTTTTTTTCATCGATTTTGCGCTCAAATTGAGTAGCAAACTCTCTTTATTTCGTATCCCAAGTAACATTTTGATAGCCAATTAGTCTTGTAGAGGTTTTGACATCCGTCATAAAGCCGTATGTCTTTTATTTTGGTTTTATGATGGTTCCAAGAACCTCTTCTAGTCTATTTGACTAAAAATGTTACTTGGGATGGGTACCTGGTCATTCTTCCAGCGCTGGAAATGAATTGGCTTGCAGCATCACATGACTTTATTGGGCCTAAGACAGCTACTCCGGTATCGAAGTGTTGGGTAAAGCATCGGATTCGCAACTGGACTGCTACTCAGCATAAACATTACTGTCCAAGTAATAAATAGGTAGTTACAGCAGGTGCTGCTTGAATGCAGTTTTTGGTCCAATATACGGCTGATGCTTTTCTCTCAGACTATAGAAAATGAAAATAAATGCAAATGCATTTGAAATGCTATGCAACATCTGTCATATTTTAAGTAGTAATTCAGTTGCTAATTTAAGTTTTCTATGAACTTAAACATATTAAAATATGGCTTAGCACTGACATGACATGCACCACCCGTTTAATCAAGGTGCATCGCGACAGCGAACCAAGCCCCGACGGCTTGATTTAGAGGAGTGCCCCAGAGAGTATGCACCCTACTGACTCCGCGTTCACTGCCCAACCAACCCATCCAAAGAACAACACGACCAGCAACAACTTTACAACGTAATCATTTTCCGGGAACTGTTGTTGCTGTCGTCGTGGTCTACATCGAGCTCGCAGCCTGGCACGCGATGACCAACTTTTACCCTGATCTTCCTGATCGCTACGGCAGCATTTTCAGGGAGCGCCACCGCCACTCCCAGAGTCCCAGCTGATTGCTGCTCGGATTATTGGACACAGATTGTTGGAAGGCACCAGCACCACACAGGTTCGGCCGGTTTCCGTCGAAAAAAGTAGATCAATTGAACTAGCTCAAATCGATTTATGTTGCTGCAGCAACATACCCGTCCGTCCGTCGTCGCGTCCCGTCCTTGTTCCAAGAGTATGCACACATCTCGCAGTCGCAAATCCAATGCGCGGGGATTGGAGGACCAGGCAGCCAGCCAACCAGCCAGCAGCAGAAATCGCATCGGCAGAATGCAGGTCAGAGCAGCACCAGGAATGTTAATGATGCGTTCGAACATGATGGTGGGTACCCTGCCTCCTGGCAGCAGCCAGCGCAGCAGCGCGCGGCTTGGTACTTTCGGGTAGATAGGGAGATGTTAGTTTCAAGACTCATTAACCGCAACTGCGGCCGATCTGGATCCGCCCTAATGGATTGTAGATGGGTTTCGCGAATTACCCGCCGCACTCTCGGATTTAATTTAGATAAAACAATAGTTTGGCAGCTAGTAGTAAAAAGTCATGAGCCTGAATGAGATGAATGTAGTACACACTCATGGTAGGAAATTAAATGGGCTTCGAAAACCGAGTGCTAATTAAAGCTTTATCGAAGCGCAAAAACGCACAGTTCGGGAGGTTAATTTGACCATACATACGAGAAGAGGTGGTTCCGTTATGCGGTGGGCATAAGTGAAACATGTGCGGCGCTGAACAAAACTAAATGCTGCCTTTGTGCACATGTTGGCAGATTTAAATCGCGGCTACCATTTCGGCACGAGTGAAGTAAAAAAAGTTAAAAGGTAGGTAATTCCCATCACCATTGGGAGCAGCATGGCATATGTGCCGAAGATAAAGTGCGAGTGGGGTATAGGTTATGATGGATTGTTTATCTTCGTTTCGGGGTTACGATCCAGTTTTGGTAGGTTAGTGGGATGGAAACAGGTCGATGCATTTCGGGTGATGATTGATGAATTATGAGTTTCCAGTTGTGTAGGTCAAAGTCATAAACACTATGAGCTGCCTTCGGCAATACTTTAGACAGTTCATGAGACTACGTTAAGAACATGTGGAAATTTTATCTAATTTCCGTCTATCTAAGCACCGACCAATAATGAGCGAATTTATTTTGCATCTCGCCTAACACCTCATGGACAATTTGGTATCAATTTCTAATTTATTAATTAGCTTCCATATCATGTAAAAAATGTAAATTATTATTTAAGATTGAATAATTGTCCTCGAATTCTGTTTCCGTCTTGTTCCCGCCTATTTTGGGCACAACCTGTATTCAATTGGGTTTTAAAATTAAGAAAAATGTATTGGTTTTTTTGATTTTATACGTAAGAGTACCTTTTGCTGAACCACCATGATTTTTTCAGATGTTTAGAACTTCATTTTGGTACCTAAAATCGATTTCGAAGAGATTTTTCAAAATCACCTTTTGACAGCTGGCCAACTGCTTGACAGCTCCGCCCAGTACAAAATGCGACGAGGGGTGATTCGACAAATCGCTCCCATACAAACTTCAAATTGATTTTTAAATAGGTTCCCGGGCACCAAAATTCATGAAAATTTGGATTTCGGCTCAGTTTTGCATGCAGATTCTGAATATGGAATTATCTCAACACCGCTAAAGAAGCCAATTCCCGGCACACCTTCTACGTGACATTCAGGTACATGCGGATGGCAAAAAATATGATTTGAACATGGAGTTTATTTGAAAAGCCGGTCAAATTTTTCGCTATCCATATTAAATTATGTGGTCAAAGAACGATTGAGCAGAAAGTTTTAAATTGAAATGGATGTATCTATAGAACAACGACCCAAATACTTCAATTAATATTTTTGCCCACCAAACCAGAAATCTTTCTCAGTATGGTTGTGAAATACGATGTTTCGTATACAGAAGTGAATTGAACAACAATGAAGAACAATTCAGCTGTTGCTGCTTTGGTGCGGTTGTCTTCGTCGTACGCAAAATGAGAACAATTTTCAACTCACAAGTAGGGTGAAATTGAAACGCGAAATTTCGCGTAATTATTCGATTTCCAGTACTATAGGGACTGGTTATTGACAGTCTATAATGTCCTGCTTCCATCTGATGCGTCATTGTCAAAGGTAAACCCGCTCAAAATGAACGATTGAAGTGTTGTTTTGTTTTGTTTTTTAGAGTGGTTTTTGACTGGTAGATTCTGATATTCGGAGTTTTTTTGTATTTTTTGTTAGAAGCGAGTACACATGCAGCATTAAATCTACATTCCACATGATTGCTGGTCTAGTATAGCAGTGCGACCGCTAAATTGTCCTAAATTAGAATTCCTACTCAAAATCTGACAGCTGTTGCGTAGCATTTCAAATCCACATTTTTATGGTTTTTGAGGGTCTTCTAGTAGAGAAATACTGTTCACCACATTCGAACTTGCCTAAATTACCTCTTTTTTGGAAAGAAGAGTGAGAAAAAGAGCAAAGGAGAGACACAAAAAAGGCAGCGCGGAAGAAGTGTGGAATTCTATGGAAATTACAGTTTCCATTTTCAATAGAGATGCATTAAATCAACTGTAACCTGAATTCAAGCAGCACTTAAGCCACATATTCGGTTGATTTTCATTGATCATTTAATAATCTGCTGTAACTGCTTATTGGTTACTGGAGAATAGTGTTTGCAAATTCCAGAATGGAACGTACCAGAGCACAGTACAGTGACTTCAAGCACAGTGGGTCTCTGAATCCTTGGCTCATCTTAAGAACAAAACCAAGTTGCTTGTTTGCTCTCGTCAATGTCGTTATAATGCACGTTGAATGTCAGCTCTTCGTCTAGCAGAACACCCAGATCACGGACACATTGCATTCGTTCTAGTGTGGCTCCGCACAGTGTATATGGGAAACGAATTGGATGTCGCTTCCTACTGAACGATATAACATGGCACTTCTCGACACTCAACGTCAAACAGTTTCTTGAGCACCACGATTCGAAGGTGTTTAGTAACACCTGCAGGCAATGACAATCGTCCAATCCACTAACAACGATGTATACTTTGGCTAGAAAGTCACAGAAAAAACGAAAAATTCGAAAAATGCCAAAGATATTCACGGTGAATATCATTTAGTTATGACGAAATGAATTTTTCAGCACTGATACTGATACGTGGGTTTTAATATACCGTACATTGTATGGTACATGTATAGCTTAAAATAATAAAATGTACTGTAAATATATTGTTTTAAATTGTAATTTCACTACTGGCTATACATTTAATCAAATGGTTTTGGAATGGTTCTCTTTTGTTATGGTGTATTATTTTACATTACATAATCCATATAATGTTATATTATGTTGTCATTTCCCTCTTGTTTATGGCATCTTAGGCTTTCTAGCCAAACTAACCTAAACTCGTCTAAGTCTGAGTAGCCTCTGATTGCATTAACAGTTGAAGCATAGGCTCCCATGTCCCACCAGCCAGATAACTGGGTTTTGCAAACTAAGCATTATTTTTGGCAACACTTTGAGCGGCATGATGGAACTATGCCGAGCGCGCTAAGTGTTATTAGACCACTAATGTAGTTGCATGAAGTGAGTGACGAGGTACATAAGTATCATTACAGCGTGCTTAACCGTTATTCCAATATTGAGACTCCAGTTTGACTAAAGTAAATACATAACAACTCATGAGAAAACTGTCTAGTTCGATTCAAATATAAGTTAGGTTAAAAATCCAACCCGCAGCCGAACTTATATCAGAAGTCGTTTCAGTGTCCAATCCAGTCCATATGTTAAAGATGGCTCTACGTCAAAGATAAATCGCGTTTGATTCGGTTGTGGTAGTAGGCAAGTTCACATGAGAGAAGTGGAGAATTAAAACTCCCTAAAATGCAAATACAGAAAGAATAGTGTTGAACTCATCCACTGATTTACGGTAATCTGACCTGCGTCTTTCCGGGTTGACCTACATTCATATTTCTCTCATCGCACTCTACATACCTAGCCCGTCATATCTCTTGGATCTGCAGTCCTGAGGACACCTGGTTTACCACCTATTTAAACAATTTATTGGCTTTAAATAGATGTTTCAACTGATTCACTTTTTTCTCTTTCCTTTTCTTTGGAACAAAAACGTCACGAACATCAACAAAAAAAAAAGGACGGAAAAATCTTAAAACCTTATAAATAATTAAAAATGCACGGAAAAATAATATTTCGGAATAGTGAATGGTTCAAACGTAAAAAAAAACAGTATAATATATTGTTACATAAAGATCGGATGTAAATGTATAGTAGCTACAATGTGCACAGCTTTTGGCGATCCATTTAATTACAATACACTTTATTGTAGCTGGTACACTGTATGGTACATGAATGGTTTTCACCGAATATCCTATGGTCAGTTTTTATCCGGGTGGAAATCCTTCCAGCAGTTGCTCCGTAATTACTTTCAGAAGCTGCTTCGAAAGTTTCTCTGGGAATTCTCAAAAAATGGTTTTCAAGGAATTTTTCCGGAAGTACCTTCGGAAATCTATCCGAAATTTGCTGCACCAGTTCTTCCAGAAGATTTTCAAAAGTTTCCTTTGGAAATTCTTCCCAAAGCTCCTCCGGGAATTCTTCTCGAAGTTTTCTCAATTATTCAAGAACTCTTCCGAAAGTTTTTCGGTAAATCTTCAGGGAATTCGCTCCAAAGTTCCTCCGGAAAATCTTCAGCAAAATCCCCTGACAAAGCTTCTGCAAGTTCCCATGAGAGTTTTGCTGGGGGTCTTCAGTTAGCCTAGTGATTAAGGCTATGGATCGCCAATCCGGAGACGACGGGTTCGATTCCCGTTCTGGGCGGAAAAATTTTCTCGACTCCCTGGGCATAGTGTATCATTGTGCTTGCCTCACAATATACAAATTCATGCAATGGCAGGCAAAGATAGCCCTTCAATTAATAACTGTGGGAGTGCTCAAAGAACACTAAGTTGAATCGAGGCAGGCCAAGTCTCAGTGGGGACGTAGAGCCACAATTAGAAGAAGGATATGAAGAAGAAGGAGAAGAAGAAGAAGAAGAAGAAGAAGAAGAGTTTTGCTTGAAGTTCCTAAAAGAACTCTTCAGGATGTTACTTTAGAAAATCTACCGAAAGTTTTCGTGGAATTTTAAGTTAAAGCTCTCTTCCTCGATTTTTCAGTAGATCCTTTAGAATTTCTGCTGAAACCTTTTCGTGAAATTCTTTTGCAACTTCTTTCGAAATTTCTTCCGAAAAATCTTGAGCAAAATCTTCTGGCAAACCTGCAGGACGTTAACAAAATTATGGAAGTTCCAGTAATTGATCTAGAAGATCTTCAAAAGTTTCTTTGGAAATGCTTCCAAGCCTTCCTCCGATAGTTTAACTGGAACTTTTCTTAACCTTTCAAAACGCGCGCCATCGAGCAGCTGAAACTGCACCGCGTTCGTTCTGTATACGACGAGCGAGGTTTTTTGATAGTGTTGTACTTTTTACAACGGCGCGCGTCCCGAAGGGTTAATTCTTCGAGAACTGTTCCAAAAGTGTTCCGGAAAACCTTTAGGAAATTCTTTAAGATCCTCCGGGAAACCTTTTCCAAAACCCACTGGAAAAGCTTTTGCAAGTTTCCAGAATAGTTGTTTCGGAAGATCCTCAAAAAAAAACTGCAGAAGTTCCTTCAGGAAATCTACCGAAAGTTATCCAAGAATTTTAAGTAAAGATTCATCTGATTTTTGTTTTTCAAGATAACTTCTGGAATTTCCAGTTGATCCTTGACTATTTATTCTGAAAGTTTTCTGTTATATTCTTCCGCGACTTCCTCCGAAATTTCCCCTGGAAATTCTTGAGAAAAATCTACTGCCAAATCTTCTGGAAGTTCCCCAAAAAAATTGTCTGGAAATTCCTCCGCAAATGCCTAAAATCTTAGGACAATATATTTGAAATTTGCGGGAGCATCTCTTCTAGGAGAACTTCAAAAGTTCCTTTTGAAATTCTACCTTGAGTTGCTACAGGATTTTCTCAGAACTTTTATGAATTCTACAAGAACTCTCAAAGAAGTTTCCCAGATAATTTTCCAGGAACTCTTTCGAAATTTCCTTCGAGAAATCTTCTGCGAAATTCACTGGCAAATCTTTCGGAAGTTTTCAGAAGAGTTCTACCAAAAGTTCCTCCGTAAATTCTTCAGAATGTTCCGTCCTTTAGATTTTTTTTTCTAATTGTTTCCGTGAATCCGCTACCGAAAGTTCGTCCGGGATATTTTGAGCAAAATCCGCTTGCAAATCTTCGTGAAGTTGATGGGATGACGACCTTTTTTGTGATAAGTGCGATTCCCGGCGTGTTTTCGGTCCTCAGTTTACTTATAAAACAACTGTTTCAATTATAGCCGATGTTTCGTGCATTTATTCAGTGATCTTCAGGGCAAACTACAATTTACATACAAACAGTTGTTTTATAAGAAACCCGGGGACTGAAAACGCACCAGCTATCGCTAAAAATATTTCCATACTAATGAAGCTTCCAGAATGTTTTTTCTGGAAGTTTCTCCGGGAAATCTATCGGAAATTTTCTGGAAATTTGATCTGGAAGCTCTTAAGGAGTTATTTTTTCAAAATTTCCTCGGGATTTTTCTGAAAAGTGGCTCCGAGATTTTTATGATCCTTCAGGATGTCTTTTGGACAGTTTTCGTGAAATTCTACAGCGAACTCCTCCTATGATTTCTATACATTTTTTTTTAGGAAGACTTCCTAGGAATTCTTCCCAGGAGTTTTTTTTTCGAAAGTCTCTTCAAGTAAATCGTTCAGCATTTAAACATAAAAATAATAAAAAAATCATGGGCACTCTACCTGATTTTTTTTAGAAGTTCTTTAAGGAATTCTTCTAGATGTCTATCGAGGAATTCTTCTAGAAGAGCCTCCAAAATTCTTGCAGAATTTTCGTCGAAGATTCTTTTGGAATCCCTTCCGAAAATCGTTCCACAAGTCCCACAGGAAATTCTGCCAGATATTTCTTTGGGAATAATACAAAAGCTCCTCCATGAACTTCCATCAAGGTTTCTGCCGAGAGGTCTTCCAGAAATTTTTCAATGAACTCTTCCTCAAGAGTTTTTACTTTTCTCCTGAGGTTCTTTAAGGAATGGTTTCTTGCAGTTTCTTCGAGAATATTTTAGGATTTCCTCCGGGTAGTTATAGGTAGTTTATGCCTGGAATTATTTTAGAAGTTGCTGAAATTTCACTTAAGATTCGTCCTGGTATCTTTCTAAGAAATCTGTCTGGGATTTCTTCCGAAATGACTCCTACACGCAAAAAAATCCGTTCCGATATACGTGAACTCCCAATCACGGCAACGGGAACAAACGGGAACTATGCATATAGCAACGATAACAACAATAAGAAATGTACACCGTGAACTAGATTTCACGTTTTCTAGAATGCCCATATTGACAGCTGGAACTAGTTCCAGTTCACGGTGTATATTTGCTTGTTCTCATATTTGCGTTTGTTTGTTCACGTTTATCAGAACGGTTTTCTGAGCGTGTACAATGTGGATAAATTTTACGAAATAATATATGAGGACCGTGGTAAAAGGAATTTTCCAATACATTCCATAAGATTTTTTTGGTTCTCATGTGAGCTTATAAAATAATTGAAAGACAAGATCTTTTGTTATTTACGCCAAAACTTTGAAAAGTGTTCCTCGGGAAGTGCTTTTAAGTTTTTTCCATGCTTGATCAGAATTATTCTTGAACAAGTTTTGAACAAAGAAACATGGTGTATACCGGATGAATAATATTAAATTTTTTGGGAAAATTCTTCAGGATTTCCCTACATATTTTTCAAAGAATTACTATGCATTTTTGTGAAGGCCGGAACAAATTACCGGAGGAACATTGGAAGTAATTTCCAGAGGAACACAAGAAAGGGTTTAAAGAAGAAACTTCTGAAATATTTTCCAAAGAAAATTTTCAAGCATTTTTTCGCAAACTCTTGAAAAAAAAACGCTTGACGAATTCCCGAATGAAATCTTTAAAAAATGTATACAAAAACATTACTTTCGCAATGAAATAGCCAAAGAAATTCTTGAAAGAACTTTCTAGAGAACTTGTACGAAATTAACTCTCAGAGAAATCGTCGAATGAAGATTTGCCGAACTCACAGATATGTCACAAATATTTCTCGTGGAATTGCTCATGAATTTCTCATAGGAACTGCTGCATCAATTTTCAAAAGATACACCGGAGGGATTTTTTGAAATTATTCCGAAATTATTTCTCGCAGATATTCCCAAAGAAGTTGCCGAAAGTCCTATCTAATTGATTGACAATGGAATTTCCAAAATATTTTTTGAAGAAATTCCCAAAGCAGTTTCCAGCACAATCATTTCTTAAAGGAATTACCGAAGCAATTTCCAGGAAAAATAGCCGAAGGAAGTTCCATGGGAATTGCCGATGGAATTCCCAAAGAAATTACAGAAGAAATTCTAAAACAAAAAGCCAAAGCAAATTCTGTCGCAAGAATTTTTTTCAGAAATTTTTGGAAGAGTTCACATTTGAGTTGGCATTTGTATCCAACAGACCCATAGGACCCATATAGCCGAGGCGGTAAACGCACGGGTATTCAGCATGACCATGCTGAGGGTGACGGGTTCGATTCCCGGTCGGTCCAGGATCTTTTTGTAAGGGAAATTTTCTTGACTTCCTTGGGCATAGAGTATCTTCGTGCCTGCTTATAGAACACTAAGCTGAGAAGCAGGCTTTGTCCACATGAGGACGTTACGCCAAGAATAGAGAGAGAGAGATCCAACAGAATTTCCAAAAGAATCATGAAATTACAAAAAAAATCAGGAGAGGACAAAAATACTGAAGGAATTCCGGACGAAATTCCTGAAATAATTGCATAAGGAAATTTTTAAAGAAATTACTGAAGTAATTTCATAAGAAGAGCCGATGAAATATCCTAAGGAATTTCGAATGTGCTTAAGGGATTGCTAAAATATAAAAGACAATTCACACCGTCTTCAGCCAGAAGCTGCACAGACTGAACACATTACTTACACTAGACAACGGACAACATAAGGACTGTTCAATTTATAAAACGGACAACTTTATAAGGCTATAAAAAGAAGACGCGTAGTTCAAATTTAACCACGCTTGCTTCGTTTTTCAGAACATCATCTCTCATTATAGTAATCATTTTTGAATCGAATAAAAATAGTTTTATTTTATAGAAAATCGGCCAGATGTTAAATTAGGTGAATTTTTCGATTGCTGAAAATTGAAAATATATAAAAAAATACTGTTCACATATGGTATATCGTTTTTAATACCAGAAAAGTATGTGCCATTCTCCAGCAGCATGAGTAATAAACATTCTGGCAAAATTTAAACTCAATTGGAATATTTAGAGTTGAGATATTAAAGTTTCAAGTTAGATTCGATTTTTTGAATAAAATTTAATTGTGAAGCAAAAAGGTCATGAAAATATTAAATAATCAATATTTTTATGCATCCAGTCGAAAATGAGAATAATGTGGTTTCAAATGCAGAAAATTGCTTCTTAATAGCATTGCTGGTTTGGTTACTGTGCGCCATTACAGACACAGTAATCAAAACAGTTTCGTTCTTTGATGGTTCTTCCAAATAACAATGCCACCTAATGCAAATTTTGCATAACAATGATGTTGAAAATAAAAACTTTGCATCCGATTATTATTAAATAAGGTGTACAATAACATAGGGCCAACTTAGTTGGAAATATTTAATAACAAGATTTGCTAGAGTCGAAAATCTGCATCAATGGAGCAAAAAGCATGAATTTTTTTAATATGGCCATCTTTATGGAATAAATTTTTGATGAAAAATTCAATTAAAAGTAAATTTTTCTTCTGTACCTTTCAGAGAGCAATATTCTACTACTCTGGACAATTTTTTAGCCGAATCCGTGATGCTATTGTAACACAGGACTTAAATGAACATTTTTAAATAATTTCTATGAAAACAAGGCAACTCACTATATCAAGCTGGAGCCTGCTTGGGGCATTATTACTGATCAACTATTGAGCTTTACCTTTAGTAGAATAGTATAAGCTTCCAATTCATTTTAAACTTCATGAAAATGTGCATGTTAAGTATGTGGAAAGTTATGTCGAATTTTGAGAAATTTTGGTTTTTATTGATGTTTTACGAAAATCGCTTCAGTTACACAATAAAGGACATTTTGCTTAATGTTATATTTTTCCTACATTTCAGAATAGCTGTAGAAAGTTACGCAATAAATTGATAATGATTTTATTGAAAAATAAAAAAAGATATCGCACAAGCAAGTTGTCCGTTTTATAAATTGAACAGTCCTTATGTTTTTAATTAAATTGACGAAGGAGTTCTCAAAGCAATTAACGTTGGAACTTTTGCAAAATTACCAAAATAACTCCCGTGATGATTTACGATTACAAAGAAGTTTTCCCAGTTTCAATTCGATTTGTTTCAGGAATTTTGAAAGTAATTGTCCGCCAACTTCGGAATAAATCTCCGGATAAAATCTTCAAAGAATTAATGAAAAAACATTACTTTTGCATTGAAGCTCTAAAAGGAATTTTCTAAGAAATTTCCCAAATAATCAACAAATCAGTTTTCAGACAAACTCCCGAAGGAAGGAATGCCGGAGCAAAGACAATATATGCAGAATTACCCAAAGAAATGTAGACTGGAATCGATTATGTATATCTTAAATGAACTGCTGAAGCAATAATTTTCAAAAGAAACACCAAAAGAATTGCCAAAATTATTTTGAAAGCAGCTGCCAAAAAAAAAATCATAAAAAGAAAATTTTGTAATTTTCAATATATTTTTCGAAGAAGTTATTTAAGCAATTTCAAATCGAATAGCTGAGTTATTTTTCAAAGGAATTACCAAAGCTATTCCCAGAAGAAATGACCAGAGGAACTTCAACATGAATGGCCGAGAAAATTCTCAAAGAAATTACTGAAAGAATTCTCAAAGTAATTGTCGGAAAAAAAATCCTAATAAACTTTTGGAAGAGGTCGCAAAGCAAACGGAATTTCCAAACAAATTCTCAACTTAATTACAAAATAAATTAAAGAATGAAAAAAAAAATCTGGAGGAATTCAGGAAAAACCCTAAAGAATTTCAGAAGGAATAAAAAAATTTTCAAAAAAATTTCCGAAGAAAATTCTAAAAGAAACGCGAAAAATTAACGGAACTTTGGCATAAATTAACGAAATAATCTCGATGGGAATTTCCAAAGGATTTCTCTGAGTATTAATTCGATTTATATTGATTATACTGCATTAGATGCAACTTTGTACTTTCTACAATTGATGCTTTTTACAACAGTACAGCAAATTCATTTCTACGTATTTGATAGAGCTATTTTTCATCATTCATCTCAAAGAGTTCTCAAAAGAAATCATTTAGAAGTTTCTTGAGAAATATTCAAAGCAATGCCTTCGGAGGATTTGATTTGAATATTTTGAGACGTTTCACGTTATCTCAGTTAGACTAAGATGAAAAAATCCATGAATCTCGCTTGAAATATCCTTCAAATCTCGTATTGCTGATAAACTGCTGAATATCATGTTATTGGCTTTCGATGTTCCGTCAGGTTGATAACCCGACTTCCCGCTAATTTGATGGATTTGAAATTCGAAGCATGGGAAGTCGTAAACACTGTTCGATGCATCACTGCCCCGCCCCCAAACAACGGACGTTCGGGAAGCTTCATCAGCCCGTTAAGACCTGCCAGCCAGCACCAGCGGCAGCGGGACGGCAATGACAACGACGTACCAAGTTGCTCGCACGTTTCGAATTTCAACACCACATTCATACCTATATATCCCCCGCACCGTAGAAACCTGCACAGACAGTGCACACATGAAGATATAAATTGGGCGATATATTTTACACGCTAACTGTCATTGCACGTGGCTGCCGGTGCGGTGCGGCGGCGGCGGTCTCCCGTCCATTTCGAGGCGCATCGTGAACTGGATCTGATTGGGCTGTTTATCGTTTATGATTTGGCGTGCTCAAATAGCAGCGTTGGACGGTGTCGGTCAGCACCAGCAGCAACTCACGATTCGGGGTAGACTTTATGGCGTACAAAGCGAGCTACTGCTTGCCGTCGCCGTTCTTCAGGATGGCAGATGCATGCGGTGCAGTACCGCCTATGCCAGCGCTAGCCAGTAGTGTAATGCAATCGACCGATTAGTCTTGAATGCGTGATTTATTGCTATATTGTTTTGCGTTGCGTTTGCGATGACTATTTATTAATAGAGGCGTCATTTTCACTTTTTTTTTCTCTGTTTCTCTCTCTCGTTACAGGTAAATGACAACCGCACTTGGTTTGGCAAGTTGTAAGAAGTTGATGAGCAATTTGATATGGCCGGGAATGGGTGGTAAGTTTGGTGCAATTCACTATCGTTGCAAATTATGGTGGCGAAATCGAAAGTCGGAGCTTGCTGTTTGGCATTCCGGAATTTTATGGGGATCATTTATCAATTGTGGCATTGCAGCGAAAACAGAGCGGTACTATGATCCGATGGTTACATGTTTGGTTGATAGTGAAAGTAACTACCGTTTGTTTTAATTTTTGAATTCAATTTCCAAGTTTATTGCACGAAGTGACGAAGGACACGAATTAATCAGCAATTGGTTGTTTAGTTCAAAATCAACATTTTTCAAACCTAAAAAAATCATAAAATCATAACTTTTGAATCACCTTCTTTTTTTTTGTTTGAAAGCTGTTTATTGTAATTTATTTCAAAGAGTTTACTGAAACTATTCAACCTTATCCGAGCAGGAGAAAATAGCTGAAGAATACCAAACTCAGGTATGGAAAACCGAATACCTACAACCTGAATGAGGTATTAAGAAGCCCTGCAGAAGATTTTTTTTTTAGTTTTTATTAATGTGTATTTTAACTTAAATGCTAATTCTACACTCCTTGCGTAAGAGGTAAAATACCTATAATAATAACTGGTGTGTATTCTGTGCATAACACGTGAATAATGACATGAGGTATGGCAATACCTAAATAATAATTGCCGATTTTTCCATAGAAATGATGATTTTTCCATAACTGAATAAGAACTCAAGCAGTCCTCAACACCAAACCAATAACTCGTCGAGGTATTTCATAAATACCTACAGTAAGGTGGCCCACACTTATATGAAAAACAAAAATTTCGAAAAATGCAAAATCTTACCTTCTCAATCAGTTGTTTTGGACTCCAAGAAGCTACGTTCAAAATTTGAGCCAAATCGGTTGAGCCTAAGGGGGCGCTCAAAACGCTTGAAGTTTGTATGGGAAAACTTGACAAAATGTATGCAGAAATTTCAAGTTTTCGAATTTTGCCGCTAGGTGGCGCTGTAAGCGTTCAATAATCAAACCCTTTGGTATTATTGTAGGTGACTATATGCCAAACAACTTTGTCGAAGACCGCAAAGCGATCCAACGTCTGTGAAAAAAGTTATACCCTAGGGAAAGTGAGGATAAACTTTATTGTTATTTTTCCAATACCTGTAAAGGAATAATATCAATAATAAAATCTCAGTACTTTGCCTCACTTTGCCTTGGGTATAACTTTTTTCACAGCCGTCGGATCACTTCGCGGTCTTCGACAAAGTTCTCTTACATATAGTCACCTACAATTATACCAAAGGGTTTGATTATTGAACGCTTACAGCGCCACCTAGCGGCAACATTCGAAAACTTAAAATTTCTGCATACATTTGGCCAAGATTTCCCATACAAACTTCAAGCGTTTTGAGCGCCCCCTTGGGCTCAACCGATTTTGCTCAAATTTTGAACGTAGCTTCTGGGAGTCAAAAACAACTGATTCAGGAGGTAAGACTAGGTATTTTTCGAAATTTTTGTTTTTCATATAAGTGTGGGCCACCCTAACCTACAGGGTGCGTGCGGCATTTTTGCACTAACCTTTAAGGTGAAACATCAAGACATCTGACGAAAGAAGCATCAAGCTAAGCCGCACTTGTTAATCCTGGCTTTGCTCACTTGCAAAAAGAGGCAGCTTTTCCAAATCGAGCGCATTTGTTTACGAATTTTCAAGATTGGTGCTCTTGAAAACGCGAGTAGGGGACCAAGTCGGCCATTGTGGCAGCCATGTTTGTGTTCTTTGAAGTTTCTCCTTAAACAGGAATATTTCATCAAAGGGTTGCAATAAATATATATATCCCACATCATCAAATGCACCATATTTCTAGTGAATTGTGTAAAATATTAAACCATTAATAATCAAAAACGTGGTGGTATGAGAAAATATTTTCAGATCCTATGTTTTACACTAGCGTGCCCAATAACATTTCGGATTATACTACTTGTTGTGTAAATAAGACGAAATCAGTAGAATCTCTCTCTCTCTTCTTGGCGTAACGTCCTCACTGGGACAAAGCCTGCTTCTCAGCTTAGTGTTCTATGAGCACTTCCACAGTTATTAACTGAGAGCTTCCTCTGCCAATGACCATTTTGCATGTGTATATCGTGTGGCAGGCACGAAGATACTCTATGCCCAAGGAAGTCAAGGGAATTTCCTTTACGAAAAGAACCTGGACCGACCGGGAATCGAACCCGTCACCCTCAGCATGGTCATGCTGAATACCCGTGCGTTTACCGCCTCGACTATATGGGCCCTAAATCAGTAGAATGTAATGTGTAAAAGCCCGATAACACAGCGCAACATTTTTTTGTCTCAAGAGCAAACTTATGTGTCTCCGAAGGATTTTGGGCCGCTGAATCCGAATCTGGGCTCAGATTTGCTCTAACACGTCACAATTTTGAGCTATACCTCAATTTATAGGGCAAAATATGCGATTTTGGGCTTTTTTGACTGCAAGCCATTATGCTTGGAAATATTTTTCTTAAGCAATCAAAAGGTTAATTGGTCAATTAATATCTAAATTAACGACTCATGCAAAATATTTTGTTTTACCTAATCAAATTTGATAGATTTAAGCATTTTATGTTAGTATGAAAACTTGCATGCAACTTTTGGAGGATGACTTGTATGGGAAATATCGAACCTAACATAAATCATTGATAGTTTTAATCAAATTCGATTTGTTAAAACGAAATATTTTGCACGAGTCGTTAATTTAGATGTTAATTGACCAATTAATCTTTTGATTGCTTAAAAAAAATATTTCCTTGCTTAATGGCTTGCAGTCAAAAATGCCCAAAATCGCACATTTTGCCCTATAAATTGAGGTATAGCTCAAAATTGTGACGTGTTAGAGCAAATCTGAGCCCGGATTCGGATTCAGCGGCCCAAAATCCTTCGGAGACACATAAGTTTGCTCTTGAGACAGACAAAAAGTTAATTTTTGTTACGCTGTGTAATGATACACGAGACGTAATGATATGCTTCAAAAATTATAATTTAAATAGTTTTGACGTGGTGATTTTAACACATTATCGAATAGCATCAATAAAAACTGGTTGTTTTTTCGATACACTAAGTCTAGGGTACAACTTTTTTAAAGGAAGCATCGGATCACTTAGCGGTCTTCAACAAAGATGTTCCGCATAGAATTCCCTATAATAATACTAAAAATAGGGGTTAGTGAACGCTTCCAGTGCCATCTAGTGGCAGAAAACTAAAACTATGCCATTCCTGCACATATTTGTACCAGTTTTACCATATAAACTTCAGACTAGTCGAGCGATACCTAAGAACTTATCAATTCAGCTCAAATTTGTGCTGTAGCTTATGGGAGTCTAAAACAGCAAATTGAGGTGGTCAGACTTGGGATATTTTAGTTTAAAATTTTCTCATAAATGTTTGAGCAGCCCTAGTAGAATACCATTGCTCAAATTAGAATTTCCGACTTCTTCCAGTTATTTCTCCGCTATCTTCCATTCCAGCGATGTAGTCTTTTGTAGGTAACAAGCCTATGGAATCCCCCAACTACACTGAAAAAATCAGCTTGACAGCTGAGAAAATACAGATAGTATGCAGCTGCTCCATATATTTATACTCAAGTTCTTCGCATTTTCGTCTTCTAGAAACCTCTTTTTCAAATTTATGGGATATTTTTTGAACGGCACACATAACGATGATACCATTGGAGCTCCTCGTACACAAAATTATTCTAGTTTTACCTAAAATAACACAATTGTTGACCAAAGCTTAGAGAACAACACTAAAACGGACTTGCAGCGGTTCTCAGGATTGTTCAAAAAAGGTTATCGATATTAGAACCACTTTTTTCTTCCTAAATCATTGAAATAATCACAATTGTTCGCGAAAAAAACATTTAGTATAGATCTATTGTCGAATTATTTTTAAAACGTGTTTTATGATTACGATATGATTTAGTGCAAAAATATTGCACGTACCCTGTAGATCACTACTCTCGAAAAATGACATCTAATTTGGTTACTATCATCCATCAGTAAACTTATTTTAAATGGAAAGATTTCTATCAATTCAATGACACTGGTATTTGTTTGGCAAAATTTCGTTTGGCCGAACGTAATTTAGCCGAATGCCATCTGGCCGAAAGGGTCCTTTTACCGAATGCCGTTTGGCCGAATTACGTTCAAAAGAATTTGGAGGCGCCGTCAAAATCTGGGTAAATTATTAGCTGCCAATGTAATCATCAGAAATATTTCCTCCTTTTAATAATAGGCTATTCTATCTTGTTTAATAACTTAGATTAATGGTCATTTAATTACTTCAATCTTCAGATTTCAAGCTTCTAAGAACTTTTTTAGGTTTATTTCTACGATGATTAAAAAATGCCAAGAAATCGGAGAAAATTGGGTCCATTTTGATACTTTTTTTTTAGTTTTTATTAATGTGTATTTTAACTTAAATGCTAATTCTACACTCATTTTGATACTTCATATATTCTGTATGGCAAGGATCGGTATATTCGCCTCACTCCATTCATATTCACTCCCCTTTGCTGAAGCGAATCGAGAAAGATGCAGCAAACGGATCGTCGTGATCAAACACGCACCCCATCACCAGTGGGAAGCGATAAGCCAGCTGCTTGACATGAATATTCGTTGCCATTCGTCGCAGTTTGGATCGCAAGTGAATGAATGAATGGCGAATGGTGAAGAATGCCGGTGAGCGTTCGAAGCGGCTATTATCATAAGTAGAAGAGAATTTCTGCATGTAATGCATACATTTTTACTGTATTGTTGCTGAAATGCTAGATTAGCAAAGTAAATAATTCGAAAACATCAAAAATTCGTATGCACAATATCAATCGCATCACTCACGAATCGCATTCGCTTGCGATGCGAATATGGACGAATGAGTAATTTCCAAGTGTGGCTTCCCACCGTTCGCCGGAGTTTGCTGTCGTCGCTGACAAGCATACACACGAACTAAAGCGACAACCGTTCGCTGCTGACTGTCTTCGAATGTGGAAGAAGATGAAAAGTGGAAATCAGGAACCCTGCTGTATGGTACGAAAATTTGGTGACAAACTTTGAACTTCATTTACTCGAAAGTGGGTTTTTGTCACTTACACCCCTTTGCTTCTAATCCCCTCAACAATAATACTCAAATGACTCATTTATAAACAATGTACGTGTTGAAACTATAATTTTTTTGCCAGCGACTTTCCTTCTTTGAATCATATACCTGCTCTTTCGAGTTATGCTAATATGGCCAAATGACTCTTTTGGCAAAATGCGGTTCGACCAAACGGCATTCGGTCAAATAACCCGAAACCGCATATTATGTGGCAGGCACAAAGATACCGTATGCCCAAGGAAGTCAAGATAATTGTTTTCACGAAAAGATCCTTGACTGACCGGGAATGGAACCGGCCACCCTCAGCATGATCTTGCTGAATTTCCGCGAACGTACTGCTTCGGCTATATGAGCCACGCATAGCATTTGGCAAGTTTGGCTGCGACATCGATTTTTGTGAATCGATTCGAATCGGACCAGCAGAATCGATTCACCTATTTAATCGAATGCTTTGAATCAATGTTTTCACATCGAATAGATATTATAAAATGTTGCAAAACCATAAGATGGTCTGTTTGCAGCATGGAGTACAAGTTCATGGGATGATTTATTTTATATCAAAAATTGAGATTGTACATGTGGAATTGTGTGGAGGAATTCCTGAAGAAATACCTGGATGAATTCCTGCACGGGTACCCGAAGAAAACCCTGAAAGAATCCCTGGAGGAATTCCAGGAGATTTTCTTAGAGGATTCGCAGGAGAAATTCTTGGATGAATGCCTGGAACATATTCTGGAAGAAATCTTGAAGGAATCCCTTGATGAATTCCTGGAGGAATCCCTGGAGGAAATTTGGGAGAAGAAACAACTTGAGGAATTCCTGAAAGAATCCCTAGATAAATTGCTGGAAAAAAATCTTGGAAGAAATCCTAAAGGACTTTTTTACAATGCCTGGAGGATCTTTTGGACATATTTCTGGTGGAATCCCAGGTGGAACTCCTGGAGAATTCCCTAGAGGGTTTCTTGAAGAAATCCCTGAATGAATCTTTGAAGGAATTCTGGGAGAAATTCTTGAAGAAATTTCTGAAAAAAATCCCAGAGGAATTCCCGAGAATCATTTCTGAAGAAATTCCTAGAGGAGGTCCCAGAAGAATTTCTGGAGGAAACCCTGAGAGAAATCCCGGAGGAATCCCTGGAAAATTCTTAGACGAATTCTTGTATAAATTCCAGCAAGAATTTATGAGGGATTGCATGGAGGATTCCGTGAAGAAATTCCTGGAGGAATTGTCGTAAACATTTCCGAAGGAATTCCTGAAGGAATTCCTGCAAGATTTCCTGGAGGAAATCCTGAAGGAATTCCTGGAGGAATTCCTGGAGGAATTTCTGGAGGAATTCCTGGAGAAACACCTGGGGTAATCCCTGGAGAAAGTCTTGATGGAATTCCCGGAGGAGTCCTAGGAGAAATGCCTGGATGAAATTCTGAAGGAATGCTTGGAGGAATACCTGGAATAATTCCTGAATAAATCCCTGAAGGGGTATTTCTGAACGAATCCCTGGAGGGTTTTTTGGATAAATTTCTGGAAAAATTGCCGTATGTATTGTGGAGGTATTCCTAAAGGAATTCTTGGAGGGATGCAAACCAAAGAAGAATTCCTGAAGGAATGCTTGGAGGAACCACTGGAGAAATTCCTGGAGACATGCGGGTAAAGAAATTTCTGGAGGAATCCCTGTATACATTCCATGGGGAATCCATGGAGAAATCCTTATAGAAGTCCCTCTCGGAATTCCTGGACGATTTCCTTGAAGAACTACTGGAACAGGAGGAATTCCTGGAGGAATCTCTAGAGGAATTCCTTGAGGTATCTTAAGAGGATCTGTAGGAATCTCTGGAGGAATACCTTCCTAGAGGAATCTCTATAGAAATTGCTACAGAATTCCCGGATGAATCCCTGTAAGAATTTTTAGAGAAATGCATGTAGGTATTACCAGAGGAATTCTGGAGAAATTTCTGGAGGAATCCCTTGAGGAATTCTTGGAGGAATCCCAGGAAGAATTCCTGAAGAAATCCAAGGATCAATTTCTGTAGGACTTATAAGAGGAGTTTCGGAAGAAATCCCAGGAGGAAGTACTGAAAACATCGCTGAAATTCCAAAGGAAATCCTAAAGGAATCCCAAAAAGACTACGCAGAGGACTTCCTGAAGGAATCCCTGGGAGAGTTCCTGAAGAAACCCCAGGAGGAAGCTTGAAAGCAATCCCTAGAGGAATTTGGAGAAATCCATGTCTGAAGTAATTTCTGGAGGAATTCTTTAAGGAATATATGTAGAAATTCTGGATGAAATCTCTGATGGAATATCTGCAGATATACCTTAAAGGATATCTGGAGAAATTCCTGAAGGAAACCCTAAAAACAGCACTAGAAATATCATTGGAGGAACCTTTAAAGATATCCCAGGACAAATACCCGAAGAATTGTCTGGTGAAATCCCTAGATGAATTCTTAAAGGAATCTGTGGAGGAATTCAAGATGGTATCACTGCAGCAAGCTATGGAAACAAATTTGAAGGAATTGTCCATACTCATATATAGTTTACGAAACTAGAAACAGATCTAAAACAGTCATTTTGACCCTTGAGCCAGATTATGGTCATTTTCTACAAATTGTTTTAAGTTCAAAGCTTTATTTTTGACAAATTAAAATTGCCCTCTCGTCGATCAATTTCACCCGAAATCACGGTAGTCTAAAATCAACAACTTTTCTGAAGGCATCATTCTTGTAGATGTTCTGGTTTAAGAGATATCAAAGTGAGTGAAGGTGATGCATTATTGTTGCAATACTTGTTAACGGGTAGTGTAAATGTACACTTTTATTTTACAACAACGCATAACGACAAACTTGTAAAACATAGACTCAAACAAATCACCCACTTCAATAACGGTGAAAGTTCGCTCCAATCGAACAAACGTTTGGCACGTGATTACATTTTTCTAACAGTTGTTCCAATTTGTGACAACCCTTCCGGGAAAGGATAGCCCGACGACGAGCGCAAGCCGGCAAATGACTGCACGTCCACTCCGGTGATTACCATTATGACCCATTATTGCGGTTTGGCATCGGATTGGTTGCGGACGGATTGATATTAAGTACCGCCCTCCGTCCCGTCCGTCAACGAAACTATAAGGCGTGATAGCTGCTGCGCTGCTTCGACAATGGCAACCTCTAGACAATATGGAATGGAACGGACCCATTCAACCGGCGCAGAAAACTGAAAGACAGATGTAAATCAATTCCGCGGAGTTGTTGTAGGAACTACGTTGCAGGGAAACTGTCAACCGTTCCACCGCGCACCGTCGTCATCGATGTAGAGCGATAGTTTCGCGCACTACGTAGTACATTTTGACGGATGAACTCATTTCAGCGAACGAACGAACGAACGAAAGTCAGCACCACCATTCAAATCAGGGTCTACAAAACAAATTATTATTTATGCGCGGCATCTGAATGACTAATGAAGCGCGTCAATAAGGTGAACTGAGAGAAAACCCGGCAACAAGAATGTCACGCTGCAGAAAGCGCGACTAGGTATTGTCTGTGTGCAAGAGCAGACACCAAATTATTCATGGCACAATTGTCGGGGGCTAATTAAAGTGGCACAAAAAGTGGGTAAGGAAATGCAAATATGTTGCGTCCGGAAGGAGGAGATGTTATCTGATGGTGGTGTCGAGTGAATATTTGACCAAGTGTTTTTGTTTATATGGAAAAAGCTGTTGACTTTGGTGATGACATTGTCATTTGAATGTGTTTTTGCGTTGTTAAAAGTTCCTTTGAAATACTTACTTTCAATCCTTAGCACCCACGGAGGTGCAGAGTGCCGAATTGAAAGATCTCCATCGTGAGCGATTGCCCGTCATCCCCTTGACCTTGACAAATTTCTGTGGACTTGCTTTATTTCGTTGTTGTGGCTGCGCCGCTATGAACTGCGTCTTCCTCTCCTGCGATGTCCTGCTGGGTTCCAATCTAACGCTTGCTTGCAGATTTCGTTTCCGCCCCTGCATAGATTGGCCGACCCACCTCCACTTTTACTCCCGAATTTCTGTCGACATCGGCTTTGGATAACATCGCAGGCATCTATTAATGAAGACCTGCAACTGCTGAGTGTTCTCCACTGATACACACCAAGTTTCACTGTCGTACAACAGCACAGATTTTACGTTCGAGTTGAAAATTCGGATTTTTGTGCGTCGACTAATCTTTTTGTTTTTCCATACATTTCTTAAACTCGCAAAAGCAGCCCTCGCCTTTTTGATCCGTGGACCTATGTCGATCTTGGTACCGCCATTGGCCGCCATTTGGCTACCAAGATATTAGAAGCTTTCAACGTTCTCCACTGATTACCCAGCTACCGTAAAGCTGGAAGGGTTGACCGTGTTTACATCCAACGATTTGGTCTTGTTGACGTTGATGGTACGACCTGCCGCCGAGGAGCGATCGACAAGATCATCGAGCCTGCTCTGCATATCAGAGTGCCGTTGAGCTAAGATAGCAACGTTATCAGCCAGTTCGAAGTCATTTAGGTACTCCACGGTAATGGGCTGTCACAGCAACCCATGATTTGGGTCACGATCAATCACACCTACCAGGATCTCGTCGATTACGATGAGGAACAGTAGCGATGATCAAGACACACCGTTGTGCAGTACTCTGCACGAAAATGCCTCGTACTCTGCTTCAATGAGGCCGATGATTTTCTCAGGGACACCCTTGCGCCTGAGGGCTTCTCACATGTTTCCGTGATTGAGACGGTTGAAAGTGTTTTCGTAATCAATGAACACCAGGTAGAGAGACTCTTGGAATTCATTGATTTACTCCAGAATGATACGGAGCGTGACAATATGGTCCACACAGGATCGTCCGGCACGGAATCCTGCTTGCTGCTGTCGAAGAGTTGCGTCAATCTTCTCATGTATCTGGTTAAGAATCACTTTTCAGAGGACTTTGAGAACGATACACAGTAACATGATGCGCCGCCAATTATCGCATACAGTCAGGACACCCTATTTGGGTACTTTTACTAAGACGCCTTGCATCCAGTCGGCCGGAAATGTCGCGGTTTCCCATGTGTTGCAGAATAATTGATGCAGTAGTTGTGCGTATACTACGGGGTCAGCTTTGAGCATCTCAGCTGATATGCGATCGACCCCTGGGGGCCTGTTTGATTTCATGCTACGGATGGCTGTTTCTATCTCCTGCACTGATGGAGCTTTCGTGTTGACACGGGTAATGCGAATCTTGCTGAGGTGTTGATGGCGTGGCCGACACTTGAAAAAGGTTTCCAAAGTGCTCGAACCAGCGTTTCAACTGGTCAGCCGGGTCCGTCAGTAACTGTCCAGACGTGTCTTTCACGGGCATCGTAGCATTCATCTTGGTCCCACTAAGGCGACGTGAGACATCGTAGAGGAGACGGATGTCGCCGGTAATTGCGGCTTTCTCGCCTTCGTCGGCTAGGGAGTCCGCCCACGCTCTTTTGTCCAGTCTACATGAGCGAATTAGTTCCTTCTCGAGAGTTGAATAGCGCTGACGGGCTACAGCTTTGGCTCCTCGTATTTTCGCTCGGTCTATCGCGGCTTTGGCGTTCCTTCGCTCCTCTATCTTCCTCCAGGTATCATCTATGATCCTCTACTTTCTTCGGGTGCGTAGCTCACCCAAATTATTCTCACTGGTGGCGATGAAGGCGTTCTTGATGGCGCTCCATTGATCTTCTACGCTTCCACCTTCTGGAATATTCGCAGCACGGTTCTCTAGCTCCCCGACGAAGGACCTTTTCACAGCAGCGTCTGCCAGTCGAAGTGTGTTGAACCGGCGCCCGATTTTCTCCTCCTGTCGATGGATCCTAGCAAGGCGCAATCGTATCTCGCCGATTAGGATATGATGATCGGACGCAATGTGGGTGCTTCGTTTGTTCCACGCATCAAGAAGGCGTCATCTCCATTTACGGCTGATGCAGATGTGGTCGATTTGATTTTCCGTTACGCCATCACTGGAAACCCATGTCACTTTGTGCACCAGTCGATGAGGAAAGAGCGATCCCCCAATCACCATGTCATTGTTGCCACAAAACTCTGCAAACAGCTCTCCGTTTCCGCTCGTTTCTCCGAGACCATGGCGTCCTATGACGTGCTTATAGTCCGAGTTGTCGGAACCAACCTTCTCGTTGAAGTCGCCCATGTGGATCTTGATATCACCTTTCGGAATCTTGTCCACGACAGCATACAGTTGACTGTAAAAGTTCTCTTTGTCTTGCGATTCGGCAGCATCGGTTGGCGTGTAACATTGGATCAGGTAAGGTTTCGAACCCGTGTCCTGAATCTGGCTACAATTATCCTCTCATTAATAGGTCCTCATTTCATGAGCGCAGCGGGGGCGTGAACGCTGAGCAGGAAACCAGCTCCACGATGGCGAGGAGCGTGTTCGCCTCGTAGGCCACAGTATAGCAGAATTTGATCCAATGCCAATCTGTGTTCTCCACAGTTCGGCCAACGGACTTCGCTCAGTTCTAGGATCTCAAGCTTCATACGGCATGCCTCACTCGCTAGTTGTGCCAGTTAACCCTCCTGAGTTAGGGTTAAAACAGTCCAATTTCCAATTCTTGTCCGTTGTTTCACGCTAGAAGTAGTTGCCGTTGAATCAGGTCGTAATCTTTCATTTTCGGTTTCTGTAACGGTTTTTGGGTTTCGAGAACAGCAGGTTGTTGGCCTAAGGTTCCCTATCCGTCGTGGTAGGTATAGCTTCTCCGGCGGAATAACAGACGCTCGGTACGTACCTCCTCAATCTAGCTGAAGTTAGAAGGACAACAGTGCCCAGACTGCACTATCAGCTAAGCACAAAACCCTTAGCTGGCGGTCTTTGGCATCGGTTGACCCGTGGAAGCCTGAGGTAGGGACTTGTGAGGACTCTCCGTATCAACTCACCGTTTTGCAGTTCTTAAACAGGAAATTTTGCTATGAAATAAAAATGGAGCCTTGTAGCCGTGCGGTTAGAGTCATGATGCATGATCCGTGTGTCCGTTGTCTAGTGTGAAGTTTCGTTCAGTCTGTCTAACTGAAGACGGTGTACATGTCTAAAAAAAATCATTGGAAACCCTAATTCAACTCCAATTAGGTTTAAACCACACATTTAGGTTTAATAGGTGGAAACTGTGGGATCCATTTGGGTCCCAGATATTCAATGGGGGGTTAACACTTCGAAGAATAAATGAACATTCCTACTAGACGCTTAAGAAATTCCTCCACGAATTATTCTAGAAATCTCTCCGGAGATTCTTTCAGAAAACCATCCACGGATTGCAGGTATTCTGACGGCGATTTTTTTAGAATTCTTTTAGAAACTTCTTAACGGATTTCTTCAAAAAGTTTTCCAAATATCACTTCAGAAATAATTTTCTGGGATGCTTTATGCTCCTCCATATTTTTTCCAAAGAAATTGTATGGATGGCCTTCATAAGTGGATCCATTGATGCCTTAGGAATTATAAAGTCACACAAAAATAGTTCTTTCTAAACTCTCGTCGCCCATATGGCACACTTTTTGTATGAGACTTCTGAAATAGTTTATGGAAGTTCTTCCTTTATAAATATTCTTTTAGGAGGTTCTCCATCGGTTCCTTCAGTAATTGTTTCAGGAATACCTCGATAAATTTCTTCATGGAACGTCTCCAAGTATTCCTCACGCATATCTTTCATGATTCCAGCAGCTATTCCTTCGGAGTACTTCATCAAAAATTCCTCCAGGATCTCTTCCAAGGATTTTTTACTACGACTCTTTATAAAATTTAGAAATTTCTTTATAAATAATTTACTAGGAATTAAGTGTTCTCTGAGAATTCCTTTAAAATACCTTTACGAATTCCTCCGGGAATTCTAACAGGAAATTGGTTGAAAAAAGTCAATTTTTGCGTGCCATAATTTGTGTATCACCCCTAAGGTTGGCAAAAGTTGTAGTTTTGATACAGAAAACAAATTATTCCAGCAGAAGCAGAATAAAAATAAAAGGGCCCATATAGCCGAGGCGGTAAACGCACGGGTATTCAGCATGACCATGCTGAGGGTGACGGGTTCGATTCCCGGTCGGTCCAGGATCTTTTCGTAAAGGAAATTTCCTTGACTTCCTTGGGCATAGAGTATCTTCGTGCCTGCCACACGATATACACATGCAAAATGGTCATTGGCAGAGGAAGCTCTCAGTTAATAACTGTGGAAGTGCTCATAGAACACTAAGCTGAGAAGCAGGCTTTGTCCCAGTGAGGACGTTACGCCAAGAAGAGAGGAGAGGAGCAGAATAAAAAAGAAGGCGCCGCTGCCTCAAATTACTATATACGCCGCCGCCTGTGAAATGTGCTTCGGCTCACACGTCTAATTCCTACATAATTTTGGAATATAACAACAGATCACTAGGCTCCAGTTATTCACGCAATTGTAGACAAAGAAAGGATAGATCATGGGATTGTACCGTTGAAAGAAAAAGACAAATGATAATTATTGAAATGTATATTGTTTTTTCCCCTACTTGCTAAATACTTGCCATAATATTTTATTAACCATAAAATACCACGAGTTTACCATAAATTGACAATAGTAACGTGTGCAATCGCACACCTTAGTTTAGTAAGTGTTGACTGAAGCTGTTAACACCTTTCAGGGCTACGACAAAAAGGAATGCTCAGTCCAGTGAATGAAAAACGCGATTTTAACTGGTTGACTATACGCGGAAATGATTTACTGAAGAACAAGTAAACAGCTGGTGGCAATTGCCAGGGTGGCTTTCGCGTTTAAGAATCTCAACCTCATTAGCATTCGACACATTCTTCTTTTTGTAGGTGTGAGGAATAAAATTTAAATCGAAAAACGAAACAATCAACCTGCATACATAGTCAATCCAACATGATTGAAAAAACCTTCAGCACCACTCGTGACAAACTGACCAAATAACACAGAGGAAGTTTGTATCCGATGCAATCGCGAACTTTTGTTCAAGCGATCGTTAAAGCGGCATATCTTCTGCTCAATCAGTCATCGTTTATATACACTTGCTGTCAACGTTCACAGCACGGTTTCAGGGTCAAAAACATTCAAATCTAGCGCAAACATTTCGTCTCCTTCTCGATCCCCAACGCAAACAGTCAGTGTCACCGACCACTGACCATTTGGTATGGATATATTGTGACCGTACGGCGCGTCGAGGTGGTTTGCGAATAGCCAAACGTACGGACCTGGTGTTTAATTTTCGCAACCATTCGAACTGACAACTTTTTATGGATCTGCCTTATGAGCGCGCGCTTATGAAACTTGTTTTCCCATAACTTGACTCCGCTACGTTGGTCAGTGTGGTTACCCTGCTAGTGCTTGGCGTAGCCAAGCTCTAGCCGTGCACCATCGTCGTCGTCGTTGTTGTCGGTTGGATCTTGGTGGCTCATCTACCAAACCAAACCACCCATATGAACTTAATGCCACTGCACGCACGCACTGACCGTGTGCAGACACGGCTGCGATGGACCTGCTCTACCACACCATTCCATAAAGAGACTCGCCAAATCGTTGGCAATAAACCTGCACTTGGGGCTCCGGCCGGTGGTACTTGTTCACCTAGAAACGCCACCAGACCGTTGTTCCATCCTTTGTGCAGCAGTGCCAGCCAGCGGTTTGCAATGGCTATGTTCCTAGGCTTTTCGGTTGAGAAGTAGTGGTATCCCCATTGTAGTGGTATCCCCCATGCTGTGGTGAACCACGAAGTATGAGGCGTTTAAAAGTACACATAATATTTATATTCCTGCTGTCGTAAATTGATACTTAGCGAGTTGGTGATAACTTTCTGTTTAAGCACAACTTTTCCGCAAAATTTGTGTAGGTTTTGGTATATTCTTGTAATATTTTTTAAGATTTTTTGTGAGTAAGGTTTTTATCTACACCCACAAAGATATGTATACTATAACCAGAAAAACGATAACAAATCTCTACTGTTCCGGAAATCGAATTAGCAATCTCTGAATTGACGGTCCAACGTCTGTTCCACTGACTGGACACAATTTGGAGACCCTTGAAAAAAAACGAACAAGTGCCAAATAGCCTGTACTTCGCTGAGATTTTTTTTTTATTCTTCAAGGAGTTTCATCTGGAATCCACGCATATGTTTCTTCTTGAATTTCTCTACGGGTATTTTCTGAAAAGCTCCACTGAGAATTTCTGCTTGGGATTCTTCTGAGATTCCTCTCTGAATCCTTCTTTGATTCCTATTATTCTGAGATTCCTTATAGGATTCTTCTATATGAACTCTAATTACTCTTCCAGAAGATCTTTTGGGATTTTCGTTGGATTTCGTTAGATTAGGCCTTTTTAAATTCTTAACCCATTTTCGCCCAGTGATCTATTTATAGATCAGAAACATTTGCGATTACCGTGGAGAAATGAAGCATGTTGGAAGACTAGTGTCTTCAGCAAACTTGTTGAGGAAGTCAGGGACTCTACGATGGTACGTAATTTAGTACATATTTGCTCCAGTAGGTGGCGCTAATGATCATGAAACATTCTATTTTAATAGGCTTTGTGGCAGCAGCTATTGCCAGTATCGTCGCGCTCGTGTTGTGAATATCTAGCGTGGTTTTGCAATGCGTAGTTTAACTAGCATACATAAGTTGAAACCATTCTTAGGTTAAGTGAGTCTCCGACAAAGTTGATCAAGGCATCAAGAGCTATTCGATAGTGAACTAGTTTATTATAGGTTTATCCGCTAGGTGGTGCTAGTAAGTCTTAGAAATCCACAACTGCTGTTATTCGAGAACCATACCACATAGAAGAATTTCGTCTTTGGCAAGGTTGATCAGCACATCAAGAACTGTCCGATAGTGAACTAGTTGATAAGATTTAACCGCCAGGTGGCGCTAGTTAGAGAGTCTAAGAAAATCTAAACTGTTGTCTCTCGAGAACCAGACCACTTAGAATAATTTCGTGGGAACACTTCTCAAAGTGCCAAGTGTTGCGACTCGAATGGTTAAGCGTACCACCCACCCACCATCTCAACCAAGGTGCTGGTTGGTCCAATGCTACAAGTGCGGTGCTCAACCCCAATGAAAACGACAATCCTCTGTGTGATCAACACGATCTTCACAAGTTGATTCATATCGAGCTCTAATGAAGATCCCAACCACAGGATCGAAACGTAGGCAATGATTTGAAAAAATCAACGCTTTTTCTGTGACTGAAAGCCGAAAAAAAGCCGAAAAAAGTTTCAAATATTCATTCAGATTTTTTTCCAGGGATTTCTTTAGTTTCTAAATTATTCTTCCAGAAATTCGCCAAAGAATCCTTCAGGTATTTCTTCAGAAATTTCTTCAGCGATTCCTTCAGTTACTGGAAATTGGAAATTGAAATATCTTCCAGGGAATTTTAAGAAATTCTGCCATGAAATGCTTCGCAGATTTCTCTGACAAAACTTCAGAAATACTTCTATTGATTGAATTTTCTTCAAAGTTTTTTTAGAGATTACCCCAGAAATTAATCTAAGAACTTTTTTTAAAAAACTTTTCCTCAATTTCTTCCGATATTGATCCATGGATTCCATTGGAAAATTCTCCAGGAATATCTTCCGGAAAGTCTTCCACGGATTTCTTTTGAAAGTTCTTTAGAACATCTTCCATTGATCGCCACAGAATTTCCTCTAGAATTTTCTTTCAGAATTTTCGTGGGTGATCTTTCAGAACTTTCTCTAGATAAGCTGCCATGGGTTTCCTTGAAAAAAACTTTCTCAGGAATCCGTACGAGAGTTTTTCACAAATTGTTCATCTGAAGGAATCAGATAACTTCAGATTTTTTTTCAGGAATTCTTTCAGGAATTTCGCTGACGATTCCTTTAAACATTTCTTATGCGATTCCTCCATAAATATATCTAAGAATTCCAAGTCCTAAGTCTCCCAAAATAATCCATTGATTCTTTCAGAAGCTAGTCCAGGAAGTCGGTCTTAAAATCAATATTTGTTTCTCTCCGGCGTTTTTTTTTTTCGATTTTTTTCCAGGAATTTAAGAGATTTCTCCTGGTGTCAGATATTATAAGTTTCTCAAGAAATTTCTCCAAGAATTATTTTAAGTAGATCTGTGTGGGTTGCTTCTGAGATTCCACTAGGAATTTATTTAGAAATTATTGTAAGATTCGTTCAAAAAAAAAAATCAATGAAAATTTCTCCATAGATTCCTTTAGATTTTTTTTATGGATTTCTTTAGAAATTCTGCCAAAGAATCTTTAATAAATTGCCGAGATAAACTAGCCTAGAGCTAAAAATCTCGTTAATACAGATAAAAAAAATATAAATTCTTCCAGTCTTTTTTTTTAATAAAAATGACCAAATATTTTTTAAGAAATTTGTACAGGTATTTCTTCAGTCCATCAGAGACTTGTGCAGGAATTGCTCTGGTGATTCCATTGGAAATTCAATTGTTCAGAAATTTCTTCATGGATTCATGGATCCAGACAATCTTGTTAAAATTTCTCCAGAGATTCTTGCATCACTACTTTCAATAGTTCTAGCAGAAACTCCTCCAGAGATTCCTGTAGAAGTTCTTACAGAGATTCCTTCAGGACTTTATCCAGATATGTTGAACTTTCTTAGATATACGAATGTGATAGTTGATTTGGGGTTATGGGTTCCAGTCTCTTTCAATTAAAAACGGGTTCTTATTTTTTCATTCGACGTTTCGGACACATTTATTGTGCCTTCTTCTTGGGATTAACAATGTGAAAGTGGCGCGAAACAGACTGCACCTCTTTTCTGCGAGCCGGATCGATTTCCGAAAAATCAGCCCATCCAGCCCACGGCCAAAACAAAGTGGGTGAATTGTCGGAGCATAAACCGTTGACAAAGGTGCCTATGCTGCAGGCCCTTAACGACAAAACGGAACATTGTTAATCCCAAGAAGAAGGTACAATAAATGTGTCCGAAACGTCGGATGAAAACATAAGAATCCGTTTTTAATTGAAAGAGACTGGAAGCCATTACCCCGAATTTATCCGGATATTCCTCCATGTACTACCCCAGAAATTTATCCTCTCATTTCCAGAATTCCCTCTGTTGGCGTAACTTCTAGGGGCGAAGACAGTTTTTGCAGTTGTCGAACTGACAGCTTCAAAGCTGAAAATTTATTTCAAATTATAACGTTTCTTATTCAAATTAAATATACCTTACATTTCTGTATTCTTCCTATAACATCAACTTCCCATATATCATTGGATTCCCTTTAGATAAACTGCGAACTGCCTACAGAACTTTATCAACTGTCGTCACTTACTACGTGACTGAAACTGATTTATCATTGAAATACACAGATTGATTTTCTTTTGTTTGGCTGAAACAGCTATTGTATATGAAATGCGCGCAAAGATGAGCCGGTTGCTTCACAAGCGAATCGACAGCCCAACTACACAGTGGTTGCGGCAACACCCTCCACGGATGCTTTAAGAAAATAATTAAAAAAATATTTCCTTGGAATTTCTACGGGATTTTTAAAAACATAACTCACTAGTTTTTTTCTAGAGGTGTTTGCAGACGCTTGTCTACGTGCTTTTTCTAGTATTCTTAAAGGCTTTTTTTCGTGCTGAAAGTCTCTCGTTCGTTTTTTTCTTTCGTACTGAAAGTCTCTCAAATAAAGACAAATCAATCTATCAGTTTAAATTCATCCACAGGTTTCTCCAGAAAATCCCCCAAGAGTTTTATTACATAATTGATTTCTCCAGAAATTCCACCAAGGGTTTTCCGAAAAGTTTCTCCTGATTTTTTTTCTGGAAGTTCTTAAGGATATCCTTCCAGAGATTCAGTAAAAAGTTCTTCCAAAGATTTCTACTGGGATTCTATTGAAGTTTTTTTCAGAAATTTTTCATGGTTTCTTTTAGCAATTCCTGCTTCAAAATTTTAGAGATTTCTTCTGGAATTTCAGCAAGGGATTACTTTAAAATTTATACGCGGAGTTTTTCAAAAATTATTCTGAAAAAGTCTGAACAAATCCTACAAGAATTGCCGAGCAAATTCTTCCCAGTGTTTCTCCAAGAATTCTATGGCAAATTCCTTCAGTGATTTTGGCAGAAACTCCCACCAGATTTTTGTTTTAGAAATTGCTCTTGCTATTCCATTAAAAATATTTCCTCAGATGTCTGTAGAGATACCTGCAGAATTTGTTCTTTTATCTTCCTAGCATTTCTCAGGAGTTCTCCCAGAAATTCAACAAAACATACTGGCGAATTCTTGAAGGAAGCACTGATGGATTTTCTAAGAAATCCCTGGAGGATTGCTTGAAGAAATCCCTTAAGGCGAAACTGGATCCATTTCCTCACTTTTTGGTTTTTGATTTTTTATAAAATAACGAAGCAATATTTTCAAAATCGGTTTTCGTGCACATGTAGAGTATGAATCAAGGTATCTCCTGATTTTTTTTTTCAGATGGAAAATGTTTTTAGTTTCTGCAGGAACCATTTTTAAACAAAATTTCACAAAAAAATGGTTTCTGCAAAAACGAAAAACATTTTCTACCTGGAAAAAATTCTGGAGATACATTGATCCATACTCTACATGCAGTGTTGAGAATACTCACTTGCAAGAGTGATACTCACTTGCTTCTATCTCAGTCCAGAAGCATGCTATCAAAAAATGATGTTTGAAGGGCTTTTAGATTGTAGTTCAATCTAAAAGTTTGCCGAATAAAGTGAAGATCGCAGACGCATACCAAAGTTGTGAGAGAGCTGTGAGTACGAGGTGAGTAAAATTCGTGTAATTCATACTCACCTTGTTCTCACATCTCTCTGACGGTTTTTGTATGCATCTGGGACCTTTAGTTTATTCGGAAAACTTTTAGATTAAACTACAATCTAAAAGTCCTTAAAACATCATTTTTTGATAGCATGCTTCTGGACTGAGATAGAAGCAAGTGAGTATAATTTTTCCCTAGTGAGTATTCGTAACACTGTCTACATGTGCACGAAAACCGATTATGAAAATATTGCTTCGTTATTTTATGAAAAATAAAAAACCAAAATAATGAGAAAATGCTTCCAGTTTCGCCTTAAACCTCCAATATCCAACCCTTTCTTTAGACGGGGTATTGTTTTGCATTTTTTTTTTCTTCCTGGCAAATCAAAACTTTTATATTTTTGACTGATATTTATGACTGTTCTATACATCTCAAAATGGTTTTTGAAAGGTTTTATTTACCTTAAAATGGGGTACCTTAAAATAGGGACGGAAAAAAATGTCGGCCCCATTAAATCGTGGGTTCTATTTCTTAAAACTTACAGGAAAATCAGTCCGATCATTGTCTTGCTGCATGCTACGCATATAGATTACAAAAAATGATGATTTTTTGGAGAAATTGAAGATATTTAACAAAATGTGCGATTTTTTCGAAAATATGAAAATGGGGTGCCAAGGAACGGAAGGGAATAAATGTAAAAGTTCTTATATTTCAAAGAGAGATATAAATTGATTAATTATAAACAGAATCACAGTCCTGAAGGTGCTGGAACAGTTTCATTGTCATTTACCTTTGTATATGAGTTTTTTTCTTCGTTAAAACCTCGAAATCTGAAAAAAAAAAAATTATCTCAATTGTACCTGAGTGGCTTCAATTCTTAACAAACACATTATTCACACTATTTAAAGTGACTATTTAAAGTGACCGACAGGCTAATCAACAGATTGTAAACTAAGGATGTGTATTGACAGTTTTTTGTTTACCTTAAAAACTCAATAACATTGAAAGGTTTTATATCCAAGAAATAAGCATCATTAGATGGCCCAGAGTGTAAACTGTGTATCCAATGCTTATAATTCTACTCTGGAGCATCATTGATGGGTCGTATTTTAGCTGTTGAGATGTTTTAGCAGCAATGTTGGATAAACAAGGTTAAGCAAATAATTCTTGCAAGAAGTTTGATATATCTTTTTTGTCGTTGTGACATGCGATTTGTATTTTCTGTTTGTTTGTGGTTTTCGTTAAAGATAAGTTTTTGAATGATTTACTTATTGCTATGCGTCTTCTTCATAAATAGGGTCTTGTACTATTTGAGCAGGTGTACCTATTTTAAGCACTTGCCGCTATAACTAAGTCAATTTCCAAACGATTGGTTTGAAATTTTGTATAGAGTTAGGCACGTACAGTATCTAACTCTGTACAAAAATTCAAATCAATCAGTTTGAAATTGACTTAGTTATAGCGGCAAGTGCCCAAAATAGGTACACCTGCCCAAATGGTACAATACCCTACTTGCTTTAGCAAGAGTTAGTGACAGTCAAGTGAGAATATTCCACATTTTCAAAAAGCTTTGGAGGCCACGTTTTAGCGCCATTCATTGATAATATTTAAAAAGAAAACAGATGGGAAATTTATTTTGAAGAATACGCCTTCGTTAAAACATAACAAAACACCTGAAGAACACAAACTTCTCTAAAGAGGAGACTACTGCAGTAGTCATTGCATGCGGCATTGAGTATAAACAATTGACCAATTTTCTAATTACATGTATCAATCTTACACTTGTTTCTAAAGATCTATATTGTATTAGTTGAATTTATCATCCATAGCAACTGTTGGAATGTTTATGACCCAAAATGGAGTCCAGGGTTTCTGATTTCCACTTTTCATCTTCTTCCACATTCTAATACAGTCAGCAGCGAACGGTTGTCGCTTTAGTTTGTGTGTTTGCTTGTCAGCGACGACAGCAAACACCGGCGAACGGTGGGAAGCCACACATGGAATTTAAACATTCGTCCACATTCGCATCGCAAGCGATCGAGCGGTTATGTGATTCGTGAGTGATATTGCGCGTACGAATACTTGAAGATTTCAAACAATGTTTATTATTTTCTTTGCTAATCTAGCATTTCAACAACAATACACTAAAAATGCATGCATTACATGCATTACTCCATTGGAGTCCGTAATACGTTATTAAAAATTGTTACTATTATACAATGAATCAATCGCCTCAAAACTTCATGATACAAATAAAAAAGTTATTTGAGAAAATGCATCCCTTAACACCTCACCAGTTTATGAAACTAGTCTTTTCTCGCAAAAATTGTCGGTGTTCGAAAACCACCTTAGTATTATCAAATATTTTACCCTAGTTTCGTTTGAAATTAGTTGTAGAACACCTTACGATAACTCACATATTTTTCCTAATAATATTTCTGACCTTACAAATGAATGTTTCAATGGTAGTGAAATTGAGAAAAAGCAATGCCATTTTGTATATTATGTCTAGTGTCCAGTTGAAAAAGTATTTTCATGAGTGGTAATTCTTATAGTAGGGTGCGGGCACCGGTTTTGGCCAGTCTAAGGGAAATCATTTTTATAAAAATAACCAATAATCCAATGAAAACTACCAACGTGTTAAATGAAAGCTTTCGATCTATACTTTATTAGAAAAATACAAAAATCAAGCTAATACTTGATTTTTTTATTAAAAGTGGCACTGGCCAAAATAGAAGCCTTGCCGCAGTTTTGGCCATATTCTCAGTTTTGATTTCTATTTTGGCCAATCACGTGTAGGGTAGAAGCTTCAGTTTTGGCCAGCCCGGAGTTTTGGCCATAGTGCGGTATTCAGCCTGTTACGAAATAAATCGGCATAAATTTATTTTTTACGAGTAGATTCTAGTATAATAATGTGATTGCAGCTGTTAAAACCATACATTTTGATTAAAAACTGGAAGAAAAAAATTATTTTCCTTAAAAAATCAGCTCCCATATATCTATTTTGGCCACTCCCATAAGAAATACACGTGATTGGCCAAAATAGAAACCAAAGCTGAGAATATGGCCAAAACTGCGGCAATGCTTCTATTTTGGCCAGTGCCACTTTTAATACAAAAATCAAGTATTAGCTTGATTTCTGCATTTTTCCAATAAAGTATACATCGAAACCTTTCATTTAACGCATTGGTAGTTTTCATTGGATTATTGGTTATTTTTATAAAAATGATTTCCCTTAGACTGGCCAAAACCGGCGCCCGCACCCTATTTTTTATGGGAGTGGCCAAATTAGAAGCACCCTGGCCAAAATAGATATATGGGAGCTGATTTTTTAAGGAAAATTATTTTTTTCTTTCAGTTTTTAATCAAAATGTATGGTTTTAAGAGCTGCAATCATATTATCATACTAAAATCTACTAGTAAAAAATAAATTTATGCCAATTTAGATCGTTACAGGCTGAATATCGCACTATGGCCAAAACTCCGGGCTGGCCAAAACTGAAGCTTCTACCCTATGCCTTAATTTTCAACTCACATTTGAAGCGAATTTGGAATTTGTAAATCCATTTTTCAAAGTAGAATGTAAAGATGAATCCCTTAACGCCTCATGAGTTCTTAACATCCCATTTTACGGTACATTTTTAAAAATCATTGAAAAATTGCTGATTTTGTCATTTTTCAAATAAAGTTTTTCCTTTTGTATCGAAAAAATAATCAAAGTTTAAATTTTTCTTCAATTTTTCAATGGTAATAAAAGCGTTCAATAGATTTGAATACATTCTAAAATTGTTTTCCCCAAAGTTACACAGAACATATTTTACAATTATTACAGAATCCCAAAATATTTTCGTCCTAAGAAATCGATATCCCGAATAGAATTTCAGATAAAATATAAAAATGTAGGGATAAAAAAAATAGAAAAATCAGAAAGCGAAATTCGTTAAGTGGCGATTTAAAAAGAATCATTACCTTCCAAAACATGTTTAAATCAATTTCAGATGACGAAAAATGATATTTAGTTCAAATTCGAAAATTTAGGTTAAGTGTTGAGTTTGAGAATCAATAGTATTTTTTTTTTTCAATCCTAAAGTAAAGTGAAAGTAGAAGCAATAGCGTTTTGCTGCTCGCTTCCTAACGCGCATGTAGTGTACAAGTACTTGAAACTTTGATCACTAAAATGCAGCAAATCAGGTGTCATTCATGGGGTAGGTTATAATTTATTATTCACCTACCTACAACATATTAAACCATCATTCTAAATTGACACACCTTCACTAGCACAAGTGTCATTCCTGGAGGTCAATCAGCAGTTTTTGCACATGTTCTTGCCACTTGAACCTTACTACTACACATCGCCAGTCGCCATAAGGGCCTCTTGTTGAACGCCAAAACGATTTCACTAGTATAGCTAGAGCTACATTCTGCCGTTAAACTATGCGAGGGACGAACTTGGCTGCACAGGTGCCCCCAGCCATTATTGCATTGGCATAATTATTGTGGCGCTGAACTGCCACCGCCACACTAGGCACCGCTTTATTGATGAGGTGCCGGTCGTCGGTGGGCTGATGCAAGCAGTGACGTTCTGCTATCCACAACGACGTCGCCATCGACGGATGGATGGTGATTTCGAAACCACCATGCGGTGGCTTGATCGGCAACAACAACCGGTAATTACCAAAGGGCTCCACAGCCAATAAGGCTAATTATGAGTGGGAGTTTCCAATGTATGCAATTGAACACGTTTTATTGGTGCGAATGCGGAGGGGGTGGCTTTCTTCTGATGTGTTGTGATTGGATAGTGTTGGTTGGACTATCCAATCAACCAACTTGTGGCAAATTTTAGTGGCGGCGCGGTTCAAGGACTCTGCAGACCTCGCGTCTATAATTATGATTTCTTTTTATTCACGATTGGCACGTGTCAATAAATTGATTTGATCCATGTGACTTTTGTATTGCAACATGGCGAGGTATGTCTAGTTGTTTGTAACTAGTCTCGCAGAAGATATGTTTGCAATATGGAAGAATGTTGCCTCTTAACATATCATCTAAGTGCAAGAATGGTAACTTTACTTGATCGATTTCGATTTGATGCGATAAACCAATTGGAGATATACAACTCCGTGCGGCTTCCAATATAGCACCCAAATTTGGATACCTTTATGCAGCACGTTGTCAAAAGCACCTACGTTGAAAAATGACATGGTGTGATAGCATTTCAGAAAAAGATGAATTAACATGAGTTTTTCTATGAGTAAATTTTGAACGTAGCCATGCAATTAATAAATCATATTTTTAGCTTGAAGCTTAATTCACAAAATTGGCGAGTTTGTCTGCGAGTTTGTTTGCTAAAATCCGTCCAGTTACAAGGGATCAGTCCCAACCTTTGAGTTCTCGTCGTCTCAATACTATTCGTGAAATGTCACCTAACAACCAGAAACACACATATCAAAGTGCTTGTTTAACACGCTTTGTGAACATACTCAATTCATCAAGCTTAAGATAGAGAGATCGACAAACAAATACATACGCAACCTCCGAAGAAGTCAAATATTAAAACACTCAGAACTCGAAATTCCAACTCCACCTACCCGTTGTTGATCAAATCGAGGCGTGTGCTGCTTTGGAAGCTTTTATTTGTACATGAGCCCTCTACTATAGGATCACTCTATGTGCTCACACAATCATCATCCAATATTTGGCATGCTATATCAATAGATCATGGAATAGTGTGATTTGGGAGCTAATCTATGGGACACCTGTTAATCCAATCTTGTTTACACATTCTTCTATCGAACAATGATTCATACTAATCGATCAGTGATAACGTTACTTTGCATTATTACTCCACTCTTGTGGATGACATCTTGATTCGTGAGGGTATCACAAATCCAACCTTCGCTGCATGCATAACATCTCTTGAGCGATCATTATCACGAAAGTTTTCCTCGCTTTCGCTTTTTATCAAATTACCGACTAAAGAGTGCATAGCATGAGCGAGCAGCAAAAAGCGCGAACTTCTCATTAGCCGCCGATAGCTGCCCCGCGGAGTTCGGGTTCAGTGCGCTTCTGCTGCGTGAGTACTTATGGTAGCACCGCGGCGTTTGTTTCGAAAACAATCATAATTACTGCAGAAAAAGCAGCAACAACGGCTGCGGAAACAACAACAACAGCCGTAAAGCCGCACCACCCAGAAGCTAGGAGCAATCAGTGAGTACTTTTTCTCACTTTTCGAAAAAAAAGGCAGCGTACCTAGCCTACCCTACACCTTTGAAGTTTTTGCTTCGGGGAAGGTTAAGCACCTTCAGAAAGACGGCGAGCCACAAAGTGCTGCAGGCATACTTGACTTTCCCGACCGGGCTCAACTTGAGCCGCCTTTTCGAAGTCCACTCTCCGAACCGGTAGGCAAATTTGAACAACAAATTCCATAATGTACCCCCTACACAGTTTACGGTTGCTTTCTCGACGAAACAGAAGAAGCATAAAAATAACCTCCGAACCACACCGGACCCTGATTCGTTCAACCCCATCAAAATCATGCCGAGCAATTGACACAATTGGATACCGGGTCTAAAAATAGCTCCGGTCAAGAAGTGATAAAATTCAATAAAACAAAACAGTCTGCTCATCCGACTGACTGACTGACGAGACCAAGACCGAGACCGCAACCCAACCGTCATTATGGGTCCAATTTGAGCCCCATTATCTGCGGCGACTGGTCCAAAGAGCATGATGCTGGGCTGTAGAAGATGATATGTTGCGATGTGAACCAGTCACACTGACTGTGGGGATGCGTGAAAGAGTCACATCCTCTCTTGGTGAAGACTGTTGTTCGGTCACAGAGCTTTGTTTGGTGCAGTACCATATCCAATTAGGAACCGGTTTTCTCTCGGTCATCTTGTGCCCGGTAAAATTTAGTTTTAACTTGTTTCAACCAATCATACCTTTGAGTTCTATGTTGTATGTGGGGTGAGGTGAGGAAGATGCATGACAATCGGGCATCAACGACAAATGGAAACTTAGGAACGTGTCCAAGATGATGGAAGCTATTCTTGCCGTATTGCATCGATAACCTTGGCCTAGAATGCGCTTTGATTACATCTTTGTTGACGAGCTCTTGGTGGTCTAACCAAGTACATGGAGAATTAATAATTTTAAACAATTTAGAATGAGAGAAACATCGTAATTATTAATATTATTATTATTATTATTATAGAGTTTTGGCACTTCTCAGCAAAAATTGCTGGAAAATTTCACCTACCCCGGGCAATCGGATTGCCAAAGGGGATTAGGCTCTGAGGATCTCATTAGTAGGTGTTATGCTTATCCTAATGGGTCTGCTTCGGATTTCAGTTGTGGTGATTCAGGAACCGCCTCACTGTACTACAGGTTCCAAGAATCACCGCTTTCAGGATGCTGTTCAGGTCCTTCTTCAGTTCCAGCTCGTCTAGGGACCTTAGGAGAGATTTAGGGACAACTACGGTTGCCGAGAGGACAACCGGAACTATACGGACGTCCTCCAAGTGCCACATCTGCTTCAACTCCTCCGCTAGGTCGTGGTACTTGGTTATCTTGCCGGAGAATGTTGATTGGACATTACGGTACAGCGATGTCGATGAGGGTTACCCGCTTCATCCTTTTGTCGTAAAGCACAATGAACAGCCTGCAACGACACGCAGTTCAGCTGGTAATCCTCCTGCGCCAGATGCAGGGCGCTGTAACCGTGGTCAGCTTCACATACAGTGCAACAAGGTTGCGACCATTCATTTGCAAAGATTTACATTCATTTGCAATTATCTCAGTTCAGAAACATGCTATAGAAAAACAATGTATGGATGAATTGCAGCCCAATTTCTTGTATACCTGGTAGCCTCACGTATATCCTGGGCGGTTACTACGACCGCGGTCATGTCTCCAACTTTATTACATTGTCACTCTTTTTCTGCTAACCATATCCCATCGTCGCTGTGCTGGACACCCGAGCAAAGGCGGAAAACAAAATGATAACAAGTTTTGTTATTTGGTTATCATTCGTTTGATAATTGAGTTTGTTATCATTTAGGTTGAATTAAGAGCCAACATAACAAAAATGATAACTCAAATTTACTTCTCGAATACCAAAATGATAAGAAGTTAAGTTATCATTGAGTTCAAATTGATAACTAATTGTGTTATACAATATTTTGTTCAACATTACATTTAGTTATCAACATGTAAAAATACAGCTGATTGATAACTGGTTTTGTTATCAATAAGTTATCATTCAGAGCTATTTTATCGACCAAAATAGCAAAAAATCTACTTTACCGACATCGTCAGCAATTGAAAAAAGTTTCTAATAATTTACAACCAATGTTTACAACTATTGCGCGCCCAGGCGGGTCTCGAACCCTGATCGAGCGACTGTCGGTCGCAACCGATAGCCCCTATACCAACGGGACTCAGTGAGAGCAAGATGAATTGGAGGCTACACTTTCGTACTACAGTCGCATTGAAGATGGAAAGCAGAATCTATTTTTAGATTTGAGGTTCATCAGACTCTCAATTTTGGGAAAGCTTTGAAATATGCGTTTGGAAACAGATAACATATTTTGTTATCTTTCAGTATTTTTATGTTATCGCGAAAGACCAAAATTATCGATAACTAAATTTTTTATCATCTGGTTATCATCAATTGGAAAGATGATAACAAAAATAACAAAATGATAACACCGATATCATAGTTTGTTATCAAAGTGATATCACTTTGTTATCCGCCTTTGCTCGGGCAGGGTTCTCCCATAGATTGGCCCAGAACTGTGTGACGTCGCCAATCTCCGGAAGGCCCTGTTCATAATCAGGCTTGTCGTTTCGGATGCAGTTGTAGAACTTCCTTTCTTATCTTATGGTTGTTTTGATCACCGTTTACGTTATCCTTTTCTATTACGATTGGTGTTTTTCGGTGACGATTGAAAACTCCTTCTTTATTCTTCTTTACGTTTCAACCTACTTTATTAACTTTCGGTCATCTTCAGAACTGTCAAATAACATAATACAAAAAAAAATCACAATTACAATCATTACAAACATTCAAATTCACATTACAAAACACTTACGATCAGGCATGGGAATGAGACTTTTTTCTGTTTACCGTTCATCGATACTGGCAGTAAAATAAAAACAAATACACGGCAGCACCAATACCATCAGACGCCGCGCCGACGGCAGTCGAGCAGACGCTTGACGGTTTTCGCTTCCCCACGAAAATTTTTATGAGCAGTCATGCTGAGGCGGGTGATTGCGAAAAATGTCAAATATTTTCAACTGCTAATAACTCCCTTGTTTTAATAAATAACTTAATTCGATTTGCACAAATAGCTAGAGCACACTCCTAGTCTTGTGATGCATGTAAAGAAGTTTGTCTAGAAGCGGTTTGAAACGCAGAAAAATGCGAAAATGGGAAAGACAGAAATTTCTGTCGTCGTTGTGCTCGAGTACTGGCGCTCTCGCACTTGGAAACCGTTTCGAGGAAGCAGGCTGCAGGAAAAAAAATGTTATGACATTTATTTTTCGAACAGTTTGAGTTTGGCTGGGCCTGTGATGTTCGTGTGGAAAAATGTCAAATGTACAGCCGGTAACCGTTTTTTTCAGTACATTTCTCATCCCTGCTTACGATTCCAGAAACTCTATACGCACCAACGCTTCAGCTACGGGACTCACGCAACACGCGGTAGACAACGGGCACCACTTTGACTTCTCTCGAACTCGGATCCTAGAGAGAATCAATAATGATGCAAGCAAATTGGCTGCTGAAGTGGTCCACATAAAAATCAACAACGAAACGACGGTTAACTTACAGCGTGACGTAGACGGATTTACTAACACTTACAACAATTTGATTAACAAGCTTAAAGACGAACAACGACGAACACGACGACAGCAAGAGAGACGAGGACATAACGATAACAAACGAACGTCCGGCGTTCGAACGTGTTTTGTAATGTGAATTTGAATGTTTGTAATGATTGTAATTGTGATTTTTTTTTGTATTATGTTATTTGACAGTTCTGAAGATGACCGAAAGTTAATAAAGTAGGTTGAAACGTAAAGAAGAATAAAGAAGGAGTTTTCAATCGACACCGAAAAACACCAATCGTAATAGAAAAGGAGAACTTCCTTTCGTTAATGTTGAACATCCGGTTTTATTCTTTCCGCTTCGAACATTCTCCATAACGCCGGAATCGTTTCGCAAGAGCGCTCAACCGCTGTACATGGGTGTCGAGGATCTCCGTAATGTTGACTTCTGTGAGATCTCGGAGTTCTGCGGGCTTCACAATTTCAGCAACATAACGAACTAGCCTCGTTGATCGATTCCCCTGCTTGTACTGTGTTAATCGACCAATCTTGGTCCGCAATGTAGCAATCCGGTTCTCCAAACGTCGCATCCACGCGGTTTTTTGTGTGCTGGGGCGTGTGCGACCTTCACCGTCTCCTTGCGGGCGCGTTCGTAATCCCAGCGTTTTGACAACAGCCACCGCAGCTGAATACACCGTGAACTGCAGATCCTCGAGGTTCTGTACGGCCTCCAAGTACTGTGGCAAAATATCCTGTTTTAGGATGCTTACTGCACTTGTTAACCGATAGAAATTCCGCAGCTTTGGTATTCGGTGCCGGGACATGGGGTCTGTCCCACGGAACTGCGTGACTGCTGTGGCCATGTGGAGCGCTAATTCGTCTCGTAGTTGCTGTCGTTGTATATCCGCTGTTGATCCTGGAGCAGTGGGTGCAGTCGAATCACGACTCTCACTCGCGTTCGATGCATCCAGCCCATCAGAACTCCTTCTCGACGTATCGCTCGATCTTGTCCTCTCCTCTCCCAATTTCCTCTGCGCTTCCAGCTTGATGCACTCCACTTCTGCAGCTGTGAATCTCTCGTTGAACATTTCCAGAATCCCTGATCTGCCGGACATGTCCGTCTCCATCCTCGTGCGGACAGAATAGCAGCGAATCACGTACATATTCATCTCCCTCGTCCACATGATCCGCTGCCGTCGGCCGCCTGCTAACGTGAGTGACTGACGTCAATCCAGGAAATATGCTTGAAAAATTCCTGAAAAAAAAATCCGTTAAGAAATTTTTTGAGGAACCCTTGACAAATTTATAAGAAATCGTTAAAAAAATCCTTGAGGAAATGCTTGTTTCTTGAAAGAATCTTCGAGAGAATTCCTGGATAAATTTTTAATGGAATCTTCCAGCACGTCCTTCAGTACATTCTTTCGGACATTTGCTCGGGGATTTCTCCAGCAACTTCTCCTTAGATTATTCAAAAAACTTATCGTACGATTCCTTCAGTAATCCCGTCGATAATGGCCCCGAGAATTCCTCTTAGGATTCTTGGAAGAGTTCTCAAAAGAATTTTTGGAGCAATGCAAAAGTTCGGATTACCGAAGTTCAGCACAGTTTTACCGTTCGGCTATTTTTTTACCGGATGTTCGGTAAACATTACCGATGATTCAGTAGAGTTTACCGATCTTTCGGTAATTGTTAGACGGTCTACGGTAATATGTAACTGGATATTCGGTAATCTGAACTTTTATCGAAAATAGAACAGCTGAATACGGCACTTTATTTTAAGTGTGTTTGCAGAGATTAATGAGGAATATGTCAGAGATTTTGGCCAGAAATCCTGGAGATTCTGTTGGAGGAATTCTTGATAGGATCGTTAGAGAGATTCTTGGGAGCATTTCTTAAATAATCCATTCAGAATTCCTTAAAATTATTCCTTGTGAAGAGTTCCTTCAGGGCTTTTGATACAACTTCTTTATAAATCTTTGAGGCAACCCATCGAGCGTTTGGTGAAGAAATCTTCAAAAGAGTTTTTGGAAGAACCCATGTATAAATACAGGAAATCTGGTTAAACTATTGGAGGAATTTCTCAGGCAATGATCCTCGTTAAATTAAGTATTTGCAAACATATCTAGAGAAATTCCTTAAAGAACTCTTGATAAAATCCTGGAAAAATATTGCTTCGTGGCTGTGCGGCTAGAGGTGTCAGTCATCTAGGCGTTTCGTAAGCCTCGGAGTGTGGGTTCGATTCCCGCTCCTGTCGGGGAAAACTTTTCTTCAAACAGAAAATTCTCCACTGGGCCACTGGGTGTTATGTGTGTTGTCCTTTGTCATATGTTAGTGCTTGTTTAGTCTGTACAACCTCTAGTTGAAGACGGTGTAGTGTCTTTTAAAAATATTGGAGGGGTTTATATTTTTTTTGAGGAATATTGAATAACCTTTGTATGAATTCCTGGAAAAAAATTCAACAGAGTTCTTTTGTAATAATTTATAGAGATAAGTTTATGTAGATATTTGTAGATTTTTTTTGGAGAGGTTTATGCAGAAATTTTAGATAAGGCTCTGCAATAATCCTAGAGGAATCTTCGAATGAATTTCTGGTGAAATTTATGGAAGACTCCTTGGCAAAATTGCTGGAAGAATCGTTAGTACAATCCTTGGAAGATTCTCTTGACGAATTCAGGAAAAGTTCCTGCCTTGCGCAACTGGGTGCATTTCCATATTTTCCCAAATCGGTTTCCATACATAGTTAGAGGAAGGCTCAATGTATCTCCTGATTTTTTTCCGTGGTGGAAAATGTTCCCCAGTTTTCCAAAAGGAATTTTTCCAGCCAACACGAAGTCATATATGATGTAGAGTAGGATAAGTGGATCGCGTGTGAAACATAAAAAAACCCTATTCAACAGCATATGCTGCAATCGTATGTTGGCTGTTTTTGCGAAATTTCAATAGGACATAATCGGTGAAGTAATAGAATTGAAGTAATGAGCTGAATTTTTGTATGATGAGAAGGTCAATTCTCCGTTTCTGCAATAAAATGGTACAAAAAGCTTAAGTATTATCATTTCTTGCCTAATTTGATGCTGTTTGAGCAAAACTTTGGGTCTGTGTTGTTGTTTACTCCATGTCTTGCAACATAAACAACACAGCTACCCAAAGTTTTGCTCAAACAGCATCAAATTAGGCAAGAAATGATAATACTTAAGCTTTTTGTACCATTTTATTGCAGAAACGGAGAATTGACCTTCTCACCATACAAAAATTCAGCTCATTACTCCAATTCTAGTACTCATCACGAGCACCACTAGGCCAGTTCCTTTCATTACTGGGTATCATATACATGCTACGTTGTTATTGAGTTTATCGTCAATCTCATCCTCGTTGTCTCCATCAGGCTTGATGATCCTCCTCGAAATCAAAAGAGTTTTGCAACATGCTCTAGAGCGGTGTTTTGCTTTTGCCTCGTCGCGAGGGAGCGAACGAACCCCAAACAGAGAGGCAATAAAAACTGAGTGAGGAAGAGGGGAACGAAAAAAGAGCCGATGATTATTTCTGGTTTTTGAGTGCGATTGGGGACTACGAAGGTTGATGAGCCGGGAAACACTCTTTCTTCCTACGGGGTTTCTTATGGGAGTATAAGTGAAAAAAAGCAAAAAATCTTCCCTCCTTCACTTTCTCACAGAAAACTGCAAACAAAATCATCACCTTCGTAGTCCCCAATTTTCGCCTCGAGAGTTTTTCTTTGTATGGGAGTGGAACTCGCGAGAGCTTTTTGAGTGTGAGTGGACGTGAGAAACACAACAAGCAATTATGAGTGTTGGACGAACTCCTCGCTGCGCGGCAAGCTCGCGCTCGGTGCTGTTGAGGATTTGCGTTGTGATTTCTGAGTTTTATTTTCACTCCTCAAAAAATCGCCAAAATCGCTTCCTCATTTTCTCGCGAGTGAGTTTCTGGCAAGCCTGGTCTCCATCTTCAGAGGAGATTACAGTACGCTGCACGAGGATCATATGCGATCTTGTGATGACAGTGTCATTTCTTTGTATTCCAGATCTTCCAATCACTCCTTCGAGAGCAATGTTGAACAGTTAATTTAAAACTGCATCACGCCACTTCAATCCATCCAAGGTCACACACGAAGTAGACACTTTGACACCGATCTGAACTCTTAATTTTGATCTATCCAGAGTTGCGTGTATCAGACTAACTAGTTCCGCCGAAAAACCACGTTCTGGTGTATTATTTGCCAGAGCTGATTTCATTTCACTGAATCATGCACTGCTTTAAAATTAGTGAACAGATGGTGAATCTGCAAATCATATTCCCGAAATTTATCTGGGTTAAACACTTGATCCGTCGTAAATCAGCCCTCACGAAAACCAGTCTGGTATTCGTCAACGAAGGGCTCCTCAATAAATCTTAGTTTCTAGAACAGGACGCGCGACAGTATCTTGTTTGCCGAATTCAAAAGGGTAATTTTTGTGCAATTAGCATATTCTGGTATGCTCCCTTTATTGTAGATTGAGGTGCCATACGTTTTTGATTTTCGAAATTCGCTATAACTCAAGTATGGTTATATGTAGGCAAAATAATGTACTGTGTTTCATTGAATCTTGCTCATAGAATCTGTTTTCGATATAAAACATTAAAAAAAAAGGTTTCGTTTTGTTATGGAGATATTGGATTTCTCAGTCGGCTTTACAGCTTTACCCTTGCGAAAGGCCAAATAAATCAGGCCGAAATATCGGGCAATGCAGATTTAGTCGTTTGGTTCGCCCGTGTAATTTTGTGTCATTTTAAATTTAAAGCCATGGCATGTGACTGAAAATTGAAAGCTTTTCAGTAAAAAGGCGCTGGTTTCCATTACTAAATTATAGTAGAATTAAAAATGGATCAATTTCTAAATTAAGTCACAATAAATTGTGTCCATTTATGCGATTGCGTCAGCATTAAAATAGAGATTTTTTTAGTGTGTAGCCTTGACCTGTGGCCAGGTCAAATTTTTGTCGACTTGCTTTCGTTGTTGAAGCTTCGCCGGCATGCGCCTCTGAGTCTGCCTCTGCTGCGATGATGGGTTCCAATCTAACGCTTGCTTGTAGATTTTATTTCCGCCCTTGCGTAGAGGGTGACTGACCCACCTCCACTTTCGCTCCCGAATTTCTGTCGCTATCGGGCTTTGATGACATCGACGATGGAACTTCACGTTGAAGATCCAAAAGCCAGGCCACCATGCACGAATTATATACCGTAGACATCTATTGATGAAGACCTGCAGCCGTTGAGTGTTCTCCATTGATACACACCAGGTATCAATGGCGTACAACAGCGCAGATTTTACGTTCGAGTGTAAAATTCGGATTTTGTTGCGTCGACTAATCTGATTGTTTTTTCATATATTTCCTGAACTCGCAACGGCAGGCTTCGCCTTCTGGATCCGAGCACCTACGACGATCTTGATGCCACCATCGGCCGCCATTTGGCTACCAAAATAATGGAAGCTTTCATCATTCTCCACTGCTTACCCAGCTACCGTAAAGCTGGAAGAGTTGACCGTGTTTACATCTAACGATTTGGTCTTGTTCACGTTGATGGTAAGACCTGCCACAGAGAAGCGATTGACAAGATCGTAGAGCTTGCTCTACATATCAGAGCACCGTTGAGCTAGGAGAGCAACATCATCAGCCAATTCAATGTTATTTAGGTGCTCCATAGTAATGGGCTGCCACAGCAGCCCACGATCAATCGAACCTACAAGGATCTCATCGATTACGATGAGGAACAGTAGCGGTGATAGGATACATCCTTGCCTCACTCCAGCAATGACCCGGATGGGATAGGACAAGACATCGTTGTGTACTGTGCAGTACTCTACACGAAAATGCCGCGTACTGTGCTTCAATGAGGCCTATGATGCTCTCAGGGACACCCTTACGCCTGAGGGCTTCCTACATATATTCGTGATTGAGAGCGTTTTCGTAATCAATGAACACCAACTAGTGAGACTCTTGGAATTCATTGATTTGCTCCAAGATGATACGGAGCGTGACAAAATGGTTCACACAGGATCGTCCGGCACGAAATTCTGCTTGCTGCCATCGGAGAGTTGCGTCAATCTTCTCCTGTATCTGGTAATAGATCACTCTGCAGAGCACTTTGAAGACAATAGTAACACGATATCCTACAAATTTACGCATACAGTCAGGCGATCCTCTTTTCCAAGAAATGTCGCGGTTTACCATATGCAGATTGTGCAGATGTATACTACGGGGTCAGCTTTTAACATCTCAGCTGATATGCAATCGACCCTCTGTTCGATTTCATGCTACGGATAGCTGTTTCTATCTCCTGCACTGATGGAGCTTTGGTGTTGGCACGAGTATTGCGTTTACCCTTGGCAGATCATGCACAGGTGTTGATGGCGTGAAATACAAAAAAAAAATCAAAGTACTCGAATCAGCGTTGCAGCTGATTAGCCGGGTAGATCAATAACTATCCAGACCAGTGAAGAGAATTGTCAGACAAAAGAGGCACAAAACAAGCAACAAAGAAGACGCGACAATTACTCTTTATCCCAACTGGTAACAGATAATGACATGATCTCGAAAATTTTTGTTGCAGACAAAACGGAAGCTGAATTTGTTGCGTACTTTTCAACTCGTGAATAATCAATTATTATCAACCCAAAATCGAAACTTTTTGATGATACATCTTCAGCAGCATTGCAGTGTTTACCGACTCGAAGTTACCGCTCGAAAATCACAATGCAAGCTTTAAAAATCTTTAAACTCGTGGTGCACGATCTTTGTTCTTTTCTGTTCAAGTTGGGACAAACCTATGTCGCATTGGGTAGAATGTCGCAACAAATTCAGGTTGCGACATTGTCGTTATTGTTGCGCGACGGTTGAATTTTGATTCACTGATCCAGACGTGTCTTTCACGGGCATCGTAGTCAACATCTTAGTCACACTAAGACGACATGAAACATCGTAGAGGAAACGGATGTCGCCGGTTTTTGCGGCTTTCTCGCCTTGTGGCTAGGGAGTCCGCCCATGATCTTTTATCCTGTCTACATGAGTGTTTCACTTACTTCTCGTGAATAGCGCTGACGGGATACGGTTTTGGCACCTCGTGTATTCACTCGCTCTATCGCGGTTTTGGCGTTCTTCGCTCCTCTTTCTTCATCCAGGAATTATCTGTGATTCACTGCTTTCTTCGGGTGCGTAGCACACCCAAATTTTTCTCGCCGGTGGCGATGAAGGCGTTCTTGATGGTGCTCCATTGATCTTCTATGCTTCCACCTTCTGGAATATTCGTAGCACGGTTCTCTAGCTCCTCGACGAAGGACCTTTTCACCGCAACGTCTTCCAGTCGGCGTGTGTGGAACCGGCGCCCGATTTTCTCCTCCTGTCGTTGGATCCTGGCAATGCGCAGTCGGATCTCGCCGATTAGGAGATGATGGTCGGACGCAATGTCGGCGCTTCGTTTGTTCCGCACATCAAGAAGGCTCCGTCTCCATTTCCAGCTGATGCAGATGTGGTCGATTTGATTTTCCGTGCCGCCATCACGGGAAAACGATGTCACTTTGTGCACTGATCGATGAGGAAAGAGCGATCCCCCAATTACCATATCATTGTTGCCACAAAACTCTGTAAACAGCCCTCCGTTTTCGCTCATTTCTCCGAGATCATGGTGTCCCATGATGTACTAGATCGAGTTATCGGAACCAACCTTCGCATTGAAGTCGCCCGTGAGGATATTGATATTACCTTTCGGAATCTTGTCCACGACAACATTCAATTGGCTGTAAAAGTTCTCTTTGTCTTGCAATTCGGCAGCATCGGTTAGCTATCTAATTGGTTGTGGGTGTCAAATAGGATCTACATGAAGCCATTTATTCATGAAACCCCCTAGCTGCGCCAAATAATGAATGTCAGTGCATGGTTCCTATATATGCATCAAAAAGAAATCTTAAAAATAGATCTTATTGATAACACTAACATATGTGGTGAATGACCGATCTAATGCAACTAGGTTTGACGATCCAAACCAGTGTGAAGGTGTCAAATTTGATAAATTATCACCGAATGTGGAGTGGTAATACTAAACTAAAATCCGTTATGAGCGTTGTCGCTCATGTTGTACATGTTATTTCCATAGATTGTAGATACTAAGTAGTTGGTCACGCAACAAGATGCATGTCATGCTACTGAGGATACAATAATAGACATGAAACATAGTGTTTATTGTCAGATAACAGTATGTTCTTAGAGATACGACTGTGATAGTTGATTCGGGGTAATGGCTTCCAGTCTCTTTTAATTAAAAACGGATTCTTATGCTTTCATCCGACGTTTCGGACACATTTATTGTGCCTTCTTCTTGGGATCTGATGGACAACAAACAAATTATGTGTTATGTATTATGCTGTGTCTGTGTAGTGTTGATGTGTACTTACTAACAATGTTCCGTTTTATCGTTAAGGGCCTGCAGCATAGGCACCTTTGTCAACGGTTTATGCTCCGACAACTACAGAACAAGAAAACTGGCATTAACAGGAGCACTCGCTTCGCAGGAGGTATTTTTACCGATTCCGATACTCACTTCACCCACTTTGTTCTGGCCGTGGGCTGGATGGGCTGATTTTTCAGAAATCGATCCGGCTCGCAGAAAAGAGGTGCAGTCTGCTTCGCGCCACTTTCACACTTGTTCTGTAGAAGCGTGTGTTTGCTGCTCGGCTCTACTATTGTTTCGTAATGTGTGTAGGATGCCGGCGTACGTACTGCTGAGGTTGTCAGTGTCTGTACGCTTATTGACTGTGTTGACATGTTTCGAGTGTAGGTAGATTCTGTTTCTTACGACTAGAGTCTAACAGTTGTGTGTTGTCGAAATTAAAAGTATGATGGTGGCTGATGGAATGGTCCAGCAGCGCCGTTCGTTCCCTGAGTGTGGCTATTTCTTCATCCTCCGCTGTCTTTCCCCGTTCCCACAAGCTTCGTAGTCTGTTGGAACAGGAGCGGTGACTGGCTAGCCGTGTTCGCAGTTGGTTCGACGTCATGCCTACGTAGCAAGCCGAACAGTCTTCGCATGGGATCCTGTATATAACATTCGAACGGTTGAGTTTTTCTACTGGATCCTTCACCTGAGGCAGCATGTTTTTTATGATCTTCTCGTTCTTGGAACTGATGATCACGTTCGGATAATCCTTCTTCAGACTCCTTTGGATCTTGTTGGTCAGATAACAGTATGAACGATTAGTGAAAATAGACTGTAACTCGTACGAAATTAAAATCAACACAGATTGATGGTTCTATTCGCCTCCAGGCAACGGGCATCCTTTAGATACTGCTCAACTCCAAGCTAATCAATTTAGCATACTAAATGGCAAACCCCTTTTTAATAATTCATGGGAAATCAATTAGACCCGTGTTGGCGGCTCCGCACCACTCGCCTTTTTCCGCATCGCTTTGAGCAAACACACGAAAGCTGTGGAAAGGATCCCTAACGTGACATCCAAAGCCAACCAGGTTCGAAGTTAATCCTCAAGCTGGCTTAGAGGGGATATTCCGTTTTTACCTTCACTCTATCTCTGCTCTATTTGGTTATTTAGGATCTATAAAGGGTCTATGTAAATGTATAGTCATTGTTGGCTACATTGAAAAATCACGATAAGATTTGTTTCGAAGCATTTGTAAATGCTCTGAATGTATCCTCGGCGTTTTTTTCCTGGGTTTCAAAGAATGAGTGTAAGCTGCTATGCCTTTTCTTTAAATAATCCAAAACAATCTACCGAATCGTTTTCCCAACTGTCCATCGTGGTGATGCATTGTTAGTAGTGCTAATTGGAGATTGCCTATTAGCTATGTCTCTACAATCTCATTAGCGTCTCACTCGAACAGGTTGAATCCGAACGAAATAAAAATTTGATAATTGAGCCTAATAAGTGAATGAGTTGCAATTTGGATCCGACAGTTGTCGGCTTGGCGCCTTACGAAGAATCTGAGATGATCATTCCACACCAGCCAGCCATATGATTAAATCACTATTATCGTTGATGACCAGACAGGCCTTATTCCTAGGTGACCGGCTTGGTTTCCAACGATTTTATGAGACCAGTTTTGCTTTTTGGAAACATTGGGTAAATTCCATTCGTGCGATCCCAAACTCGACCATCGCCGGTGGCGGCGGCGACATCATTCTTTCGGCATTCAGTCATAAACAAACCGAATCAATTAATTTTCACCAGCACACTTTCAACCCCATGCCGCAGCATAAATCGCCAGCCTTTCTCGGTCAACCGCTAATCGCGTCGCGATTCGTCAACAGCTGCAAAATAATTCACCATAGCGCGCCGGCAAGCCAGGTACCAATACCTAGACCTACCTAAATGAAATTTCCCAACAAAGACCACGAGCGCGCGCGCCCGGGATCGACCGCGATTTTGTTTTTACTGGGTCCATTTACAACAAGCTTACCTCTCCCATCTCGCATCTCGTGGACCTTTATTGGGCGGTTTGCCCACCTCGCGGTTCCGCTTGGCGCTTGCTCGCGGTTTGCATCCATCTTTCGCTCTCCCCAGCCAGCGTAGCCGCATCGTCAACACGCACCCGACGACGACGATGCGGCCAGCCAGCGCGGGGATGCTGCCGCCGAGCTGAGTCGGGTCGAGCGGATGCAACCATAACAACAACAACGATGGTAACGATGAGATGCGGCGAGCGGTGAGACGGACGACGGTCGAGATGAAAGGAAAATTGCGATTTAATGCTAATAGCGAATTAAATAGACTAACCCGGCTCCATTACAAATTATTTTTTTGCCGCCCTGTGCCACCGCACTTGCACAAAGCGCGCGCGGGGTCCTCATGGTGCGGTCTGTACGGCGATGAGACAGACGAGCCAGAGCAGGGGTATCAATCGGTATCGCACACCGGTATTGTCACACGTGTGCGTAAGGGTATGCGATATTTATACAGCCATTCCATAGAAAATCGATTGTAGTGGATCTCAGAGTGTCGTGATACTTGGTGTTATCGAAAATACCTAAGATGCCAGTACACAGGGTCAAATATTTGACCAACAAGAAACCAATGCTCAAACATTTTCTTGATTGATTCGATCAAATGCCCATGTATTGAAAATCAACCAAACTGGTTCGAAAGTTATAATATAATGAAAGTTGTATGTTTTATAAAATCCTGATTCTGTGGACCATCTTATCTTAAAATTGGTCGTCTTAGTAACGAATTAAAAAGCAGCTTTATCGATGAACTGCAAACCCCTCAAGTGTCACGGTCAGTGAATCAAAATTCATCCATCGCGCAACAAGAACGACAATGTCGCAGCTTGAATTTGTTGCGACATTCTACCCGATGCGACATAGGTTTGTCCCAACTTGAAAAAAAATAGGATAGAGATCATGCAGCACGAATTTAGAGATTTTTAAGCCTTGCATTGTGATTTTCGAACGGTAACTTCGAGTCGGTAAACACTGCAACGCTGCTGAACATGTATCATAATAAAGGTTCGATTTTGGGTTGGTAATAATTGATTATTCACGAGTTGAAAAGTACGCAACAAATTCAGCTTCGTTTTTGTCTGCAACAAAAAATTTCGGGATCATGTCATTATCTATTACCATTTGGGACAAAGAGTAATCGCTGTGCCTTCTTTGTTGCTTGTTTTGTGCCTCTTTTGTCTGACAATTCTCTTCACTGGTCACGGTATGTTGAGAATCACTATATCGACTTTCTGGTCCAACGTATCTAAATACCCAGGTAAGAGATTCCGGCAAATGTCAATAACAAGTCCCACCACTACATTTGCGTTAGTTATGAAAAGTTGGTGTTTTTACTCTTCTACAAAGCTTGTGAAGTTTTATGAGTTTGAAAGTTTCTACTTTATTCTGTAAAACTAAGTTTAGAATCAATGTTTGCCTTTCTCGTACACTAAGTGTACTGGAAAGGCTATATGTTCACTCCAAAAATGACTTTGCGATAGAAGGCCCGGAGGGTCGAGTCACATATACCAATCAACTTAGCTCAACGAATTGAGGTGATGTCTGTGTGTGTATGTGTGTGTATGTGTGTGTACTAATAACTCACATCACTTTTTGGCAGTAAACCTCAACCGATTTTGATGACCGATGGTTCATTCGACGAGGAATCTGGTCCCATTGTTTCCTTTTGAAAATGGTTCGCATCAGTCTAGCCGTTCCGGAGTTATGGCAATTTAGGTGTTCAAGACCGGTACCCCTAGAAGGGGCCAGACATGAAAATGCGACCCATCAAATCACGATATTTTCAATTATCCGATGAACAGTATGTAGGAAAATAGTCTGAGACCATTTCTGAACCGATAGTGTTCCGGAACCGGCTCCGGGTGTCCCGCCGGAAGTGGCCAAATATAAAAGTAGACATAACTCATTCATGCGACACATCAAACAGCTGCATTTTATGTAAGCCGATGAACGGTTAGCAGGAAAATAGTATCAAACCATATCTGAACCGGTAGTGTTCCGGAACCGGTTCCGGATGTCCCGCTGGAAGTGGCCAAATATAATAGTTAAGCAAATCCATGCATACGACACATCAAATAGCGGCGTTTTCTGATGAACGGTTAGCGGGAAAATAGTATCAGATCATATCTGAAACAGGTGTGTTCCGGAACTGCTTCCGGGTGTCCCGACGGAAGTGGCCAATTATAAAAGGGAACCAAACCTATGCATGCGATACATCAAATCACAGCTTTTCCAAAAACCTGCTGACCGGTTATTAAGGAAATAGGCTCAGACCACATTGGGGACTGCCGGTTGAATTCCGAAACCAGTTCCGGGTAACTCGCCGGAAATGGTCATATATGAAAGTGAACCAAACCCATACATACGACACATCAGAGCGCGGCTTTTTTGATAACCTAATAAAAGGTTAGCAAGAAACTAGTCTCCGACCATATCTGAACCAGTAGTGTTCCGAAACCGGTTCTGGATGTCCCACTGGAAGTGGTCAAATATAATAGTGAACCAAACCCATGCAAGTATGACAAGCAATGTATTAAGTATTGGAAAACCCCGTATAAAAAGGGTGGGAGGGGGGTGGGGGCGAAAATTCTCAATTTTAGCGTAACATAGACATCTACTTAATGGATGATCCCCATGTACCGTCGTGCGGGGCTTCTTTATACACTTTTTGATGGTTTTTCAACTTTATGACATTATAACTCCCAGAGTAGTGAATGTATTTCCACAATTTTTACACATAATAATTGTGAGTATGTATGTAGGATGCATGCAAAATTTGAACTAAATCCATCCATAAACAAAAAAGTTGTCCATACATCAATCGGAGACATATCATATAGAACCAGAGGGGGGCTACTTTGGACATTCATAATTAAAACAAAACTGCAGTTAAAATTCCGGGTTTATTTAGAATACTACTTTGTACCAATACTGTTGTATACTATATCATACATTATTTCAATAAATATATGCGTTTTTAGGTGGTTCTGTGCTACCTTTGGTTTTATGAGCAGCGTGATATTTTAATATAGACTAAAAGGCTGTCTGGGGGCCATCATTCCATTATTTAGGTGAAACGGTCATTTATATTGTGTATCCATACAAATATTCGATTGTATATGCTACGTCGATACTTCTTGCACGAATTGAGCAACCCTTTGAAATTTATGAACTGCAGAAACAATGCTTACAGAGCAAATGTTCTGATTCGTTATGTATATTTTTATGATTCATTCGATGTTTTTTCGCCTCCTGACAAGCAATAAAGAGTTTGTTTGAAATACAATTTCAACCAAATGAAGGGGAAAATATTGCGTCATAATAGTCCCAAAGACATCAAACAGATTTGAACGATATTTCAAATTCAAAAAATCCATATTCAAAAGTGTCCAAAGTAGCCCCGTATTTCAAAAGTAGCCCCGCACGACGGTAACTGATCAATTCGCGGCTTTTTAGGCAGCCTGATGAACAGTTGACAAGAAAATAGCCACAGACAATATTTAGGACAACCAGTAATGTCATGGAATCGGTTCCACGTGTCCGCCACAAGTGGTCAAACGTCAAATAAGGCAATTCATGGCGACTTTTCGCGATGGGGGTGATAGCTTAAAGTGTAAAAACAGTGTGAGTCCAACTTAAAAAAGTTTCGTCAAGTGTCGTTGGTGCTTAACAAATTCCTTTGTGTCCAACTGTCACCCCGATCATCGGATGTCAAAAATACATGGTAAACAAAGAAAATCAGCTGATCGCATCTGTCTCATGGATTGCCTTTGTGAACCAAACCCATGCATGTGGCACATCAAATAGTGGACTTATGAAATTGAACAAAACCAATGTTGGCGATAAATCAAATCGTGGCTTTTTTGATAACATGGTAAACGTTGGGTATGATTAAAAGTGGAGAAATGGTCGAAGTATTCGTATATGCAAGAAAACATAATTGTGACCAAAGCAAACTCATCAAATCACACCATTTGAAATTCCTGCGATGCACAATGGTCGGAAAAAGATAAAGTTCGGCCAAAACTCTTTTTATGTATTTAATCGAAGTTATAGGTTGTCTAGATATGTTATATAGTATTTTTAGTGTTTAAAAAGGGGTATTCAAAAATTACGTAACTCCAATAATTTCAAAAACGGTATAAATCAGTAAACCCCACATTTTTTGCGGTTTTTGATAGAAAATCAATTTGAATTTAATGATCATATCTTTCGATCAAATCCAATCAAATTTGTTCAAAACGTGTGAAAAATGTGGGAAGGTAAATTTTATTTCAGTCGAAAATGGAAAAATAACGTAAAATATATGAAAATATGACTTTTTTAAATAGCTCTAATTTGAAAAAGTGCAAATTTCTGCAAAATAATGTTTAAGATGTACTATTCGAAATTGCGGCGACACGTGACGACACGAACCGTTTCTTAACTTCAAAATTACCAAAATTCCAAAGGAACAATATATGAAAATTTGAAAAGTTTTGTGACATATTAATTTTGCACCATGCGTGCATTCAAACAGTCCAATAACAAGCTTTCATATGCTGGATAACATAAAACATATATTCCATTCTCAAAATATTATTATTTTACTTTTTTCGAATAATTCCTTTTTCAATTTTATGACTTAGGCCACTTTGGCAGTGAAAATGTCATTGAAATACAAAAGCTGGTATGCTTTTAATTAAGAATCATAAAACTACAATACATTATCCTTGTTATAAGGTGAAATAAAGTTTAAAAATATCAATTTCGTTTTTTGAGAATTTTGGCCGCCCCTTTGTATGGAGCCCGACCAATGTGCGGTGTTGATATAAAGTAGGATGGATCAACGTGTTATGGAAAAATTATAATATGATCGCATCAACATCGAATTAGTAGTTTAGTAGTGCAAGTCGTACATTTATCCAACGAGGCTAGTCGTGTTGAATAATTACGACGAGTGCTGTAAAAATCGAGTTTTGCACTGAGTTGTGTACAACGTTTTTTTGCAATTTCATAAATTCGCTTGAGGATAGTTTTTAGCAAAACTTTTCCTGCAAACTGCATACTGATATTCATAGCCACGTTAAAGAAAGTCTGATCATAGCAGGTTATACTGTGCAGTTGTCACATTTTTTCAAAACTACATCCAAGAAGTATCAAGAAGTTGATCAAACCTAAAAACAGTACTGTAATGAACCATTACAGCACTGATAATTTGATGTGGGTAAAACGCCTTTTTCAGGCAGATTTAAATGAGGTAAAACAGCCTATTACGATGAGAAATTGCTAAAAAAGTTTTTCCAATCTCCTTTTGCGTCTAAAATTATTGTGCACAATTTGGGTGCGGCTGGTTGAGCCCTCGCTCTTCTCATTGCGGTTGAAAATTGAATGGAACATTTCGTTTTTCTGCATTTTTTTATAAGGAGGACACAATTTACATGAATTGTATTAAGCGTATAAGTGTTCTCAGGATCGGCTAACGTCGACGGAAAGATCATAAGTACATATTCGACGAGAAAGGCACTATCACCACTAGGTGAATTCATCTGGTTTTTTTTTATTTTTTTTTCAATTTTCTGTAACTTAAGTATAGTTGGATGTGAAAAAAAAATATGCATGTTTTTTCATTGGAACTTGTACGTAGAATCGACATTTGGTTAAAAAAAAATCCAAAATTGGTTTCCTTTTGCCCATTTTTGTCCGATGAAAAATAAGCATTCGAGAAAAATAGTTAACATCATTTGACCATTCAGGGCTACATGGCATATTTTGAGGCTAGAAGTCAGCTTTCCACAAAAAAATAAAAATAAAATGGTAAGGTCTAGGGTAAGGTTTTTGAAAATTGAAATTTTATGACATTTTACTCAGTCCGCGATGAATATTACTCTTAGTGTATTTCTAAAAGTCCTTCAAATATCCATCTTCGAAGACATAATTCCAACAAACCGTTTTCGAATCATATATTTTTAAAAATGATTATTAGGTTTTTTACATGCCCTTTTCAAAAGATAGGCGAAGAATATTGCTAACAAATAACATGAAAAACATTTTCAGATAAGATGCTCAAACATGGCAAAAATATCACGACTACGCGATTCGTGCGTTGAATTGAAAATGCTCTATAGATCAAATGCTATGGTAACAATAAATAACGTTCTTGTTAGGAACCTGGACTGTTCGCTTTGGGTGGAAATTTGAATTAGGTTTTTTAGTTCATGATTTTGGGAAATCATTCACGCAGAAAAATGACGCTTGTTTAAATCAATAAAACGCATGGTTGATTGTCAAACTGGGAATTTTCTTACTCCAAGTTATATTTCTTTGTTCTTACTTAGTGTTTATAGATAAAAACAACCAATTACCATCATTCCATATAACGTTAGAAACTTCATTTGTTTCTACAGAATGGGGACCACAAACATGGCCCGGACGCACTCACACAACTTTGAAACTCTTACCCAAACTTCGACACAACGAGGAAGATCTAGAAAATCTATCACCGCAACTTCCAAGTGCAGTTTTGGCCGTGATGGATAACGAGCAGGTACTCACGACAGTATCCACAAAAAGTTGATCGGTTTCGCCTTTTTTGTCATTTTTTTTAGTCGTTCTCCTCCCCATCCGCTTGCCGAGTGTCTAAAAATAGATTTCTGAGCTGCCGCAGGAGCTGCAGTCACCAACACAATCACATTCCGGCTTTGTTAGCGGTAAAAGGGCAGTCGTTTAAAACAATCTGTTGAAACTGCCAAATCCTAGTTTGTTCTAACAAACTGTCAAAAATGTCGACAAATGAAAATATTTGTATTATCAAACAATGGAACAGTTCAATTTAAACTAGAAATTAGTTTGTAGCAAACTGAAAATTCGGTTGATTTGAACTACAATTTAATTGTGTTTACAATTTATTTTTCTGCGTGTTATAGAATAAAGTGTCGCATACCCTTACTCGTGTGTCTCTCTGTGTTTTGGTAAACCACCACCCGACCATGCCTGCCAGCTATCACATTTTCCTTAGACACCTATTTAGCTCGACGGTGAACCAAACAGAACAGAACGAAAGTGAAAGTAGGATTTTCTTCTAAGCCAGCTTTGGGACTGATTGTTAACCTAACCTAGCTTGCTAGATGCCACAATGGGGATCCTTTTCCCGAGCTTTCATGTTTTTGTTTGAAGCGATACGGAACACAGCGGTACCTACGTCGCGTCGTCGCTGCTAATACGGGTCTAATTGATTTCCCATGAATTATTAAAAAGGGGTTTGTCATTTAGTATGCTGAATTGTTTAGCTTGAAGCTGCATTGAACCGAAAAATACTGTGTGTGTTGCTTCAGAGCAGTTATTATTTGTTCTCCTATCATCTTGAAACTCGTGCATTTCTAATCACTGCAGAAAATATATGATTGTGATCGTGATCTTTTTATGCGTTCCGATTGAGGATAGATAACATGCTTATTTTTGTGTGATCAATTACTTAACATCTAAAATCTATCGAAATATCTTGTCATAACATGAGCGAAGCCGATCATGATGACGACTGCGTTTGCAATACTATTGCTCAGTCCTCCAGATAGAACTATGAATTCCACAACGTGGTGTGGCCGTATCGAATTTCACACCTTCATACCAGATTAGATTCGGTGCCACGGGCGGTGAAACCAAACAGCATGTTAGATTGATTATCTCAATAAAGAATCACTGAACAATGGGTCCAGAGTCGTATTCACAAAGGTACTATTTGTGCCTAAATTATATAGAAAAATAATATTTTTGAGAAATTCTCGGACGAATCATTAAAGCAGTCCCCGAGGGAATTCCAAGGAGAAATACCTGGATTAGTCCAGAAGGAACCCGTGTAATAATTTTGGAGGGTATTCCAGGAGAAATACATAACAACATCTTAAGAAGAGTCCCTGGGGGAATCCCAAAACGAGTCTCTGAAGAGATTTCAAGAAAAACCAATGAAGAGATCTCAGAAGGAATTCTGGAAGATTTTCTTGAATCTATCCTGGGAAGAAACTTTGAATTAATCTTGGGAGGAATCTTTAGAGAAAACCTAGTAGGAAGAAATGAAGGAGTTTTGAAAGAAAATGCCAACGGAATTCCAGAAAAAATTCCTGTCGGAATCTTTGACAGAATCTAGCAGAAATCCCTGATTAAAACCCGGGAAAGATCAATGAAAAAATTCCGGAAAGAATCTTGACTGCAATCGCTGAAATATGCTGAAATAGAATGCCGATAGAAATTCATTAGAGCATCTCGGAAGGAATTAATTAAGAAATTCCTGAAAAAATCCCTGAAGAAATCAAAGAGAGAACCCCGATGAAAACCCTAGAGCCTAGAGTAATCTTTAACGGAAACTCAAGATAAATATCTTAATAAGTCCCGAGGGAAACCCTCAAAGGAATCATAAAACAATTCAATTCTTCCGGGTTTGAAGGAATCCCTGAAACTATTCAGAAGAAATTCTTAAATGACTCACTTGTGAAATTTCTAAGAGAAAGCCGGAAGGATTCACGGGAGAAATTCCGAAGAGTCTCGGAAGAAATCAATGCAACAAAGTCGGAAGGAATCCCAGAAAAAATCTGTAAATAAATCCCCGAAAGAAGCCTTGAAAGAATCCCAAAATGAATCTTGTAAAATGATGTAAAATTTTCAAGATGTGGTTTTTCTCCGTTCCTGAGTTATGACCAGTTTTGTGGAAATGGTCCAGATGTTGGTTGATTTTCGACCGTCCTGATTATTATTTTGCACAAAATTGGTCATAACTCAGGAACGGAGGGAAACCACATATTGAAAATTTTACAGAATATAGCTTATGTAATTCCCTTTAAAAAAATAGAATTTTTACGGGCTTCGAAAATAGTTTTTTCGACTTTTCCAACCGATTTTCCTCAACAGTGGAAAATTTTGTGGAAAACAATTTTCATTTTGTATTTTTTTTTTGCTCAAAAAAATGCTAACGATTTCACAAAAAAATATTGTGTCTGCGATGCTTCGTTCTTAAGTTATGATTTTTCAAAAAATAAAAATAAAAACGACCCATATAGCACATCTGGAAAATTTACACAGAATTGGTCATAACTCGGGAATGGAGAAAAACCACATCCTAAAAATTTCACAGAATAAAGCTTATGTAATGCCCTTCCAAAAAATATATTTTTTAGAATTTTTTCGAAGTGCGAAAATAGTTTTTCCGAGTTTTCCAACCGATTTTTCTCAACAGTGGAAAATTTTGTAAAACAATATTAATTTTGTATTTTTTTTTCAATTGCTGAGAAAATTTGCTTATGATTTAAAAAAAAAAAACATTGTGTCTACGATGCTTCGTTCTTGAGTTATGATTTTCCAAAGTAGGTGGTGTCTGTGGAATATGATGGATTTCCACTGGAGTTTTCCGGAAAATTAGGCGATCCTGACTTGAACCTTGGTACCAATATGTGTACGATAATAAAAAAATCACCAAATGCCAGTAGTGGGCATTAGGGTCTGGGACCATTTGGGCAGGAGGACCTATTTTGGGCACTTGCTGTCATAACTCTGTCAATTTTTAGTCGATTGACTTGATTTTTGGGACAAGATTAGATTGGTACAGTATCTAGCCATGATCAAAAATTCAAGTCGATCGGATTGAAATTGACTGAGTTATAGCAGCAAGTGCCCAAAATAGGTCCCACTGCCCAAATGGTCCCAGACCCTATATATGATTTTACCACCTGTACTGAGTTGAGATGTTAGCAACAGTAGTTTGTACATTACATTTCATACGTTACATACATACATACATTACCCGAGCAAAGTCTGATAGCAAATTTTGATGTTATGATATTGCAATTTTTTATAACTCAGGTTGTTGTCGGTTTGGTCGTTTTAACGGTTAAAACATCAAAAATGAGAGCAGAAAAATGTTCCTGTGACAGAAATTGAAAACAATTCCTGCTATCGATGATAGCAAACTGATAACTGTTTTTGTTATCAGCGCAAGAAAAATGAAAAATCGTAAAATGTAGAGTTTTTCGGTTGATATCAGATCATACATACAATAGTATAATTGCACTAATGATATATCCCTAGAATTACTTTACATAGTTTTCTTAAAATAGTTAAAACTATTCTAACACTTAACATTTGCATTTATTTAAAACTAGCTGTCCCGGCAAACTTTGTCTTGCCGTCTTGTGGTGGTTTGAGAACTGTGGCTCAAAAAAGCACCGCACTCTAGATTGGTTTCATTTTTGATCGTGTTGATTTCCTTCCCAGCTCATACATAATCAGTACTTTATCAATTTTCCTACTTTTCTAGTTGATTTTCGTAACTTTTTGTACATATAAACACAGCCACCACGAATACGAACCGAACCGTGCAAGATTCATTCTGATCGGTTCAGCCGTTCGTGACTTTTGTTGCCTCAAAGGGAAGTCAAACTCATTTTTATATATATAGATAGATGACAGCAAACTGAAAACAAAATTTGAAATCGAATTTAGGCCGTTCGCAATGCTGTTTTATTTTGTATGGCGAGTTTTAAAAATTTTAAAACTCGCCATATAAAATAAAACAGCATTGCGAACGGTCTAAGTAAAGATGAACTGATATCAAAATGTGATATCAATTTGTTGCTGAATACAAAACATGTTTTCGATTTGCTGTAATTTTGTTGTTGGACTTTGCTCGGGTACCTGACCAAATTTGCCCTGATATACATATTTGCAGAAAACACCAAAATTGCAAGTTTTTGTTAGGTTCAGACTTGGGTTGAGATATTATCCATCAAAACACTTATCCTACACCACCATTTAATGAGATTATGAGATTATCACCTGTTCCCGAGCAGGAACGAATAACTGACACATAACTGCAGCATACTAAAGTCAGGTATCATACCAAGATGAGGTATTGGTCGGTTAGCCTGGTATTAAAAATAACTAATTTTGGTATTGTGTAGGTATTTAGAAAATACCTCAACGAGTTATTGGTTTGGTGTTGAGGACTGTTTGAGGTATTATTTAGTTATGGAAAAATCACTATTTGTATGGAAAAATCGTCGATTATTATTTAGGTATTGCCATACCTGATGTCATTATTCACGAGTTATGCACAGAATACACGCCAGTTATTATTTAAGGTATTTTACCTCTTATGCAGGGCTACTTAATACCTCATTCAGGTTGTAGGTATTCGGTTTTCCATACCTGAGTTTGGTATTCTTCAGCTATTTTATCCTGCCCGGGTTTACCTGCTTACTTCTCACTCACTTCTTATCCCTCACTCTTCATTCCTCACTTTCCACTCCTCAGTTCTTCTTATTTCTGATTTTCATTCATTTTCCACTCCTTCACTGCATATTCCTTACAGTTCACTTCTCACTCTTCACTGCTTACTCATTACTCTTCACGGTTAATTTCTCACTGCTTCACGCTGCTGATTGATCATTCTTCACTGCTTATTTCTTACTCCCCACTTTATACTGTTCACTGTTACACTTCTGACTTTTCACTGCTCACTTATCTCTACTCCCTTCCCACTACTGATTATTCGTTGCTCACTCCTTATACCAAAATGCTCACAACTCAATCCTCGCTCTTCACTGTCCAATGATTAGTAACCACTACTGACCCCTCATTAATCACAGCGTACTCTTCACTTATCACTCCAAACTCCTCACATTCTGTACTCTTTACAGCTTACTACTCACAGTTTACTCAAATGTATCATTGAACAGTATTACTCACTTGTATTTCATTTTTTGTGGTATTGCTTTGATATGCGTATAAACTTAATAAAAAATAACTGTTGAGAAAATAAAAAAAATGAACATGGATCAGCTTATGATGACAAAACTGATCATGGAACAAATTGATTTGATGTTGTTTTCAGTTTCCGAACAAAGTAGGAATACTAACCGAGAGTGTTTTTTAAAGTATACGAGAAAACAGACCATTTTGCGATAAAAAAGTAAAATTCGTCTACTATGCTGCACACGGTAATATGTACTGCCGTAATTCTGCAAAGTGACGTAAGCGACATTGATACTTTTTGCTCATTTTTTGGTTATTATGCAGAAATCTTTGGTTTATCCTCTAAGTTTATTTCCATAGATGATAGATTACGACTAGATCTTTCATTCTAATATAGCAGACATACCACAGTGATATTTTTACACCAGATATTAAATATAATATACCAAAAAATATCGACATTTTGAATGGCGCTTACGTCACTTTGCAGAATTACGGCAGTGTAGGGTATATGTACCATTCCTTGGCCTAACTTGTAAGCCGCCTTGACAATTTCGACCAAAACTCATGAATTAATAGCACTAGAAATAATATGTTAACCATATTGCACACTCTATGCAATGCTTGCTTCACCAATTGGATGTAAACTAACGTAAATATTCAAGAATTTACTTAATTAAGTTGAAAATATTCGATGCGATGGTATGCAATGTTGGTCTATGGTACAAAACTTGGCCTATTAGTGGATACAACGTTGGCCTATTGCTTTCCATGCACTAGAACCACTTATTATCTCATTTTTTCAATATTTCTACTGAAGTATTATCTCTGTTTGTTCACCAATCTTACTTATAATTTTCATTTTCGGAGCCAAATTTTTTGTTCAGTTTTGTTCAGTTATTGAAAAGTCGATTCGAAATGTTCCAGAATCATGCCAATAATGATCATGTGTATAGACTACCTACTAAGCCGAAGAATCATGGCGTCTACGAAACATAAACAAAGTGACGTTTTCATTCAATTTCAACACTCCAAAGTGCTAAAATTGAAACGAAATGTTACAGTTGTTTGGCGCATAGCTTTTCCGATATCCAGTTATGCGTGTTTGTTTGAGTTTTTGGTTTACGTTGAGATAGGCCAAACGTGGGAACTATGCCAACGAAGCATCCCGATACCCTATAATGTAACAAATCATGTTTTGAATAAATAAAACAAGTTTTGTTATAATTTTGTTACTAAATATAATAAATACTATTATAATTTTGTCATGGATATTCAGATAGAAAAATCCTTACAACAACATTATATCGTCGGTTTCCTGCAATAGGGGCACAACTCAAAATATGTGAATTGTCAGAATGAGCGTTTGAATATTGGCAATCTTGAAGCACTTCCTGCAAGTTCACTTATTTCTCTCATCATTTGAAAAAAGTAAACGAATTTTGATTGTTGTATCATGGAGAGGGACTGAAGAACTATCTGTTTCATGAAGTTTCGGTTACTATTTTTCAACGACTATTGAAAAAAATAACTGATTTTGAGTTGTGCCTTTATTGCGGAAAATTTATAAAAATGCATAATTCTCGCGTTTCTTAACGAATTTCGGAACGGGTCTTTGTGAGATGAAAGTTTACGTAGTTTTTAGTCATTTGCCATCAAAATCTCAAAAATGACAAATTTTGAGTTGTGCCCCTATTGCAGGAAACCGACGATATCTGCTTTTGTTACTTCTCGCATCAGTTGCTTAATTTTGTTATGTGCTTCTGGTCGGAGACAGTATGCTGAAGTATTGTATACTTCTCAAGATATTCGTCTCAAAAGTACTGGGAGTGTGGGACTGTTACAGAGCGCTTCAAGGAGAAGATGTGTCTTTCAGTGGGATTTTAAGGCGTTTCAGGGAGCTTCCGAGGGGTTCTCGAAGGTTTCTGGAGGGATGTACGAAAGTTTCTGAGAGTTTCAAAAGATTTTGAAGCGTTTCAGAGATTTTTGTTGGACTCCAAGGAAGCTTCCTGGTTTCAGGTGGGCATAGGCTTCCACGAGTTACAAAGAAGTTTTTGGGGTTCTCAGGAGTAGGGGGACTTTAAATGCATTCGAATGGGTTAGATAGGGTTCCAGGGGTCTCCTATGCTTCCAGGAGATTTTGGGAAAGTTCCTGGGGCTTTTTATGTGGATTCTAAGGTATTGGAGGGGTTTCTGAGCGTTTAATATTTCAGGAAACTTCAGAGGGCTCAGGAGAAAGGGAGTTCCGAGGGTTTAGGTGAATTTCTGGGGAGAATCAGGGGTTTTATAGGAGCTTACAGGTATTTCAGATAGTTCAAGTGGGGTTCAGGATAGTTAGAAGAAATTCACAGGATCTTAGGGAAGCTTCAGAAGGGGTTGAAAAGGATTTCAAGGCATTTCAAGATATTTCAAGCGGCTCTAGCAGCCTTGAGGAGAGTTTGAGAATATTGGGTATCTCAAAAGGTTCAAAAGTGTCTCAAGATGTTTCGGGGAGTTTAAGAGCACTTCAGTGGAGTTTCAGAGGGTTTCAGGCGGCCTCAAGTAATTTTAAACGAGTTTACGGGGGTCTTAGGATGGGTTTCAGTAACTTCAATGGAATTTGTTAAATGTTTATTATATGTATGAAGCTATGTGATTATTTATCTTATTAGAAATACTGGATACTATTACTGGTTATGCCTGTAGATTTGATGACCCATACTCAAGAGAGATCTTGGATACTCTAAGCAGTAATTGTGTTCACCACCTGACCGATCATATTTGCATGAGACTGGGTGAGCATGAACTTTGTTCGTAGGGCTTCAAACTACCACGAGTTATGTTTGCCTTTGCCTCTTCGTGGGGTACTTTATGCATGTCCAGTAAATTGACCTCGTACAGCCTAAGATGGTCAACGACGCTCGGACTGGTTGGAAGGGTGGGAACCCCTACATTACACAAGAAAGACAATCGACAGAGAAATGTGCAATTTGGTGACATTATCGTAGCTGACTCTTCGCCCCAACTGCCATTGTTCCTAAACACTTACCAAGGCTAATAAAAATCTCGGAAATAAAACCAAACTTGGTACACTTGCTGGCACGCAACCGACGACACCAAAATACCGCCGCAACTGGATCATTAGGTAACAGACGTTTTGTCGCTGTTTGGTGCTTCCTTGGAAGTGCTCCGCTTCATGAATGCTCTTTGCATACTTCTCCCATCGTAGATGAGTACCATTTGCATTGCAGCTGATGCTTGGTAGGTACCTACCTATATCTTGGTATGCAAAAAAAGCGCGGTGACTGACGACGACTGATGGTTTCGACGATTTCGACGTCCGTCGCTTTGGTTGGTTTGATGGATGAAATAGATAGGTGTTCGGCTCTGTACAGACGCCGCCTGACTGCATCATGTTTGGTCGATTACGCGACCGAGCGAGGGTGGAGAATAAGTAGCATGGTCTCGTATCGGATCACGGATACAGAGCTCAACCGCGTGACGGCGACGACGACGACGAATGGGTAATTTTGATTATTGGGTGGGCAAGGAGTCGGGGGTTAAGAAACGATTTAAGGAAATTGATGAAAAGAAATGAAACAATATAATCGAGGGTTGAAATGGAACTCAAATCTGCGGAGCGAAAGAAAGGCGCGCGCCTTTCTTGAATCCTAAGTAGAGCCCGGCTCGAGTGACATAATCGTTCGGAATGATATGATTTGTGTAATTTGCTTTTATCTCCCGCTATGACCCCACAATTGTTACGGCAACAACAACGTTCGCTTACTGAAATTGGTGTTTTGTTTTTCTTTCGCCCTTCTTTGCAGGTGAAGGTTGTGTAGAGAAGCCGTTGGCCACGCTCTGGAGGAACTATACTCAAAACAGCAAACCGGACGTGCTGATGAAGCTGTGCTTGTGCCCTTCCGGACTGAAGGCCACCACTCGGCAGCACGGTCTCACGGAGTACTGGTCCCATCGGATAACGTACTGTACGGCACCAAAGAACTACCCGAGGGTCTTCTGCTGGATCTACAGGCATGAGGGTCGAAAGCTGAAGCATGAGTTCCGTTGTCATGCGGTCATCTGTACCAAAGAATCCGTTGCGAAGGATATCAGTTCTACACTGAAGGTAAGTTATGGGGGAGTATGTAGTAATCTTGTTTGCAGGACGCATACCACATCATTATTGATATCGAAAGTTTGACATGGATATAAAGATGTATGGGATATGGATTCTTGGTTTACTGGTTTCTAATTTGTAACTTCAGATGAAACTGTTTGGCGTACACAGACAACACAATTAGTCTCATGCGAATTTGAAAACCTAATATGGCAAATCAGATAATTAGATGGCGACCGTAACATGATTTGAATCGTCATCGTCTTGACCTGTGGTCTGGTTAATTTTCAGTAGACTTCCCTTACTGCTTTGTTGAGGCTGCGCCGCCAAGACCCTGTGGCCCTCCCTATGCTGCAATGGCCTGCTGCAGTACGCTTGCTTGCAGATTTCGTTTCCACCCCTGTGTAGAGTGTGGCCGTCCTTCCTCCCAGCCCTTACTGGGGACCCCTTTCCAACCGCGGGCTCGGATCCAACCCAGAAGATCGACGCCACGACAGCAGCGCTACCATGACTTCCTCTCCGCGGCCACTTAATCGCTGTTAGGGTCTATCTCGAGCCGATTTCGAACCCCTGGATCACCTCTTGTACCGCATTTGAACTAGCCATTTTCCGAGTCCACGCGCCACCTCCTTTGTAGCTCCCAGACGATGTGGGTGATAGCCGTTGAAACGGCATTCCGGCCAAACTCATCCCTACACATCCTCTGGACAAGATTGTCCGGAGTTGTGTCCTCTCGGCATGTGCAAACATAAGGTCACGCATTGTGCGAAAACGCGGTCACGCGCCGCCGTTTCCTCCAAACCAGCACAAACAGAGTATTCGAGAGAATCCGTGTGCCCGAAACGGTGTAGATACTGTTGGAAGCAACCATGGCCTGAGAGGACATGTGTCAGGTGGAATGTTACTTCCTCATGGCGCCTAATTCAACTATTTACCCTCGGTATCAACCTATGGGTCCACCTTCCTTTGGTGGAACTGTCCCACGCGCGCTGCCATTTGACCATGGAGGCCATCCTGGTAGTCCTGCGTATGCCTCTTGTGCCGTGCATTTCGAAGCAATCCATGTTCTCTCTGATAAGGATGTCCATAGGCACCATTCCAGTGGAGACGCAGAGCGCATCACGTCGTATGACATGGTACGGTACGCGCTCGCAACCCTCAGGCACATCAGCCTGTAAGTACTTTCCAGCTTACCATGGTAGTTTTCGGTACTTAGCGCAGTGCCCCACGGCGGGCCGCCATACCTTTGTATGGACGTAGCAACACTAGCTTGCGCTTACTGGTGTACACCGCAGAGCTATTGGACATCATCCGGGACAGTGCCGCAATAGCTGTGGAGGCTCTTTTACAGGCATAGTCGACGTGGCTATCGAAGGTAAGCTTATCGTCGATCATCACGCCCAAGTGTTTGACGGAGCGCTTTGACAGGATAGTGCACTCACCTACACTGATATCCCCCTGCTGTTCCGACTTCCGGTTGTTAACAACCTTCACCTCAGTCTTGTGGTGAGCCAGCTCCAGTTTCCTGGACCTCATGCACGCCTCCACAACCTTGATCGAGTGGTCGGTAGTCAATTTCACCTCCTCGATCGTTTCACCGTAGACTTTGGGCGTAATGTCGTCGGCAAATCCGACAATCTCCACTCCCACTGGGTACTCTAACCTTAACACCTCGTCGTACGTGACATTCCATAACACCGGATAGAACAGGATAACGGGATAGAACCTTGCGAGACACCTGAGGTTATGTGAAAGCACTTCCGACCAACCTCCGTGTCGTAAACTAGTACTCGATTCTGGAAGTAACTTTCGAGAATCTTGTACAGGTACCCCGGTATCCCCAGACGCACCGAGACGCAAGTGCGCATCGGCAATAGTAGACCAGCTGGCGCTATTAAACGCATTCCTAACATCCAGAGTCACTACCACACAGAAGTGAATTCCCCTCCTCTTAGGCTCGAGTGCTTTCTCGGCGGTTTTTGTAACCGACATGATAAAGTCTACGGTGGACCTCCCCTTCCGGTAGCCGTACTTGTTGCTCGAAAGACCATTTTCGCCCTCCGTGAACCTCAACATTCTATTGAGGATGATCTTTTCGAGCACCTTCCCCGCCGTGTCAATCAAGCATATTGTTCTGTATGCCGACGGGTCTCCGGGTGGTTTCCCTGCCTTTGGCAATAGTACCAGGCCCTGCCTCTTCCAAGCTTCTGGGAAAACTCCCTCGTCCAGGCATTTCTGCATAGCAGACCTGAACATCTCGGGAGCCTCTGCCATAGCTACTTTAAGGGCATGTTCGGAACTCCGTCCGGACCTGGGGCCTTACCTACGCTAAGGGACTTTTCTATCCCCGTAAGTTCCACATCGGTGACCCACTCCTTATCGTCAGCCCCAGTCCCCGGCTGTCCTACGAAAGAAGGCCAAGGACTAGGATCATGACGCGAAAAAAGCCCTTCGATGACCCCCTCCAACATCTCTGGAGATTGATCTGTAGTAGCCATTACACCTCTCGTCTTGGCCATAACGATCCTTTAGGCATCGTCCGACGGGTTCGCATTGGCACTCTGACAGAGACCCTCAAAGCAGGCCTTTTTGCTTGCTCTTATCTCGGTCCTAAGCGCAGCTTTTGCAGCGGCGACTACCAACCGCCGTTCGTTTCGCTCTTCCTCTGATCGTGCTCGCTGCATCCGCCGCCTAGCCCGTAGGCAGGCGCGGCGCAGGTCCGCAATCGCGTCGGTCCACCAGTAAGCCGGTGGCCTCCCATTTCTAGAGTGGACTCGCCTAGGCATGGTCGCATCGCACGCACGCGAGAGCACCGCTACCAGCTCGTCGCCGTCTAAACCAAGTAAGTTTCGCTCACGGCAGAGCGTCTCCCTAAGGGGCTGTCCATAAACCACGTGGTCATGAGGGGGGGTTGGCCAATGACCATTTTGTATGGATAAATAAAAAAATTTGTATGGACTAATGACCACGCGGGGGGGAGGGTTTGAGAAGTCCCAAAAAAATGACCACGTGGTTTATGGACAGCCCCAGTACCCCTTCGTCGAAGTATGATGTCTTCCACCTGCGAGAGCTTGGTCTTGGCCCAGCCGCCTCTTCCTCTACCCGCTGCCTGCTGTTGTTGTAGTCGATACTGTAGCAAATCGCCAGGTGATCGCTGTGAGTGTAACTATTGTCTACTGTCCAGTTCAAACTACTTGTTAGGCTATAAAAGGTCACGTCAATAATCGACTCCGCACCGTTTGGACTAAAGGTACTCTTGGTACCGACATTAGCCAAGTCGACATCTAATATGGCCAGTGTCTCTAACAAGACCTGACCCCGCTGGTTCGTGAAGTGGTTTCCCCATTCCACGGCCTAGGCATTAAAGTCGCCCTGTTAGCACGGTCGTCATGCGGTCCAGCATTTGCGTGAACTGCTCGATCGGCCACCGCGGAGGCGCATAACAGCTACAGAAGAAGACCCCGTTTACTTTGGCGACCACGAAGCCCTCATAGGTAGTAGACACCAACTCCTGGACGGGGTATTTACCCGTCGTCCATATCGCCCCCATTTTCTGGACCCATCCGCGACCCAATTGCCGTAACCAGCGGGTACTCGGTATGGGTCCGCTATGATGGCCATATCCCTCCACTCAAAAACCGCCTGATAAAGCAGTTGCTGAGCTACGTCAGTGTTCAGGCTCAGCTGCGTTACCGGCACTGTGATTTGTTCACTGCGGCTTTCTTGAAGGCCGGGTACCTTGGACCACCCTTTGGATGCCTATTATTCGTGGATTTCCCGGTACAGATCATACAAATGGGTGGACTCGTGCAGCCTTGTTCCTGAAGGCCTTCAGCACCGCATCTCCTGCACAACTCGTGCCTGTCAGGGCCTTTGCAAGTCCATGACTTGTGTCCTGGTTCCAGACACCTAAAGCAAACCTCCGGTGGCTCGTGGAACGTCAGGTGACATATGCACCAGCCAACCTTAATTCTCCCTACTTTAACGAACTTTTTGATGTTTGCCAGCAGGTATCATTTCCCTGCTGGCCCCTTCCGTAACCTAACGGTTGCAGCGGCCACCTGCACCTCGCACTGTTGCGCAGTGCCGTGACGAGCTCTTCCACTTCGGTGACCTCGTCTAGATCTTTGATCTTCAGGGTCGCCTCTTGTATGAGAGCCCTCACCTCTACTCCTTCGCCAAGGACCTCTTCTGTCAACCTCTGGTAGGCGGCGCCCTTGCGTTCCTGAAGCGCCCAGTATCATCTCGCCCATGCGAGTACGTCTAATACCGCGCACGTCAGCTCCCAGACCCTCGAGCTTGGCGTCGCTTCGCATCGCTTTCAACGTCCGAGTACTTCGACTGTTTCGTCTTGATGACGAACTCATCGCCTTTCTCGCGCTTGGCACTCTCTTACGCCTTGGTTTGGCGTTCCTCACTTCTACCTGCGGCTTTGACTTCTTCTTCATTCGCTCTACCTTAGTCAAAAGGTAGGGGGCGGGGGGCGATGGGCACTCCCCTTGGTTCGCCCTACTCTGTGGCTGCTGAGGGCCTACCAACGGTCGAATCCCTCTGTTCCCATCCTTCCGGGACGGGCCAGCCTTTTCAGGCCCACCCTTTCCAGCTTTCCGAGAACCCTGGCTGGGGTCCGACTTACCGGCATTGCTGCCGGGTAAGTATATGCCTGGACTTGCGGGCACCGCCGGACAGCTCTTCGCCTGACGGCTGCCTCGCCCGCTTAAACGAGTGATTCTCACGAGCATTCGCATCCGCCACACCTCTTGGACTACCTACGAAAGCGAAGGCTTCCGTTTGGGTAAACTTCGACTCTTTTTCCTTCACAGGTTCCGCCGCTGCTGCAGTCATTATCGCGAGTATCGCGTGTTCCTGCTTGGCCTCGTACATCGACGTACGAAGTCGAAACAAGACCATTTTCAGATCCTTGCTAATGTTGGAATTCGTGGACGCAAAGTCGATGATCTTGCCAAGCTGCTGCTCATCCACCTCAATTGTGGGCAGTCCTTTTTTGTTGTGGTTGACGGCCCTTTAGCAACCACGCTCCATCCATTATCTCCACCGGCTGGCTTGTCGGGGTGTGGACCGGAGCTCCCACGCTCGAGCTTCCTGCGCCTAACTTCTCACTTCTCCTTACCGGAGACCTTGCAACCAGAGATGGAAACACTCTCATCGTGAATCAACTCGCGAGTGTAAAAGCAACAAACGGTTTACTCACGGTGCCGAGAGTAAGCCGTGTGTGAGTTTATTCGCACCCGCTTGCTTCACGAGTATGAAGCAAAACAAAAACAAAAACACTCATGAATTTTTATTCGCGAAGAACAAGTGGAGATGCGGGAATTGCATTTTAGTGCGATTTTAATAGCAAAACAAGTAATTATTCATCAGATAGTAGTGTTTTGTGCTTTATTGTTCCTGAAAAGTTAATCTGTCGGCCGTGTAAATTCGTTTTTTCACAAAATTGAAAAATGTTCAGAGCTGCTTCGCGAATCAATCACGAGTGCGACCAGCTTCGTTAGCTCGCGAGTGAAGGAAGTGCGAATATATTCTGGCTTCTGTTGTTCACGAGTAGGATAGCTTTGCGTTTGTGTCTACTCAGCTGCATTCCTCACTGTTTTCCATCACTGCTTGCAACCCACTCCTTGTGTAGGGGTTGATGTCACCACTACCGCATCACCCGCTTTCTGATTTTTCTGATTATTTTGTTTCATGTGTGAATCCCACGAATCGCATGGGACAAGGTCCACCACGCCAGAGACCTGTATTAACGCGATAAGGGTTGAAAGGGGGGGGAGGTTCGTCAGGCCCCGGGGTTATAATCCCTGTTGCTCCAAAAGTAGTCCTCGCATTTTTGATCCGTGCACCTATGTCGCTCTTGGTACCGCCATCGGCCGCCATTTGACTACCAAGATATTGAAAGCTGAATCAGCATTCTCCACTGCTTGCTCAGCTACCGTAAAGCTTGAAGGGTTGACCGTGTTTACATCCAACGATTTGGTCTTGTTGATGGTAAGACCCGCCGGCAAAAAGTGTCGGCAATATCATCGCACTTACTCTGCATATCAGAGCGCCGTTGAGCTAGAAGATGCCAGTTCAAAATCACACGATTTTCTATACTATAAATAATAACCTGATATGCCATTTTTTAGACTTTTAGTACATAGATATTCTTTAGCGTCCCACATGAGAGAAATACTGTATACACATTACACATATGATAATGTTCAACGATACTCATAGTCTTCTTTTATTTTTAGGAAAATCTAGCCAAAGCTCTGCAGGAGTTCAAACGGGACAAGCTGAACCGGCAAAATGCCCGCCTGAGTTTGGCCAACAGCGTGTACGACAACCCGAGCATGCCCCGGCGGAAAATCATGCTGAGCGTCGGTGCCAACAACTACCGACCACCGCTGGAGCGATCCAAATCCGCTCCAAAACTGATGGCCATCGAGGAGATGATTGCCGAGGAGGACGAAGAGGAAGATGAATCCGCCGGTAGACCGGTAAGCAAGAGTCAGGGAGAAGAGCTGCGGGCGTGCTGTAAGGAGGATTCACTGTTTCCGTCAACGACCCTGGGCAGACGGAGATGTCGCCGAGGTCATTCCATACGCAGGAGCAGACTGAGAAATTCGTTCAAGTCACCCAAAGCAGTTGAAGCCAAAGTACCTTTGAAGAATGAGAATGTCGTGCAGGATAATCCCATGAACAAGTCGGTTGATTCGATCTTGGATACCATTAAACAGGAAGAAGAGGAAGATCAGTTGGCAGAAACGGAAGAATGCACGGATGACAGTCAAATTGTGGTGCGACCGTCTCATCATTCGGATTCCTCAGAGGATGACTTCGAAGCATTCCTTTTGAACTATAACTATAATTCCAAAGAACCTCTAACGTCGGAGCTAATCTCGTACTTGGACATGAAGCTGAGCCCCAAAGTGACCGCAAGCATGCATGATCTGAGCAGTAACCTGCGCGAAGGAGAATCTGATCAAAGAAGGCGGTTAGAAGATGCACGGCTAGCGCTTAGCTTGGATGATTTGGATAACTACGAAGAAGGCCATGACAATGAAGATACCGAAGACGACGTATTCTTCAATCAGAATGATGTTCTCGAAATACTTCGAAGTACGACCAAATGCGGTGAGAAATCCGACCTCATGACATGTAGTGGAGATGATACTGCTCCCCCGTCGCTACTATGTGTAACGAACAAGATCAATGGAAACTCGGACAGCGACGAGGGATCCATCTCCAGTGGCTGTGAAACCTCCAGTACAGTTACCACCAATACGGACGAATCCGCTGCAGCCATCCTCATCAAACCGTGCTCCGTTCTGGAGCGAGTTCGAAGCTTCGAGCAACTCGCCGAACATCCAGTCATCCATGAGCCAATTGGCGAAAAGACTCCTCTCGGAAAACATAACCTCGACACGACCATCTTCAAACGGAGCATCACCTTCCCTGCTCCGGGCGTGAAAACAAGCTTCCTCCTCCCGGTCTCCTCATCCATCGTCCCCGAAGAGGAACCCCTCTCGGAAACACCGTTGGATTCGCTCACTCCCTCACCCACTCCTTCCTCAACGAAACCCTCAACGTCTGCCAACGGAGCCATCCCCTCGGCTCGACGCCTCAAATCCACGGTGGCCGCCGTCAACACCGAACTGATAAACCACCTCCAGGCAATCGACTCCGATTCGGACCTCAGCGATGAATCCGGCTATGTGGAATTTCAGGATCATCACCATCAGCCTACCATAAAGTCCGTGAAGGCCTGAGATGGCGCCACGAGGAAGTGAGTCGCCTACTCTGCTCCTCGTGTGAATCAATTCACGGCCTACTACGGGTCAGGAACGCAATCTTAGCGGTGTCCGCAGTGACACGCCTGGCAAACGGGTTCGGGTGCAAAGATCTAGTGATTTAGCTTTATATCTGTTATATAACTTACTGCATCTAGATTTGTAAGCAGAGAGAAGCATCACAAAAAAAAATCGTTAGGTTGCATTATTGTTTTCGGTCGCTCTTGAATTGAAGAATCTCACGTGTCGCACTACCTGTTGGGCGACACGTTGCAGCGAGAGCGTAACCCACATACCAAATAATTTATTACTGTAGTCGTACATGTTTCGAAAATAAGTACATTTCGCAATGAGAGATGACCAGCTGGTTACTTTAGTTAGAAGCGAGAACTAGAAGAGGGATTATAAATTGAAATTTAGTTCTAGTAGGAACCAAGTGATTAGGTGTCACATCACAAATGTGGGAAGGGATTATATTTATCTAAGGAATTTACAGGTACCTTTTTACCTAAATCTAACCGATTCCAACTACTATTGCAAGCAAACAATCACAAAACTTCCACACAACACAATCACAAACACAGACCTACAAACAAACTCACACATTCACGTACAAGTTGTCTTATCTGATAGAAACTAACCCAAGCATATGTACCAAAACTGATTCTAAAGTAGAGTTGTTAGGGAAACCTCACACAAACAAGCGCGCACCAGAAACAGATGTCTTCAATGTTGTCTACAAACAATAATGATGTTAACAAATTGGATGAAAGGAAAAATCAATTCGAGAATATAATCTCCATACCGATTAAATCAGTCGAATCAAAACGAGAAAGGACTTAAAAATCAGTAAACTGTGAAATTATACTAACAAACGAGATGATTATAACTATTATTAGAAGTGGTTTATGTACCAAGGTGGTACATACGCACGCAGAGATAGAGAGAGAGAATAAATATGGATGACTATATTTATTGCGATACAAGCAGATGATATTATTATAAATGTTTCCAAATTTATGGCAAAAAGCTGCAAAATAAACTATTGGATGAAAATATGGACCGGTGTGACGTGATGTTATTTCTGATGACTTTCCGACATTTGTATTGCTGTCTGGAGCTGATTCATAAGTTGAAGATTTCACTTTCTATAGCCGCACCCTTAGGTGCTGGCTATAGAGACGGAGAACTCGCAAATAATGGAACTTGGAGAACTCGGAAACATCCTGGAATGCATCTGATGGAATTCCTGGATGAATCACTGCTAAGTGTTCAAAATTCCCGAGGAAAGTCTAACTGCAAAATGATAGCAAAATGAAAACTATCACATTTTTATATCAGTTTGTTTTGACTGAATTACAAATTTTGATTTCGTTTTGCTGTCACTTCTACCTATTATACATATTAAGTTTTTATGTTATTTCAAAGCTTCCAAGCAACCTCGTATAGCAGCACTAAGAATGTACCATTAGCGCAATTATCTTATTGCATTGAGGATCAATCAAAAAACCCTAATATTTAACGATATTTCCTTTTTTATTGTTCTGATAGTAAAACACTTATCAATTTGTTATCACTGATAGCAGGAATTGTTTCCAACTTGCTGTTACGAGAACATTTTTCTGCTTTCATTTTTAATCTTTTAATCGTTAAAATGACCAAAACGAATACAACTTGAGTATTATCATTTGCAATATCACAACATCATAATTTGTTTTCAATTTGCTGTCAGACTTTGCTCGGCCTGGTGCATTTTCAAGAGAAACTGCGAAGAAATCCCTACTCAAAACTCAGAAGGAGATTTCTTATAAAATACTTTAAAGAATCCAAGAATAAGTCCTAAAACAATCGTTGGAGGAAACCCTAGAGGTATTCCCAAGGTAATTGCTGAAGAATTCCTGGAAGACTTTCTAGAGGAACAATCTCTAAACATCCATGGAAAAACTCTTAGAGGACTGTCTAGAAGAGTTCTTGAAGAAATCAATGAATAACTTCTTGGAGGATTTTTTTGAAAGAAAGGAATCTCAGGATGTATTCCTGAAAAATACGCAGGAGGAATTATTTGCAGAAGCTTCAAGGTGTATTTTTGAAGAAATTCATGGATGGATTCCTGAAAAAATCCGAGAATGAACTCCTAAAAATTTCTTGGAGATAATTATGAAAGAATTCTTGGATAAATCTTGGAAAATTTCCTGGCATCCATCTAAATCTACAATCTACAGGTAATGCTGGAGAAATTCTTTGTTGCATCCTTGGAAAAGATGATGGAAGGATTTCTGAAAAATCGCTGTCAAAATTCCTGGAAATCCAGTAGGAAACCCTGAAACAATTCCTTGAGAAATCTCTCGAAGAATTCTGGAAGAAATCCCTAGAGCAATCTTTTGAGCAATTCCTGGAGAAAATTCTGGAAGATTTTTTGGAGGATATCCTGGAGGAATCCCTGAAGCAATTCTTGGAGGAATCTCTGAAGAAAATCCTAGAGAAATGTCTGCAGGAGCTTCTAAACAAACTTCTGGAGAAATTCGTAGAAAAATCTTTAGAAGAATTACTGGAACAATCCGTAAAGCTATGCCTGGAACAATCTCAGGAGGAATTCTTAAAGGAATGTCAGGAGCAATTTCTGAAGGAATGTTTAGAGGAATGCCTAGAGGAATTCGTGGAGGATTCTTTGGAGAAATACCTAGAGAAATCTTCGGAGGAGTTCCTTGAAGAATAACTGGAACAAATCCAGGAGGAATTCTCGGGAAAAACCTAGAGGAATTTCTGGAGGAGTTCCTGGAGAAATGATTCTAAAATAAATCCTTGTGGGAGTATCTGTTGGAATCTATGAAGAAAAATAAACATTAAAGGAATCCGAACAAGACATTTTGAAAAAAAAAAATCCCTGAAGGAATTTCTGAAAATATCTCTAGTAGGAATCCTGTATATATCTCAGAGGATGTACTCTGGAATGAATTTCCTGTGAAATATCTGTAAAAATCCTAGGCAAATTCTTGAAGGAATCCTAGGAGGAATTAGGCAGAAGTTCCTGGTGAAACTTCACGAGAAAACATTGGTGGAATTTATGTAAATGTTTATTGGGGGATTTTTAGGAAAACTCTTGGAGAAATTCCGGATTTAAAAAAAATCTAAAAAAGGCTGTATGATGAAGTTCTTAAATAAATTCCAGGAATACTCCATAGAAAATTTTGAAAAAAAATTCTAAGGGAAATTATGAGTTTTCTGAAAGAATGCAGAAGGAATTCCCAGTGAAATCTCCGAAGGCATTCCTTGCAAAATTTCGTAAAAAATCCCTGGAAGATGTCAGTTGGGATCGCCGGAGGAGTTTCTTAGGACCTGGAGATATTTCTACTGGAACCCATGGAGAATTTAATGGATGGTTTTCTAAATAAATCATTCGAAAATTCTTGGAGGAATCTCTCAGAGAATGTCTGATGGAACAGACAGAGCTTGAGTTTGAGCTTGATCGACGGCTCGTAGATGCTACTCCAGTATCGCCAGAACAGCTACACTCACACAAGGAACTAGCAGGCATCTTCAGTGTGTGAGTGTTGGTGATCTTCTATTATAGGCGACAATGGCGCCTGCCACGTCAGGTTGAAGGTCAATGTGGGGTAGGGGAAGGAAGTGATGATTGCAATCATTTGTATCCACATCAGACCGAATATACCTCTGCGTCTGCACAAATTCATGCGGATGTCGGAGTGTTGGTGGGATATGGTTGGCAGAGGGTTCACACATTGGTGTATAGATGCCAGGCATAAGGTGATAGAATTGTGTGTTTCTGAAGATGTGCGGCACAGTTCGCATGGTTGCATAACTTGCAGGCGTTATCTGATAGATACTGTGGTAGGCAAGTTGGAAGGAAGGGAAACCCGTACTGTTTCTGCAAAGCTATGATCAAACATATGAATGTACATGAGTTGTATATGTAGAGAGGAGGGAGAAAGTACAAAGAAAGATACAAAGTAGAACGAAAGGGACGGGTCAGGGATTGAACCCAGGCTCTTCTACATACGAATCAGAAGCGGTAGCCACAAGAGCACCAAGCCCTTCTTTATTTTTCTATATTTGACAGAGCAAAAGAAAAATGTCCAATATCATAAGAAAGATTGTTCATGCAGAGATCGAAAATTATCAGACAGCGGTGCCGGCACCTCTCAAATGTCAAATTTTCTGTGAGAGTAAGCAGGCCAGCATAAATTTGTATAGTGGACTATTGGTTCTATATTCTGGCATACTTCCATGAATTCTTTGCATTGATTACATTCAACAGAGCTTACAGAGCATATGAGTAGACATAATGTATTGAAAACCTTAAGGTGACTCAAGTTTATTGGACGTGTTCATCGAAGTAAATCGGACTCGAAACGTCACCAAAATGGGAGAGGTTGCGGGGAGTGTACATTAGTACATCTTATATCACAAGTATTTCCCTTGACGTACCCAATTTCAGCTTAACCCTCGAGTGATCGCGCTGTTGTATTTTGTACAACACGGTAAAAAAAAGCTCGCTTGATGTACACAGCACGCAGCGCGGTGCTGTGGGAGGTAGCCAACCACGCGAGTTACGGAAGGATAAAAGCTTAAAAACCACTGCGATCTCGATTTTTGGAAAATTTCAAACTGTCCTACAATTTTAAGGGTTCAAATTTCACCGAAATCAGTAAATTAATTCAAAAATGGTATACATCATTGAACCTGATTCATTTCTTGATTACTTCCTCCATGTCGCTTGAAAAGCTCATCATGATTTAAACATTATGATTTAAAGGCTTATCCCGAATAACGATCGCAATTCACAAACAAGCATGCATACTGAGTTATTGCTTTAAAATAGTAATGATAGCTGAACTTGTATTAAGCTTTACATATTGCTGTACAAATGCTTTTTCAATTAAAAATGTAGCCAATGTTTACTCTTTCGGTACTAACAACGATAATTTAAAACACTTTACAAGAGTTTAAAAAGATTTTTATGCAATTCAGTATCATAATTCCCTCAAATGAGTTGCATTATGTAAAAAATCATTGCATAAAATGTTGTATGGAACTCGTTGCAAAACTTGATTTTTCAGCATTCTTCGTATTTATCCAACTCGGCAAGCCTCGTCGGATAAATGTAAGACTCGTGCTGATAAAATCAACTTTTTGCAACTCGTTACATAAATAACTATTGTTCAACTTGCTGTAATTCCTTTACGCAAAGAGTTAAAACTCTTACAACTAGTGAATTTAACACTTAAAATTCGAAATTTCTCCTTAAACGGCTAAAGTTAGGCATTTTTTTTTAAATGAGTTATTTCTATAACAATAAACGACTATTTAATCACAAAATGAACGTTTTCTAAATTATTCATGTTCAGAACAGCTACATAACATCGCAACCAAGGCTCCACAAAAACGTTAAAAAAATAATTACAATGTTGTACCCGAATGATCAACCCAAGTAACAATGAATGCTGAACGGTCAGAGTATTAGCTGAGCATTGGGTGGTTTATGGTGTCTGTGACTAAAAACAATGACAGCCGTTTTTTAATTTTTAATCACAATAAATAAATTTAATTGATTACCGATTAAGCGTATATTAAGCCTTAAATCAGCCTTTCAAAGAACCATAAATCAGCTTAAAGTTGAATAAAATCACCAAAATTAGATGTTTAGGAGCTGAGTAAAGGATTGTACGTCTTGTGCTTAGCTTTTGTTCAAATGAAGGCTGCTTTAAAATAGTTGGAGAAACGGTTTTCAGTACATGAAAATAGGAGAGCGATCCATAAAATAAAGAAAATTATCCATATAAATCCATAAAATTTAGGAAATGATCCAAAAATCAACAGTGTAAATTTGAAGAAAAAATCGTCCATTGTTTTATTGGGTCCACATTTCTTTTCCCAATATTATCGATCAATTAAAAAAATATATGGATCGTTCCTAAAATTTTATGGATCGTTCTCCAATCTGCTATGGATCACCTAGCCAACACACGATCGCATATGCTGTCGAATAGGATGCTAAAGTGAAGGTGATATGCGTACACTTTACACGTGCTTGAATGGAAATATGTAGGGGAATTGTGGGTAAAATGAACAGGGTGGTGTTTTACAGCAATTTGCGTATTTCTGCATTATTATTATTATTATTATTAGCCTTATTAGGGAGATTTTCAGCCCGAGGCTGGTTCATCTCCATATTTCTGCATGTTTTAACGATTGCATTCTGTGTGATAGCGTAAATCATTATACTTCTGCAAATTTTGAACATTAAAATTGAATAAACCACTTAACTATAACGAAAAGTTCAAAAGCCACGTGAAAAACATGCTATGATGTAAAATTGAACTTAACTGAATTAAGGTCCATTCGTATATTTTTCGCAGAATATGATATATGTAATGTCATATTCCAATAATGTACTCCCAAAAGACAATATTCAGTTGAAAAAAATAATTAGGTTATGCTTTCAATACAGTTTTAGGACAGCTTTAAAACCAGCACGACTTGGGGGTAAAATGAACAGCTGGTTCAAACTTTATCCAATTTTTACAAAATTTTGTGCAATCTCGGTATATTGAGATCTAGAACACATATTATGACACAACTAGAGCAAAAAGTTAAGAAAAATATATTTTACGCTTATAAAATAAGATTTTTATCCTTAAAACCGCTTATTTTAGTACATTTTTTACAAATAATGATTTGTAAATGTGTGAATTGTCTTTTGTCTTTTATAAAGTTTACATTGAATTTGGTGACCTATACTTGAATATATCGAAATTAAACATTAAAGCTAGTTTTTGAAGACATGTTCATTTTACCACCATCGATTGTTCATTTTACCCACACTGTTTTTCATGACTCTGTTTTCTTGCATTTTTTTGCAATCGAAAATAATGTAAGAAAATTGTACTTTTTATCAATATTTTCTTCCAGAACTCTTAGAGTATATTAGAGTGGGTCAACGTTGTATGGAGAAACTTTAATTTTGATCGTATCAACCCGGAACAAAGCTTTTTAAATCCATATTAGCGCCCAAAACAACTGTGCAAAATTTGGGAGCGATTGGTTGCGTCCCCGTATTCCGCATTGCGATTGAAATTTGTATGGAAATTAGTATGGGAAAACGTACTTTTTTGCATTTTACTCATAAATTGAAATTTTTCTTCTAAAACAATCTAACCAATGACGGTAAAGTATAGCCTAGGATATGCCGAAAAACTTTGCCGAAGACCGCAAAGTGATCCGACGCTTGTGAAAAAAGTTATTCGCCTGGTAACTTAGGCCAAAAATTGAGATTTTATTATTGATGTTATTCCTTTACATGTTAAATGTTAAGCACCACCGGGCAATCTGTACGTTATAACTTTTTTCACAAGTGTCGGATCACTTTGCGGTCTTCGGCAAAGTTTTTTGGCATATCCTAGGCTATACTTTACCGTCATTGGTTAGATTGTTTTAGAAGAAAAATTTCAATTTATGAGAAAAATGCAAAAAATCACGTTTTCCCATACAAAATTCCATACAAATTTCAATCGCAATGCGGAATACGGGGAAGCAACCAATCGCTCCCAAATTTTGTACAGTTACTTTGTACGCTAAAATGAATCGAAAAAGCTTTGTTCCAAAAAATCGACTTTGTTGACCCAGTCTAGTATATATTACCATCTACGATGTAACAGGGTAAAAAAGAAAGATTTTGTCATATTTATATTGGAAAAGACGACAAACGCTTAGGGTGTTCATATTACCCCCAATTCCCCTACGCATATTCTACATCATACAGTGATAGACATTCGTTTAGCCGAGTTCGAAAAATTTTCAAAAAAGTGTCAGAAAACTCATTCAAAAGATTTTAGGATAAAACTTTTTTATCATAGTGATAGTATATCTAGTACTGTTTTATAAAAATGTGATACATCACACTTACATATACACTGCAACAAAAACGAGGGTAAACACCCTTCAAATGTCATTTTTTGCCTAGACATTCGTTTAGCCGAGGTAAATGAAAAAATGGTTTTCAATAGATTTTTTGTAATTTCGTGAGTGTATTTCGAGGATATACCCCAAGGCATTTAGGTTATGAGTCATAACTTATGACGTGTTAGCAAAATACTTGACATTAAAAGTTTATTTATTTGTGAAATTCAGAGAAATATTATAAAAAAATGTCCCGATAAGGAGAAGCGATGATAAACTAATTTATTTAGGATAATTTTTTTCTGTTAACACTCAAACGTAAGCTAGATTAGCAGTTTTGAAAATATGGCACAGAATAATTGTTAGAAATGTTCAAATTATTACATAAAATGTCATGAAAAAATTAAGTATATTGGTTTTTGGTTGGTCAAACCTTAAAATGGGATTGATAAAAGTTAAAATAAATAGTTCTGCGTTGAAATAAAGACGTGACCTAATGCCTGTGGAGTATACCTGTTTGATACTAGCATTACTAAATGAGTTAGAAGACTACTAAGTGAAAGAATTGCAAGAAGTGTCAGAATTTGTGTACCCTGTTTATTTAAAAGCAGATGTTCATACAAAAATGCATGACATGGCCAAAACATTGGCTTATTTCATTCAATCTGAAGAAATATATTATAAATGAGTCTAAGATTTGAACCACATTCGTTTTTAACATGATTTATCTGAAAAGAACGTCTAAATTATAAAACAAGTAGTTCATGCTGGAAATTGAAATACTTTCGGTGTTATTTCTCCAAAATGTGAGCCGTCCAATGAATTTTATTTCATCCAGAATACAGTCTAGAAGATATTGGGAGCTTGGGCAGCCCGAGAATTTTATTCTGGTGTCGTAAGCCCCATTCAAAACTACCCTAACCTTCTTTTTGTCTCGTCGGAGCATCTTGGCCTTCAATGGGTGATTAGATGCCACCCGTTGTTGGTCCGGCTCTGCCTCGTTCGAAAAAATCACTCCCACTTACAATTTACCGATCAATAATGCTATAAAATTGGAATACGAGATGAAAAACGCTCTGGAAGCTCCCGCTAGTAATTAACTGACAGTTTATCTTTTGTAAAGACGGCTCGTACCAGAAACTAGATGTAAGTAGAACTAAGTAAACTTATATTCTTCGAATCCGTTATAAACCTTGTAGTCTGCTGACGCCTTTAAGACATCTCCAGATTTTTCCTATTCATTTGGAGATGAACCAGCCTCGGGCTGAAAACCTCCTTAATAAAGCTAATAATAATATTAGGAGCTATTAGAAGACGTAGTAGTAGTAAACGATGTGATTTATGCAAGTGATACCATCATATTTCATCAAAACAATACATAAATAGGGTGTCTGTACCAATCATGGCACTATCTAAGAAAAACTATTTGTACAAAAGTAACGAGAAGACGAACGAATGTTATCAATATGATAAAAGATAGCTTAGTTTCCATACTTTACAGGAAAAATATAGTAACGGAGTCAAAACTGCTTTTAGTATTTATTGCAGCGTGTGCCAATGATAGGAACCCTGTACCAGTTATGGATACATTTTTTAACTTTGGTTCCTTTTCGCACTATTTGCATGCATTCCTAATGGGGTTAGCCATAACTGGTACACTATGACAAAAAAGGGTGCAAGGAAGCCGAAACCATCTTTTGAGAACGTGATCTATTGATCACATCTTTTTGCCTTTCTCGTACACTAAGTGGCCGGGGTTCTGCTAAACCGAACTAAGCGCCAAAAACTTTATTCCGAGATAATTAAGCTTAAAGTTCAACCACTCACAAATAAACAACAGCGAAGATTTTTTTAAACTTTTCCACACACATGTAACTTACAAGCCTTTATTAACCATCAGAGACGAATAATACATGTAAATTATTTGAAATCATTGATATAATTACATTTAATTTTTCAGTACTTTGCACTCAGTTCACTCTGGCAGAACAAAAACATTGGAATATGGTTTATAGTTCAGTGTGGCTGACTGTGTTTCTTTGTTTCATAGAAAACCATTCGAATTGTGAAAAAAAACTCAGTTTTTCATCGTCTATGAATTTGTAATCGATATCAATCACAATCCTTTACATCAATCAGAGAGAAAGCGGTATGGTAGCACGGAGGTTTCAAAATAGTTTTAAATATGCACGGCGGAAGCCTTCCCAGCTCAGCCCTTCCCACCTATGTTTTTTCATAGGCGGTGCATGTGCAGGCACAGAGCAAAAGTGATTATGTCAAATGATGTCCTTGCATGTCCTGAGGTCCTGAGATGTGAAAGTGGAGCAATTTGTGTACTTCAAATTTATACTGGTCGAAGAAAACCATGAAAATGATCTGCCAAAGTGAACTAAGACAAAAAAAATTCGAAAACATTAAAGAGATTCGAACTTGGATCCTTTAAGTGATAACCAAGCACGTTACCTCTAGGCCATTTTACCTAGCTGAAGGTCAGTCGTTAAGTCTCAATCAAGTTCCAAACATTCTTCTTTAGCATGGTTTTCGTGAAAATGCCATTTTTCTATCAGCCAAAGCGAACCAAGTGTTTGATTTTTTTTTCAAGCTTCATTATTCTTATTAGCCTTGTTGTTCAATGACGGCTTCTGTGTTAAATTAGCAGTATGAGGTGTGTCGACATAACGCAGGTATTTTAAACCAGTTGATTTTTGTATTGTTGAGAATAAATAGATTTTAAAATGCAGTGGATTTGGTTCGGTCTGGCTGAATGTGGTTTGGAAAAATGGCGATCAGTGCCATCGAAACAGAATTGTATCCTCCAACATCCGTATTTCTAATAACGTGTTTAATTCTCTCACAGATTGTTACTATGAGTCGGTTGGAAGTTAGAAATTTGACGGCGATGAGCAGAACTTAAAGTGTTCTTCATCTGGACCAATACTAAAACATTTCGCTGATTCTATGGACTGGTTCACAGTTCACTCTGGTTGGATGCAATTTTATTTTTTGTATGTTCTGCCAAACAGAAATTTTGGATTTACTCCACGAAGAGCAGTCAGAATTACTGCATTTTCACATGGAAGGAGGATCATCAATTTCTTCATCCAATGGTAAAGAAAACTCAATTTTTCAAAAAATGGTCTTTGGTTCGGTTTAGCAGAACCCCGACCAAGTGTACTGGAAAGGCTATATGTTCACTCCAAAAACGACTTTTTGATAGAAAGCTCGGAGTGTTGAATCACATATACCAATCAACTCAGTTCGATGAATTTAGCAAATGTCTGTATGTGTGTATGTATGTGTATGTGTGTATGTGTGTGTATGTGTGTATGTATGTCTGTGTACAAAAAAGGTCACATCACTTTTTTGAACTAAACCTCAACCGATTTTAATGACCGATGGTTCATTCGACGCGGAATGTGGTCCCATTGTTTCCTATTGAAAATGGTTCGGATCGGTCCAGCCGTTCCGGAGTTATGGCCATTTAGGTGTTCCGGACCGGTACCCCAGGAAGGGGCTAGATATGAAAACGCTACAAACCAATCCATGCGACACATCAAACTACGGCATTTTCGATAACTTGATGAACGGCAAGCAGAAAAATGGTCTCAGACCATATCTGAACCGGTAGTGTCCCGGAGCCGGTTCCGGGTGCCCCGCCGGAAGTTGCCAAACATAAAAGTGCACTAAACCCATGCATGCGGCATATCAAACCGCGGCTTTTTCGATACCCTGATGAACAGTAAGAAAGGTTACATTCTCAGACCATATCGGAACCGGTAGTATTCCGGAACCGGTTCCAGATGTCCCGCTGGTGGTGGCCAAGTATAAAAGTTAACCAAACCCATGCATGCGACATATCAAATAGTGGCTTTTTTGACATCCTGATGAAAGGTAAGCAGGAAAACATTCTCAGACCATATTTAACCGGTTGTGTTCCGGAACCGGTTCCGGGTGTCCCGCCGGAAGTGGCCAAATATAAAATTGAACTAAAACCATGCATGTGACATATCAAACCGCAGCTTATTCGATAACCTAATGAACAGTGTGCAGGAAAGCATTCTCAGAACATATCGGAACCAGTAGTGTTCCGAAACCGGTTCCAGATGTCCCGCCAGAGGTGGCCAAGTTTCAAAGTTAACCAAACCCATACATGCGACATATCAAATAGTGGCTTTTTTGATATCCTGATGAACAGTCAGCAGGAAAATATTCTCAGACCATATGTATCTGAACCGGTGATTCGGAACCGGTTCCGGGTGTCCCACCGGGAATGGCCAAACAAAAAAGTGAACCAAACCCATGCGACAAATCAAATCGCGGATTTTTAGGTATCTTGATTTGGCAAAAAAAAAGTTTCCGGCCATATTTGGAACAACCGGTAGTATTCCTCACCGGTTAAGAGTGCCCCATCGGAAGTGGTCAAATGTAAGGGAGAACCAACCCCATAAATAGCTGTTTTGGTAACCTGATGAACGGTTAACAAGAGAAACAAACATAGACCATTCTTTGGAAAACCAATACTGTGCCTAAACCGGTTCCAGGTGCTCCGCCGGAAGTGGTCAAATGTAGAACGGAGCCAAACGCATGCACACCGCGCATTAAATATCGGCTTTTTAGATGACGCGTAGAACGGTAGCAAGAAAAGTCTCAGGCCACTTTAAGACTACCGGTAGTGAACCGGAACCACTTTCTAGTGTCTTGCCGGAACTGGCGAAATGCACAAATAAGTGTTTGACAGTACATCAAATAGCAGCTTTTTTGAATACACGATGATCGATTCGTAAGAACATAGCCTCAGACCTAGGGGCGGGACCAGTGTTGGGAATACTCACTAGGGAAAAATTATACTCACTTGCTTCTATCTCAGTCCAGAAGCATGCAATCAAAAAATGATGTTTAAAGGACTTTTAGATTGTAGTTTAATCTAAAAGTTTGCCGAATAAAGTTATGGTCGCAGATGCATACCAAAACCGTCAGAGAGCTGTGAGCACAAGGTGAGTATGAATTTCACGAATTTAACTCACCTCGTACTCACAGCTCTCTCACAACTTTGGTATGCGTCTGTGATCTTTACTTGGTTCGGCAAACTTTTAGATTAAACTACAATCTAAAAGCCCTTCAAACATAATTTTTTGATAGCATGCTTCTGGACTGAGATAGAAGTAAGTGAGTATCACTCTTGCAAGTGAGTATTCTCAACACTGGGCGGGACAGCTCCTAATACCAGTGCTAATACTGCCTAATAAATATTAGTTTCTTAATCTTCACCATCTACCACAACATTTTTTGTGTAGTATGTCATGGAATTTCATACAACAATAAACTGTCACAAAGACGAGAGGAGAAAATACGGTTGGTTGGTGAAGTGTCTTCAATTGACGAAATCTTTAATTTCTTCTAATTATATATTTTAGTTTGGCTTCAATCTTCAGCAGCGAGGATGTGGATCTCGGAAATCCATGGCGCAGTGTTTAATGAATTTAAAATAGACGAAATAAACAAGCTCAGGTCCTTGTTTCATCACGATGCTCCTGGATAAACAGTTACATATTTAAATTGTATGTAGACGTCCATGCCCAATAAAAATGAATATTCTGAATTTAGAAACAGACATCTTTTCTCGTATGATGGTTAGAATTTTTATTATTTCACTGAGGCTACCGCGCAAGCTGATAAAATCTTCGTGAGCGCGGTGTCCCTTAAGGTGGTCAAAGACAAGACTACTCGAGGATTAATGCCGTTTTGAGTTTGGATGCTACTGTTTGTAATAGATTGTTGAGTCTAAAACTTTTGAATATTGAACAACGAATGAACTGTGTGTCCAACACACATTACATTGCATTATAATGTGTGTCCTATTGTACACATGCAATATTTGAACAAATACGAAAACGTAAAGATACTACAGCTAAAAGCGGTCGTGTTCGCTAGCATGTACTAAAGTGAGAAGGACGATATGGAACCGATTTTCATCGATCTTGTCCTAATTAGTTCTTATCCTGATTATAAATATCCACCGTAAAGCACTGAAGCACGACTATCTCTTGTCATATCTCTTTGTTGTTATTGAAAATGGCGTGGCTTACTTGGTTAAAATATGCCACGGCTTTGGGATTATTATTTTCTAATACTGCTAATATTGCTAATCAATATTAGATCTGTCCCGCCCCTAGCCTCAGACCATATTTTAGACAACCGGTAGTGTCCCGAAACCAGTTCTGGGTGTCCCACTGGAAGTGGTCAAATGTAAAAGTGATCTATACCCACCCATGCATGAGATAAATCAAATCGTGTTTTTTTTTGGGTAACCTAATGAACGTTAGCAATGAAATAGTCTCAGACTATACTTGGGAGACCCGGTGTGCTCCGGAACCTGCACATTACAGACTACCGGTAGGGTTGCACAACCAGCGTTTGGTGCTTCGCCGGAACTATGTGCGAAAGTAAATGAAACCAATGCAAGCGATAAATATGTGTAAGAGAACAAAATCTTACAAATTAAATCCACATACAAACAGACGTCGCACTATACTCACTACCTATCGCTCTTGTTTTCAACGGTCAATAAGATACAGCCCAAATGATCAGAAAAAAAAAAATTGTGATCTGTGATTGTGTAAAGAATTATAGCTTAGCTTGTTAGTATCGTCTTGATATTGATCAGCCTCCAGTGTTATTGAAGGTGCTCAACAAAGTGCTCAAGCAGTCAACTGAGAAGTCTGATATTTTTCAGCCCTGCTTATACGTTGAACATAATGTCGGACTATGTGCAATCAATAAGTTTTAAGTCAATTCAAAGATGTCTGATAAAATGCTTGCTTTTCTATAAAAATATTCGGATTCAGAAACACTTTGACTTACGTTGCCGGAAAGATGGTGAGAACATGTTCGACGAGAAAGGCACTATCACCACTAGGTGGATTAATTTGGGGTTTTCTTATTGATTTGCATCGTTAAAGGGTGAGAATCAACTATAGCGAATAATTGGTACTATAGCCATAATTGGTACACTTACCCTACGTGATTTTTTGATGGTTTGCGTAATTTTTTTCTGTTAAAAACTTTGTTTATCGTAGATTTTCAACCTGCACTCTTCATGAAACTTTCATTTGATTCTTTTGAAACACTTCCGATAAAAATAACTACATCAAATGACAATTTGGAAACATTTATAATATTATGACATATTTATATGAGATGCATGTAAAATTAATATGGCAATACTTCCAAAAACGATCTAATTCATAATGTACAAGTCGATCTATAATACAGGTCACCATACAAAATGATTTTGTTGGATATTTTTCGAAATTTGTTAGTTTTTTATTATGGAATTCCAGAAAATGTACAATTCGGCTAAACGAATGTATAGGCAAAAATGACATTTAAAGGGTTTGTACCCTCGTTTTTGTTTCAGTGTATATGTGAGTGTGATGTATCACATTTTTATAAAACAGTACTAGTTATGCTATCACTACGATAAAAAAGTTTTATCATAAAATCTTTTGTATGAGTTTCCTAACACTTTTTTGAAATTTTTTTGGCCTCGGCTGAACGAATGTCTATCACTATATACGACTTCGTGTTGGCTGGGCATTTTTCATATTTAATGGATCGCTTTCATATTTTTCATGGCGATACTCATGGAATTCTGGATTTTTTTTATTGCTAAAGTTTACAAAAAGAAGGGAGCATTCGTCAAAGTTTCATGGAACCTAATGACTGCTTCATGGTTTTCTGATGTACTTCTATGGAATATTGAAAAGTTACCAATGGATCATTTGGCAGTTTATTATGGACCATTCGTGGCTTTTTATATGCGAAAGAATATTTTCCTTTTATTTGTCGAACGCTTTTAACAACAACAGTTCAGTTGGTCCATAACAATATGATTTATAATTTCTCCAAATTTGTGTGAACCAAACCCGAACAATGGTCGTACCTGAAAATTATCCAAATATTATTCAGCATCATGCTGAATTTATTCGCTGAATTAATTCACCGTAAAGGTGCTTGTTAAATGAGTGATTGTTAGGTGGGATGCTTTTTAGCAGTTAAATGAATACCTACACACTTATTTCGGATTTACGAGTTCGGTAATTTTATGTACTGGGTTCGATTTGTAAACAACAAAATTGGCGACAAATCAGTATTTCCATCTATAAGAAAGCGAACTTCAGTTAAATGTTCTGAATTTTACTGAGTTCGGTAATGTTTCATACTATTTTCTCAGTAAAAGTCAAGCATCACCAAAATCGAGAATAAGTCAGTAGACGCAGGTACCGACTTTCGGTAATTATTGCAATTTTACTGAGCTTTCGCCATTATAAAATCAAAACAACCAGCTGCCCTCGGAAGCAGCTGTCAAACAAAATCATCGTTTCTCGGATACTTTTTCAAAACGACGTATAATACACGCAAATCCTATGTTGATACGTCGTTTTGAATAAGTATCCGAGGTTTCGTTTTTCGGCAGCTGCAGGAGCAGCGAGATGCTGGAAAATTCCAGACAATTATTACAACAAAATGCGTTCTAATCGGACAGGAGACTCGAGTTTTCTGTGACCCCGCCAACTTTCAGGTAAGTAATAGATAAATTTGTAAAAACAGTGATTTTACTGAATGTGGCACTACCGAGATTGGCAATGATGCTGACAATGCTTCTTCCGCCGGATTCTTCTGATTCGTACGAATTTGCTACTATCGAGCTCCAGACTCCAGTCAATACCAACGCCGATGAGATTTCGTGCCATGTAATCACTGTCTTTACGAATTTCTCTACTACTCAACCAAAAGTTGGCTTGGCGGGGACACAAAAGGTCAATCATTCTGTGGCAGTCCGAAATGAAAAAAAAATCGAGATGCGGCATGCGAGAAACCATTGAATCAACTGAAAAACTCAGTAATTTGAGGTTATTGAACAATTTACCGAAAATCAGTAATATCTTCTCACAAAAATTACTGACTAAGTCGGTAGTTTTTTGACAGATGATCAATTTACCAATTTACTGACTTTTAAGTAATGGTAACATTACCGAGCAGTCAGCAGTTCAAAAACCCAGTAAAATTTTACCGAAGTCGGTAATCTAAATTCACTGTGTATATTCAACAGAAATGGATTGATGTGAAAGTCAGAAACATTTGCAGATTGGTACTTCACTACTTATACACCGTAGGTACCAGATTGTATAACAGAAAATGTATGGCGAGAGCGTTTCATTTGGAAAGCTTTTCGCTCCACACTGAGAGCTTTCAAAGCAAGACAAAGAAAAACTTTTGAAATCTTTTTTTTTCGCTTCAAGCGCAACCTTGTAAAAGTTTCTATCTGAGCTTTTGCTTTGGTACTGTTATGGGTTGAATCCATGTGTGAAGTAAAATGGTAACACAACGTAACGGTTCGAGATGAGTGATAAATATACCATGCGTCTCCATTGCACTCCCACGCTGAGATGTTCGTAATAAGAGAAGAGTAGCAGGTACATCATTGTTCTATTTGATGAACTGCTTATATTTTCCATTTTTTTTGCAAAAGATTTGTTAGTTGTAAATGTTGTTGGCTAAACTTATGAAACAATTATTTTTACTCTGTTTGGTATGATTACTTATGTATATACTAGTTATTTATGTAACGAGTTGCAAAAAGTTGTTTTTTTTTCAGTACGCGTTGTAGTGTAGTTGTACGAAGAGTGCTAGAAAAATCGAGTTTTGCAACGAGTTCCATACAAAATTTTATGCAATGATTTTTCTTTATTGCAACCCATTTGAGTTGCATAATGTTCATAATGCAACTCAAATGAGTTGCATTAAGACCATTATACAACTATTTTTCATTATGCAACTCATTTCAGTTGCATAATAAATCAGTTCGGAAAAATTAGCCGCCGTGACTCTTCGGTGACAAGTGTGTTACTTGGGTAAGCGCCTTCAAAATTTTCACCACGATCGTGCGTAAATGATTGATCGTCGGTACTCTATCCAACTAGTGAAAGATGAACGATTCGTCTATGTAAGTAATCATCTTTAGTCACTAATCACTGTTTATGTTGCTACTGTTGAGGGTGTAGCTGGTGCTACCGGTGTAATTAAAGATCTAGAGCGTGTAGGTTGTAAGATTGGGTATCCCTTGCATGAAAATATGGAGGAGTGCTCTCAGAGAAAAAGAGAGAGATAGGTGCCCGTTCCAATGGGTAGACCTTATGTTTCATATGCTCCGATCGACTGCGGCGTGCATTGGCATAGATCGTTGATGTTGATGCGTTCGGTGTCGCTTTTATTGACGCGTTTCGTGCGTGCTATGGCGGAGATATGTGGTACGAGCTTTGCTTGCATATCTCTACCACCCCATATGTTTTGGGGTGTGAAGGAGCTTGGTTTAAATTTAGCTGTAGTAAATAGGTCAACCGAGCCGTAAATATGCGCTCATAAGGTTGGTTACTAGCTTGAGTGGGAATTTGTATGTTTTGAACTACCGTGGAACTTTGCACATTTTGTTGATTCATTTTTATCTTGAATTTGATGTAATACTAAATGAATGGAAAAATGAATATCAGTACTATCCGTTCAACAATTGGCAAATCACCCTAGCACATGCTTTTTTATTATTTGAGCGCCATGCAAAAAAAAAACTATTCAATCAAAGAAGCTGCACATTACAAAGCAAAAAAGAAGGCTTAATTTCGCAAGTGCATTCGACTTTGTGCTTTGTACCGTTGAAACCTCACATCCCGAAATCAATTCCTAATTAAATTACCAACGGTTGTGATCCCAGATACATAAAACAGCAAGCATAAAAATTGATGAACGTATAAAATTATCATCAGCGAAATGATCCACACCGGGCAGCCATTGAAGTGCCCACGGGCCAGTAACGAAACAATACTAAAAATGGGTCAGCCAAAGTTATATCGAAACGGTACAAACCTACGGCACGGCACGAGAAGAAAGGAAATGGAAATGGAGGAGTAGGCATCCGAAGGTGTGAGGAGAATGCGTTTATTGCTCTGCTAAAGTACCGCCAATAGGTAGGTAGGTACGCACCAACGACCTCAATGTGCGCATAAGGTTGACCAGCGCAATACCGACGACCGACCAACCAGCATGGCCAAGACCAGCCAGCGCCTCGCCGGCCACAGCCTTCGCGAAGGTGAATAAGAGAAATGGACGAGACCGCGAAGATAGCATCGTTGGATGGACGGTGTCTACACCGAGTCGGTGTGGCTCGGGGCGGTCCTGGTGTGCGGTGGTGATCCGCGGTGAATTCGGCTAGTCTTCGAGGTACAAGATCAATGACAAACGTACGGAACGTGTTTTGAAAGACAGCACGATAAGGCCGAAGGTGTGGGGGTGCTTTCGTTGATTTTGAAGGTTAAATGATGAAAACTAGATGAGTTGATAGTGAACTTGATAAAACAATTGCAATGTGTAGCGATTATAAGATATTGTCAACAAGTTTGCGCTTTGTCATCAAAATATACCACATATCGTGGTGAATTGCCCAGCAATTCCTATCGCTGCCTCCGTGTGGCACCGGACGGACTGCGAGCAACCCTAGGGAAGATTGTGTGTAATCAACCCCGGTGAACAAAAGGGATCTCAACATCTACACCGATCTAATAACTGGACACTGCCCCTGCAGATACCATCTACAAAAGATCGGAGCAATCCAAACCTCAAATTGCCGCTTCTGTGACGAGGAGAGGGAAACATCAGAACACATCCTCTGCTATTGCAGTGCACTCACTCAACGTAGGTTCAAAGTTATCAGCAAGCCCTTTTAGGGCCTGCTGACATATGGATCTTACCTCCCAAGGACGTGGTTGGCTTCATAAAGCTAGTCTCGCCAGAATGGGGGAGTCACATACTGTAACTCAGGATCTCTATTCATCAATAATAGATGGTCTTGAGTTCAGTCGATACCAAGGTATCTCAGTGACAAATATGTTACTGAGATCACTTGCGCACCTCACAGCAAAAGGGTATATCACAATAGTTCTAAAATCTGGACGCAGTGATCTTCACTCGACAAACGAGAGAGAACCTTCGTGTCGAAGTGAAGTGGTTGTGGTGGTATTGCTTTTGATATCTACACAGAAAAAAATTCTGAAAATTACGCCCGACGTAAAATAAATTGCATGTAAATTTCAATTTTATTTCACTGAAATGAACATTGAAGAATTTCTTGTATGGTATGTTGAACACAAGCTTCATACTGAGAGCAAGCTGTAAATTTATAAACAAATGAAAAAATGTGTGCGATATGACGGAGTCCTTTTGTTACAGATGATATGCTGTAACATTTTTGAACGGTGTAGGAAGAGCGGCTCACAACAGCTTCTGATCCCCATGTTAGGGGTGGCTGATCGAAATCCGAATACCAGGGAAGGACTCCTACCTGAACTGTGCACTAGGATGGTTCTCTGGATAGTAGGGGGCTCGTGCCCGGCCATGCGAGCCAGCCGTAAAAAAGAATTGCACCGGAAAATCAGCAACAGAATAATACGAACCGAGACCAACGATAACAACCCCAGCGAACTAAAAGAGCTTGCAATTGGAAACTCGAGACGTGGAACTGCCCATCTTTCATCTACATTAGGAGCATCAGTAGATCGGATCCAGAGGCATCACGCTAACGCCGCTCAGCACAAAAGTGCATAATTTCCAGACTACACCAAAAATGTGTAACCCTTGCACATTCACAAAATCAGCTCCTGTGTCCGCAAAATCGTTAAATTCGCAAAATTTTGTGTACAGCAATCAAGCGATGTTTACTAGTGACCTTGGAAAACAAAAAAAATATCGACATTTCGCATCTAGACGAGTGTACGAGCTGTTTTTGAAAATGTGTAACTGTAACACATTTTTGTGTGATCTGGAAATTATGCACTTATGAGTAGGACTTACACATTTTAGTGCTGAGCAGTTTTACTGTGATGTTGGGAGCATACTCTCCGATCTACTGAAGGATCACGGGTTCGGCATCGCACTATGGGGCGGCTCCTTACAACCAGGTGGCCAAAAATATTTTCGTGTCAATTTTATAATGTCTTGCTCCTATTCGTAGGATTGATAACTTAAATATATGGAAAGCATGTTGTACAGATTGTTGCAACACGACAGTTTCAAACAGCATGAAATAGCAAGGACATTGCATAATTTAGGCGTTTATCTGTGTATAACGATCTCTGTCCCTATTTACATAATGGATAACAATTAATAAAAACACGCTTTTCTAAGAGATCCAAGACCAGATTTAGACTCACTATGATTGATCTACCGAGAAAAGCGGCCATGACGACCAAATGTTTCCTCAGAGGTATTTAATGGCCAATAGGGTGATTTTATTTTGCAATATCTCAATCATCGCCGACAGCTTGAATTGCACAATTGCAGCTAGTGGCAGCCAAATTTGATTTCAATGTTTCCCAGCAGTCCTAAACAAATACATAGAAATAGTCCTGAAGCGAAACTTTGCGATTTTTTTGTATGTATAGGGATTAGCAAACTAAGTAATATTCTAGGGTTTACTGTTCCAAGTGGTCTACTTGCAATTACTGAACCTACATCCAGGGATGGGAACACTCACTTGCAAAGAGTTACACTCACTTGCTTTTTTCTCAGCTCAGAAGCTTGTAATCAAGAAACGATGTATGGACGACTTTTGCTTTGTGGTTTTGTCTAAAAGTTAGCCGAATAGAGTTGGGGTCGCACACGCATGTCAAAGTCGTGACGGAGCTGTGAAAGCGACTCTTCACGAGGTGAGTGTAATTTACATACACCTCGTGGAGAGTTGCCATCGCAGCTCGCCAGAGATGTAGGCAAATTGAATAGTCGATTTTCGATTTTTGGCCACCCGAATCCCCTTAGTGCATCGTAGCGCTGCAAGAGCCATGTTGTACAAGATCCAAACGTTTAAAGGTAATCATAGCTTAAAACGGGATGTCATTGATCAGCGGGGTATCATTGATCGGCTTGGCCGACCTCATGAAATGTTCCAACAAGCATTTTATATTGAATCAGTTTCCGCTATCCAATGGAGTATCGGTATCTGCTATTATTTAGCTATTAAATGACAAGTAATTTACGAAAATTTAATTTCATTAACATTGAAATAAATCGATTTTCCATAACTGTGTTTCGTAACGCAATGAGATACATTGATAAACATTCATGCATGGCATGAATACTACATACAATATAAAGTTCGAAATCACTGTATTACTTCAATATGATATCCTAGAGTTGGATTTAATAACCGAAACTTCTATTAAAATGCTACTTGTCAATAATATATACGATTTATTGAAAGTAGGCTATCAATTCCTTAAACCATTGCCTACCTTTAGGCGTTATTCGCGATTTGGAAGATTTTAATCCTGAAATATCTCAAAAAGTACATAACTTGTAAGATTTTGGACAACATATTCGAAATCAGCGACCCCGAATATAGTAAGAAAGGGTATTTTCAACACAAACGAACATTGATCACTGACATGATCAAAGTTACCCCAAATCAACAAAATCAAAAAATAGATTTAAAAAACTATTTAAACATGTTTTAAGGACAAGGTATTTGGAGTACATTGCTCAAAATTTCTATAGCACCGTTTTTTAGAACCGTTGAACGGATTTGGATTAAAATGCATCACGCTGTTGACAACCACTCAACAATTAGCGTGTTGCATTTTCATCCAAATCCGTTCAACGGTTCTAAAAAAACGATGCTCTAGAAATTTTGAGCTATGTACTCCAAATACCTTGTCCTTAAAGTTTTGCAATAGGGGCTGTCCATAAACCACGTGGTCATTTTTTTGGAACTTTTCAACCCCCCTCATGACCACGTGGTTTATGGACAGCCCCATACTTTTTCGAGTAGCTTAACACATACTCAGGGGCCAGTACTTGTTTTAAAAATATAAAACATGTAACATCCCGAGCAGAAGAGAATAGCAAAATAATAACTACTTAATAACATAACGTGTTTTTATATCTTGTTTTGTTATTATTAACTTATCAAGGAATTACTTTTCCATAACATGTTTTGTTTGACAATCTTATTTTGTTATTATCCAGCTATTGATATGCACCCATTAAACATTATTTAAATAACATGTTTTGTTATGGAGCAAACTAAGTTATTGTTGTGATATTGAGAGTGTACAAATATTTGATGAACAATATCACAACAATAACAAGTTTTTAAATTGCTACTACAACATTGAAGATTAAAGTTCTTCACAGCATTCCGTACATATTACCTAATAATTCTAATTATTATTCTTGTCAGCTTATTATTTGATGAACACTTCGAAAATTATGTCCTGTTTTTTTTTTATTATTTTTTTGTATCCAATTACGTATAGTCGTATCCATGCCATATAAAATCTCAGAATGTTGGTGGATTGACACAAACAAAACATGTTATTAAATTGGTTTTCCAGGAACATTTGTTTGTTATGATATTTGTTATTTTGCCGCTTATGACACTCATGTTTATAAAAGAATATGTTATGTTAATAACATTAAAATAACTGATTTCATTATTCAGTTATTTTACCAAAATAACGCATTTTGTTATGCGGCTGTTATTTTCTTCTGCTCGGGATTTGCTTAAACAAGAAAATTATTCAAGAAAGATCGAAAATTCTGATCAATGTTACCTCGGATTACGGTGCTCGTAGTTCTGAACAACTTTGCCGAAGATCGTACCTTCCTATCTGGCTTCAATCTCGTGCTATGTCCCACCGAAGTTGTACCGGAAGTAACTATTTATTTATTTATTTATTTATTTGTTTATTTATTTATTTCTTGGTCTTCGTTAAACATCGTACAGACTGTTTCTTAACCTATATTCTTAATCCTACTTACAAACATATTCTTTCTTACATCAAAGTCAAACAGATAAAAAACTGAATTAAATGCACGAATACAAACATTAAAAGGACTGTAGAACCCATAATCCGTCCTGTGAACTGGTAGAACAAGCGCATCATAATTTCGAAGAATTCGTGGTGGAACGTGGACGTTTATGTTTTGAAGTAGTGCAGAGCAATCTATGCGATTCGTGAGTAAATCAAATATAAACACACGCTTTATATTTGTTCAGAATTTGCGTAACATGATGAGGTGCTCAGACTGGTGCGGCATATTCAAGTATGCTACGAACCAGACTGCAGTAGAGAGCCTTTAAAACGTAGATGTCAGTGATGAATGTTGCGTGGCGACGAATAAAACCTAGCACTGACCGTGCCTTGGCTGCTGTCAGCTCGACGTGCTCATTGAACCTCAACTGACTGTCCATAATCACTCCTAGGTCGCAAATGGAATCAACCCGTTCGAGTAAATCAGTGCCAATTTTGTAGGAGTATCGAATTGGCGATTGACTGCGGGTAAAGGTGATCACTTTGCATTTTGTTATGTTAACACGCATCCCGTTTTCGTCACACCAGATTAAAAGTTGATCGATATCATTCTGCAACTCGCCACAGTCTAAAACGGATGCTATTATTCGGAACATTTTTAGATCGTCGGCGAAAAATAGTTTTCCAGATGATAATCGGTCTGCTAGCTCGTTGATGAAAAGGATCAATAGAAGAGGTCCAAGAACACTTCCTTGTGGAACCCCGGATGTAATCATGAAATTAGCAGAAACCTCATGACCAATTTGAACGAATGCTCTACGATTAGTGAGATACGACTTCAGCCAGATGACAATCCAACTCGGGAAACCCAGTTGTTTTTTTTTTTCGATTATACGACTATGCGGAACTAAATCGAAGGCCTTCGAAAAATTTACGTACACTGAGTCTACTTGGGTTCGGGATTCCATTGCAGGAAAGAGCGTGCTGACGTAAACCATCAAATTTGAGGTTGTGGAGCGGTGTTCAACAAATCCGTGCTAAAATTCGTTGATGATTGGTTTCGCAGCATTGTACAAGACACGATGGACAGTGTAATATGCGTCCGCTCGTATCTCTCGCTGGCTAACTATCTGTCAAAACCATCCAAGGTGTTTCATGACATCAGGTATACACCCCTTTAGATCAAGGTTTATCAATGCTTGTCAGGTAGGCTTGTCTAATACACTACAATCCCTCCTTTGAAATAAAAATGCAAATTAGTTTACAAAGTTTGGTTTTATTGCGATAGTCTTCATCTTCAATCTATGAACATCAATATGGCACGTAGTCTTGATATTTCATCGGTGCATTTCGCGTTCGCTTCATTGCTGATGATCTGCGTGAAGTTGTAGGCTGATCTGTTGAGTCTTGCGATTCTGCTTCAGGTTCAGCTTCACACTGGGTTATCGTAGGCCTAGGATCTGGAACATCTGGCGAATCCATAACATCGTCTGGATTATCTTGAACGGGTTCGGGTTCTGCAATCCTTTTCAGATGAGCTGCGCTGCGTCTGTATTGTTTACCGGTGAGCTTCGACTGGATAACAGTATCCGTTCCTTCTTTACGCTTAACAACAAACTCCTCGTTAGCAAAATCCGTATCCAATTTGTTTGCCTTGCGCATCCGTTTAGCGAGCACGGTATCACCTAGCTGTATCTCACTTTCCTTAGCATGCCGTCTTTTATCGCTGTACTCTTTCCCCTTTTCTTTGATGGCAGCATCTCTATCACGAACTCCATCATCTTCCAAAAAATTCGAAATTGTTGGGAGCTTGCTTTTAAGTTGGCGACCAAACATTAACTCTCCTGGAGCTTTGCCCGTGGTTGGATGCTTCGAAGAATGATATGTTAGTAGGTACAGTCGTAGTTCATTCCTCCAATCTTTTCCGAGCTCCTGTGAAATGCGTAATCGCTTCAAGATCGAGCGATTTTGGCGTTCAACCTCTCCGTTGGATTGAGGCCAGTACGGGATGGTATTCAGCAGCTTAATGCCATTAGTTGAGCAGAACTCCCGAAATTCTTCACATTCCGAGCTTATCTGCGGTGCATTGTCAGCTTTCAAGAAAGAGGGAATCCCGTACCGACTGAACATGATCATCAACTCTCGTGTAACATCTTTCGTGGTTGTTGTTTGCATTTCAACGACCTCCATATAGCGACTATAGCAATCAACTACGACTAACAGATGTTGCCCTTCTGGCAGAGGCCCTAAGAAGTCAAGTGCTAGTGTTTGCCAGGGGGATGAAGGAAGACGACTACGGTTCATTGGCTCTGGGGGTTCAGGTGCAGCAACTAAAGTGCAACCTCTACAACGTCTGACGAACCTTTCCACTGCCTGATCCATCTTAGGCCACCACACATTGTATCTCAGATGACCTTTCATCATCACAATACCAGGATGACCCTCATGAGCTGTATTTAGAACCTTCTCTCTCAATTTTACGGGTATGACGATTCGATCGCCGCGAAGTAATACGCCCTGGAAATCACATAACTCATTCGCAACTACCCTGTACTCTATTGGCAAGTTTTTCACATCGTTGTCCTTCAAAACTTCTAGCACCTTAAGAATCTCATCGTCTACTTCTGAAGCTTGTACTATTTCCTTCCAAGTCAGTGCTGTACAGTTTGCAGCCTGCATGACCACTTCTCGAACAAATATTTCCTCAGAAGGGTCGAACGCCTTTGGTTCCTGGACGGATAAGCGAGAAAAAGTGTCGGCAATGTTTTCATTACCTGGGACGTGTACGATATTATAATCGAAAGTTTGCAATCGCAAAACCCACCGTTCAATGCGTGCACAGGGTTTTGACCGCTTAGAAAACAGGAGTTCAAGAACTTTACAGTCAGTTAGAATATCGAATCGCCTGCCGAAAAGATAATACTGGAACCTTTCCACACTCCAAACAACAGCTAACGCCTCCTTCTCGGTTTGGCAGTAACGTCGTTCGGTTTCAGTCAACGATTTAGAAGCGAAACAGATAACACGCTGTCTGTTCTCCTTATCGAATTGGATGAGTATTGCTCCTAGGCCGGAGGGGCTGGCATCAGCTATAACAGCAGTACGGTCCTCCAAACTATAGAATCCAAGGTTACTCACTTTACTCAATGCAGTTTTGATAGCTTGAAAAGAGTCTGACTCTGTACTTGTCCATTCAAACTTAGTACCCTTGTTCAAAAGTCTGCGCAGTGGTTCATCAAGAGTAGCAAGATGCGGAATGAATTTGTTCAGATAATTGGCGAGCCCGAGAAAGCTACGTACCTCCGCTTCATTCCGAGGTTCTCGGAAAGACATCAAAGCTGCCACTTTCGACTCCGAAGGACATATCCCCTTTTCCGAGATTTGGTGCCCCAAGAACTCTAGCTCAGCCACACGAAGTTCACATTTCTCCCATCTGAGCTCGACTCCCCTGTCCTTCAATATTGCCAGAACCTGAAAACATAATGAGAAACAAACTCACTACTTAGCTTTATTTCTTCGTGCATAATTTCAAATTAAGTTTCGTTTTAGGTTCTGTTCAGTAAATTCAGTTTATTTGTGTAAAACAGAAACAAAAAAAAACAGTCAATCATTATAAATTTAGAGTACCTTTTCAAGGCGTTTGTCGTGCTCTTCAACGTCCTTTCCCTCGACAATTATATCGTCGAGGTACCAGTAGGTACCCGTGCATCCCGCCAACATCTCATCCATAGCTTTTTGGAAAAGCTCAGGTGCGGTTACTAACCGAAAGGCAATCGCTTGAAGCGAAACAGCCCACGGTTTGTCATGAAGGTCGTAACGTCTCGGGATTCCTCCGCTAACTCAATCTGCAGGAACGCTTCGCGAATGTCTAATTTACTCCAAATTGTTCCTCTTCCCAATCGCGCCATGTAGTCTTCCACCACCGGCATCGGATGATGTTCACGGAGGACTGCTTCGTTCACCCGCCGAAGATCGAGGCATAATCGCGGCTCACCGTTTGCCTTCCCTACGACGACCAGCGGTGACACCCAGCTAGTGGGGCCTGTTTTATGTTCGATGATGTCACGCTGCAATAGTTCGTTGATTTTGTTCGCAACTGCTTCCTCCAACGGCAACGGAATACGGCGCATCGGTTGGAAAATTGGACTAGCATCAGGGTCCATACGAATATGTGCCACAATTCCTTTTATTTTACTGAACGGCTGTAGAGGGCTCTCGACACGATTGATGTGCAAGCCAACCTGCAAAACTCCCAGTCGTTTTGCTGTCTGGTCTCCAAGGAGGCAACGTTGCCCACCCTTGACAACGAGGAACTCAGCTTGAGTGGTCTTTACTCCGGCGGTAATGTCAGCAACGAAGGATCCCAGAATGGTCAACGGATTATTGCTGCCATACGCCATCAGTACACGGTTACTCCCTTTGGTCGACGACTTCACCGAAACTTGACTATCCTTCATTTTGATCCACGCTGTCTCGCTGATCAAATTGGCATCCGCGCCCGAATCCACCAGCATCTCTGTTGGAATACCACCGACAATACAGGTGAGTGTGTTGGATTCGTTTCCCGAGTAAAAGGCATAATACACCTTGTCGGGTGCCGCAGTTTCTTCGCATTTGGTCGCTTTTTCGATGGCTTCGTGGTTGACACTCTCGATCACTCGAATCTGCTTCTTCTCCGATGCTTCTGTACGTGCTGGCTTTCGTTTGCGACACAGCTTCTCGAAATGCCCGTAGCTTTTACAGCTGTGGCATTGCTTCCCACGTGCCGGGCACGCCAACGAACTTGATAGATGTCCTTGTCGACCGCAATTGAAGCATGTCTTCGTCAATCTCATCTTGCTTGAAGTGGTTTTTACCGCAGCGAACCGATCCCGACTTTGTGAGGCACTGTAAACGTTTCCCGTTGAACGAGGTTCCGATTGGGTGGTCGTTATCTCCACCAACTGCTGATCCACGCCTTCTTGAGCAATTCCGAGAGCTTCGATGTCCGCAAACGACAAATCCATCAACAATATCATCCTGCGCACATCGTTCGAAGAACACCCCTCGACAACGGCATCCGTCAAATGAATGGATTTCAAAACCTGCTCGATTTCTGCACCATATTTTTCGAACCCGCACTCGGCCACTTGCTGCTTCAGACGGATGACGAAATCTGCAAATCGCTCACCGGGGTTCTGCTTCATTTGCCGGAGCTTCTTTCGTTCGGAAGTACTTTGATGTCTTGGCTCGAAGAATGCGTCAAGTTTTTCGATCGCCGCATCATACCATCGAGGAATCAAAGTGACCAGCGGGACGTGATCGTGATCTTCCAGGTTTTTGAAAACCGTCTGCAGTGCCGAACCACCTAAGTGCAACATCTTTGCACGCATAACTTTTTGGTCCGTTACGCCGTAGGCCGCAAAATAGCACTCTAATCCTTCCTTCCACGCTTTCCATTCTCGAGCCAGCTTGCTGGCCTCGATTCTATCGCACCGGAAAGTTGGAACAGCCCGCGAATCATCCATCTGAAATACAACAATACAGATACAAAGACGTTCAGTATCAACAATTTCGTACTGTTCAAATATCAACTGGCTGTTTTAGTAGTAGAACACTGATTTGTAAACAAAACCGTATCAATATCGCCTACTTCTGCGACTACAAACACCGACCTAACCTCACTTGTTTGGCCATGAAGCTTCATGACGCCAACTGCTCTACTACTTCGTCTTCACATAACCTATTTCGTGAAACCCAGTTTTCACCTAAATCAGAATACATCCGATTTTCAGGATGCATGATCATTCCGGGAAATCCCAAGGATTTCCGCCTACTCCTGGAGAATGCTTCCATTCTCCCAAACTTTGCCCCCAGGAGAATTCTAAAAATTCTCGCTAATTTAACAGGGGAAGTCCTTCCGACTTCCGCCTACGCCAGAGAATCGCCCGCATTCTCGCAAAGTTTGTCACGGAGAATTCAGCCCAATTCTCGCGTCTGCTAGATCATGCCCAATCCTCCACTTGAAACTCCACCGCAAGTGTGGTTTAGTGCGAAAAACGTTCGTGCCCCAACTTTTTCCGACATGAAAAAGTTTTCTCATATTTACCTTCAGTTTCCAATTTATCTTCGCCGCCAATTGTAATATGCGTCCGCTCGTATCTCTCGCTGGCTAACTATCTGTCAAAACCATCCAAGGTGTTTCATGACATCAGGTATACACCCCTTTAGATCAAGGTGTATCAATGCTTGTCAGGTAGGCTTGTCTAATACACTACAGACAGCGGTTTAGAAGACTTTTCCGAGGCAGCACAGTATCGATATTCCACGATAATTTTCCACGTTGTTAATAGCTCCTGCTTTGTGGATCGGTATCATTCTGGCGGTTTTCCATATGGTCGGAAATGTGCTTTCAGCAAGGGAACGATTGAACATTATAGTTATTGGATTAACCAACTCGATAGCGCCACTTTTGATTACTGAAGGTGGCAGTCCGTCAACACCAGAGCCTTTTGAGGCATCAAGGCCTTGCAAAAGCACTAATACTTCTCTGGTGGAAAATCGGAAATTCGGCAAATTCATGTCATACGATGGGAGAGCCGTGGATCTGTTACTGGTGAAAGAGGTGGTAGAATAGACGCTTCTGAAGAAATCGGCAAAAAGGGTTGCAGTTTCTATGGTCGAGTTCGTTGTTCGCCCCTTGTATTGAACATTACAAGGATTACGTTTTGACGATTTCAGTGATCTGACGAATGCCCAAAATGAAGACGGATTTTGCTTTATGTTGGACTGGAGCCTGTTTACATAGCCCTCGTAGATCGATAAAAGTAAATCGTTATAATCACTTTCGATTAGACGAAGCACGTTCCTATTCTCGTCGGACCGTTCGCAAAAGAATCGGTTCCTCGCTTTCCGGAGCTTGTTGCGCATACGGCGAAGTTCGGCTGTCCACCATGGTTTACGAGTGACGCCATCCGGAATATTCCTTCGGCGAGGCACGCATTCTTCAAAAAAACCTTGCAACGTGTCATAAAAAACGGCAACAGTCTCATCTACCGTTGAACGGTTTAGGTGTTGATTCCAATCGATAGTTGATATTTTATTACGAAGTAGACTAACATCGCACCTTCGCAAGTCAAATTCCATTACATCCTTCGGCTCGTCAGTATCATTGTAAGGAGGAGTAGGGTATTGTACCATTTGGGCAGGTGTACCTATTTTGGGCACTTGCCGCTATAACTAAGTCAATTTCAAACCGATTGATTTGAATATTTGTACAGAGTTAGATACTGTACGTGCCTTACTCTATACAAAATTTCAAATCAATCGGTTTGAAATGGACTTAGTTATAGCGGCAAGTGCCCAAAATAGGTGCACCTGCCCAAATGGTACAAGACCCTAATAAACCGAGAATCTAGCCTGAGAATAAATGGTTTATGATGTTCATGTATTCTTAAAAGTGGTAGGGATGGATCAATAAGCTCCGTACAATCAGTAGTGTTCACGAATGCCAGATCAAGAATTCTGCTATTGTGATTACTGATAGAATTCATTTGAACGAGACCGCAAGTGGAAATCACCTCAGTTAGAGCGTCCGGGAAGAGGATGCGTTTTGTTCAAGAAAGTGATAGATTGTGTAAATGAGCGATTCGAGAAGTTAATTGGTTGTTGTTGAGGGAGATGAGGACTATAGTTTACATTGATCAGTGATAGGCAATTATCGATTGGAATCAAGATGGATATTCCTGGTTATGTTGAATATTCACCGTGTACAGGAATGCAGAATATTTGCAATTTATTATCGCAATATGTAGATAATTTGAACCGTACGTTGTACATCGCCGCACATCAAATAACTGAAATGCGTTCTAACATCGTAGCAATGAAAACCAGTACTAGCGACACAGTGATATCACTGCTTTCATATCGGGAAACAATAAATACATCGATAGGCTCCGAGCACATAACATAAGTGGAACTCAATGGTCAGAGCGAAGGAAAAAGTTGTATCCTTTTCCAGCATGTGAAACTGTTATATCTTTCATAAAAGGCGTCGAACTGTCATTCATTTTGGTAAACAAAAAACATCTGATCCAACCAGTATTCCAGTTTTGGCAAAGAATACAGGAACGAAGATTGGCAGCTGAGATATGCGCAAAACAAGCTGCTGGAAATCCACTTATTCATTTTGTCATAAATTCATTGAAATCTTCGAAATAACAAATAAACGTTTCACATATCGATCTCCCTTATATTTAAAGCCGTAAAACGTATTTTTGACTTGAGTTTACAAAGTTTTATTACAATTTATGTCCTATTATAGTTCTCCACGTGCTGCCAATCTAGATCTATGAGGTCTTTGTTTTTCTTCACAGCAATGAAAAATGGTATACATGCTGAAAAATAGTATGGCAATAATGTTATAATGCATTTGACATTTCGATGCCCTGTATACCAGCGTACGAACTCGGAAAGGCATCAACATTTTGAGCCAGAGTTCCACTTATGTTATGTGCTCCGAGGGATGCAACTGTGAACAATGAAACGAGACGGATAAAGCGTTTGGGGCAACGTCTGATGCAGAGAAGTGCGAAACCGGTGAAACCGTGCAAAACACATCGAGGAGTACCGATAGTGTTCAACTAGGGTAAACAGGTATAATATGCCCCCCATAAGCAGAAATGGCAATATATCTAAAACTGGCGCCTTATTCCATCTATTGTCCACTGCAAGTCGTTGTTCCTTAAGTCTGTGAAGTGTTGCATGAAAACTATGCCTTTGGAGGGGCGGCTATGGGAGCTTTGAAACGTTTTTCGAAAACGTTCAAAAATTTGCCTTATCAAAACAAACGGGGCAATACGCCCCACCAAAAGAAAAACGTCCAGCCCCGTGATAAAACTGTCTCAGGGAATAATTCCACTACATGCTTATCCTAGGAGGGTCTTTTAACAAGTGTATAACTGCATAAAAGTTGCAAAATAACACAAGCGAACAGAGCTAGCTTCGTTTACAATGAAGTCAGTTTACAAGAGGTAAAATATTACGCCAAAAGCCTCGATTTCAGACTTTTTGATATTTTTGTGGCTTTTCTGTACCAATTAACTAATGGATCAGCTTGATGGCAATTATTCTTCAATATTCAAGATTTCTAATCGATCACGCAAAAAGCAAAAATCATGCAAAAAGCGCTTGAATCGCTAGAAAATGAAGGGGGGCGTTTTGCCCCGGTGGGGCGCATTATACCCTTTTACCCTACCTGTTTACGATGATGGGAGATGGTTTATTGTGATGGATTTGCGAGGATCATTCTCTAGCCGGTCAAAACATCGTAGCGAAACTTGTTCAACACCGGTGGTGCAAGGCGTAGTCCTTCCAAGGGATAATGATTGGTGTGGCGTTAAGAAAATAAAGTGGTTTTCGGCGCGTTTAACTTGGATGCATAAACCAAAACGACGAAGTTGGAAACGAAGGAGGATGAAGCAGCGTATACGATACAATTTTGTGAATCAGTTTCATCCGGGACGGATGAACGTCAGCATGGCCAAATATTGGAATGGAAATTATTGTGAATTGGAACATCCCTATTTAAGTTGTTCGTATGGACTTGCTATGTCATAATTGAAATAAAAGCGACTGTTTTAACCCGCCTTTGATCGAGAACGGTCGATCATGTGAACTATAAGTCGATGGATGTAGCTCTCTTTACAAATCTAATCCGAACTATTTTTGAACCCAACAACACTAGTGCCACGTGGTGGTGAAATTCGTAACTATGCTCTTCATGACCTGGAAGTACTCGAAGCCCTGAACAGCTTTGCTCAACATCGTACCTTACTATCTGGCTTCAATCTCGTGTCATATCCCATGAAATCGTACCGGAAGCAACTATGTACACTAGCGCCACGTGGTGGGAAAATTCGGAGCCATGGAATCCATCACCATGAAATAGCAGTTGTTCTGAACAACTTTGCCGAAGACAGAATGTTTCTATCTTGTCGAGGTTCCGAGAGAATTTGCCTCAAATACATGATACTTATAACCAATCTGGGAACAAAACGGAACCGGAGGAAGTTAAATATGTGGCTCTTCTTCTTCTTCTTTATGGCTCTACGCAGGGGACTTGGCCTGCCTCACTTCAACTTAGTGTTCTTTCAGCTCTTCCATATTTATTAATTGAAGGGCTTTCTTTGCCTGCCATTGCATGAATTCGTATATTGTGAGGCAAGCACAATGATACATTATGCCCAGGAAGTCGAGAAAATACACCAGAAGCTGTAGAAAATTCCAATAGGCTTTTACTATACCATCTTTTTTGTTATTCCGATCGTTCAAGGACAGCAGAAGGTCCTGTAGTAACGGATTTGTTTTGGGTTTGCGCTTTCAATTGAGCCGTTGGATTGTAATCGTCGTCACGAAAAGCCTCTTTAAAGTAAACACGTTAGACAGAAATTGTATTAACTTCGGTAATTAGTACTATTTTTTCATGCCCTTAAGCTGATTTTACACATTGAAAAGTGTTCTATGTAAAACGTAAAAAAAGATTTTTTTTTAAGATGTCTTCATACTTTGACAAAAGTTTAGACTTTTCCTTATTTTCATGCACCTTAACACATGTAGTTCCCTAAGGCCTTTTCGTACCCTACATACTGAAAACAAAATTACAGGCAATCTTCCCTCTATATCCCTCTCTAAGTATGCAATTAAATTCGAAACCTATAAATTTCAAATGAGTTCAATTTTAAATAATCATTATCAACCCAGTTCAACAGCAGGTGCATGACCCATATCGAAAACCCAGTGCCCCATATTAGAAAAGTATCCTATCAGTGTTGCGTCGGCTCGGAAATTAAATCATTCTCAATTACATGCAGCGATTTCCATAAATTACGAAATCCATCTCCCATATCCGTCCGCTTCTGATCGGTGGTCGGTCGTGTGATCGCGAACGGCAACCATATGGTTCCGAAATTTCCAACCCAAGATCATCGCTTGGCCATGGGGCGCTCGCTACCCGAACGCGGCCACGATCTTGAGACCTCTCATCTCCATCGCCGCCGGCTTCGCATCTCTCCACGCTCGCTCACCTGAATCGTTCCGTTCCATAGAGCACACCGACTGATTGACTGGGCCTTTCTCGCCCATCTCTCAGTTCAGCTTCGGGGAGCGTTGCGCCCATCATGGCTCGAAGCGATCGGTGAACTATTTTGAATGGTCGTAATGATTGAGCGGTGTCCAGAAAATTAAGGTCACCAGCATTGGTTTTTCGGCACATCGGATCCGCCGAAAGAAATAATAACCTACGATAAAAATATGCATTGTCGTGCCGTCGTCGTGAGGGCAGGTCTATTACGACACGCCTGGAGAGAGGGGAATTTCACCAATATCTGATAGATCCCATACAAAAAAAGTGATATAGGGAGGAGGAACGGTTGGAAATTTTTAGGGAACGCCCGAAAATTACGTCACGAAAACAATGTTCATTTTTACCCCCTTCCCCCGTGTCACTCTTTTGTATGAGCCCTTTGATGTTTTGGAGTTCTATTTCTTCGGGCAAAATGTAATAGTAATCGGAATAATAATTTCAAGCTCAAACGAATGATTAATCGTTTGCACTTCTCTATAACATCACCATAAAACAATCAACCAATTGAACTAGACTTTCTCTTCCAAGGTCATAAACAAAAAAAAAACTCCCAAGTATCTATGCCACCGTAAAATGAGTTCACCGTGAGGCATGTCATAGCAATTGTTTTATTACAGACCACCTATCATCAAACGACGTCGACGACGGCCACGGCAGTACGATGGCAAGCATTTGAAGCTCCCGACACGACACAATCAATCACGACGCAAACCGGGACATCTGGTCTGTCTGGTTACTTCCCTGAGCGCTCGCTGTGCCAGACAGACATAGACTCCATCACTAACCAGCACAGCGAAGCCGCCGTGATGGCATGTGAAGTTGAAGTGAGCCGGGGCTGGCTGACCGGCTTGATCCACTTGTACCGATGTGCCGATGATGTATGGGTTTTAGGTTCCTTCGGGAGGGTGCGGTAGTGACCGAATGGCGGCGCAAAATTTGAAAACTACAGTTCGTGGGCCCACATAGCGGGCCCCATCCAGCCGGCACTAATCAAGTTCAACCAGCAAAACAATCGAACATTCGTGACCAGAATCTCATTATCGAACGGTACCGGTGTAGTGTAGAAAGTGCTACTTCGCCGAAACTGGACAGGGATTCCAGCATGAGAGTCATGGACGTTGAGTAAGTTGGCATCACTGCAACAGGGAAACCCCTCTATATCGTTTCTCGTAGCCATCCAGCCTTGGCCATCTTCTAGGTACTGGGTTAGCCGTAAAGTGCAGCGACCTTGTGGTTTATCCGGTCGTCGCTACAACCGTTCTGCTGCACCCCGCAAAAGATCATCCTTAGCACTCGTCACTCGAACAGTTCAAGTGCTTACAAATCCTTATCGAGCAAGGAATGTCATGTCCGTAGAGGTCCACCCCTATGTACATAAAAACTATTTACAAAACGCTGAATAGGACCGGTAATTCTCTATGGGTACGAAGCATGGACTCTACGTGCAGAGAACCTACGCAACCTTGGAGTTTTCGAACGGAAGGTGTTGCGAACCATCTATGGCGAAGTGCAGATAGAAGACGGCACTTGGAGAAAGCGAATGAACCACGAACTGCCTTAGCTGCTGAGAGAACCAACCATCTTCTACACCGCGAAAATCGGGAGGCTACGATGGGTGGGTCACGTCATCAGGATGTCGGATAGCAACCCGACTAAAATGGTTCTCGAGAGTCACCCGACCGGTAAGAAGTCGTGGTGCGCAATGAGCTAGGCGGGTCGATCAAGTGGAGGACGATCTCCGGACCCTTCGCAGAGTGCGGAACTGGAGACACACAGCCATGGACCAAGGGGGCTGTCCATAAACCACGTGGTCATTTTTTTGGGACTTTTCAACCCCCCCCGCCACCCCCCGTGGTCTTTAGACCATACATTTATTTTTATTTGTCCATACAAAATGGTCATTGGCCGACCCCCCCCCCCCCTCATGACCACGTGGTTTATGGACAGTTCCAAGTAGATTGGAGACGACTCCTATGTACAGCAGAGGACACTTAGGCCTTAGTCTGATCGGTAAGGTAAGGTAAGGAGACCACCCCTCGGGGCAACAGGGACGGTAGTCTAAAGGCTTGACATCTACCCCTTATGCGAGTCAGCCTTGTAGTTGCCGACTAAGAATGGGACTACCAACAACAATTCAAGGTTTCAAGCGACCCGTGCAACGATTTCAAGCATGTCTTTATTAGACTTTGGAAGTCAATTGTGGTGGCCAGGCAGAGCTATGGCCACTGAGGCAGCGACTGAACCCGCGAAGTCAAAGGTTCCTTTGTCTACCCAGACGGAGGCCTTTGCTTTCGCGGGAAGCCCAAAAAATCTGGCGGATGCTATTGCTTACGACAAGCAATCGCAGAAGCGTGTGAGGCAGCCGTCAGGCGAGGAGCTACCAGACAGCGTCCGCAATTGGGGCAGCTGGGACTATAGTCCTGGGCATGACGAACGAAGGGCTTTTTCCGCGTCATGATCCTAGTCCTTGGCTTCCTTTCGTAGGGCAGCCGGAGACTGGGGCTGGCGATGAGGAGAGGGTCACCGATGTGGAACTTGCGGGGACAGCTCAGTCCCTTAGCGTAGGTAAGGCCCCAGACGGAGTTCCGAACCTGGCCTTAAAAGTAGCTATTGCAGAGGCTCCCGAGATGTTCAGGTCTGCTATGCAGAAATGCCTGGACGAGGGAGTTTTCCTAGATGTATGGAAGAGGCAGAGCCTGGTACTATTGCCGAAGTCGGGGAAAACAACCGGAGACACGTCGGCATATAGACCAATATGCTTGATTGACACGGCGGGGAAGGTGCTCGGAATCGAAGGTGCATCCTCATAGAATGTTGCGGTTCACCGAGGGCGAAAATGGTCTTTCGAGCAACCAGTACGGCTTCCGGAAGGGAAGGTCAACCGTAGATGCTATCTTGTCGGTTATAAAAACCGCCGAGAAAGCACTCGAGTCTAAGAGGAGGGGAATTCGTTTCTGTGCGGTAGTGACTCTGGATGTAAGGAATACGTTAAATAGCGCCAGCTGGTCTGCGATGCGCACTTGCGTCTGGGGATACCGGGGTACCTCCCAAGTAACAATTATACTTTTGTGGCAATCCTGTAGTAATTTCTAAGATTGAATAATAAAACTTAACAATAAAGCTCTTTGTTCTGCAAATCCGAGATTAAATAGGCATAAAATATCCAAAAGACTAATCTGGCCCACTCTTCAGGAGATCTTCATGGCTGCTTTTGAAGACTGCATTGAAACTAGTTGTTTTTATGTACTCACACTGATGATTGATTATAAGAACTTCATAAAACTTTAACAAGAATAGCTTGAGGCATGTTGATCTTTTAGCTGTCTTTCTCAAAAGTGCTAATAGTGCATAATAAATGAAATCGCATTATGCAGATGCGAACTAGTTTTGTTTCATGGTTGAAATGTTAAATGAACTGCGGATTAATTTTCATCAAATTGAAATGGCTAAAGCATTAATATTGCCTGACAGATCATTGATGACAGGGAATCAAAAATTTCCGTGCCATACCCACTTTGTCGTTGATATGCCACCCAAAACATACGAAAATAGCAAAGCGCCTAAAAAATAATATCATTTATTAATATACGAAGACCTAAATTTCCTATAAAAACAAAAGTCTGCGCCACATTTTCAATTCATTCTAAACATGGCTGCCGTTCCAAGCGAACAAAACTCATGCAGCCGCCATCAATTGTAATTACCTTTAATCCAAACCACCTCAAAACAATGATGGAACCAAGTCGCCTTGCATGAAATCTACAACATTTATTGAAGATTGTTTTTACTAGTGATAATCTTAAGGTAGATTTGTTCGTCTTAAATGAAACTTATTCGTTTTATTCAAGAGTAACAGCCTTTGACAATCGTTTGTTTACCTTTTTGGAGCTAGAAAGTTGTTTCTGTACATTTTGCGTCAGGAAATGCCAATTATATTATAGTTTCGTGTATTTAATTAGTGCATTACTAAAATTTACTAGTATTACACTATTTAGCATGAGCATGCGAAGAGTCACAGTAAGTACCCATTTCATTTTTGATTCAAGTTGCTGTGGGCTGTGTGAGTAACTGGCTGAAGGTTGGACGACAGCAGCAAGTTACTCGCATTTTTGATTGGCTATAAAATGAATATTTCGTCGATATGATTACTTTTGAGCACCAAAACGGCTAAATTAACAGTGAGCAAAAATGTTTGAGTTTTTATATTTGCATAAGAAAGCCAATTTATCGCATAATTTATTATTTATAATTCGTTGTTTTATTATTCCGCTTAGTTCTTGTTCCAGGGTAGAGGCTCTAGCTCAAGAATTGAAAGCTTTAAGAAGTTTTTAAAGAAGAACAACTCAGATGAATTGTACTTGAATAAACGAAGCATAAACTTTTAATAAAATTGTTGATGTTATGTGTTGAAAATAACTTCAAATACGTCTTAAAACTTATTATAAGATTAAATGCCTTAGTAAATCAAGTTGATTTATGCGCGATTTTCATAATTAACTTGAAGAAAACTTGAAAACCGCATACGAACGGAGATTATTTTCTCTTGATAAAAACAACTATAAATGTTTCATGAATTCTTCATGCTATGATAAAGCTTCCATAAAAATAAGCAAATCTAAAAGGAATTTAAATTGTTACTTGGGCTGTACAAGATTCTCGAAAGCTACTTTCAGAATCGTATACTAGTTTACGACACGGAGGTGGGTAGGAAGTGCTTTCACATATCCTCAGGAGTCCCGCAAGGTTCCATCCTGGGTCCGGTGTTATGGAATGTCATGTACGACGAGGTGTTGAGGTTAGAGTACCCAGTGGGAGTGGAGATTGTCAGATTTGCCGACGACATTACGCTCAAAGTCTACGGTGAAACGACCGAGGAGGTGAAGTTGACTAGCGACCACTCGATCAAGGTTGTGAAGGCGTGGATGCGGTCCAGGAAACTGGAGCTGGCTCACCACAAGACTGAGGTGATGGTTGTTAACAATCGTAAGTCGGAGCAGCAGACGGAGATCAGTGTAGGCGAGTACCGTAATCCGGGGTCAAATTGATCACTTTAAAACAACTTTTGCTGATAACATCAGTGCCTGTTCAAATATTGCCAGAAGAATTTCTGTAAAACCAGTACCCAGTGGATCTCCATGGAACCATGTGACAGAATTTTGTTCAACAAATTTAAACTTTAAGTTAAATAACTTCAAATATCAAAATATTGGAAATGTCACTTTGGGGCGAAATTGATCAGTATACAATTAAGCATCGGTTGGAAAGGAAAATTTCCTTCGCCGCTTAATTTTGCTCTTCTAAAACCGAATAACGCGTCTAAAATCTTACAACTAGTGCATTTATTACTTTAAATGCAAAATTAAATTTTGAAATTTCCCCTTAAACGCCTAAAGGTAGGCAATTTTATTTAAAATAAGTGATTTCTATCACAAAAACTGACTATTTCTTCTTAAAATCAACTTTTTATAACTATTTAATTTTATGATTAGCTGCATTACATCCCTACCAAGGCTCTACAAAAATGTTAAAACAGAGAATTCACAGGAAGTCTTATTAGCAATTGATTGTTTAGTAGCAATGATTTCAGCTAAATGAGAAATACAATGCAAATTCCTTTAAAAAATAAGGTAAAACTAACTTCTTTCTAAAAAATTTAAAGTCTAGACTCATCTCTAGACATCTACGAATCAGATGACGTAAAAAGTTCAAGATCATTACGACGCTTAAGAGTTCCAAGTATGGAATTACAATGTAGTACCCGAGTGATCAATTTCACCCCGGTGATCAATTTGACCCCGGTTTACGGTACACTATCCTGTCAAAGCGCTCCGTCAAACACTTGGGCGTGATGATCGACAATAAGCTTACTTTCGGTAGCCAGGTCTATTATGCCTGTAAAAGAGCCTCCACAGCTACAATGGCACTGACCCGGATGATATCTACTAAGGTATGGCAGGCCGGCGTGGGTCACTGCCTTAAGTACCGAAAGCTACCGTGGTAAGCTGGAAAGTACTTATAAGGTATGTATCCGCAATAATTCGGACACAGAAACACGGCTGCAACTCTGTAATGGATCGATAAAATTGGCCAAATTTTTCACTGGAAATTCTTTGGTGTATGTTTATTATTTGAGCAAAATTTGATGAAGATCGGTGCGATACTTTTAATTGTAGCTCAAAAACAAAAAGAGGTACATTCAAGCATTTTGTACAATCATGACAATTTTTACCTGCATGACTGATGGTTCTTTTCCACTGCAGTCCAAAGTACAGTTAGGATAATGATGAAATTTCGTGAGCAGTTATGGTATACATTCATACTATTTCTTGCAAAATTCCATCAATTTTAATCAACTGGTTGGAAAGATATCACTGCTGATGTGGGTGAGTATTTGCGAATATTTTCCGTATTTTTCATATGCTATATATGCCTATTCATAACTATCGAATACTTCTGCCAATTTTTATGAAATTTTCACAGAAGTTAGTTAATCATGTATATATTATGCCCGCAAAAATTCATGATTATTGAAATAGTTCTTTCTTCAGTACAATCGGAACAATAAGAGGTGCTCACTAATTGCTGTCGAAAGGGCTAAAACCACGGTTAGTCCCACTACGTGTTTTGACTATAAAATTGTTGATAGTGCATCGATTTTTTCGAAATTTTGCCGATGCAGTAGATGTATATTGAAAGGTTTGTGCTCAAAGTTTCAGCCATTTCCTTTGCCAATTTCAAAAGTTACAGCGCTGACATGCTAAACCAGGTGCTGTACAACATTCATTTGCACACGTTTTACTGTTACATTGCTACAACAAAAAGTATCGCACTGATCTTCATCAAATTTAGCTCAAATAATAAACATACACCAAAGAGTTTCCAGTGAAAATTTTGGCCAATTTTATTGATCCATTGCAGAGTTACTGCCGTGTTTCTGTGTCCAGATTATTGCGGATACAGACCTTAAGCTGATGTCACACGATGCACTCTGCGTCATCACTGGAATCGCAGGTCTGCCAGATTGGCCACCATTGTCAAATTACAGCAAGCGTGGGAGTTCCACCAAAGGAAAGTGGACCCATAGGTTGATCCCGACGGTAGATTAACAGACGGCAGGAGGAAGTAACATTCCACCGTGTCGGTCATGCGGTTTCTGCCGAATGTCCGATTTGTGCTGGTTTAGAAGAAACGGCGGAACACGTTTTGTACGTGTGCCCGAGTTTTCGCACAATGCGTAACCGCCTGCTTGCCACATGCGGGGAGGACTCATCTCTGGACAATCTTGCCCAGAGGATGTGTTGTGTAGGGATGAGTTTGGCTGAAATGTCGTTCCAACGCCTTGGCGCTACAGAGAAGGTGGCTGGGGGAACTGCTAGTGCAGACGCTTTACAAGAGGTGGTCCAAGAGTTCTGAGTCGGCTTCGTAGGTCATACCGGTGCCCTGCGCTCGAGAACGATCTTTTACAGCGATTAAGTGGCCGCGAGAAGAACATCCTGGTGGTAGCGTTGTTGACGTGGCGTCGATCGACCCAAGTCCGAACCGGCGGTTGGAAAGGGTTCCACGGCAAAGTTGTATGCTGGATGTGCTGGATAACAGGGTCTTACTTGCGGGAAGGTTAAATAGCCGTGCTCCCAAGTATCATTTCTTGATACCTGCACTAGCCCCTCTCTGAACCAATGCCTTCTTGGTGGTTCTGGAGATACGGAGGGTTTGACGGCCATAGGAATGTGGTGTCAGTGAGTCGAGGAATGAGTAGTCCTGACTTCTACTTTTGTTGTAGAAGACGGTCCTTTACCCCATACTACCTGAAACACCCTGTTCAGGTGATACAGGTGTTGACCAGATTATATCTCCATGGTCTAGAAAAAAAATGCCGGCAGCTACACGGGCACAAAAAGCTGCTCAGAAATGCCTAAAAAGTCAGTTTTTTTAATTTACATTTGTCAAAAAAAAAACTTGCCTGATGTTTAGTGACAAGTAGCCTTGAAGCTTTGTAATTTAAAACCAGATGATTCATAAACAGTGGATGATTCGTCGGTGTAGGGTCAAATAAAGTTTTTGCATTTATGAGTAGGTCCAACTCTACTGACCAATGCTTGAACCCATTGTATTGTTGTACCTAAGCATCTTGAGGCATGGCTTGCCAACTGACAGCGCCACTGAGGAATTCCACGGTGTCATGTCAGTCGATCCTGAGCGACCATTTCAAAAATATCTGAAACTTTGCACAGTTTTTTAATTTCATATAAATCGCCATTTTTTGATATTAAACCTTCATATTCACTCACGACTAACTTTTCAAAAGGGTGTATGCGAAAATAGTTCTAAAATATTCTAAAAGCTGTACAGCAAAAACGGATTGTTCGATTGTTATAAATTTTTCAGCAAAGTTAGATAACTAAATGATGATTCCTTAGAAAATATACACTGTAAAAAATTTCTTTTTCTACTTTGAAAATATATGATCTTTGTCACAAAAACTCAAATATCTCAAAACCCTATCTTTTTACCAACTTCAATTTTTTAGGGGAAATGGCCCATTATATCAGCTATCTACCATAAAATTTTGGTGATGGTAAACTGATAAACAAAAAAGTTATGACATTTCAAACATTTCACAATTTTTACATTTAGTAACAAAAAAAATTTTTTTCTGTGTAAATTATTTCGAGAATTATATTTTGATGCTGATTTTATTGTAAAGGCTACCGCCTGAATTAAACAAGTTGTTTTCATGATACTTTAGTTTGATTATTCGTAATTACTATAGTATCTATTTGAAACTTAGACGCGATCCAGTGTTGTGATCAAAAATATTGAGATTGTCATACTTTTTATTGTACGTGACTGGTGAAAAAATCCCTTGATAGTGTTGAAAAGCTGTTGATTATAAGAAAAATGGAATTGAATTTATTTTTGAGACAAAAGCTGTATAATAAAAGTTTTATATACGCGTATACGTCTAGTTTATCCGCAAAAAAAAATCCCTCTTACACACTTATTTCTAAATTGCCTGTTCGGTACTTTTTCGACGAGATTATAACAGCAGTACGATCTCGGTAGTTTCGGTAATCGATTTTACTGAGGCTCAGTAAAACAACTGTTAAAATCGTATGGAAAAGGTAAACAATGCATTTTTGCTGAACGAGTTCGGTGGTCAGCAGTTTTAATCTCGTCAAAAAATTACCGAACTCGGTAATCAAAATTAAGTGTGTAGAGAACAGACTTTATGATCGGAAGAATGCGAGTAACTTCAACAACAACAAATGCATAAGAGGTACATACCACAGACAAACAGACGAAACGCCTAGAACAATTTTAGTGAAAATTCATCGCCCAGTTCACACTATCACCAGCTGGTGGAAATGTTTCACGAAACACTGCGTTGTGCAATATCGTCATCAGAAGGCGCTAGTGTGAAACGTCAAACGCAAAGAAAAACGATGGGCGCTCTTCTTGTTATGAAAGCCACAACCAAGATTCAAAATGATCGTTGAAGGCGTGGTCAATGAAAATTTCGCCAGTGTTACGTTTGTTTGTCTGTATACATACCTGACAATGCTCCCGAAAAAAACAAAAAAATACTACCGCTATGAATATTAAAAATTGTATAGTAATTTTTTTCTTCAGCCACCAACACCAAACAAGTAAGTTAAAATTAATAAGTGATTTTGTTTATTATAATCTAACGAACAAGATGAACAGTCGCTTTCTCAAAGGTCTTCAACTCAACGCTCTCTTGTAGACCGTTTGATGAAAAAAAATGTTCAAAAGAGTTACGAAATCTCACCGAAAGCACCATAGATAAACTGAAAGAGACTGGTTATGCCCAAATGTCCACATTGTGTACAAAATTACGCAATTGCACGTCCTGCCGTCTAGAATTTGACAAACGAGCCATGTGTATATCATCGGTAAAGCAGGGCGCAGGAAGTTCGAAAACGACAACAACTGAGAAATTGCCATCAGCGACATCTGTTTAAACAATTTAATTACGCCCCTTTTCAAAAATGCCCTGTAATATTCTTCAACATCTATACCCATTTCAATATTTTTAACGTTGCAAAACACGCTTTCAACATTCATCTTGAAGAAGAGGGAAAACACTTGTCCTCAAATGTAACAGCAAATTAATGAATAAACGACTAATGCGCGGAGGGCGTGATAAAATCGGAACATTACTGTACATAGTATATTATATGTATATATAATATATAATAAAAACAACTTGTTTTACTCACGCAAGGCCATTAACAATAAAATCAGCATCAAACTTCAATTTCCGGCCGAAATAATTTACACTAAAAAAAATATTACTAAATGTGAAAATTGTGAAATGTTTGAATTGTCATAACTTTTTTGTTTATTTTCATGGTAGATTGCTAATACAATGGACCGTTTTCTCTAAAAAATTACGTTGGTAAAAAGATAGGGTTTTGAGATATTTGAGTTTTTGTGACAAAAATGATATTTTTTAATGTTAAAAAGATTTTTTTCACAGTGTATATTTTCTTAGGAATCGCCATTTAGTTATCTAACTTTGCTGAACAATAAAATCAGCATCAAATCGCGATTCCCGGCCGAAATAATTTACACAGAAAAATTTTTTTTACTAAATGTAAAAATTGTGAAATTTTTGAAATGTTATAACTTTTTTGTTTATTAGTTTACCATCACCAAATTTTTATGGTAGATTGCTAATACAATGGACCGTTTTCCCTAAAAAATTCAAGTTGGTAAAAAGATAGGGTTTTGAGATATTTGAGTTTTTGTGACAAAAATGATGTTTTTCAATGATAAAATAGATTTTTTTTCACAGTGTATATTTTCTTAGAAATCACCATTTAGCTATCTAACTTTGCTGAAAAATTCATAACAATCGAACAATCCGTTTTTGCTGTGCATATTTTTGAATATTTTTGAACCATTTTCACATACACCCTTTTGAAAAGTTAGTCGTGGCTCTAAATAAAAATTTGATATCGAAAAATGGCGATTTAGATGGAACTGAAAAACTGTGCAAAGTTTCAGTTCAATAGAAAATCATGAATTAAAAATTTTCCTTAATTTTGATGCTGTTGCTTGGAATCGCTCCACTACAAGAAGCCCCGCTACGTCGCCGCGCCGTGATGATTCACCTAAATTCGAAAAGAAAGTGAATTGATTTAGGCCCCAAACTGGTCGGTCTGACGATGATCGACGGCTGCGCGGCGGTGGCGGCGACGTGGATTGAATATAGTCGGGACCGGGCAGCCATAAAGGTAGAAGCTAACGGTACCTTCACGAATTTTAGCGCGCACGCTGGGCTGGGAGTCGGGAACACGATCGTCAAGTCTCTCAAGAGCTCGCAACGCAACCACCACAGCACCTACAGTTGATTTGGAATGGTGCGGATAGTTGCTGGGTGCGTGGCGGGAGCTCGCCAGACTTTGATGGGGCCTCTTCTCTCGCGGGGGAATTTTCAACGTAGGTAGGTACGAACGCAATATAGGGTGCTGGTGGTGTGGTACACGTGTGTGTTGTAGTGTCGGTCAACGGGACGTGTTGAGTCAGGTTATAGACATGCCCAATCAGCAATTCGACATGTGGTCAGAAAATTAGCGAATTGGCGTGAATTGAGTCCAAATTTGGGCAACTGAGCCGAGCGAAGGAACAGTTTGGCGCGTTTAGTGATGACGCGCGCGGGAATCGCAATTGCCATCAGCATCAGCGGGGAAAGAAGGTTGTGCGTTGGACCTTGTTGGAAATCGGTCGTTGGGGGATGTAAAAGCAAAAAATCCAAGAACTTTCTTCGACGGCTGGCGCGTCTGGAGCATCCCGCTATTTTGAAGTCGTTTGTACACTCATAAGATGTAACATTTTTTTCTTTTCAACCCTAAAAGACGCACATTGTTCCATTTCATACAATGGAGCACAAGCTTGGTAGCTCGTGCAAAGTGGCACAAGTCCTCAATTATCACCAACAACGTTTGGAATCCGTTTTTTAAATAACATCAACGTTGTTAAGATACAACTGAAAAGAATGAAAGTCAATGGAATCAACAGATATATTTCATGGCTTAGATCCAAGGATACCCCCTGAGGTTTACACGTGTAATCAACAATGGATAGAACTTTTATATTCATTGCCTCAGTATCATTATAATTATAATCTTTAAATTGACTCTTGCGATCCAACAAGATCTCAAGTTGATCATATAATTTGAAGTTAGGGATTGGGAGGTATCTTAGACCCAGTTAGGAACTGGGTGAATAGTTTTGCGAAAAAGAACCATTTTGTTATACACCAGTGGTGTCATCGAGGTTACTCCAAGCTACTCTCTGAGTAACTAGCTCCCCGAGCAAAGGCGGATAACAAAATGATAACAAGTTCTGTTATCTGATTATCATTCGTTTGATAATTGAGTTTGTTATCATTTAGCTTGAATTAAGAGCCAACATAACAAAAACGATAACTCAAATTTACTCCACAAATACCAAAATGATAAGAAGTTAAGTTATCATTGAGTTCAAGTTGATAACTAATTGTGTTATACAATATCTTATTCAATATTACATTTAGTTATCAACATGAAAAAATTCAGCTGATTGATAACAGGTTTTGTTATCATTCAGTTATCATTTCGAGCTATTTTATCGACAAAAATAGTAAAAATCTACTTTACCGACATGGTTAGCAGTTGAAAAAAGTTTCTTATAACTATAACCCATGTTTTCAGCTATTGCGCCCAGTGGGTCTCGAACCCTGATCGAATGATTATCGGTCGCAGCCGATAGCCGCTATACTAACGGGACTCAGCGAGAGGGAGAGTGGTTGAAGGCTACGCTTTCGTACTGCAGTCGCATTGAAGAATTTGTTATTATTAAGTATTTTTATGTTATCGTGATAGACCAAAATTATTGATAACTAAATTTGTTATCATCTGACTATAACAAGATGATAATACCGATAACATAGTTTATTATCAAAGTGATATCACTTAGTTATCCGCCTTTGCTCGGGTCTTGAGATCCAGGAAAATGTTTTAATTCCCACTATGAGCGCCCTTGAAAGAAAACATAAGAAAATGACTTATGTAGTTTTTATTTTTTTTTTATTTTTTGCGCATCCATTCGTATTAGAAACATGGCGGTTTTTCGATATTTTTGCGCTCTCATAAATATGTGTGAGAAAAAAAATAGTTTTCCTATTGTTCGCGCTCTTATGTGTATTAAAAATCGCTTTGTTCATTTGAATTTGAAAAAAAAATCCTTTTTGAACAGTCTAACTTTTTGCGCTTATAGACGATTAAGGAAGGTCTCATTTATAATATTGGAAACTGCACTTTTCCATCCTAAATATAAGTACCTAAATCGCCAAAATAGTTATTACCAAGTTTTTACGCCATCATATGCATAAAAGTTACTGTAATATTGGGTGTTTTTCTAACGCTCTAAAAAATATAAGTTAATTTTGCTTTTTTTTCAAAGATTTGTGCTTCCCCATATTAACTTGAACTTTTGTCCAGGAATTAGGAATTCAGTTTCCAGATATTTTTTCAAAGTTTCCCAAAATATTATTTTAGAAAATCTTTCCTGTATGAATTTCTTCAGAAATCCTTGAAAGATTTAGAAGTTCATCGAAGGATTCGTTTTGAAAACCATCCATGCGACATTCTACCCAATGCGACATAGGTTTGTCCCAACTTGAAAAAAATGGGATAGAGATCATGCAGCACGAGTTTAGAGATATTTAAGCCTTGCACTGTAATTTTTGAGCGGTAACTTCGAGTCGATAAACACGGCAACGCTGCTGACTTCCTAGATATTTCCTAAAGAACTACTACAGAAATTTCTCCAAGAATCCTTTAAGGTAGTTTTCCATGGGGTTCTCCTGAAATTCCGTCAGAGATTACATAAGAAAATCTACCAGGGATTCGCTCAGATTATTTTTTTCGGAAATTTTTATATATTTTCTTAAAAATAAGTAAAACTCATCGGATTTGTTAAGAAATTTCTGCAAAAATGAGACCAAAATCAGCACAAGTCCTCTAAATCAGAACGGATGGAAACCTTACCAGGGATTCCTCCAGATTTTTCTACACGCATTCCTTCAGAAGTTCTTAAAAAAATCTTCCAAAAATTCTTTCAGTGGATTCTGTCAGGAAATCTTCGAGGGTTTCCTTCAGAAATTCGTACACGTACTTCTTAAAAAAGTGCATCAAAGATGAGTACAGGAATATGTCTGAGGAATCCATTGAAAATTCTCACAGCAATGTGTTAAGGAATTTCTTCCGTGATTCATCCAGAAAACCCTACCCGAATCCTTCTAGAATTTTTTGCGAAATAAATTTCGGTGGTTTGGGCAAGAATGCATCTGTATGTAGAGTTATCTACAGGAGTTCATACAGCGTTTTCTTCAGGATTTCCTACAGATATTGCTTTATGTACTCTGTTAGAAACTTATCCGGCACTTTCAGTAAGGATGACTACAAGAATTTCTTTAGGTATTCTTTAAGGAATTTAAGCATAAATATTTCCTAGGAAATTCCACAGGAGGTCATTTTGAAATATCACATATTTTTTTCCTTTTTTAGGGATCTTTATCAAAAGATTATTGTGTCTTTGGAAGTACGTCCACAGATTGTTCCAGCAAATTTCCCGCAAAATCCTTCCAAAAATTTAGAATTTCTCCAGGAATTCTCCTTGAACTTTCTCAACATTGTTATCTACAAAGGATTTGTCGAATAGTTTTTACAACTATTTATCTACCGGGGCCTGTGGCGTAGTTGGTTCGCTTCATATGCGGATGGTCATGGGTTTGATTCCCAGCCCCGGCACTCACCATTTTTCGTCAGTTGCTTTTCCTCCGAGAGCAACTGACACTGACCCTCTTCTGAGCCCCATGGCCCAAACGGACCCGGATACCTGGACATCGGCGAACTGCTACTCATAATGGACCCCCAATCGGACTGGAAATGAACAACGGCCATCCATCATCATCCTTGTGCTCATCATTCTACTAGGTATAAAGTAGAAAAAGTGAAAGCAGCAGAAAGGCAGCCAGTTTGATAAAGTACAATAGAATCTAGGCGCTGTATAAAAATGTAAGTGCAGCTGTCAATTGAAATTGCTCACGTAGTGCCCCAGTGGACAATAGAGCTGTAAATTAGGTTAAGTGATTAAGAATAAAAAAAAAACTATTTATCCGAGAAGTTCTATAGAAATTCCTTCAGGGATTCAAGATTTCCCTAGAATTGCAAGTGTACTTTCTGAGATTCCACAGGGATTCAACTAAAAATTTCTTCAAAAAATCTTTCAGTGATTCTCTACCCGAGCAGAGGAGAATAGGAAATTGATAACAACAGAATCACATAGCCTGTTTTTATATCATAATTTGTTATTGTTAACTTATCAAAATATATCTTTTTAATAACATGTTTTGTTGGGCAATGTTATTTTGTTATATTCAAGTTTTTGGGATATATCCACAAGATAACATTTCAATAATATATTTTGTTGTAGAACATGTTTAGTTATTATTCTGCTATAGAGAATGTACAAATATGTGATAAAGAATAACACAACAGTAACAAGTTCACAAATTTCCTGTTATTAAATTGTAATTGATCTAACAAAACATGTTATTGAATTATTCTTCTAGGAACATTTTTTTGTTATGATATTTGTTATTTTGCCGCTTATGACAAACAAGTTTATAACATAATATGTTATGCTAATAACATAAAAATTACTGCTTGTGGAGCGGACCTGGTGTGATGGTTAGAACACTTGACTATCATGCCGAGGACCTGGGATCGAATCCCACTCCCGACAAACTCGCAAAAATGTGAGTTCTTCCTTCGGAAGGGAAGTAAAGCGTGGGTCCCGAGATGAACTAGCCTAGGGCTAAAAATCTCGTTAATACTGATTTAAAAAAAAAAAAAAATTTACTGATTCCATTATACAGTTATTACGCCAAAATAACATATTTTATTATGCTGCTGATATTTTCTTCTGCTCGGGTAAGACAATCCTACTCGGATGCCTTCTGAAATTCCTTCAGAGCTTCCTTCAGAAGTATCTCCAGGGGCTTCTTTAGAACTTCAGAGATATTGTCAAGAATTTCACCCAGGGATTTCCTCAAAACAATTTTCATTCAGTTTTTCAGAAACTCTTCTGAAAATGTTTTTAAAATTCGGGCACAGATTCGTTTGAACATTCTTCTAATGGTACCTCCAAGAATTCCTTGAGTTATTTTTTTTAGTGATTCCTGCCGAAATCCTTACAAAGGCTTTGCAGGAAATGCTTCTGTGGTTTCGTTTGAATTATTTCAGATATTCCCTGAGGATTTTTTTTTCAGAAATTCACCTAGGATTTTTCTTAACAAATGGAAGAATTTGTGAAACAAATCTCTAAAGGAATTTCTACAGAAATCCCTGGAAAATTGTCCGAAGGAATCCCTCAGAAAGCTTCTGATGACACCTTTAGAAATTCCCAGAAGATTTTTTTAACATTTTCTGGGGGGATTCCTGTATTAAATTCCTGAAGCAATTCTAAAGGTATTTGTGGATGAATTTCTGGATAAATGCCTGGGCGAATATATAACAGAAATCCTTAAACCTTCAGGGGTGGAGGTGTCATATACAGGGGGTGGCCAAAATGTTTGGGATAGGCAACTTTTTTTCTCCCAAAAAAATTCAACATGCTGTAACTTTTCATAGCGTGCATCAAAAAATCTCAAATTTTGACTGTTTATCAACCTATTATATGTGCATCCTTGGTACAAATTTGGACTCGATTGAATAATTTTTCGCGAAGTTAGAACCGTTCGGGTAAGACATTATTTTTTAGACAACTCACTTTTTTTATCTGTCATATCTCGGAAACTAGTGAACAGAATTGAATGAATTTTTTAACGTTTATCAACAATATATTGATACTTAATACAACGTTATAAAAAGAAATATTTTCTCACGGTGAATTAAGTTATACCGGGTTGAAATGTTTATCCATATAGAGGAAAATAAGTGAATTTTACAATACCACACAAAAATAACTAAATGTGTTCTTCCTTCAATCTAAATAGGCTCTAATATATCTGATTAAAGATAACTTGAGAACAGAAGTGGAAAACCTTTGGACATCAACACTAAAATTTATTGACGTTGACGTAAAAAATACATTTTTTCGAGAAAAATCCAAAAAGTGTCAATCCATGATAACTTTTTTCAACGTTCAAAAAGTATCTATGTTTTAATAGTTTGAGAAGCATTTATATGTTGTTAGTGTAAGAACAAAATTTCATCCAATTCGGTTCACTGGTTTCCGAGATATGACACCTCAAAAATGAGTTGTTTAAAAAAGTGTTTTACCCGAACGGTTCTAACTTTGCGAAAGATTAATCAATCGAGCCCAAATTTGTACCAATGATGCACATATAATAGATTTACAAACAGTCAAAATTTGAGATTTTTTTATGCACTCTATGAAAAGTTATAGCATGTTGAACTTTTTTTTGATAGAAAAAAAAAGTTGCCTATCCCAAACATTTTGGCCATCCCCTGTATGAAGCCAGCAACGAAACTGAGCATGTACCAGTCGTGTTTAAAGCCAGCGAGGTTGCAACATCAGCAGCGAAACAATCCGGATTAACAAGGTTAAGGTACTTTATCCATTCCTGGAAGAAAGGAAAAGGACAAAATTGCTTGAAAAAATCCTGAAGAGATTCCTGGAGAAATCTTCAATATAATTTTTAAGGAAACTGCGAAAAAATGTCTGCAGAAATTGCAGACAAAGCTACTGATGGAGTTTGTAAAAATATCCTTCAATAAATTGCGGACTAATCGCTGCAGTAATTTCAGAAAGAATCCTCGGAAGAACTCTTGAGCATATCTCTGGAGGAAATTCTCGGAGAAATTCTTATAAAATTTCTGAAAAAAATCCTGCAGAAACAAAAATAATCCTATTTTTTTTTTCAGAAAACCACCACAAAATGAAATTCTCAAGCTCTGAAAGAATGCTTGGAATAACTGGAAAACTCTTTGCAGGTGTTAATGGAAGAATTCCTGGGAAAGTACTTTGAAAATAAAATTCAAAATTCTAAATTGGGTTTCTAAATAAATATCTGAGAGTATCTCTGATAACATGAAAAAAATACCTCAAGGAACATTTGGAGCAATTCCAGCGATAATTTTTAACCTTCCAGGACGCGCGCCATCGAACAACCGAAACTGCACCGCGCGCACGTTGTATACAACAAGCGAGGCTTTTTGGTGGCGCACGCTGAAGGGTTAAAAGAGCTTGTGAATTTCTGAAGGGGAATCTTAGATAAATTCCTTGATAGATTTCCAGAAAAAATCCTGAGAAAATTCCAAAAAAAAACTCCTGGAACAATTGAAAAACATTTTAAAAATATTTAAAGAAATACACATCATATATAATGTAAAGGAATACACGAATATGAACCTCAATAGCAATCTTTAAAAGCATTTGCTTTAGAATACCTTAAAGAATTCCAGAAGAATTTTTTGAAGAAATTTCTGAATCTTTTGAAAAGTTTTTTGAAAAAAATCGTTTAGTAGACGAAGAGAAAATTCGTGGAGAAATTCCTGCAAGAATCTCGACGTTTCGGTCCGTATGGGACCTTTTTCGCAAAACCATCTTGACTAGGAAACCTTGATTGAGTGGTAATTTGTTAACCTAACTAATTGTTAAAAATTTTGTAATAATAGTTAAATAATTATATTTTTTGCAATTTCTCATCGTAATAGGCTGTTTTACCTCACGCAAATCTGACAGGAAAAGGCCTACTTTCCCACACCAAATTATCAGTGCTGTAATGGTTCATTACAGCACTGATTTGCGTTGCGTAATGAACCATTACAGCACTGTTTTCAGTTTTGATCAATTTCTTGATGCTTTCTGGATGCAGGTTTGAAAAATTGTGACAACTGCACAGTATAACCTGCTATGATCAGACTTTCTTAAACATGGCTATGAACATCAGTGTGCAGTTCGATGTAAAGTTTTGTTAAAAACTATCCTCAAGTGGTAATTTATGAAATTGCAAAAAACGTTGTACGCATCTCGGTGCAGAACTCGATTTTTACAGCACGAGTTGTACACTTATCCAACGAGGCTGCACCTTGTTGCGTAAACTACTATTAGAACCCTCGAAAAAGGTCCCATGTGGACCGAAACGTCTGGAAAAATCATAAACTATTGTTTTCGATTCTCCAAAAGACTGTAGAGCCAATATTCCGAAGCAAAATAAAAAAAAATCTAAAAAAGTACATTCCAAAAGAATTTTCGGTGGAATGTTTAGGAAAATCTTGCTTTGCTGTACTCATGAAAAGAATTCTAGCATGAGTGCCCCTTCTGTGATAACTACAGGAAAAACTCGTAAAAAAAATGATGGAGAAATTATTTTTGATTAGGCGTCATTCTCATGGGAACGTTCCAGTAAATAGGGCGCTGAAGTTTAGAAACCTTGAGTAACCAGCTCTGATTTTACCATGACAACACTGACCATGGATATCTTCAGTATATAGATCAACATGTTATCAATCGAAAGGAGTCAAACAGAACACAACACAAACAGGAAATATCAAAACTTCTGGAAGATCTCTGGTTTCTATTTTGAACCAACTGATTTTATTTATGGACCACAAAGTGAACGTATTTGTTGCTATAACATTTTCCGGAATATCATTACCCCGAAAACCGATTCCTCGAATGGTTCAGTTCCCCGAGCTCCAATACTTCAAATGCAATTGCTCTGAATTGTCAAATCCCCGTATACCATTTCTCTTAATAAATCAATACTCTGACAAAAAAAAAGTCATTGTCATAGAGAACTTATATCTGCGAAAAGTGGTCAACCTATAACCACAGACAAACAGACGTAACACTTGCGAAATTTCCATCGACCACGCTTTTAACGATCTTTTCAAATTTTCATAGTTGTTGCTTTCACAACCAGAGGCGCGCGCATCATTTTTCTATGCGTTTGACGTTTCACACTAGCGCCTTCTGTTGATGATATTGCACAACACAGTGATTCGTGCAACTTTTCCACCAGGTGATGGTAGTGTGAACTGGGCGATGGATTTCCACGAAAATCGTCCAAGGTGTTACGTCTGTTTGTCTGTGCTATAACGTTATATTTATTAAAACAAATTTGTGTGCTGCTCGAAACTGAGCGACTTGTTTTGGTAATTCACAAAACAGCATCATTAATATTAATCGTTGATCAGTGCCCGCCCCGAACTGGTACCGTTAATTTGATATCCTACATTTTCCGAGCCTCCCTCGAACAATTTATTGTATCTGTCGGTGAGTTTTTCGATGAGCATTATCTTCATCATGATCACCGCCGCGCCGTTGCCATCCAGCGATGTACCTAGCCTGAATCTTCTTCGACAGAAAAGCAACAAATTATTAAATACTTTTTAGTTATTTATGAAATTCGTTTCCGAAAAATAAGCGATAAATTTCCGCGCGGATGCACGTCGCCTCTAGTCAGTCAGTCAGCCAGTGTGGTTCTGTACACACTCGAATAACCAGGCATCTTGAAACAGTTCCACCAACAACAGGCACAGTTGACCTCAATTTCTGACCAACGATGATGCCTGGGGGCAATGGGCAGGTCCATCCTCGGTCCCCCTCCATCCATTGAGGATTTTTTTTTTATTTCGAAGATGGACCAGAGTCAGTGAAGAACCGTAACCAAAGATTGCAACGTACAGCTAAAATTATGATAAATTACATTATCGGGAACGACCTGCGACTCCGGCGGGGTCCTTCGCATCCATGGCTTTTTAGCCTCTAGGATCCCACCAATCAGGAGATGGGGGTTCGGTACCCGCTTCATTCAAAAGCTTCATGTCTCTTAGATTCTAGAAGTTGCAATCTTTCACCGTTGTCATAAAATTGTCGATTGCTGGCAAAGAGTGACTTGATAATCAATCAACAGAAAAGCAAACATATAACAGCGATTTTGCCGAAACATGGGGGAGATATTGTACGTCCGAGACATCGAAATCCTATTTCATCCAACTATTGAATGCTGTAATTGACTACAATAGCGGGCATTTGAACTGATTTTGGTTATTTGTAGTAAATGGTAAACATTTATTTGCCACAAATACTGTAAAAACCTATGGATTTGAATTATAAATTCAATTCACGATAACTTTTGATTTCGTAGATAAAATATTCTCAAATTTTCAGTAAGAATACTCGGATACCTTACGTTTCGAATGTTGAATTTCAAATTTATGAGGAACAGATCGATGGCCACGATCGTGCTACAACCACGATTGAATATTAATAGTTCAAAGAGAATTTCATTGAAAAACGCCCTAACATTTCAAATCGCTCAATATCAAACATTTCCAAAATTTCAAAGATACCGCTTCGATGGGAATTTTATTTTGTTCATAACGGTTTTAGACACATCGTGGTCACAATATCTGTAAATCTTAGGATATTTTTATTGTAGCGAATGCTCGCGCAATAGTATCTACCCTACTCTTAGAGCCTCAGAGTGCAACCCTGATAACTTAACAACATTCATTTGGTGATCTAGGTAATCCAAACTATTCTGAAACTAAAACCTTCAAGCTCTACAAGCTTTACTCTTGTATCTCTTTACTTTATCGATGTAATTCTTCCACGATTACCTCTGTTGTATCTCATGATATTTTGAGTATTTCTTTGTATTACTTGTGCATCCACTGACATACAAATGATCTTAATGGTATTTTGAAGTGTCGGAAATTACACAAGATTACCTCCAGTCGTTCCTCGGAAATTCCTCCAGGAGTCCCTCAGAAATTCATCGTGATGTTCTCTGAGAATACCTCCACGAGTTCCTAGGGAATGCCTCAGGACTTCCCATGAAATTCTTCAGGAGCTTCCCAGCAGTTTCTCGAAAATTTCTTCAGGAGCTATGCTGAAATTCCTTCAGGAATTCCTCAGGAATTACTTTAAGAACCTTTCGAATAATCCCACAGGAGTTCCTCGAGAATTCCTACGGAAGTTCCCCAGAAATTCTTGCGGAATTTCCCAGAACATTCCACGGGAGTTCCCCAAGGTTTTCTCCAGGCCTTCCCATAAAATCACTCAAGGAAATTTTCCCAAAAGTTCCTCCAGAAATTTCTCCTGGGATTCTTCCAGGAGTTTTCCAGGGATTGCTCCAGGATTTTTTCTAGGAATTTTTCCCGGGGATTTCTTCGCGAATTCCTCAATGGATTCCTCCATGGACTCATCCAGGAATTCATTCAGGTATTCCTCCAGAAATTCCTCAAGAGCTCCTTCAGAAATTCATCCAAGATTTCCAGAAACTAATCCAGGGATTTCTTCAGGATTCAAGGGATTCTTCTAGAAATTCCTCTAGAGTTTCCTCCAGGAATTCTTCCAGGGATTACTCCAGAAATTCTTCCAGGGATTACTCCAGGAATTCCTCCAGGGAATTTCTTCGGGTAATTTTTCCGGATCATTTCTCCAGGGCAGGAATTCCCTCAATCCAATTCTCGTTTTGCATACGACGACGGCAACCGCACCAAAGCAGTAGTTAGTCGAGTTAATCTTCAACATCGTTCAATTTACACTTCACCAGATGCATTTGTTGAACAAACCTTCAATTTACACCCCACAAAAACTCTGCAGCACTTCAACGTTGGATTTCACTGCTGCAGAATGCAGCAAAAGCTGTTCAATTAATCAAATAAATCAATTTTTCCCCGTCGATAAAATGTAAACAATCTTCAATCGTCTTCTAGGGAGGATGCATGCAAAAGTGTGTGTGGATTTTCTGCATACGAAACATCGTTTTTCACAAGGGGCTGTTCATAAACCACGGAGACCAAATTTTGGCCATCCAGATCCCCCTCCCCCCTCGTAGACTTTTGTCCATACAAAAATGTTGAAATTTGTATGGAGCGTAGACTTTTGCCAGACCCCCCCCCTCACCCCAAAAAGACTACGTGGTTTATGAACGGCCCCCACCGCGTTGTACGCGTTGCACTGTGTTGGCGTATAATGATCTGGTGGGCAAAACTATTGATTGAAATATTGTGGTCGTTTTTATAATACATTCATCTCAATTTAAAAGCTTTCTGCTTAATCATATTTTGAACATATGACTTGATTTGGTATGCAAATAATTTGATCGCCTTTTTGAATAATTTTTGGCCATCCTATATACCATAGTGTCACGTAGAAAGTGTGCCGGGAATTTAATTCAGGTTGTGTAGGAAATAAACGTGGATAAGACGGAAACATAATTCGACGAACAAATAGTCAATCTTTTTTTTACGCTGTGTTGTTAAGAACACATTTAGTGATAGTTTTGCATTGTAAACAAACATTTATAACGCACCTACGCTGAAAATGAGCCTTTATTATTTTATTTTATTTTTTTTTATTTTTTTATTTATTTCCATCTTCGACTATGTCGCACAGACTACTATTGCTTAAAATCCAATTATGTACAGACTACAGCGCAAGCACTACTTCACAAAAATCGTTACGAACAATACACAATACAGTACAATTTGCTGAAAACTAACAGTGAAACAGAAATAGTAGCGAAACAGCACATCATATTACAAAGGTTCAACATCAAGCGATTGTTAGAATACTAGGGTATTGGTTCCCTTATTAAGCATGTGGCTCCCATTTTCATCCTACGAAAAACAAAGGATTGAAGCGCTGTTTGTTTTGTTTCTTATTTTTGTATTTTTTGTTAGAAGTGAGCACCCATGAAAACACAAAGAACGGAATCAATCGGTGCCGTAATCGCTTGTTTTCGAATAGGATGAATATGGGAGCGTGAGATTACTGATGGCACACATACCCTATTTGGTCGTCTTGAAGGTCTCCATATTAGTTTACGGCGCTCTCGAAATTCACGACATCGCACACCGCTGGGCCAGATGGAAGAGTGCAAAGCAGAATAATTTGCGGTGCTTTTCATCAACAACAAATTTGAAGGATTTGAACTCATACCTACGTCGAAAGATCTTTCCCCGGTGATATCAAACATTTCACTTCTGATACTCGTTCGGCGCCTATTGTTTCGCAAACCATCGTTCTGATTTCGTTCTCCGTGACGTAGTTCGCTATATTCGATATGAACAATTGTACAACAGAGCCAATCAAAGCATCAGGGTGTTGGTCGGTTATTTTTGTTGAGGATAGTGGCGAAGAAGTCGGAACTGCTGTACTCGTAGCATTAGGATGTGGCACGTATTCATCAGATGTCGCCGATAGTGAAACATTCAGTGTCAACTGAGATACGATCTTGCTGATACGTTCTACCTCAGTCTTCAAACAACTTACGTCATTTTTCGTTGCTAAATCGTCTGAATGCAATTCATGTTGAGGTCTTCTATAGCATCCGTATTCGATCGAGTGCTTACAAGAATCACACACCCATAAAATATTGCTATATAAGCATGCGCAACCCTCATCATATGGCAATCCAACGCATCTTGCATGGAATCGGTGTCGATCTTCGCAGAATACATCACATGACACTACGATATCCTCCACACGAAATTCTGCCTTGCACGCGTAACAATGATCTATTCTCATGTAATTTGGCGCACCCTATAAGTTGCGATTATCAACTGTACACCAGAAACCACACTGCAAAGAACAAAGGATGGCGACGACAACTGAGCGGATTGATAGTTCGTTGATGGGAGGTGTTGTTTGCATGAAAAACTAAGGCTTCAAAGACACTTTTATGATCTGATTCATATGCTATGCGTAAAAACTTCACACAACGTAACAGGAACGATGTAAAACGGATTTAATAATGCAAGTTTATCAAAAAACATGCAGCATATTCAGAACCGAACCGAACAGAGCAGACACGCACACGAGCCATATCATTTATTTGCGTCGGAGTCTACAGTGTATCAAACAATTGTCCGTACAGCAAATTTTTTGTCAAAATATTTTTTCATTCAAATGTTTACCATTTTTTTTATGCGTCAATCAAAACCCCTGAAATTTTGACCAATCATGAATCATATATTAAAGCTCCATTGGTAAAATTTTGAGCGAGATCGACTAAGTTTTCTGAAAGTTAGAACTTTCAGTAAAACTTATAAGATTTTTGAACACATTTTTTTAAACATTATATCTCAATATGTACTCGATGATTTTTTGTTGTGTTTCGTCTTATACCTAAGGCTTTTATATGCAGCTAAGTTTGAGATTTTATATTCATTACAACAAATATGAAAAATGTGCTTATGTTGTTGACGATGTTTAAAAATTTACCATATTTTGCACATATAATCTGCCAAACGTTTTCCACCAATAAAAGTGCATTAACTGAACGAAAAATTCATAGGACCTACTTTTCATATATAGTTTAGTAGGTCCTGTATAAAAATATTACATTAGGAGGGTTTAAAAAAGTTGAAAACACTTGGCTCTTTTATTGATCTAAATATGATAAATTTCCAAATGACACTCCGAACATATACAGATTTTTCATATTTTTTGTAGTGAATATAAAACCTCAAACGAAGCTACATATGAAAGCCTTAGTGTTGGGACAGTTTCCTTCGGAATAAAACACTTATTGACAGCAGATCCTTTTCGATCAGCTTCAATGCTGGAATATATTATTCTTCGATCAACGATCAATTCTGATTATACATGTCAATGGTTGCTCCTCCGTGATTGATCTGAACTGGTACCAGTTGCACTGTGATCCAACTGAATAAGGGGCTGGGACATTCCACTTATTCTCAAAGTGCAATTTTTAGCAGCTCATGCATATTTGATCAATAACGGCGCCGGCCAAGAATTTTAGAGTGTACTGGTTGTTGCTACTAGAGACCGAGAGCACTCCCACAACCCGCACGGACTGGAGAGTCACCGTTGGGTCGGTGATGCGATCCATGGATAGGGTTATTTATAGTATTCGTGATAGATTGTGTGGTGAATAGAATAAGGTGAATAAGGTCAAGCGGCACAGCACGCTTTGGTTGCATAACTTATAGGCGTTATATATACACTGTGCTGAGAGTGGAAGTTGGAAGGGAGGGAAACGACTTTTTTCAATTCGTTTCTGGTTCTAGCGATGGCTATGAACATATGAATATACATGAGTTGTATATGTAGAGAAGAGAGAGTGAGAGAAAGTGGATAGAAAGATACAAAGTAGGATGAAAAGGACTGGCCAGGGATTGAACCCATGACCTTCTGCATACGAATCAGAAGCGGTAGCCACTAGACCACCAAGCCCGTCTTTCAATGCTGGAATATATTATTCTTAATTATAAACTACAACTAATTACTATTTACAAACTTACATCCTAGTATTTTATATAATTCCCGAAGAAGCAGCTTTCCAACACATCGTTCGCCTTGAGCACTTTCTCCACTGAATCTATTATTGAACTCAAATAGTAGAGAACCTAATATATATCCACCGGAATATTATTTTCAGTGTTGCCGATTTCAATACAACTATTTGTGAGACGAAAACCGTCACAACACTTAGGTTTAAGCTGTAAATACAAAAAAAAATTGAAAAAGTTTTATCAAGTACATATTGAGTAATAATGTTTTACAAATGTGTTCAAAAATCTTACAAGTTTTACTAAAAGTTCTATAACTTTCAGAAAACTTATTCGATCTCGCTCAAAATTTTACCAATGGAGCTTTTATATATGGGTTACAATTTGTCAAAATTCCAGCGTTTTGATTGACGTATAAAAAAGTTATAAACATTTGAATAAAAAATTATTTTCACCAAAAAGTTACTGTACGGACAATTGTTTGATACACTGTATAAATCTTCACAACGGGCAATAGTTCCTTCTCAATACCTTTTTACATGATATGGAAGTCAATATTAGGCCAAACATTTCAATAGGTCCTATCTGCATTTGAGAGGCTCTCTTTGTTTACTTTTTCTTTCAATTTTTGCAATGTAATGGTACATTTTTCAACTGTTTTTGCAGAACAAATCAAAAGACGATTGTTTTGACCATCGTTCAATGCAAGGAGGCAATCAAAATATAAATAAACAGCTAAGATATTAACTAAAGAGAGAGAAACCAAAGAAAGCATCTCATCTGCAGATTGGACCTTAAGACATGTTTGGCCTGAATTTATAAATTAGTGAATGATACCAAATTGGCCATGAGGCATTAGGTTTAGCTCATCATAGAGGTGAGTTGCAAGAATAAACACGACCATTATTGGTCGGTGCTCAGGAATCGTTAGTGTGTTCGACCGTAGTGTGGGAATCAATGTTTTGTGGCTTTTCAGTTTTGACAAATTCAAAACGCTGATATTTTATTTTGTACGACGTTTCGGTCCGTTTGGGACCTTCTTCAGGGTATGTAGAGAAGCCACAAAACATTAGGTGCTTAGGAAGACGAAAATTAGATAAACACCCTTTCACCATCGAAGAATGGATCTCAACTAGGAATCGTCGATATATGAACTTAAATGTGCATGGCTACAAGCATACATGGAATTTGGGACTCGTAATGATTGTTGGCTCGATGAAAGCTGAGAAGTGCATCACACTATTGGAAAAGAAGCTACGGCTTATCTCTTTCCGGGGACATCGTTGCTGCTACGCAGTAAAACCGCTCAGCACTAAAATGTGTAAGACCTACTCATAAATGCATAATTTCCAATTTCCTGGGACCGACCCTACATATCGAACCCATCAACACATAGGCTGGGACCTACGGCTTTATTTCCTATTCGAGAAAATATTTGATCACGGATTTTATGTCTCAGAATATCCCATCGGCGTCGACGGGAATTGAACCTCGGCCAAATGTAGCGAGAGGCAACCACGCTTACCTCTACACCACCGATGCCGATAGCATTGAATTGCAGGTTCTGATGATTCGGATGATTCGAATCGTTCTTCTGATGATGACAGTGACTTTGAGGCATTTTCACTTCAAAAAACAAAAACGTACAATTGCGACCAGATTATCTGCCCACGATTAAGAAAAATCCGAACGGCCGCGAATTTTTTTCGGAAATCATCAGTCAGGAACGATGACGTACTTCAGAAATACACCAAAGAAGAGTTCAATAAGGAGCTCAGCTTGGTTTCGGATAGCAATACAAGGTGGAATATGCTCAAGAGGTTTGAGAAACGCATAAGTTGCATACACACTCACATAGGCCCATACATCTTTGTTTTGTCAATGACTTTCTGAGGGTCTCTACAATTCCCCCCTTGAGTATAGGTCCCCGAATCTACGAGTATATCAAATGTTCTCAGTGTTCTTTTTTTCGATTGTACCTTGCAAATGGCTTCTAACACCATTAGCAAGCTACCGATCACTTGCATTGGTCAATGAACGATTCAATGTAATTCAATCAACCCAAAGCCATCGGTTCAAGATCAAATGGTAAGTTCCATCACAAGAGCCGCCGATGCCTGAGTAGCCTTCAACAATTGCACCATCCAACATCCGGTCGTCCCCGGCGGCGGGGTCCTATGCTATTGCTATGTGCTAGATATAATTCGTTCGAACAACGCCCCCGTCTAGAGCTGACGTTTCTAACGCGCATCCATCGCACTAGCCGCTGCAGCACTCATACGCGAAGGCAACAAAGGAGTTTCCAAACAAGCAACATTGCACAAATTTCGAAAACAGCAACAACAACCAACCAACGGCACGCATCGCGCTCATTGACTGTGGATACGCTTCAATTAGTTTTACTCCGACGACGACCGTCGCCGTCGTCCATGCGCCGGCACTTTGCAGCAACATCCGTCGGCTCTTAGGTAGCGTGCGAGCCTGTCGATATCCGTTTTCCGACGGAGTGAGAGGACCAGTGCTGAAAAATTCATTTCGTCATATCTAAATTCAACCACCTACAGCTCATTTTAGAAGGTGAACCTGAGAATATGATATATGAAAAACTTGTGCGGCTAGACCAGTTCTGCAAGAAAGTCACGAAAAAAACGACATTTTTCAAATATTTAAGGTAAATGTCACGGACTTTCTTCGAAAAATGCAAATGATATTCACGGTGAATATCATTTGGCATTTTTCAAATGTATTCCGTGACATTTACCTTAAATACTAAAAAAATAGCGGTTTTTCCGTGACTTTCTTGCAGAACTGGTCTAGCCGCACAAGTTTTTTATATGTCATATTCTCAAGTTCAGCTTCTAAAATGAGCTGTAGGTGATTGAATTTAGGTATGACGAAATGAAATTTTCAGCACTGGAGAGGACCATCACTTTTTGCGGTGTTCTTCGAAGGTGACAACGTGTTGGCGAACACGAGTGGCCAAATGGATGGATTCGTCGCTTTGCGGATTGCGCATTCCTTGCAAGGTCGCGAAGGGTAGAAGGTATATGCGATGCGCATGGTTTTCGCTTGGATGCATCGCTGAACAGAACTATTTACATTCTGCCAGGTGAGGGGAACTTACGAGCGGTGCACTCATGTAACAAGTGTTTTCCAACTGGTAGAACAAATTGCTCGCACAGAGGTTATTCACCGGATCAAGGTCAATATTCTAATAAACCATTCCAACCAGTTGATTTCCAATTCGGCGGGTACGCCTTCTTATATAACCCAAACTAGTAGGATGAAGGGAGATGAGATCGACGAAATTCTGTTTTCTTCCTTCTATCTGGCTGACTGACTGCAAGGTAAAGGGCATCATGCGATCGGGATGAGCGAGCATAAACTATCTCATCGCCGCCGTATGAATGCTGCTCGGCTCGGACATCCACCGCACTGCCGCCGTTCCGATGATTACGCTCTGGCTGCCGCCAATGACTGGTCTAAAACTGCATCGTAAATCCTTCGTTCTTGTTTTGGATCCCTGAATGCCGCTCCCAAAAGAACAAAAAATAATGTCTAACTCCACGGGAGCCGGGATGAGCACACGGAACTGCGTCTATCCAACTATTAGGGATTCTAATCTTATTTGTTTTTATTTTTCCAGACATATCTTACGGAAAACCTTGCAGGGATTTTTTTTTGAAAGTTCTTTAGATCATTTTCCATGGATCGCTTCAGAATTTCGTCGAGAGGTTCTTAACATTTTTGATTAAAGATCCCACAGCTTATTTTCCAAAGAATCCTGTAGAAAGCTTCCCTAAGAATTCTTACATCGTTTTAATAAAAAAAAAACTCGGTTTAAAAATTATTTCCTGAAATCAACTACGAATTCCTTCCGATATGCATCCAGCATTTCTTTAGGAAAATCAAAGGTTCTCCAATAAATTTCTTCTAGTTTTTTTTAATCTTTCACAGACTCCTTCAGAAGAAGAATACAAAGATTGCTTAAAAAATTCTTCCAAAATATTTTATATTCCATGGATTTTTCCAGAAATTTCTTCAAGAATTCTTTTAGATTGATTTCTATGGGTTCTCTGAAACTCAGAAATCAGGATTTAATTAGAAATTATTGTTCAGATTCATTAAAAAAAACGGAAATTTCTCCAGGGATTCCTCTAGAATTGTCTACTTCATTTTTTACTATTTTTTTCAACGATCCATTAATAAATTCTTCCAGTGGTTTCTTCAGAAAACTATATTTATCGAGAAATTCGTTCAGGTCCCAAAGATTTGTTCAAGAATTGCTCTAAGAATTTCATTGTAACTCCAACATGCATGTGCCCAGAACTTTCTCCAGGGATTCATCTGGAAAATCCTGCAGTAATTTCTCCAGTGATTGTTGCATTACAATGTTCAGAGATTCAGGTAGGAATTGATACAGAGATTCCTTCAGGATTTCTTAATGCTATTCGTTCTTGTATTACCTCAGAAAAATATGCTTTGAATTCTCTCTAAGGATAACTCCAATAATTCCTCTACAAATTGTTTAAGAAATTTATTCAAAATAATTCATAACAAATTTCCACGAAAGTGCCCTTTTAAATATCTCAAGAGTTTTTTTTTCTTTTAGGAATCTTTGCAGTTGTTTATCTATACGTTTCTTCAGGTATACTTTCAGAAAATCTTCCAAGAATTTTGTTAATGGATTTTTCTACGAATTTTCCTACAAATCCTTCAATAGTGTTTCCCAAGAAGTTTCTGCAGGCATTTCTACAGGAAGTTCTTAAAAAAATCATCCTAGCATTCCTTCAAGAATTTCCCTGGGATTCATTGCTAAATCCTTCTAGAGATTCAGCAAAAAGTGCTTCCTTAGATTTCTACAGTGATTCAACCGAATATTTTTACAAAAAAAAAATCCTTGAAAATTGTAAAGATTTTTTTCAAGAATTTCAGCAAGAGATTTCTTCAAAAGTTCTTGCATTCAGGAATTGAAAAAAAAAATACAATTCAAAAAGAGTGAAGGGGGACGGGCCAATTACCTTGGGTTTAGCTCAGCAGTGGATAGTTGGGTTGATTCCAGCCCCCAACATCGGATGATGAAATTTTCTCCAATCACACAGAAAGTCCGTGCACCATAGTGTCTTCAATTGGGTGGTTTCTTCGAATTGGTAGGTTTTATCATTTGCACTACAACTCGCGGCGGTTGGTTTAAAAAAACTACATTTATTTTAAAACATTCGGCACCATGCAAAAACCGGTTTATTTGACTTAGACACTACTTTAATTTGGACTTAACATTACGCACTAACACAACTTAAAAACTAACGAATTAAAAATGACCGTGGGTCTACCGCCCATGCTGTCCGGTTGTCTGGTTGATCTGCACTGAAGTTCGGTCCGGCTCGTTCAGCCAGTCTGCCCTCCGGAGATGAGATGCGATGTTGTCGCTGGCAAGAGAACTCTCACCGCTCTTATCAGGCTTATGTTGCCTCCTTATCACTCCCGTTGCACAGGAGCCTCCGATGATGGTGATGATGATGACGATGACCACCGATGGCGCTTGACCTGCAGTTTCGTATGGCTGAGAGCAGGTAGCTGGTTTGCGGTTCTCCGAGCCGGTAGATAGCCGATCGTATCACCACCGTTGACCATTGGAAGTGTGATAAATGCTGGGTTTACTTGAGCTGCGCTTCGATTGCTTGCGAGGGTAACAGGGTTGTAGTTCGTGGGGTTGTGGTGCTCTCAAACAAAGAGATTGCTTCGGGAATTTTTCCCCAGGTTTCTCAAAGAGTTCTTCAAAACATCCTTCAGTTAGTTAGTCAAAATTCATTTAATTTTAAACGTTTTTGATTTTACAATATTTTTTACATTTTAAATGATTAAGCCTTGTGGCTCTTTATTTTTGGGGTTCTGTTTATACAATTAAGTTACTGAGGCTAGTTTTGAAACAATTTTAAATTGCATAACGGCTCTCTAAAAGCTCTGGTATTAAAAAAAAGAAACACAATTTGATAACCTAACTGCTATTTACAAATCTACTATTTACAAAATTTGAAAACCTAATTGTGGGGTACAATGTCCCGGATGATCTGTTGATCTGAACGGAGGTAACTTGGCTTGTACCTAAAGATAGACTCTCCAAATCTTTAATCTAGGGTTTTGATTCCGGCCAGACGGTAGACCTCGGATGTTCTCATTCTTGAAGGGGTTGTTCACAATCATCCTCAGGAATTCGTTCTGAACTCGTTGCAGTTTTAGCTGGTGGGTTCTGGCGCAACTGTCCCAGATTGGCATTCCATATTCATTGACTCCCGTATGATTTTTGTGTAAAAGCTTATTCTTCTGAGACAGCGTTGATTTCCGGTTGATCTGTGAATTTAGCAACTTAAACAGTACGTTGCACTTACTGACTCTTTTATCAATCTGATGACTCAATGTAAGCTTGCTGTCCAAAGATAGGCCAAGGTAATCGGCCATGTTAGACCATTCCACCGTTGATCCATTAAGGATGATTTTTTAATCCTCAGCCGGAACAAGTCGAGGGGATTTGGAATGAATCCTTCAGTGATTCTTGCAGAATTTCCTACCAGGCTTTTTTTTTTGGAAATTGGGTTTGCAGTTCCATCAGAAATATCTCCTGGGACGTTTGCAGAGATTACTGCAATATTTATTCAAATATTTCTCCGGGTTTTTTTCAGAAGTTCTTCCAGAAATGACACAAAAAATACTGAAAAATTTTTAAGGAACCCCTGAAGAAATTTCTAAGAAATCTTTCAAGGTTTGTTTCAAGAAATCCTTTAAGATACTCCTAGAGATTTGGAAACTCCAAGAAGAAACTCTTGGAAATGTTTTGAAGGAATTCCAGGCCAAAAATTTCCGAAGTTATCTCTTGATCAATTCCGGCATGATTCTTGCATGCCCAGGATAATGCCTAGGAGAATACCTAGAGAAACACTTTATGATACCTAGGTATCGTATAAAGTATTGTATTCCGCTGAAAAAAATCTTAAAAGACTTCTGGAAAAGTTCTGCAAGTAATCAAAGGGATAATGCTTGAGAAATGTTTGCAGAGATTTCTGGAAAATCGGTAGAGGAATTTCTTAAGGTATCTCTCAAAAATAACTGCATAATTTGGATTTTTTTTTAAGAAATCCCTTAATAATTTATAAAAATAATTAATAATTTATAAAAGTATAATTTAGCAATCTAAGCGATCCCTGAAGGGTTTTCTTGGAAGAATGAACCCCCAGAAAATTTTTCTATGCAATTGCTGAAAGAATTTCTTGGAGGAATCATTCAGAGAGCCACTAATGAAATAAAAAAAGATGTTTTAGAGGAATCTTCAAAAGGTATAAGGTATATTAGGAACTGGAGATTCCTCTGCAGATATTCAAAGATTTTTTTTTTGAAAAATTTCTTGAAAATGCTAATGAATAGATTCGGGAGTAATATCTGCATCAATTGTGGAGAAAAGCTTTGGAAACGAATTCTGATAATAAAAAAATCTGAATAAAGATCAGAATAAATCCAAAGCAATGCAATGTCTGGAGGAATGCCGTAAGGTACTATTGGATATAAAGCACTGGAGAAACTTCCAGCAGAAAATCCCAGAATAAATTGAGTAATAACTGAGAGTACTTTTGGAGTAATTCAAGCTATAATTTCTGTAAAGTTCCTGGAAAAAAATATGCATTTCTAAAGGAAATGCTTAGAAGAATTTCTGAATTCTTGAGAAAGCTTGAGAAAAAATTGCATTGCACAAGCATTGCATCGTTTGAAGAAAAGTTTGAAGGAATCCCTGGAGAAACCGCTGGAGAAACTTATTGAAGAATTATCAGAGACATTCCAAAGAAGAAACTTTCTTTTAGGCACGTTTGAAGAACATAAAGGAATACAAGCATGAACTTATGTAGCAATCCTTGAATAAATTTCCTACAGAATCCCTTAAGAAATTAAGAAAAGAATTTCAGAGAAAACCCGAGGATCAGTTTCAAAATGAATCTTTTGAAATCTTCCTTGAGAAACTCTTGTAGAAATCCCAGGGAAACTCCTGAAATAATGTCTGGAATTTCTGGAATCTCTGGAGAATTCATGGAGAAATTTTCATAGAAATCCATGGACAGGGATGCGTTCTGGAGGGATACTAGGATAATTCTTATCAAAATCATTCTAAGAAATCTAGCTAAAATCTTCTTTCTGTAAACGTTTCTGTTTTTTTTTTCAAATCCTAAAAGAATTTTCAAAGAAATTTCTGACGGTGTCCATGGAGCTAATCCTGGAGAATTTTAAGAATTCTTGCTTAACTCAAAAAATAAATTTCAGCAAGAATGTCTTTTCTACGATAATTACATAATTACGCTGAAGTTTGAAAGCTTTAGGTAACCAGCATTTCCAGTTAGCCTAGTGGTTAAGTGTATGGATCGCCAATCCGGAGACGTCGCGGCGGGTTCAAATCCCGTTCCGGTCGGGAATATTTTCTTGACTCCCTGGGCATAGTGTATCATTGTCCTTGCCTCACAATATACAAATTCATGCAATGGCAGGCAAAGAAAGCCAAGATTCGTTCTCATCTTACGTTCGTTGCGCTTTTACGCATGATCAGTGTCTGATAGTGTACTCTTCCAGTCCGATCTGGAGATTTGACAGGACCCGAGCAGAAGAAAATATCAACAGCATAATAATAGTTATTTATGTAACGAGTTGCAAAAAGTTGATTTTTTCAGCACGAGTCGTACATTTATCCAACGAGGCTTGCCGAGTTTCCTGGAAGACTTATTCAATATCATGTTTTGTTAGACCAATAACAACTTAATAACAGGTAATTTGTGAACTTGTTACTGTTGTGTTATTGTTCATCACATATTTGTACATTCTCTATAGTAGAATAATAACTTAACTTGTTCTGCAACAAAATATATTATTCAAATGTTAATCCACAAGATATCCCAACAACTTGAACATAATAAAATAAGATTGCCCAACAAAACATGTTATTAAAAAGACATATTTTGATAAGTTAACAATAACAAATTATGATATAAAAACAGCCTATGTAATTCTGTTGTTATTAATTTACTATTCTCCTCTGCTCGGGGAGGGTTAGAAATATCAGTGCTGTCGCCAGCATTGGCTACAGTACCTGAGGAAGAAAGCAACCCCATCAATGCGATGTAGTTATGACAAACAGTCTAATGGCACCTTAACCGACCAGGCAACGAATTAAGATCAAAACATTACTTATTTTTGAATCGTCTGAAGATAAAAAATCCAATTTTAATGATCAAGTTCGATGTTCAGCTAGTCTGATTTCGTCCGAATAGGCAATTCAGATGTATCATTTTGCTCAAATATCACAACTATAGAGCTACTTATTTCGGCACTGCAGTCTTGGGGAATTAAAACGAAAGTTTTAAATTTTCCCAACGTTTCGACTCGTGTAAAAATTTCATTCCATTTGATGATTTTTATATGCATACTTCACATACAAAAAATGTTTCATTGAAATCGGTTAAGTATCTCTGGCTCTATAAATAAAACAGTACAAATTTGTGAATCCTCTTTGCACAAAATTTTAAAATTGCAGATCTCAGGATTCAGCAATATCTCCGCAAATACTAGACCGATTTTGATGAAAATTTTATGGTACAAGCTACATATAATGTACCATTACTGATCCAAAAATCAGCTATTTTGGTGTACGCATTCTCAAGTTATGAAACAAATTGTGTGACCAAATTTGGACCGTATCACCCTTTATCCTGATCGACCTTGTCGAAGACGCAATTCTTTTATTTTTTTTTTTTTTTTTTTGCGTTTATTATAGAGGCTTTAAATTTTAAATTCATTCGCCTCTCAATTCTTTTATGTAGTCTGATTCTCGAGATACAGAAGTTCAGAACTTTTAGAGCCAACTTGCGCCACCTAGCGGACAAACCTACAATCAACTAGTTCTAGTTCTGATGCCCTGATCAACCTTGCCGAAGACGAAATGTTTCTATGTAGGTAGTTGGATTCTCAAGATACGAGCGTGAAGGTATTGGTAATGGCTGTTGTTGACGAAACACCTATCAAAACACAATGTTAATGTTATAAATAGATCACTGGGCGTAAATGGGTTAACATTAGATATTTGGATATTAAGCGAAACGTAGCGGCCCAAGACTGCAGTGACAAAATATGATGCTCTATAGATCGCAACAGTCGAATTCTCTTTATCCGTACCACATCTAGTACAGCGGCAGCAATAGGGCTGAACGCAGGGTAAACGGGAAGCAAATCGAAATCTGTTATTAGGTAGAAGCCAAACCTCTGTTTCGAGAATGGGAAATTCTTTAAGAACTCAGCCAACGAGCAGCCCGATACTAGAATGATGAGTTATATGAGTCTTTGTTAAGTCATACGAAGAGTGTTAATCGAACGCTGTAAAAAAAAGTTGTAAAATAGTGATCAAAGTTGTTGATGTGAAGATCGGCAGAGAAGGTTTCTATCACTATCACTAGTGGAAGAACCGACTGCAATAATGTAGCATAGGACGGATATGAACCATATTCTACGGCTCCACGCTAAGGGAAGTTAAGGATGTCACCCGGCAGCTCAAAGACAATAAAAAAGCTAGTAAGGAGTAAGGACGGTCTCGAATCTGAATTTATCAAAATGGGCCCAGAAAAATTGATCATCTGCCTTCAGGGTCTGTGATACTGTGATATGTGAGAACTTCCGGTCGATAACAATTTTGAATGCCGCCTTCAAAGTGTCATCTCAGTTCATTCCGTCGCCTATCGTTTAATGCAACGTTCATGCGAAACAAATTGCACTGATCAGCAATGCACCGACACTATACTATTCCGAATGCACCACAACCGTAAAATGCTTACGAAGGAGTCAACAAACTCTTAAACACTATATTCCAACCCACCGAATCTTCTTCATTGTGTTCTGGATCGTCCGTCACTGACCAACCATTCGACCGACCCCATCCAGGTCGCTGTTTCTTTTCCTAGAATGCTGCGTTGTTGTACCTACAATCCTTAATCATAAAACAAATGTGAATAACCTCTAGTCAAGGCGTGCTACATGACGATGAACCCAAAGAGATAGCGAAGGAATACGTCCAATCAAGAGTGAAAAAAAAATGAACCAGAGGGAATTAGAGGAAGAGAATCAAGAATCACCTATTAACACACTGGCCCAAAGGTAATAATTTTATCGCATCTTCTCTGCGCATCGCATCATCGCCGGTTCGATGCTCGGACCCGTGTTTGTGGGATTGTGCATCGGGGCCTACGTGGTTCTCGCGGGCTTGACCTGCTGTGCAATGAATTGAATACGCGGTCTTCCTGATTGGGCATGGGCAGGTAGAAGACGTGGATTTAGGAAGGATTTTCCACTTGATTCAATTCAAAAAAGGAAGAGAGGAAAAAAAAAAACATTTGGAAAAGGACAATGACCCTCGTGGTTAGCCGTGAACTCGGTTGTAGATTTACTGCACAGATTTATTTTCATGGCCAGGAATGCATTCGATGTCCTCAATTTCTTCTTGCTATGGTAGGAAGTTATATTTTTTCAATCTTTGAGTGCCTTTTTAGAATTAAAAAAACCCAGATTGATCCACCTAGTGGTGATAGTGCCTTTCTCGCCGAATATGTACTCATGTTCTTTACGTCGACATTAGCCGATCCTGACAACACTTATACGCTTAATACGATTCATGTAAAATTTGACCTTCTTATGAACCCAAATTGTGCACAGTAATTTTAGACGCAAAAGGAGATTGTAAAAAAAAACTTTATTTAGTGTTTATGCGATCAAATTATAATTCTCCCATAACACGTTGATCCATCCTACTTTATATTAACAGCGCAGGAATTTGAAATATTTTTACTTATTCGTTTATTTGGAAGGCTCGGGCGCCACTTGGGCATAACAGAGCCGAAATCATCTTTACATTTTTTTTATGTTGATTTTACATGTTGTTTTTTTTTTAATTTATACTGACTTAATACTAGGTTAGTTTTGGGAGCCGAAGTACTCGCGGCTGTTTCGAGGTTAGGGATAACAAATATATAAAGTTGGAAAGGAGGGAATTAAGGGACTTATACTAAATTACTTGCTATCTTATACTAAAAACCTTGATGGGACCGACTGTCCTGATCTGTAACGGGACTAAACAGAAAGGGCTTTATCGGAAGACAACGACAAGAAGAGGACAAACGGAAAGGGGGGCAACGAAAGACAGGGAGCGAACAACAAAACCAAATTTCGGGCAACGAAAACAAGGAACGTACGAGATCAAATTCTGACATCAACACGTTTCAAAAACTGGTAAATAAGATCCATGTACTCCAAATCAAGGCCTGCCAACACTTCTCTAACGGGTTTCTGTTGTTTTCCTCGGACCCGGAGAGTTTCATACAGCTCAGATCTGACTTCACGATGCTCATCGCATCCCCACACGACATGTTCGATATCCTGGTAAGCCACGCCGCAGACACAGAGATTGCTTTCCGAGAGCCCAATACGGAAGGTATGTGCGTTTAACAAATAGTGGTTGGACATCAGCCGACACATTACACGAATGAAATCGCGGCCTAAATCCAACCCTTTGAACCATGGCTTCTTCGATACCTGCGGAATGATGGAGTGCAACCATCTACCCATCTCTCCATCTCTCCATTTGTGTTGCCAGCTGATCAAGGTCTCCTGACGGGCTAATGCAAAAAATTCGTCGAAGGCAATTTGACGCTCGTAAATATCGCCTTCGCTAGCGCCCACCTTAGCCAGAGAGTCCGCTTTCTCATTGCCCGGAATTGAGCAATGTGAAGGGACCCAAGCTATGGTGATGGTGTATGAGCGTTTGGACAAAGCACTCAAGACTTGGCGAATTCCATTCAGGAAGTACGCTGAGTGCTTCATCAGTTTCATTGACCGAACAGCCTCCAGAGAACTTAGACTGTCGGTAAAAATGAAGTAGTGCTCAGGTGGGAGAGTGCGAATGTACTCTAAGGTGTAGTATATAGCCGCTAGCTCAGCAATGTATACCGAGCATGGCTTTTGAAGCATGAAGGTGGCGCTATGAAATTCGTTGTAGACACCGAAACCAGTCGAATCATCGGTTTTCGAACCATCTGTGAAGAACTGTCTGTCCCCGCTAACATGCCCGAACTTACTTACAAAAATTTGTGGAATACACACGGAACGAAAAGATTCTGGTATTCCGGTGATCTCATCCTTCATGGACAGATCAAAATCCACAGAGGAACTGTCGAAGTCTGAGAAGTTATCACGATTGGTGTTAACCGGAGATGGGCTTACCTCCAACGTCATGTACCAGTAGTACACACTCATAAAACGAGTTTGAGGGTTCTGCTCGAGCAGCTTTTCGAAATTTTCTATGACCAATGGATTTACAACCTCGCATCGGATGAGGAACCGGAACGATAACTCCGCAAAGCGGTCTGTCAGAGGCTGTACACCAGCAAGTACCTCTAAGCTCATAGTGTGAGTTGAGTTCATGCAACCTAACGCGATCCGAAGGCAACGGTACTGAACCCGTTGAATCTTCAGTAAGTGTGTTTTCGCCGCGGATTGAAAACAGAAGCTACCGTATTCTAAAACCGACAGAATGGTTGTTTGGTACAGCCTGATCAGATCTTCCGGGTGTGCTCCCCACCATGTTCCGGTAATAGTTCGCATAAAATTGATTCGCTTTTGGCATTTTTGAATCAGATACACAATGTGCTTCCCCCAGGTGCATTTAGAGTCGAACCAGAGACCAAGATATTGAGAAGACATGCTATGAGTGATTGTCTTACCCATCAGAACGAGCGGAAACTTAGCCGGTTTGTGTTTTTTAGAAAAGACAACCATCTCAGTTTTCTCCGGAGAGAACTCGATACCCAGCTTGAGAGCCCAAGTGGACAAATTGTCCAAAGTATCTTGTAATGGTCCTTGCAGATCAACTGCTATTGATCCCGTCACAGAAACAACACAGTCATCCGCAAGCTGTCTTAACGTGCAATTTTCCATGAGACAATCATCTATGTCTCTGACATAAAAATTGTAAAGAAGGGGGCTTAGACATGAACCCTGGGGGAGACCCATGTAACTAATTCGTGAAACTGTCAAGTCACCATGAGCAAATCTCATCTGCTTCTCAAATAGCAAATTATACAAAAAGTTGTTTAAAATTGGTGAAAGGCCACTTTCGTGGAGTTTGTCGGAAAGAACATCGACACAAACTGAATCAAAAGCCCCCTTAATATCCAAAAACACTGAGCCCATTTGCTGTTTTTGAGCAAAGGCAAGCTGAATTTCTGAAGAAAGTAACGCAAGACAGTCGTTCGTTCCTTTGCCTCTGCGGAAACCAAATTGTGTATCTGACAACATGCCCTTCGATTCAACCCATTTGTCCAGTCGAAAGAGAATCATCTTCTCCAACAACTTCCGTAGGCAAGACAACATCGCGATTGGACGGTACGAGTTATGATCCGACGCGGGCTTCCCTGGTTTTTGAATAGCTATCACTCTCACTTGCCTCCAATCATCCGGAACGATGTTGTTATCCAGGAACTGATTGAACAAGTTCAACAAGCGCCTCTTAGCGACGTCGGGGAGGTTTTTAAGCAAGTTGAACTTGATGCGATCCATCCCTGGAGCAGAATTGTTACATGAAAGGAGAGCAAGTGAAAATTCCACCATCGAAAACGGTCTATCCATGTCATCCCTATCTTCGGAAACGTTACGAATTATTCGCTCCACGGGTACGGAATCTGGACAAACTTTTTTTGCGAACTTGAGAATCCACCGGGGAGAGCTTTCCCTATCCTCGTTAACCGACGACGCGTTACGCATTCTTCTCCCGACGTTCCAAAGAGTTTTCATCGAAGTCTCGCGCGACAAGCCCTCGACGAAGCGACGCCAATAACCGCTTTTCTTCGCCTTGATCAAGTTCTTAAACTTGCGTTCAAGGGAAGCGTACCGCTCAAAGTTTTCGACCGTACCGCGTTTACGAAACTCTTTAAACGCCGCGGATTTCTCGCGATAGATTTCTGTACACTCACTGTCCCACCATGGATTGGGGGGTTTCCTACGAACCGACGGACCTGGTACTGGCCGACGTTGTGCCTGAAGCGCGCTACCGATGATCAGTTCTGAGAGAAACTGATACTCTTCCCGCGGTGGAAGGACTTCTACAGATTGCACACCGTCGATGATTGCTTCCGCGTACTTCCCCCAGTCAATGTGTTTCGTGAGGTCATAGGTGATGTCAATAGATGGAGGCTGCTGTGGGCCATTGGAAATAGAAACAACGATCGGCAGATGATCACTACCATGGGGATCCTGGATAACCCTCCATGTGCACTCCAGCGATAGTGAGCTCGAACAGATTGAGAGGTCTAATCGGCTGTCTCTAGGACTGCCATCTTTAGCTGGAGGTGCCACTCGCGTAACTTCCCCAGTGTTCAAAATTGTCATGTTGAAGTCGTCGCAGAGGTCATATATCAAAGATGAACGGCTATCATCGTACAGTTCCCCCCAGCCTGTACCATGGGAGTTAAAATCTCCCATCAGCAGCCGTGGCTCAGGCATAACCGAGCAGATGTGAGCGAGATCTCTGCGAGATATCGCAGTTCTCGGTGGAAGATAAATGGAGGCGAAACTTAGGCTTCTCCCCCGGATAGTCACTGCACATGCGACGGCTTCAATGCCTGTCATCGGGTGTTTATCGACTCTATAAAATGAGTGCTGCTTTTTGATCCCTAAAAGCACCCCTCCATACGAGTCGGATCGATCAAGGCGGATGATATTGAAATCGGTAAAAGGTAGGGTCACATCAGGTGTCAGCCATGTTTCGGAGAGCGCAAAAACATCACATTGTAAATTGCTAAGTAAAAATTTAAAAACGTCTAATTTCGGTACTATACTACGACAGTTCCAGTGTAGCACAGAAATCATATCTTCGACCTCGGTGGTTAAATTAGCCATCGAAAGATACGATTGTCGCAAGAAGAGGCATTTTAGAAGCCAGCTGCTTCAAAAGAGGGGACACACAAGGAAGAAGTCCTTTAATAATGTTCTTCACTGAGTCGGGAGCATTGAAGAAGTTCAGAATGATGTCTACGATGCCAGACAGCGTAAACATCGGAGCACCAAGGGGTTGTTCCTGGTTCTCTGAATGCTGTCCCTCTGGCTGAGAAGTCGAAAAAATTGGAACATCTGGGATTTTTGATGTTCCTGGGAGCGAAGGAAAGTCCCGTTCATCTTGGATTTTGAATCCAGGAGGTGAACGTTTGGTGCCTTTCTTAACACTCCTAGAATTTGTCACGGTGGGTTGGGGGTCACTGCTAGGCAGATTCCGAGGTTTTTTGGTTGGTCTCTGGAGCCTCATCCGTTTCCTCGTTTCACCTTTGAAAACAAAGGGAACCCCGTCTCCAACCTCAGAGTCAGAGCCCTGATCATCGAGAGACAAAGACGAGTAGATGTTGCGTGATTCAACGACCGGAGCAGCTTTCTTCAGCATCTCGGCGTAGCTTCGCCTTGAACGCTGCTGCAACGACCGTTTTTGATGTTGTTTTTGCTGTATGTACTTCGGGCAGACATTGAGATCATGTGGACGGTCACTGCCACAATAAACACACTTGGGCGGCGTTTTACACGCACCGTCCACATGTCTCTCCCCGCATGTTGCACAGCGAGGTTTGTTGCCGCAGTACTGGGCAGTGTGGCCCAGCTGCTTGCAATTGGTGCAGTTCATAACCTTTGGTACATACAGCCGCACAGGTAGCCGAAGTTTGCCAATCACCAGCAGGTCTGGTAATGCTGATCCGGAGAAGGTCACACAAAACTCATCCGATGGTGTGTAAACCTTTTTCTCGCCCTCCTGGCAGACCGAATGCAGTTGCCGGCAGTCCAGTATCTGGACAGGAGGAAGAGAAGGGTTCTTGAAGCGACCACAGCCTTGCATGATCGTTTCGCAGGTCAAAGATCCCTCGGCGACCTTCCCCGAGATCTCGACCTGATGGCTTGGAATGTAAACGAAATATTCAAGTGTGAAGAGCTCATAGGCCACAATCTCATTAGCCTGCTTTCGGTCACCAACCGAAACCCGAAGCTTTCCTGTACCAACCATGTCAATGGCGATAACAGAAGAAAACCGCTTTGTCAAGTCCTTGCTAATCTGAACGGTGTTCAAACGTTTGCCTTTGGGTCGGAAGAAAACAACATATGGCCCGCCAAAGTCGGGAGGGTAGGCCTTGAGGCGGGGGGACGTCGAAACAGATTTACTGTTGGTGTCCATTGCAGAAGCGTCAGGGTGAAGGGAGACAAAGGGATTAGCATTTACATCGCCATGTTGGCTCGAGCAATCCGATGCCAATAATGTAGCTTCGTTAATGCGGTACGACGTACCCCCGCCATCTTCATCATCGCCCATTGTGGTAGCTAACTACCACCACGGGGCACTCAAAAATTAACACTATCACGGGGACGAGGAATAATCGAAAAACAAGGGACAAAAATAACGCTACAGGAAAAGTGAGAAAAAAATGCTTATATACCAAATTAAATCTAATCAAAGAGTCAGTGGAGAGGGGGAACAACGAAGGGTAACTTTATGTACTTATCTTTGTGCACTCTGTATAGCCACAGGCTCGACGACGACAGCGATCGGATCGCCCGCACTGGGAAGAGGCGAGCTGCTGCTGAGCGCCCGTCACGCTCTCTGCTCTTCTCTCGGTGGGCTGCTGCTGTCGACGACGATGAGCTTGGGTACTCACTGGAAGAACCCGATCACGGCCGCGCGAGCGGCGTGGTATGCGGGGGGCGCTGCACTGCTGTGCTCGAAAATCGGTCAATCCGCCACGTGATACAATAAAAACGTGAAATTTTCTCAAACTAACTGAACTTTTGCGGCAAAAATAGTGGCCTAGCCAACCGCACTCGTCCCACTAGGGATAACCACTTAAACACTTGATCACTCGGAAAACTAGCGCTTTGGAAATTAGCTACCGAACTGGGAATATCTGGAGACAAACCGGACGAACGAAAAGTTGCGACTGTCTCACACGAACGCTCGCCAAAGAGTGAATTTGAAATAGTATGATTTGATTAAATTGCTTTGATCATGATTTTGTTCTCTTGCATATATGAAGATTTTGACCAGTTGCAAATTCATGACGATGTTGAATTCGGAATTACAAGATCACGAGAGGAGTTAGACCTTTGATGTCAAAGAACGAATTGTAGAACGGAATAGGGGCCACAAATTTGCCTAGGAGAAAATTATTTGCTTTAGAAAACTAAGTTTTTTTTAACTAAACCAATAGATTCAAAGATCTTTTTTTTGGGTAGAAAATTTAATAATCCTTCGGATGAGGGCTAGAAAGCTGTGATAAGATTGACCATTTTCAAGTTATAGCCAATTTAAGCATGATGATTGACCAAAGCAATCGAAATTGCACAAGGAACCAATGAATAGGTTTTCAAGTTATAGTCAGTTTGAGGCATGCAAGCCAAAAACATGTAAAGTTCAATTACTACGTAACGGTTGAGATTTGACCATATGTGTAGAATTTTTTTTTCACCATTTATGATCCTCTATCACTCCTTAAAAAGTTTGCATTCATGAGCCTACCACCCTGTATGGTCTGAACCTATTTGCTTACTAACGTTCATAAGTTTATCAAAAAAGCCGCGCTTTGCTGTGTCGCATGCATAGGTTTGGTTCAATTTTATATGTGGCCGCTTTCGGAGGGACACCCGGAACTAGTTCCGGCACTAGCGGCAGTCCCTAATGTGATCTTAGCCTACTTCCTTGATAACCAGTCATCAAGCCGTTATTTGTTGTATCGCATACATGGGATTGGTTCTCTTTTATATAAGGCCATTTCCGGTGGGACACCCGGTAACGGTTCCGGAACAAGACCGGATCAGATATGGTCTGAGACTATTTTCTTGCTAACCATTCGTCAGGTTATCGGAAGAGCCGCTTTTTGATGTCTCGCATGCATGGGCTTTGTTCACTATTATGTTCACACACTTTCGACGAGACATGCGGAACCGGTTCCGGAACACTACCGGTTCAGATATGGTCGGAGACTAGTTTCTTGCTAACCTTTCATTAGGTTATAAAAAAAGCCGCAATTTAATGTGTCGTATGCATGGATTTGGTTCACTTTTATATTTGACCATTTCCGTCGAGACACCCGGAACTGGTTCCGGAACACAACCGGCAGTCCCCAATGTGGTCTGAGCCTACTTCCTTAATAGCCGGCCATCAGGTTATTGGAAAAGCCGTGATTTGATGTATCGCATGCTTGAGTTTGGTTCACTTTCAATTTGACCACTTTCGTCGGGACTCCCGCCGGAACCGGATCCGGAACACTACCGGTTCAGATATGGTCTGACACTATTTTCCTGCTAACTGTTCATCAGGTTACCGGAAATGCCGCTGCTTGATGTGTCGCATGAATGGGTTATGTTCAATTTTATATTTGACCACTTCCGGCGGGACCCCCAGAACCGGTTCTGGAACACTACCGGTTCAGATATGGTCTGAGATTATTTTCCTGCTTACCTCTCATCAGATAAACGAAAATGCCATGGTTTGATGGGTCGCATGCATGGGTTTGTTGCATTTTGCATGTCTGACCCCTTCCTGGGGAACCGGTCCGGAACACCTAAATGGCCATAACTCCGGAACGGCTGGACCGATCCGAACAATTTTCAATAGGAACCAATGGGACCAGATTCCGCGTCGAATGAACCATCGGTCAATAAAATCGGTTGAGGTTTACTGCCAAAAAGTGATGTGTACACACACATACACACACTTACACACATACACACACACAGACATCACCTCAATTCGTCGAGCTGAGTCGATTGGTATATGTGACTCGACCCTCGGGGCTTTCTATCAAAAAGTCATTTTTGGAGTGAACATATAGCCTTTCCAGTACACTTAGTGTACGAGAAAGGCAAAAACATCGAGAGGTCTTTTCGGTATCAATGCTACTACTTGCTCTAGAATTGCAGTAATGTACTATCACCGTCAATTTTCATAAAACAAAACACTTCTTCCATTCAAATCTTGCAAAGGTCTGTAGTTACCCCTCATGTAGCCATGCTTTGCTTTCAACGCATCGAACAACTTCATCTGAGCTGAGCTGATCGTCAGTGGTTCCTTCTGCACGATCCACGACACCGTCTCGTAACAAAGTGGAGTTGTCAAACTTCCCGGATAGTAGAAGTACGGTTTCACTTTTCTGCCGATAATTTTCTCCAAATTCATATAATTTGGATGTACGAAGGTGTACTTGGTCCCTGCCTTTTTCACCGACTTCAGCGAATCAATCCACCGTCGCGTTGCGGATCCAGAACGTACCTCGAAAAAGTGTCCCAGTACGGCCAAACCATTCGGCTGGAATTGTGCCTTGTGCACTGAGCCGTACTCCTGGTTGTAGAAGACCATGTGCATTTCAAGGGGAAAACGCTCCAGGTCGATCGTGTGTTCTGAATCCCAGTGAAAATGTAGGCTAGAGAATTTGAATGTTCCCTCCAGGGGACCTCCTCGCAGCATCACACCTTTTGAAGCTGGATACGTGAGGCTGAAAACAACTGAATTTTGTGAATCCCAAATGAAATATTTCATTGAATTGAAGCAAAGGCCATTACCTGTGTGACCATTGTTATACACTCGCACTTTGGTTGGATTCTGGCAAATATTCAGAAGTTCTAGAGGTTTTCCATCCGCTACAGTTTGCGCCTTCTGCGTGTCCAAATCGACGGGGCTTTGTCTATCTCCATCACAGAATTTGCTGATCAGACCCCATTGCTCGACTCCTGGCCCATATGTAAAATATACTGAAAAAAAAATATTTTCAATCTTTTTGAGAATCAATCGAATAAAAAACACCACACCATCACAGTCCACTGCAACAGAAAATAATGCGAGCAGTGCAAATGCTATCCAGCTCATATTTGAATCTACTGTTGGATGATGGTCTCTGGAACTGTAATTACATTGGTAGGAGAAGTGGAAGCTATTGCGCTAAATTGTAACTTACTGAGCTCTGATTGAAATTATCACTACTTGATAAGGAAGTGAACGTTTAAAGCGATTAGGCACACAAGTGAGAACAAATGCCTTTCGAAATAAATTTACTGTAGCGTATGTCAACGTTGTATGGGAAAATTGGAGTTTTGTGGGCTTGGAGGTAGGGGCTACCGCCCGACCATCAAACAGAAAACCAAACCGACCTCATTCTAATCGGAAGTAAATTCATCTAGGATATACTGCGCATTGCGCAGTTATAAGTGCGACGAGGAAGTGCGGAATCTCAAATAAAAGTGCGATTTGGTGTCAGATCGTTTCGGTGTCTTCACCGCACTTATTCATTAGCTCATGATGAATAAGTGCGGTGAAGACACCAGAACGATCTGACACCAAATCGCACTTTTATTTAAGATACCGCACTCTGTCGCAGTCCAGTTGGCTATGCAATAAACTATAATAAATGTCCGCAAATACCGCATAGCAAATATTGATTCGGATCACTACCTAGTCGCTGTATACAAGCGCTCAAAACTTCCGACGGTAATCACGACGCGTCGAAGTCGAACGCCGCGGCTCAACATCGAGCGGCTGCGGAACGTAGAAGTGGCTCAAGACTACGTGTAGCAGTTGGCAGCGGTCCTACCAACCGAAGAGCAGCTTGGCGCAGCTACACTTGAAGATGGCTGGAGGGACATCGGATCCACCATAGGTAGTACCTCGGTTGCAGCACTGGGCTTTGCGACTCAAAATCACAGAAACGACTGGTACGACGGCGAATGTGAACAGTTGGAAAACGAGAAGAATGTAGCATGGACGAGAACACCGTACGAGGGCGAATGAGGCACGTTATAGACAGGGGCGGAACAGGCAGAACTCTGTCTTCCGGATGAAGAAGCGCCAGCAGGAAGAACGAGATCGCGAAGCAATGGATGTGCTGTACCGCGCTAATAACACACGGAAGTTCTACGATAAGCTGAATTGCTCGCGCAGAAGCTTTGTGTCACAAATGGAATGTGCCGAGACAATCACGGGAATCTTCTCACGAGCGAGCGTGAGATGGTCAAGAGGGCAACAAGTTGGATTGCGGGAACTATCACGCGATCACACTGCTGAGCGCTGCCTACAAGATATTTTCTCAAATGTTATTCCGCCGTCTATCATCGATAGCAAGAGAATTCGTGGGGATATATCAGGCTGTATTCATGGGTGAACGCGCTACAGCAGATCAGATGTTCGCTATCCGCCAGGTGTTGTAGCAATGTCGCGAATACAACGTGCCCACACATCACATATCCATCGATTTTAAATCGGCGTATCATACAATCGATCGAGAACAGCTATGGCAGATTGTGCACGAATACGAATTCCCGGATAAACTGATACGAACGATTGATCAAGGCGACGATAGATCGAGTGATGTGCGTAGCTCGAGTATCAGGGACACTCTCAAGTCCCTTCGCAGAGGGTTACGGTAAGGTGATGATATTTCGTGCTTGTTAAACGCTTGTTACTTTGAACGCAGAACTCTACGATCGAACAAAGTCCGTCGTCACACGAAGTTGGCTATCTACAAAACCTTAATTACTGATTAGACCGGTAGTTCTCTATGGGCACGAAGCATGTACTCACGCAGTTCAAGCACACAACCACAGGCTTTGGTGAACCTGAAAAGTACTTTTTTGTTTTTATATTCATTTTGAGAAAGTTCCATCTGAAGCTACTTAGAAGGCTATCTAGCTTTCTGACGTGAACATTCAAGTTCCGTAAGTACATAAAAACGAAGCAGCTAAGAAGGCTAAAGAGCAACCTCTAGCAAGCTGCTTAGCTCATAAAGTACCCTCTTATCTGAACATTTGATTACTTGGGCGACCATAGAGTTTCCCCAAGTACCCTAGAGAATTGGAACTTCCAGGCTATAATATCAGCTACAACTTCGCCGTAGACCGCCTCATTAGTTGGCTTCTGATTTTTTTCCATAATGGATTTCATTGCTAAACTAGACTAATTTCATTATGTATATGATCTTACTTTTTATTTTCTCATGCTTTATCAAATTATATTCTATTATTGACTATATATCAGCTATGGCGTTGACATTTTATAACCCCAATAATTCTCTGCCATACCATCAAGGCCGTGAAAGGACTCGCCAGCGAATGATACTCAATCAAATTATATAGCTTATTTCATATCATTACATTTCATTATTTAATTATATTGATTATATAATAATTCATCATAATAAATTAAACTATTGACTACATAACTATGCGGGGTTGGGAGGGTGCATCAGGGCATCATTGAAGTTGTGACTGTACGACGGAGTGGTTGCCAACCGAAGTGAGGTGAGAAGTAACTGTAACATCCTTGTAGATGGGTTCTTCTATCCCAACAGTTGCAATGGATTTGACGCGCCCTTCTTATAACAAACCATCCCGTAGAAAGCTTGACAAGTAATGTAAATTTCATTATTCACCCTGTTGGATCATTCTGTTGGAAGGAGATTCTCTTAAACCCGCGGATTTCGCGTAAGTGTCTCTACTTGCGGGTCCGCCACACCCCCTTTTGGCCCTTCATACAGCGGTATGTTGAATTCAGAGTGGTAATGAAATTAATCTTTACTGTTAAGTGGAACTGCATGCAGAGCAAGACTCAAGCTAGGATGGTGGCTACCTACATACATACATAATGGATTTCATTGCTAAACTATTCGATGAGAATCACTGCTATTGGCAATGAAGCATTTCTTTGTGCTATATTTGACTCCATATGTAGCAATGCGGCCTGCTGGGAAGCTGAAAGACCACTACTAAAGCTTCTCCAGTTGAATGAAAATCGATTACTAATTAATGAGGCGTTTAGTGTAGAATTAGAAATTAGTTAAAATACAAAAAAAAAAAATAAATGAGACGTTCAATTTGAACGTGGTCTTCGCTAAAGTTCCAGCTGGAGTACCGTCGATCAAGAAACTCTCTAGGGCACTAGGGGAAATGCTACGGTCGATTGAATGAAAAACATCGTTTTCGCATAGTAATTCCCATACAAACTTTACAGGGCTTGTGCAGTCTCAATTTACGACCGAATTAACTCATTTTTTTGCAGAAGGCATAGAATATGGGTACGAATTGAATAAGCGGTGTGGACCAAAACGATTTTTTGAATTACGCTAGTAAGGATAGCAGTTGCTGCGAAGGAACTAATGATCTCAATGGGGTAAACGTGTATTTCACGTGACCCAGCCTTGACCGCACGGTTCAAACCTGATTACATCCAATGAAGCAAATTATCAACTCACGAGTGCTCATACAACTTATCAACCGTATTTTTATCGCGTGCGATTGAACTGTGCACTGATCATCGATGATCAGAGGCAAAGAGGTGGCGAAACGAACATGATGTAACTCACAAACGATTTTGCACACATTTGATAGTGCCGTCACAAGCTCGCACGAACAGCCGAACCACACCGAATGGGTTGGTTTTAGAAGCTACGGCACGAACGCTCGTCACGCACACAGAAGCAACATTCGCATGTTCTACCGATACCATACCACTAAAGTTTCCAGCCAACGATGCATCGCGATAAGTTATCAAAAAGCATAGAAAGTGATGAAAAGAAAGGCTTGGCTGGAACGCAACGGCGAAAAGGAACAGCCAACAATGCTGATCAGCGTTGAGTCTGTTCGTGTGCTATTCGTTTAGGAGGTTGATAGGATTAAGCGAGGAAGGGTGAAAACGTGTTCGTTGTCGAAAGCAAATCGCATAATTTCGCGAATGTTTTCACCAAATAGTAAGCTTGTTTACATCATTCATCTGCTTCTATTCTAGATCATTAATATGAATCCGACTACATTGTTTGCCTTATCGCAATTGCTAGTATATATTGCACTTGAAGCAAGTGTTTGTGATGTCCTGAATTCATGTTCTTCAGATATCTGAACCAAAGCCTTAGACAGAATGTAGCAGGGTGATGCTCTTTCGAACTTACTGTTAAATATATCTCTGGAGAAGGAGTAATAAGAAGAGCTGGTGTGGAAAGGAGCGGAACCATTAACACAGTGTCACACGGTCGCGAATGATATCGACATCATTGGGATCGTCCATCTGGCCGTGGAAGAGGCGTTCATATCTTTTGAAAGAAAGACTGCGAAGATTGAATTTACGGTTAACACCACAAAGACTAAGTCCATGATTGCTGGTGATCAACGTCGGTCTGGCCATAGAAATGGTGACGTAGTGATGTTAGGTGGTGAAAAGTTTCATGTTGTGGACGAATTTGTTTATCTTGGTACTCTAGTGACGCGCGACAATGAAGTTACCCGCAAGGTGTGTGTGTGTGTTGTTTACTTGCTATAGCTAGATGCTTCTTCTCTGTGATGTGGGCATAGTCCGTGATTTGAGTTGAAATCAGTAGCAATTAACCCGGTAGCGGTCGCGTCGTGTACTGAGTACACGCACCATGAAAAAAGTTCGCTTGTGGTTATACAGCGTGTGCGTGATGTCGCTGAGGGTGGCCGAAGACACGACTGCTCCAGGGTTAATTAACGGTTTAACTTTCCGTTGATGTTTAAACCTCATTCGCGGACGTGAATAATAAAATAAATAGCTATAAAACCAAATTACAAACGTTTTCATCGAAGTTTAAATTGCTTTCTACCGTACGGATTGAGAGCTACCGTGTGACGTATTATTGTTGTCTACATTGCCATTGTTCATGCTTCTCAGATTTGAGCGCCAAGCCATCTGCCGTCTAGTAGAAGAAACCGAGTTTCAACCAAATAGGGATTACGATAGCGCATTATGGTTCTCTCTATTTGCAATCAGTGTAAAGACACGATCTCGTGCAATGATCCTGTGGTTACCTGCAGCGACTGTGAGAATGCACTCTTATTTCATGCAGTGTGCGTAGGATTGTCAGTAGCAGAAGGAATCGCATGTATGAATCCAAATATTCTTTGGATATGCAACAAATGTTGCAGAGCCAAGGTAGAACGCAAATCTTCTCAAAAGGCGAGTATCATTGATAGATAGTACAACCACCAGTGACATCGCTGAGCTTAAAACGGAAATGGAAAGAACGAAAGTAGTGCTGGATGAGCTAAGTCATAAATTCGACAGCTTGAACGCATCCTAATTTCAGTCAGAAAAAAGTGGCGATAGTCAACACGTATTAAACTCCTCACTGTTTACATCTACAAGACTTGATCATTCCATCCAATATCAAGGACACTTCAATACGTCACTATTCGTCCCCAACCGACGAAGAATTTAAACGAATGGTCGAAAAAACTGTCGGACCTGGAAATATAGTTTCGTTCAAATGTTTGGTGCCAGCGTGGAAACAAAAATCAAGCTTGAACTACATCTCCTACAAAGTCTTCGTCAACGTCAAACACGGTACTGCATCAAATGCTGTTAAGGACAAACGTCTTGAAATCCCGCTTCAACAGTGCATCAAAACTTTAGACGCACAATTCTCAAGAAGCAAGCTTCAAACAACATTGCATTTTATTATTCTGTTCTTGCTCACTTGTAATAAGCTTAAAACAAGAAGCTCAGGTGCGCTTGTTTTGTTTACGAAGAGATTTGTGCCCTCAAAATCGTGAGTAGGTGCCAAAGTCTGCCATTGTGGCGGCCATATTGGGATTCTAACAAGTCTGTCCTTAACTGGCCCAATGGAGTGCGTTGCACAAAGTTTGTTAACCGTCTTAATGAATCGTGGCGACCGGCCCATCGTATCGTGTAAATTGATAAATTCATTTTTAGAAAATATGACTTTGTTGAATCTCTTGTTGTTAAATGTTTGTTTTACTGCAATGTTTCTATTCATGTATATCAGAGGTTCCCAAACTTTTTGCTACCGCGGCGCTTTTTAAAATTTTCAAAAATTTGGCGGCGCACCAACAACTGTTTACATAGAATTTTAATAATATTAGCATTTTCAGTTCAAAATTTCAAATATAAATCGTAAAAAAATCTTTCAATGTCATATTTTCTTATAATTAAAAAAAATAGATTTTTAAAATGCTTCTTAAAGAAAAATTGCTTGAAGATTCACAGAACTTAACACAAAGTTTAGGTTTCTGGAGGACTGCATTGCAAAGCTTTTAAATTTGTTAAATAAAGCACGTAGATAACCAAATTTTAGGGGAAATATATATAATAATGTATTCAGATTAATGGACAAAATCGACATATAAATTGTCTCAGATTTTGTTTTACGATAAGTGATATTTGATGTAAGTAAAATATCGTCCCAGAACGTTTGAGACAGCACGAAGACCTGGAGATTGACAGTAATTATAGATGATAATATTATGGAAAGAACTTCAAAAAAGTTTGTTGAAATATTTACTTTGAATAACAAATAACATCGAAAACTAAGCAAAATCATAAAAAGTTTAACAATTTGAGTCTTTACAAAACATTTTAAAATACCGGAAATTTAAAAACTTTGTAAAAGTCTAGATGTTTCATAATAATATTAGAAATTCGGAAAACATTCGTGGACTTTGAAATGTTTGCTTTTAAATTGATAATTTAGAAGAGGGAAAATCCCTTTGAGTGATTTTCTTTTAAAGTCTTCCTCAAAAAGACAGGACATTGGTATAGAATACAAAAAAGTCTGTGAGGTGACATAAGTTTTACTAAATAAAACATAAACAATAAAAAATTTGTTCTGCCTTTAATAATAAGAGTTTAATCTTTGTGTTTTGGCTCAAGAGCCTGCGGCGCACCTGAGAGATGTTCACGGCGCACCAGGGCGCCGCGGTGCACAGTTTGGGAAGCACTGATGTATTTTACTATCAATCATTATTGGGGCAAAACTATGTCTGTTGATGTAACCAATTAAATAAAGGTGAGAAGACGTATTGCAGCTGTGAATCTGGTCTTTTTCAAACTCAAAACTAAGGCAAAACTTGCGTTGTACAAGACTATGTTTCTTCCGCTCGCTTTATACGGCCATGAATCGTGGACGTTGAGAGAAGCTGATCGTAGAGCCTTTAGAGAGTCTTCGAACGTAAAATGCGAGTGCAAACAATATTCGGTGATAAACTGGAGGACGGTATCTGGCGTCGCATGTACTACAAATTATTAGTTTATAATGAAATAGATAAGACGAAGCGAATGAAACACGACAGGCTGCCATAGGCTGAACACGTAGTTCGTATACCGGAGGAACGACAAGCTAAAACTATATTCAGCAGAGAAACAAGAAGAGGCCGTCGGTTTTGTGGTAGGCCGCGCACACGGCTTTTTGCAGTTGAGGAGGCCTTCAGGACTCTAAAAATTGTGAGTTGAAGCGATTGGCCCAGGACCAAGACCAGTGGAGGCGAGTGTTGCATTGGTCATAGAATCACCGCTACAAGTTGTAGCCCATCAAGTACGTAAGACCAGTCTGGACTATCAACAAGGCATACAATTTTATCTACTGATCCATAAAAGCATGGACTAGGAACTTCTCAGAACGATCTCAGTTAAAGTGTTGCACGTTGTTGCAGAAGTTACAAAAGAAAGATTGGCTGCACAATATACTAATGCGTAGCACTTAACAATATAAAAACCCCATTTTAAATTCAAATTGAAGGTCAAATTTCACAACACCCTAAGCGTATAAATATATTTTAACCCATATAAATAAATAATACTTGCCATCTGGTATACGCGAGAAAATTCACAGTCATCATCGTGTACGAGTTGACTTGACTGATGGATGGCACGAGGCGTCATCAGGCCCAAGTCCTCTTCAACGTAGCTGTCGTCGGTTTCAACATCAAACAAACGAATAGTCGATCAAAATAAGAATGTCGAATAGCCTTTCCTCACCATCCCATTTGGCTTTGACCGTGGGTGCTGTGCTGACGCAAGATGGGAAAATTATAAACCTATGGGGTCCAAATCTGATACGGTCCATTCTCGTATTCAATCAGAGCTTTTGGATGAGCCAGCAAAACGGTAGCAAATAGGGCGTTGAAAAGAACGATACAAATGTGTTTTGGTTGGTTTGGTAACATATTGTTTGGAGTTTGGATGGGGCTTTTCAAAAACACAATTCAATTATTGGAATGTCTATCAGGAAAAATTAATTTACTACCTCTCATAAGAAAAATCGATCGTTCCATTTCAAGGTGCACCATTTCCCATTAGTCTTCTTTCCGGGCAATGTGTTTTGCGGCTGCATAAAGCTACCGTTAAGTGGCTACGAGAGCATTCGGTCCAAATGCATATTACGGTCACCATAGACCCGAAGCAAAAAAAAACCCTATCATCATTCCATCCATTTTAAGAGCATTCAACAACCTCATCATCACCTCTCTCGATCCACAGAGCTAGCGACGACAACGACGACGACTCCAAAGGCGGCTGCTGCGGCGGTATCGGATTGCATCAGGCTTTCAACGCACACGAGACTTGCTTGGCTCTTGCCAAGAAAATTCATTATCACGGCCATTTCCATCATTGTCCGTGGCATTGTGAAGCTCACCTCGTGTCATACTCACCACCCAGTTGCAGCATCTTAGTATCTGTAGTTTTTCATGGCGAGTGCGGTTCATTCTAATCTCACTAATTTGAAAAAAAAAAACAGTAAATATTTTATGTTGGAAATTGTCTCAAAATCTTAATCGTGAATCGCTTGAATGCTGGATATATTCAAACGCCTAGTTAAGAAACAGTGACATGATATCGACGAATTTGGTACAAATTGCGAACTCCTCAGTTTATAATCTTCCGTGTAATTTGAGACATGGTTTGACGGAATTCGTGATCTTCGAACCAACACTGTAGTAATGTTATTGAATCATTCTCGTGTCTTGGCATCGCGAACCGTTTGCTTCTCCTAACGAAGTCTGCTGCACATGCACAATGTGTGCACTTTCTTCCTGTGGTTTGGAGATGCAATTGCAACGCAAGTAAAAACTAGGTGCAGCAGACATCCAACTAAGCATTAGGTAGTGTTGTTGTTATTGCTGCTGCTGTTGCTGTTTCTGCTCATCGATTCGAAGTGCATTTTTGCGCATGACTCCACCATTAGCAGTAATATCGTAGTGACACACAATTTATGCGACGGCGGCATCCCCAGGGGTTAGGAGGCTAGGGAATTCCTATGCGGATTGTTTAGGATCGGTGTGCTGGGTTGGACCTCCAATCTTGCACATATGTGTCAAGTAGTTCAGTTAATTGGCTAGAAATAGCGCACCGTAGTCGGAGGTAATAATTAAATACAAACTAATGTACAGGTATGTCACTATTTTATAATTTAAAAATATTTTATGGAACATATACACAGCTTCTGTTTAAAATAAAGTTATAGAAGAATTGCCACACTCATTACAGATTCAAACAAGAAGTATTTTGCCCATCTAAAGCCCTTAATGAGATGCTAATGGAATTCCAGGGTGTTCATTCACATTTGAGACTTGAGAATTCCTTCAAGGATTCGTCCTTCAAATCCTTTGGGAATTCATCCTAGAATTTCTTAGAGAATCATTCAGGGATTCCTCTTTTGGGACTTATCATAGATTTCATTCGGGGATTGCTGGTGGAATTCCTTCCGGACTTCTTCCGGAATTTCTTGGAATTCTTTCGAAGATTTCCCTCGAAAATCTTTCGAGTATTGGTCTGGAAATCCTTCGGAGATTCCTGCTGGAGTTCCTTCGTAGATTCCTTTTGGAATTCCTTCGGGAATTTCACATGGAATTGCATCGGAGATTTCTCCTCGCATGCTTTCTGGAATTCATTCGGGTATTCCTCCTGAAATTCCAGATTTCTCCGGAAATTTCTTCTAAAACCCCTTCACAAATTGCTTCTGAAAATCCTTCGCAGAATCCAGGCATTTCTTTGGGGAATCTCTCTGGAAGTCTTTCCACCTGGAATTCCATCGGAGTATTTTCCTGGAATTTTTTCAGGGATTCCTTCGAATAATCTTCCTGAAATTCCTTTAGGGATTATTCCTAGAATTCCTTCAATAACGCCTCCTAGACTTCCTCCGGGGATTCCTCCTGAAATTCCCTTGGGGATACTTCCTGGAAATCCTGCATGAGTTCCTTCTGTTGGAGTGGAGTAGTGGCAGACCCCCGGTAGTATATGGATTGAATGAATAGTAACAACAGCAGTTGTAAATATATGTTTTTCCGCATCACGCAACCACAACGCACCATCACCTTCTAGAAATCCTTCGGGGATTTCTCCTGGAATTCCTTCGGAGCATTTCCTGGAATATATTCTGAAATTTCTCCTGGAATGCCTTCGGAGAATCCTCCTGGAATTTTCCGGAGGATTCCTCTTGCAATTCCCTCGGAGATTCATCCTGAAATTCATTCGAGGATTGTCTCTTGATATCTATCGGTGATTACTCCTGGAATTTCTCCTCGAATTCCTTTGAAAATTCCCGCTGGAAGTCATTTGGGAATCCTGCTGGAATTCCTACGGAAATTCTCCTGGACTTTTTTCGGGAACTCCTCCTTGAATTCTTTCGTGGATGCTTTCTGGAATTCCTCGAAAATTTGAATCAGAGATTTCTTCAAAAGTTTCAGCATGGACTTCTTTCATTTCATTTATTAAGTATCAAACATAGTATTAAATTCAAGATTAGACTGGATCAACAAACAATATTTCTCCACAATACACGGTTTGTGGCTGCCGTTCTCCATCCTCGGTCACACCCGATGCTCGCCTAGTCACGCTCCACCTGATCCGCTCTTCGTACTCTCTGCGCTTTACGCCTTCTTGTGCCAACCGGATCTGTCGCGATCACCAACTTTGCAGGGATGTTGTCCGGCTATTGGTTAGCTCTCAAAAGAGCTCAATATGATATGCTGATGTTGGCCAAGGAGTAAATTTTAGCTATTGTTTTCAGTACTTCTACTCTTATGTCAAACAAACCAATATCACTTTTTGATCTCCATATCAAAACATGCTTTCATTGAGTGTTTTTCCTCTTCTCGGGAAGCAAGGCTCCTTCCTGAGATTCTTATGGCGATTCCACTTGGAATTCTTTCGGCATGCCTCACGGAGATTTTTCAGAGATTCTTTCAGGAGTTCTTTAAGAGGTTCCTCTAAGTGTTCCTTCAGGTATTCCTACAGAAGTTTCTCCAGAGATTGATCCAGGAGATTGTTCGAGAATTTCTGGAGTATAGTAGTTTTTTTCAGGGATTGATACAGAAGTTTCTTCAACGTTCTCTCCAGGAGTGCCTTCAGGATCTCCTGGGTAGTTCCGTGAGGATTATAAGGTATGCCCCCAGGTGTTCTCTCAGCTATTCCAATCGGACTTCCCTCAGTTATTGCTCCAGAAGTTCTTTCACGAGGGTTCGGAAATGCCTCCAGGAGATCCATCAGAATTCCTCCAAAATTTCCTCCAGGATTTACTACAGGAGGGCATTTAGAGATAAGTCTAGGAGTTCCTCCGAAAATTCTTTCTTCAGTTCCTACGGAAATTGTTACAGCATTTCTCCAAAAGTTCCAGGGATGCGTGCAAATACTTTTCCAGAGATTCCTCCTGGAATTCTTTCAGGGATTCCTCCAGAAGTTCCTACAGAGACCTCTTCAAAAGTTCCTCCAGGATATCCTTCACATATTCTTACAGGAGGAATCAAGGATTCCTCCAGGAGAGTTCAGAGATTCCCCACACAGAAGTTTATTCAGCGTTCATTCTAACGTTCCTCCGGCAGTTCTTTCAGAGAATCAGGGATGCCTCTAGGATTACATTAGAGATTTACCAAGAAGTTCTTTCAGAAATCCCTACGGGAGTTTCTTCAAGGGTTCTTATAGATCTAGGAGCTCCTACAATAATTTCTATAGGACTATAATCAGACATATATCCAGAATTTCTTATAAGAATTCATCCAGATTTTCTTTCAGGGAATCATTTAGGTTTTCCTTCTGCAATTCCTCTACGAATTATTTCAAGGCTTCCTCCTGGAAATCCTTCGGTGATTCTTACTGGATATCATACGGAAATTCCCCCTGAAAATCACTCAAGGATTCCTCCTGGAAATCCTTTAGCGATTCTTTTTGAAAATCCTTCAGGGATTCACCCTGGAAATCCTTTAAAAATTCATTAAAAAAATCCTCCATGCTGAAATTCTTTCGGGAAATCCTCCTGGAATTCCTTTGGGTCTTCTCCTAGAATTTCTTCGGGGATTTCTCCTGGAACTCGTAACAATCGACAAGCTTAAACAGCCCTTCTTATTACTCTGGGTCGGCAATTTCCCGTGGTGTGGCCTATGGTTGACGGATCCAGTGGACTTGCAGTCCCAGATCGAGCAATGGGCTGTGGTAGTGGGGAAAAGTTATAGTTACGGCACTTTCCCACGTGTGCTGGTTCACCTTCACTGGGTCGGGCTATCACTTCCGATCTTTAAGGTTCCGCTGGCCGGGTCGGTTTTTCTTATCACTGGCACTCGCGGAATCGATTACAGACGGCTTCTTTGGGTTTCGAGGCGTTTTTCTACTGACGCTACAGAAACACTCAGAATTGGCTGAAGAATGATTACGGCGGCGACCGTCTAACTTCAAGCGTTTTCTGGCATCAACTGCCGAACATCTGTTTCGTTGTCTCCCTCGTACTGACAACTCTCCCCCGAACATTTCGCTCTCTCCGTTTTCGTTCGACATATGGAGCGGATATTGGGTTGCCTGATTGCTCCAACGGGGTGAACGTAGAGATGTCAGCCGTTTTGGGACGTTAGAAGGTACGAGGGATTTAGCCGCTTATTAAAATTTCAAATGAAATCCCCTTGCAAAAAATTTTCTTCATTGGTGGTTAACTGTGCTATCCTTCACATTGGCTTGTTACGGGTTCTGCTGGTAACAAATTATTTTGGAATTTCTCCTAGAATTTCTTCGGGGATTTGTCCTGGATTTCCTTAGGGGATTTCTCCTGGAATCCCTTCTGGAAATTCGCCTGGAAGCAGAGAGTTCCTAGAATTCTTCGGGGATTCCTCCTGCACTTGTTTCGGGATGTCTCCAGAATTTCTTCGGGGTTTCCTCCTGAAGTTCCTTCAGGAATTTCTCCTGGAATTCTTTCAAAGATTTCTCATGAAAATCCCTCAGGAACCAGGAAATTCTTCGGAAATTTCTAGTGAAATTTCATCGGAGATTCCTTCCTGGAACCATTCCTGAAATTCCGTTTCGAATTCCTTTAGGGATTCCTCCTACAATTCCTTTGAGAATTCCTCCTAGAATTCCTTCGATGATTCCTCTTGAAATTCCTCCGAGGATTCCGCCGGGGATTGAAATTCTTGAAATTCTTTCAGTGTTTACTCTTGGAAATCTTTCGGGGTTTCTTCCTGGAAATCCTGCATGAGTTTCTTCTAAAAATCCTTTTGGGATTTCTCTTGGAATTCCTTCGGATCTGAAAGTCTCTATAATATAGCTGAATCAATCGATCCTTTGGAACTTCTCCTGGAATTCTTTCGGAAATGCCTACGGTGTACCCTTCTGGAACTTTTTCGGGAATTCGTCTCGCAATTTCGGAGATTCATCCAGAAATTCAAGGATTCCTTCTGAAATTCCTTCAGGGATTTCTCTTGCCCTTGGATATCTTTCGGTGATTATTCCTGGAATGTATTCTCGAATTCTTTTGGAAATTCCCGTTGGAATTCATTCGGGGATTCCTACTGGAATTCCCATGGCATTCCTTGTGGGCTTCTTTTGGGAACTCCTCCTATAATTCCTTCGGGAATTTGTTCTGGAATTCCTTCGTAGACTCTTCCTGAAATTCCTCTAAAATTCCAATCAGGGATTTATTCAGAATTTTCTGCAGGAATTTCTGTAAGAGATATTCTATAAACACAAAAGATACCTGCCGAAGTTTCTTCGGGGTTTCATACATCAGTTCCTGGGATTAGTCCAGTAGTTTCTTCTGGTTTTCTTGCAGTTCCTTCAAGGTTTCTTCAGGAAATTATTCGGGGATTCCTAAATATTGCGGCCTTATTATCAAAATTGATAGCTTCTGAAGCTTCTAGAAAAACAGAAAAAACGTATCAAAATCGATACTTTATTTCCCTTTAGTGACAATGTAGTAATGCGACATGTACTACACTAAGGATTTGAGTAATCTCATAGTAGTTCTGATAACTGGTAGAAGTGACGGGCCCGAACAGAACGAAATATCTCCGAATCCACGCTCCACCTCTTTTGTAGCTCCAAGACGATGTGGGTGATAGCCAAACGTATCCCTACACATCCTCTGGACAAGATTGCCCGGAGCTGTGTCCACCCCGCATATGGCAAGCATGCAGCCACGCGATGTATCAAAACGCGGGCACACGAACAAAACGTGTTCCACCGGTTCCTCCAAACCAGCACAAACCGAACATTCAGGAGAACCCGCATGTCCGAAACGATATTTTCTTAAAAAGAAAATCGCGTTAAGTACTGTTCCTTTGAATTCCTCTAAGAATTTGCATCCTTTGACAGATACGTATTTCGACCTCAACTGTAAGGTCGTCTTCAGTGTCTTGTACTTGACTCGATATTTTCTTGCAAAATGAGTATTAATTCACAAAATTTCTTATCTTCATGGAAAAACTTCACCTGTCCAATAAAATGAATGATTGTTTTTAATATTTCAATATCTTTAAAAAAAAATCTGTCATACGTTCCATTTTTCAGAAGAATTTGTTTTTTTTTCCACATTTTTCAAATTTTCCTCAGACTTGCACTTGCCCATCAAAATTAATATTTATTTTGCTAAAATTTGATCCGCAGATTTCATATCGAATTTAAAAATTTCTGTAGCATGTGCAGCTTTTGAAAAAAAAATGGGGATTTTAATTACAACATACATATTATTTTTAAAATAAACTGATTTATCACTAATATTTAAAATTTTGCTCGTTTTTTTTTTTTCAATTTATGATTTTTCTCCCGCTGATTCAAAATTTTAAATTTTAAATAGTAAAGAGAAATAGTTAAGGTAAATATATAATGACGCCACACTTCGAATTTTCAAAAGCACAAATCTGTAGAACCGAGGGTTGGTTTGCGCTGAAAAGTTGATCGGTTGGTTACCACCAGCGGGTCACCAATCGTTCAACTTTTCAGCGCAATCCGTCTTTTGGTTCCTCAGATTAGGCTCTTGAAAATTTGAGGTGTCCCGACTAGAAAATTATATCAAGATTATATCATATTGTGTTATGATGTTATAATATTTTTCAATAACTTATTGTGTTATAAACTAGATGCAGGATAGGACGATGTTAAAATAACAAAAATTGTAACTAAAACCACACTGGTCTTATCAAAATAATAACCTATTTTGTTATAATCAGATCATAATTATAACAGAATGTGATATGAATATTAGCTGCAGGATTTCTAGTTTCTATCAAAATGTGATACAATTTGGTAACGTTATTGTCCAAATGTTGAAGAATCAAAACTAAATTATATTACAATGAGTTGTCAAAACACATTTATAACATAATGTGTTATAATTGAGTTATAGTATTTCAAAATCACCAAGGATGTTGAACATGATTATATCACAGTGAGTTATAATTATGTTATGTTTTTGTTAGAACTTTCTAGTCGGGGTGGCTTCGTTATATATTCACCTTAATTTCTTTTTATAAAAATACTATTTTTATAAGATCTCATTAAAAAAAAATTGCGAGTTACAATAATTCTGATGTCAGATATGATATCAGCAGACAAAAATCCTTTGAATACAATTGTTCATTGCATTGTAATGATCTACGGGGTATGACTGGATTTGCGTAAAACTTGGTATTTTTCGACCAGTGAGTCATTTTTTATTATACCGTCTACCCCCGTTGGTTTGAACGACACCGCATGCAAACCAACGGGGTTCATTTTTTTAATTTGAACTTCTAGTAAACCTGTGGGCATCGAAAAACACACTGGTGGTAACCCTTTTCGCTGTTTTGTTTTGATTTTGCGTTCCGTTTCATCCCGTTCCATGAGCAGAATGACGTTTGAACGACGTTTAGTTTGAACGATGTGCAGATTAGAGGGGATAAAATTAAAAAGTGTTCAGATTAGATGAGGTCAAACCCTCAAACCAACGGGGGTAGACGGTAATGGGGATTAGACTGGGTCAACAAAGGTGAATTTTCGGAACAAAGCTTTTTTGATTCCTTTTAGCGTCCAAAACAACTGCGCAAAATTTGGGAGCGATTGGTTGCTTCCCCGTATTTCGCATTGCGATTGAAATTTCTATGGAATTTAGTACGGGAAAACATGCTTTTTTGCATATTTTCATAAATTGAAATTTTTCGTCTGAAACAATCTAACTAATGACGTAGAAGTATAGCCTAGGATATGCCGAAAAACTTTGCCGAAGACCGCAAAGTGATCCAAATTTTGCACAGTTGTTTTGGACGCTAATATAGATTGAACAAGTTTTATATCACTTTATTTTTCTCAAAAACTTTACACATTACAAAAATTCCCAAGTAACATTTTAAGTTTTATTACGCTCTATAAGAGATTTTTGTAATCAACTTCCAATAAAACTGATTCATACATCAAAACCTTTTTATCACTTCTTTAAGAGTATCACCGGCTAAATGGATCATTAGCATTAGGGAGCGATATTTTAGAAGTTACGATGTTCTGTGGTTTGCATAGCATTCACTTTCACCGTTATTATTGGGGTTGTAGCAGCATGAAATTAATGCGCCTTGAAAATATTGAATATTATTATCATGAAATAATTATTTTCCATTCGTGTTCTCTAATTCTTCAACATCCTCCTAACATCCATAATTGGAGAAAACCGAACGTAAGAAAGATGACCAGTTTTCTCATAATTTCTGCCTATCTAACAACAGATGTCATTCCTAATCGAATGGAACTCCATCTGTTGCCAGTTCTGTCAGTTTTAATGCAGCTTTAAATAAATAATAAAATAAATTTTACACATTGAAAAGTTTTGTTTATTCTTGAATTTATAAATAACTTCAAGAATGCTTTAAAACCTTTCAACAATAGTTTTGTTTAAAGCAGTCATAAAATTGTTTTTTAATAAAACCTTATTTCATTCTAAAACTGTAATTTGATATGGAATCAGCAGGTCAAGATCCAATAAAAGTAATTATGTACATTACCATGGGCATATGTAAAATTCCAAATGATAAAGCAAAAAAAATCCATGAAAAATGTTTTTTTTTAAATAAAAACTCATTTTTTTTTTCAAAAACTGAGGTTAAATTCGGAATCAGCGGGCCAAAATTCATTGTAACATTAAATTTTGTTATGGGATGAAAACAAAAAAAAAAATAACAGGGGTTTGGGACCCTAGAAGTGTCACAGTGAAAGAATTTTTGAAAAATATTGGACCGGGCCTTCACAGTTCAAAACCGAAGTTTGTATGGAGAACTTGGGGTGTTCAATCAATGTGAATTAGAACGCGCCGTGCATATATTAAGGCGTTAGACAACAACGAATCTAACCCAAATACCGAAAACGCTCAAAAATATGCACGGCACGTTCCAATGTACATATCAATTGAACACCCCAAGTTCTCCATACAAACTTCGGTTTTAGACTGTGAAGGCCCGGTCCAATATTTTTCAAAAATTCTTTCACTATGACACTTCTATGGTCCCAAACCCCTGTTATTTTTTTTTTCATCCCATAACACCAAATTTTGTAAAATTTTGTCGAGCAGTGTAATCTCCACAATTGAACAAACATCAAATAATTCATTTTTAAAATGTTCAAAAGGGAAACAATTCCTAAATCAATTAACAATCCAATGGAGAGAGAAAAAAATGTTAGGTTCCATTCCGCTCGAGAAAAGCTCCCCAAGATCTCCAACACTCCGTGGCTTGTGATCGCAGCTGAAATAGAAATGGGAAACTCGAAAGAATCCAATCGACCGCACCGCGGCAACACTCGCTGGTACTACTGGTGAAAAGACTTGGTGCGCCGGTCCCGACCGTTGTTGATGTGGAGTTGTCGGATCGTGCGGGAAGGAGGAAGAAAAATCTAGGTTACGACACACATTTTTCCTCTGTTATTGGAAGCCGGTCTGACTGACTGACAGACTGTTTTGCTGGCTGGGTGCTGCTTGTTGGTGCGGCGTGTTCACAGTGGTGGCGGCGACGAACCTCAATCTGCGGGCTTGATGCGGAGCTGAGTTCCCTGGCTTGGTGATTGCTGCAGCACAGTCAGTGTAGACACTCTGGGAGTTTGAGAGTTGGAGTTGTTTGTCGACAATAATGCTTGAGAAATGGCTTCAAGAGACTGTTCGAGTATGTGTTTGCGCTGGAGTGTAAGTGTTGATGAAGAGCTGTGGGGATTTATGGGTTTGATAAGTTTCGTTTAGAAAAATGGGCTAATAAGCTTAAGTATAATTGTACGGAAGTCAAACTTAAAAATAACTATAACAAAAGAAAAACAGACAAGGACTGAATAGATGTAGAATTTCTGCGCAAAAAAAAAAAGAAAAGATAGACAGAAAGAGGAAAAATCATGATTTGCAAATTTACAAACAGATTTTAATCCAGGTTCTGAAAGTATGCTAGTTCTACTTTAACTCAGTCTTCGTCACGTGCCTGTTGATTTGCCAGTTAATGTTTCCTAAACCATAAAAATTTCCATTACTGAGCTATGCAAATCCACGCTAAGCATTTATTTACCACGATAAGTACCGATGCTCTTCACACAAACCCACATTGCACATGCAGCTGGTCTCACAAGATTCATCGTACCCATCTTGATTCTCAATTGGTGTTAATTTACCCTGACGACAGTAAATTGATTTCCCCCAGTTAGACCACGATCAAAACATTGGATACGGCACATCAATCACAACCTAAAGACGCAAGCTTGGGGTCTATTGGATTAGATGCCGCCTTCAGGAAAAAAGTGTCCCATGATGCTCCTCCATTCGGACTGCCGGTGATGATGCTCAAAGACCTCAACGAGTCAACATCTGACCTCTTTCTCATCACCACCGACCGTCATCGTCATCTGCAACGATTTTCTACTCTTCTTTTTCTAATCCCCCCTCTTGATCTCCGTCCGAATCAAAGTCTTGTGGCAGGGAAGCTGCCGCGCGCCGGTTCCCCAGTCTCAACATGATGGATTTTTGTTGGTTTGACGCTCTGGCTTCTGCCGCACCGGAATGGATGGGATCGGAACAGGTTTGACGATTTATGTGCCCTAGCCCAAGTCGTCGTCGGCAGCCGCAGCCGCAGCCGCGAGGTTCCGAGATCCGTGGAGGTTTAGAATTGAAATGGAATAACTTTTAGTGGGAAATTACCCACGTAATGGGCACTGATGGGGGGCTTCACGCACTTGGGGGTTAAGATTCACTCCGTGATGGGGTCCATGAATGGTATACGATGGAATGCGCTGAGTTTGTTGGCTGCGCGTTGATGGGATCAATTTTATGCGCTGAGGAAATCCGTCGACATTAATGCCCGGTTTATTTGCTTCAATTTCGTTTTGTTTGAAAAGTTGTGCGTGCGTCATAATATTGGTCCAGAGTCCTGATGTGATCGGATTGATATCATGTGAAGAAGTGAACGATAGATGTACAGCACAAATGCGCATATTATTTTGTACCTCATTGGCAGATAATATCACCCATCATAAATCAACTTCCTCCTGATTAACACTCTACTCTACCTTACTAGTAAAAGCTTCCTCTCTATAAAGTTTATAGTATAAACTATGGAGATGGAGAAATTGTTATTAGAATCAACTCACTATTACTGTTTATTTGGTAAAATAAATTGAAATAGCCACTTTTAATAGCAACCATCGTCGAGTCGAGTAGTAAAATGGGCGTATTCAGCAAGACCATGCTGAGGGTGACGTGTGTGATTTCTGGTAAGTTCAGGATATGAGAGTACTCTTCAATTTTCAAGACGGGCTTTTTGGTCTAGTGGCTACCGCTTCTGATTCGTATGCAGAAGCTCCTGGGTTCAATCCCTGGCCCGTCCCTTTTCTTCTACTATGTATCTTTCTGTTTACTTTCTCCCTTTTTTCTACATATTCAACTCATGTATATTCTCATAAGTTGATAGCCATCGCTAGAGCAGAAACGGTTTGAAAAATCCTTTCTCTCCCTTCCAAACTTTCACAGTACATTGCCAATCTATCATACAACGCCTAAGAGTTACATACGTACATTTCTTTTACCTTACCCCTGGCATCCACGCACCAATGTGTGAACCTACTGCCAACCATATCCCACCGGCACTCCGACATCCGCATGAATTTGTGCAGACGCAGATGTATATTCGGTCTGGTGTGGATACAAATAGTTGCAATTATCACTTCCTTCCACTTCCCCACAATGATCTGTCACCTAAAAATAGAAGATCACCAACGCTCACACACCGAAGATGCCTGGTAGTCCCCAACAGATATCTCATTGGATCCTTGTGTGAGCGTAGCTGGTCTGGCGATACAGGAGTAGCATCCACGGGCGGACAATCAAGCGCAAGCTCAATCAAATACTCTTCAATTTCATTTTTTGCTGTACATCAAGATTATTTTTCATAAAATTCTCGGGAATTCACGTAGGAAGTCCTCAAAGATTCTAGCAGGAGCACGAGTTCTTCGGGAATCACTGCAGGAGTTTCTCGGAAATATTGTTTTCAATAGTTTCTTGAGAATTCCTCCAAATATTCTCTGGAAATTACTGCAGGAGTTCCACAAGATTTTTCTGAAAGATTCTTGTGGATTCCTTCAGAAGTTAATCATCGAGGTTTTTCAAGAAGTCCCTAGGAAATATATCCTGCAGTTCTCCCAGGAGTTTCCTGAAAACTTTTCCCAGAATTTCTCGAAAACTTCGTCAGAGGCTCCACGGGAATTCCCCAGGAGTTTCCCGGAAATTTCTGCAGCAGTTCCTTATGAACTCCACCAATAACTTCCTGATAATTCCTCCAGGAGTTCTTCTTAAGGTGGTCCAGGAGTTTCCCAAAAAAAATCTTTCTGGCGTTCCCCAGGAATTGTTTCTGAAGTTTTTCGGGATTCTTCCTGAAATTTCAAGACATCCTCTGGAATTTACTCCAGGAATTATTCGAGATTTTCGACAGGAGTTACTCAGGAATTTGATTTCTTGGGTTTTCGGCTTGCATCGAGCCCTGAGGAAGGTCCCATACCTGGACCGAAACGTCGGCGATGATCTGAAATCTGTCAACGCAATTTTTTCAGACTGCAAGCCGAAAACCCAAGAAATCAAGCACCCAAATCAGTCGATATTCGTAACCGTTACTCAGGAAATCTTCCCGAAGTTCCCCGAGAATGCCTTCAGGAGTTCCTCGAAAATTTCTTCAGGAGTTCCCCAAGAACTCCAGCTGGAGTTCCCCGCGAACTCCTCCATGAGTTCCCAAAAAATCGTCCACTGCAGAAGTTTCTCGAAGTTTTCTACAAAAGTTTCTCAGGAATTTTTCATAAAAAATTCAGGAGGAACTTCTGAAGAAATTTTAAAATTCACGGGAAACTCCTGAAGGAATTCTCGGGGAACTTTTGGAGGAAATCTCAAGAAATTCCTGAAGAAATTTCCAGAGAACTCCTGGAGGGATTACCGAGGAGCTCCTGAAGAAATTTCTGAGAATCTCCTTGAGGAATATTTGAGAAATTTTGGGAAAATTTTCGAGGATCTCTTAAAGAAATTCTTGAAGAATTTATGAAGAAATGCAGAAGTTCTAAAGGAATTCACACGGAACTACGGAAGATATTCTAGGGGAACTCCTGTAGAAATTGTCGAGGAAGTTCCCTAGGAATTCCCGATGAATTTTCGAGATTCCTTGATATATTCCTGGGGAAATTTTCGGGGAACTTCTGGAGGAATTGCCGGAGAACGTCTGCATGAATTTCTGAGGAACTTCTAAGGGAGTTACCGTGGAACTACTGGAAAAATTGTCAAGGAACTCCTGTAAATCCTGAAGAAAAATAAAAAAAAAGAGTTTTAAGAAATCACTTACAGTTACCTTTAATAAAAATTGCAGCAATCACAGTTGAAACCTGGAGCAATCTGAGAATGAACTCGCGGAAGAATCCTAATAATGGAAGCCTTGTTAGGATTATTCCAAGAATTCGTTCTAAGATTGCTGCAACTTTCATAAAAGGTTACTGCAAGTTATTTCTGAGATACTCTTTTTGTTTTCTTTTCCTTTTTATTTTATTTTTTTAATTTGTACAGGATTCTACAGGAGGAAGCTCAGATGGAACACCTGAATTATGAGAAATGCTGAAAGAACTTCAATTGGAGTCGCGGAAGAACTACTGGGAACAGTCCCAGAGAGGACTTCTGGAGGAATCGCAGAAAAAAGTTCTGCCTAGTGGTACTGATGTTCTGTCATTCTGGATCTGTAGTAAAACTGCCGTAGACCTTTGTTAAACTTTGTCAAAATATTTAGAAACAAAAGAGAATTATATAACAAATTGAAGCTCGCTAGTTGTTCTATCGAATCATGGTCCAAGTACTGACGTAATATTTTTTTATGCTTCAAATAACTGGTTCATGGCACTTGGACACTATGGGTTAAATTGTTTTAGTGAGCATATTACTGGTATTCCCAATGAAAGGAACTCATTTTTGAAGAACATATTTTAAAACTTTAATGACAAAAAATCCAAATTTTCGTTATAATTTGCATTACACCACGAAACCTAACCTCCAGGATGTTTGAAAATTCTCAAGACAAAAAAAAAAGCTTCTACTTTACTGTCGTACTTTTTGCTTATGTTACAGGTGTCATAATGACAATTGTCAATCGTTTGGAGATTAAGTTCATTGGCGTAATGAAGAATTACATCAATTAGGATTTGAATTTTTGTTCGGCTATTCGTTTTGTTAGATAAGAAATAGGAAACTAGAATGTCAATCATCTCTAATTCAAGTTTTCATGTTAGTAATTGTGATGCGTTTGGCCTTGATCACGCTTTTACCAAACTAAACTAAACTGAATCATAAATCCAAGCTTTTGAGCTAATTGTTCTAGATTCATCAAATAATCTTAATTAAATGTTCAATTCATGTAATTATTTGTGTGGCATGTGAATATAGTTTACTGTTATTCCCCGTGCGTGTCCATCCCCTAGCACCCAAGCAACACACATGTTATATAATAGCTACGAAGGCGCAAGTTTTGGTTGTAAAGAAGTTTATTAGACGTTATTCCAACACAATGTTAGAAATACGTCAAATAAACTTATATACAACCAAAACTTGCGCTGTCGCAGCTCTTATATAACATGTGTGTTGCTTTGGCAAGCATCAGTGACAGCCAGCACCATGATGACGGCGGCAGTGTGGAGCTGCCTCATTGAGGAGAGGAGCTTTGGCGGAGCAAGTCGCCTTCATCGTGTCGTTCCGGAATATGCCAAGTGATTCTACTGTAGTTTGCTAAGATGGCGAGGAACGGATGGATCCAGTGAGTTACGCGATATTGCAATATTTTATTCAAACTACAAGAACAATTTCTACTAGGTTGTCTCAAAATTGTCAATAAAAGCTCTTCACAAATACATGCGTATTGCATATCACTTTCTGCAAATAATACAAAGTTTGAAACGGCAATATCCGTAATGAGTTTCAATAACGAGATTAAGTCATCGAATACATGCATAACTTGTGTGTTTGAATGAAATTCATGCATGCACATACTCAACTCATGCAATTATATGTTGTCAAGTGGTGATTTCAATGAATGTTCAATAATCTGTGGCCAAGAGTATAGCTCTTAGGCTCTACATGGTTCTACTATCGCAATCAGTCTGGAACATCTTTAATCTCTTCTGAAACCCCCTTTTTGAGGAATCAAAATGACTATTTTAGATTTGTTCCTAGTTTCGTCCACTAGGATTTTTTCCATAGCTCCATCTAGAGATCCCACCAGATATTTCTTCAGGGATTTGTCCTAGGATATCTTTAACAGTTCCCCCAGTGATTGTTACATTGTTGTTTTCGAAATTTTCTTTAGAAATTATTCCACAGATCGTTTAAGGTATTTCTGCAGGTATTGCTCCATAGATTTCTTCAGGGATTCCTTCCAAAATTTTGTAAGAGAATGCTCCAAAGAATCTCGAAGAATTTCTGAAGTCTTCCGGAATTTTTTTCTGAAAATTTAACTAGAGATTATTCAAAAAATCATCCAGAAATTGCTTAAATATTTTGTACATTAAGTCCTTTGGGAGTCCATCCAAGTATTCCAGAAATTATAGCAGGTATGAATTCCTACTAATTTTATATCCAGGGAGTCCTACTATAATTATTTTAGGAATTTTCTAAGAAAGCTCTCTTGACATGCATTAAGGAATTCCTCATGGGGTTTCTTCAGGAACGCTTCTATGAATTTCCAGGCATTTCTGTAGGAATTCCTCTACGAAATCCTCTATGGATTGCTCTAGGAATTCCAGGAAATCCTTCATGAATACCTTCAAGCATTCCCACAGGAGTTCCTCTTTCAAAAATTCCTTTCGAAATAAATCCTGGGATTCCTTTAAAAATCCTCCAGGAATTCCTCCCGGAGTTTCTCCAAGAATTATTCCAAGAATTCCTCCAGGGGTTCCTGCATGTATTTCTCCTGAGGTTCCTCTAGGAATTCCTTCAGAGATTACTTCAGGAGTTCTCCAGGAAATCCTGCAGGGATTCTTTCTGAAATTCCCCTAGGAATTCTTCCCGGAATTTTTCCAGCAATTATTTCAGGTATTCCTATAGAGTTTCATCCAGGAATTTCTCCAGGGACTTCTCCAGGAATTCCACCAAAAAATCCTCCAGGAATTACCCCAGGAATTTCTCCAGGAAATCCTCAAGGGATTCATTCAGGAATTTGTCCTTTTCTTCAGGAATTCCTCCAGGAATTTTTCCAGGGATTCCTCCAAAAAATTATCGAGGATTTTTTTTCTACCAGGGATTCCTCCTCAGATTCCTTCAAGTGTTATTTCACGGATTCCTCCAGAAATTCCACTAGGAATTCCTCCAGGAATTTACCAAGAATTCCTTCAGAGATTCCTCTATAGATTCTCTCAGAGATTCCTGCAGGAATTTCTCCCGAATTTCTCCCGAATTTCTCCAGAAATATCTTTTTCCCTCCCGCAATTCATGTGGGAATTCGTCTAGAAATTTCTTCACAAAAGTCTGCAGGGATTTCTCCCAGAAATGCTCTAGAGATTTATTTAGAAACTAAACCAGGTATTTCTTCAGAAATCTTCCATGAAATTCTTCAGGAATTGATCCAGGAAATCGGAAAATTTTCAGCAGTTTCTCCGGGAATTTCTGCAGGAAATCCTTCAGAGATACCTTTAGAATTATTTTCAACATTTTTTCAGGAATTTCAGGAATTTTTCCAGGGATTCTTCTGGGATTTTTTTCAAGGGGTTCCTCCAGGAATTGTGCTTTCAGAGATTCCTTCAAGGATCCCTCCAGAGATTCCTCCAAGTACTATTTCACGGACTTCTCCAGAAATTTTATCAGGAATTTACAAAGAATTCCTTCAGGGATTCCCCCATAGATTCTTCCAGTATTTTCTTCAGAAATTCCTTCAAGAATTCCTACTGAAATTCCTCCGGGAATTCCTCCAGCAATTTCTCTAGTAATTTCTTCGGAAATTTCTGCAGGGTTTCCTCCCAGAATTCCTCTACAGATTTGTCCAGGAATTCATTTAAGGATTGCTCCAGAAATTCTTCCAGGAATTTCTCCAGGAATTCCTCCTGGGATTCTGCCAGATCTTTATTCTGGTATTCCGACAGGAATTTGTGCAGAAGTTCCTTCAGGCAATCCTCCTGAGGTTCTTCCAAAAATTGCTTTAGGGATCCCTCCAGGAATTTTTCCAAGAACTCTCCTAGGTATTCTTCCAAGAACTTTTCCAGACATTTATCTAAGGATTTATCCAGGAGTTATTTAAGAAGTTTCTTCAGAAATTAATCTAATGATTTTTTTAAGATAATTTTAGAGGATGCAAGAATACCCCCTGCTGCTCCTGTGGTTCTTTCAGAGTCACTGTGACTAACTTTAAACATGTAAGTACTTACATACAAGAAGCGCTTTCGGATATTTTTCCAGGAAATCCTTCAGGGATTTGCCCAGAGAGAACTCTTTCGGAATTCTCTCAGGATTTTCTCCCGGATTTTTTCTAGAAAATGCACCACAAAATCCTCTAGTAGGAATTCCTTATTAAGGCGGAACTGGATTTTTTATTTTTCATTATATACCGAAGCAATTTTTCGAAATCGGTTTTCATACACATTTAGGTATCTTCTGACTTTTTTCCTAGTGGAAAATGTTTCTCATTTCTTTAAAAACAATTTTTCCAAATTTTGTTAAAAAAAATGGTGAAATGGTTGATCCTTCCTCTACATGTGTATGAAAACCGACTTTGAAAAAATGCTTCATTGTTGAATGTAAAATCAAAAATCAAAAAAATGAGGAAATGCATCCAGATTTGCCTTTAATTCCGCCACCCATTTTTTTTTTCAAATGCATTCTAGCTATTTGTCCAGGAATTCCTTCAGGTGAATTCCAGGATTTTTTAAGAATTCAATCATTTGAGAGTTTTCCGGAAACCCCCAAGAAATTCTTCAAGGAATTGTCCCGGGGCTCCTTTTAGAAATTCTTGCAGGAATACCTTGAAGGTTTCCTCCAATGATAGTTTCAACGCTTTTACGAGAAAACTTTCAAAAACTCTTACAAGAATCCTTCTGGGAATACTTCGATTAACATAATAAGCTATGTTCTGAGATGAGCATATGCAGTATGCAATAAAACTGTTTTTAGAGAAATTCCGTCAAGGATGTACTCAGAACAATACCACTGAATGATTATTCTGAAAGCTTTCAGCCTCTCCCCCTCTAGCTACGCCAATGCCTGTAACGTCTCTGAAACTCGCTGAAAATCCTCTTAATCTTTCTGAAATACCACCGAAACACACCCCCCCCCCCCTCTCTTCCTTCGGAGCTCATGTAACGCATTTGAGACCTTTCGAAACCCTCGAAAACGCTCCTACAGCCACAGATTCGTCACTGTTCATGTAATCTTATTCATAGGAATATCCTTAAGTTTCAGCGAAAGAGGGGCAGCTTCACTCATAATTTTTCACACGATCCATTGATCAACTGTCGAACTGGTGCCAAAACTAACTGCTTTTGACAAATTCAATGTCGCCTGACGCGTTCTCTACCTCCGTTTGTTATCGAACATTCAATCTGTCCCCTCTTGTTGTCTTGTTGAATACATATTCCAACACGACTCAATTTTCGGCGTTCCGAATGGCATCATAAGCCGATTATATGCGTGGCTCATAAAAGTCCTATAACAAGTTGCAAGCGAAAATGCCAATCCTGGGGACTGGAAAGAACCGTTACCAACGCTGTCGGCAAGTGGATTAACGAAATGTTCAGCGACGTGCGTGCGATGCGTATCAGTTGAATTGGAACTGGGTTATCGACGGGCACTCAGGTGTGGAAGTATTCTGGACAGGGGAAAAGGTTTTTGCGACAGCATCTTAGAAAAAGTGCTTATCATTTCAAAAACTCCTATTCTGTGTATCATACGGTGTCATAAACTAGGCTGCCATTCTACTACAACTCGATTGCCAGCAATCCCTTTGGGTCCAGTGTTTTAACAGCTCCGCCAATAAAGCGATCACACAAAACTGATTGCTGCTGCTCCCATATCATAACGGTCACAATGACGTGCGTGTTTGGTTGGTTTACTTTCTGGATTCCCGAAATGAGAAGGCAAGAAAACCCCTCGGGGCCTTTATCTCTCCCTGCATGTGGACCGGTTTCTCTCTCAATTGGGCCGCCAATTTTAGGTTGTCAGTTGATTTGAGTCCCATTTCGGTCCCCGCACGGTTAATCGCGTAATGTTTGCATGTTCTTTTGCCACGGGGATTTGTTAACCTGGGACCCAACGGGAGAGGGCTTCAAAATGCCGACACAGCCCCGCAACGACTGCTGCACGATGCTGCGCGGAGATTGATGGCAAGAAAATGAACCCCTTCCCTGTTGGATAATAGAAACAAATGAATGAAGTAGAGATATTCGACAGCTTTGACATGTTCCGATACAGTCGATTTGCGTATGATCGAGGATTTACGGTTCTCTCCACCAGGGTGCGATGACGTCACGTTTTCGATTCCCGCATCTTGTACCAATGTTTAGGGAACTCAAATGCATTGTCAATGGGGGAACCCAATATTGATGTTGGCTGCAAACAATCCTATTGGGTGGGAATAGGGATGTCATATACGTGGTTCTCTCTAAATCATGAGTATGATTTAGATAATTAGAATAACATTGTCAATCAAAATCAAACTGCCTTGAGGAGATGAATTTCAGAATATCGCATGGTACTCGGCTCAATAGGGAGCGCTTCGGAGTGGCACGAGTAGAAAAGGAATCCATCGCAGCAAAAAATCATGGGCACGAAAAGAATGTGATTACTAGCATGGGACAGAAATAGTAGTTTACGCAACAAGGTGCAGAATGACGATTTTTACAGCACGAGTCGTACATTTATCCAACGAGGCTTGCCGAGTTGGATAATTACGACGAGTGCTGGAAAAATCGAGTTCTGCGCCGAGTAGCGTACAACGTTTTTTGCAATTTCATAAGTTACCCTTGAGAATAGTTTCAAACAAAACTTTATCATCAAACTGCACACTGATGTTCAAAGCCATGTTTAAGAAAATCTGATCATAACAGGTTATACTGCCCAGTTGTCACAATTTTTCCAGAAAGCATCCAAAAGTTGATCAAAACTGAAAACAGTGCTGTAATGGTTCATTACGAAACGCAAATCAGTGCTGTAATGAACCATTACAGCACTGTTAATTTGGTGTAGGAAAGTAGGCCTTTTCCTGTCAGATTTGCGTGAGGTAAAACAGCCTATTACGATGAGAAATTGCAAAAAAGACATTTCACTCCTGTACACTTTTTGAATTGGGCTGCTAAACGGTGAGTCGATAAGGAGAGCGTCCAACATAGCTCTGGTTCTCACAAGTTCCTACCTCATGCTTCCACGGGTCAAGCGATGACAAAGACCGCCAGCTATGAGTTGTGTGCTTAGCTGCTAGTGCAGCCTGGGCACTATTGTCCTTCTGACTTTAGCTAGATTGAGGAGTAACGATCCGAGCGTCTGTTCACCAAGGAGGTGCGGCTCAAACAGCGTCTGTTCTGGCATCCAGCGGCTGAGTAATAGACGCTGCACCACGCCCAGCTAGATCCAAGGTGGTAGCCCCATCAGCGTGGTCGTCCCAGTGTTGGTTGGGGCGTTAAACAGAACTGGCACGATGGCCCTCCGGCGAGACAGGAGTGTTGGCGTAGGCCCAATAAGCCATCCGTAAAAATCCCCATTGCGAATAACATAGGAGAAAATACGACTCGATACAATCGGCAAAGACCCACGCGACGAAATGAGGACTACGATTGGAAACTTGGAACATGGAATTGCAAGTCACTAGGTTTCGCAGGATGTGACAGGATAATCTACGACGAACTACATCCCCGCAACTTCGACATCGTGGCGTTGCAGGAACTTTGTTGGACTGGACAGAAAGTGAGGAAAAGCGGGCATCGAGCGGCTACCTTCTACCAAAGCTGTGGCACCACCAATGAACTGGGAATAGGATTTATAGTGTTGAGCAAGATGCGACAACGTGTGATCGGGTGGCAGCCGATCAACACAAGGATGTGCATGTTAAGAGTTAAGGGCCGTTTCTTGACTGCAGCATCATCAACGTCCACTGCCCACACGAAGGGAGACCTGATGACGAGAAAGAAGCGTTCTACGCGCAGTTAGAGCAAACATACGATGGTTGCTCGCGAAGTGACGTGAAAATCGTTGTCGGCGACATGAACGCGCAGGTAGGAAGGGAGGAAATGTACAGACCGGTAAAACCACGTTCTAATCGACCGACGGTAAATTCTTCTCAGATATAACCAACCCCCCCGTAACTTGACAGATGAGCTCAGTTTCGCGTACCTACTTGCAAATCGCAGATGTCGCTACTGTTCGTAAACAACGAGTCCATCCTTCACTGACGCTACCATTTTTGTCCGAAAACATCTTTTTGTTTCGTGGTGAGTGGAAGCCAACAAGAGGCTAGCGTTTTGTATGAGAAGGACGTATTCAACAGAAGCACAAAAACTAATGTTCATTAAATTGAAATTATTTTGATTTTTTTTTATGTGTTGTAAGAAATGTAATAAAAGCACATGTTTAAACGGTCTTCCATATTATTTGGTGACTGCGCTTGCTAGACCAAAACGATGATCAAACTCGAAAAAAAAAACATCTGCAAATGATTATTTTTAACTTCCATTTTGGCTTTGCCAACAGATATGTAGCTGTAAAATGTTAGCATAAGTAACCTAAATTATTACTTTTTTTTTTACTTATTCGTTTATTTGGAAGACTCGGGCGCCACTTGGGCATAAAATTATTACTTGCTGGTGCTGAATAACCGCACTAGAAGAAAACATGAGTTTCTTATTAATTTTATGAAAGCCGACTATTTTGCCTTTACCCGTTTTAGATATAATTTTCGCTTCTAGTAAACAAATTCATCATGCCGCACTTAATTTACATTTATCTACCACAAAAAAAGCGGAAACAACAAATTAAGTTTTCTGTTTAATGTTTTAATATTTTTTGTGCGGTTTGTTATTGTCGGTTTTCGTCCTTTTCAAAGGTAGCGCTTGCCGCTTTGAATCTGACAGTACCACCCGGACCAAAATTTTTAGGTACGCTGACGTTGTTAGGCAGCTGTCAAGAAGCTCCCGGGTTGGATATAACCAACGTCCGCACATACCGCAGTGCGAATATAGACTCGGATCACTACTTAGTCGCTGTATGCATGCGCACAAAACTTTCGACAGTTATCACCACGCGTCGAAGTCGAACGCCGCGGCTCAACATCGAGCAACTTCATAACGTAGAAGTGGCTCAAGACTACGCGCAGCAGTTAGCAGTGGCCCTACCAACGGAAGAGCAGCTTGGCGCAGCTACACTTGAAGATAAATAAGAAGAACAAGACAAATAAAAAAATTTGTATGGACTAATGACCACGCGGGGGGGGGGGGGGGGGGTGGGGTTGAAAAGTCCCAAAAAATGACCACGTGGTTTATGGACAGCCCCTAGGTAGTACCTTGGCTACAGCGATAGGCTTCGCAACTCCGAATCACAGAAACGACTGGTACGATGACGAATGTGAACAGTTGAAAAACGAGAAGAATGCAGCATGGGCGAGAATGCTGCAACACCGTACGAGAACGAATGAGGCACGTTACAAACAGGCACGGAACAGGCAGAACTCAGTCTTCCGGATGAAGAAGCGCCAGCAGGAAGAACGAGATCGCGAAGCGATGGAAGAGCTGTACCGCGCTAAGGACACACGAAAGTTCTACGAGAAGCTGAACCGCTCGCGCAGAGGCTTTGTGCCACAAGCCGACATGTGCCGAGATAATCACGGGAGTATTCTCACGAGCGAGCGTGAGGTGGTCGACAGGTGGCGGTAGCATTACGATGAGCACCTCAATGGCGACGTTGCAAGTACCGAACGTGGCGTGGTAACAGATCTAGGAGTATGTGCACAGGACGAAAGACTTCCGGCCCCTGACCTTCAAGAGATTGAGGAGGAGGTTGGCCGGTTGAAAAACAACAAAGCCGCTGGAGCAGATCAACTACCAAGCGAGCTTTTAAAATACGGTGGAGAAGCACTGGTGAGAGCACTACACTGGGTCATTACCAAGATTTGGGAGGAGGAAGTATTACCGGAGGAATGGATGGAAGATATCGTGTGTCCCATCTACAAAAAGGGCGACAAGTTGGATTGCGGGAACTACCGTGCGATCACACTACTGAGCGCTGCCTACAAGATACTCTCTCAAATTTTATGCCGCCGTCTATCACCGATTTCAAGAGAGTTCGTGGGGCAATATCAGGCTGGATTTATGGGTAAACGCGCTACAACGGACCAGATGTTCGCCATCCGCCAGGTGTTGCAGAAATGCCGCGAATACGACGTGCCCACACATCACTTGTTCATCGATTTCAAATCGGCGTATGATACAATCGATCGAGAACAGCTATGGCAGATTATGCACGAATACGGATTCCCGGATAAACTGATACGGTTGATCAAGGCGACGATGGATCGAGTGATGTGCGTAGTTCGAGTATCAGGGACACTCTCGAGTCCCTTCGAATCTCGTAGAGGGTTACGGAAGGTGATGGTCTTTCGTGCTTGCTGTTCAACATTGCTTTGGAGGGTGTAATAAGAAGATCTGGGATAAACACGAGTAGGACTATTTTCACGAAGTCCGTTCAGCTGCTTGGTTTCGCCGATGATAGTGATATTATTGCCTGTAAATTCGAGACGATGGCGGAAACGTACATCCGACTAAAGAGTGAAGCCAGGCGAATCGAATTAGTCATTAATGTGTCGAAGACAAAGTACATGATGGCGGGCTCCAGGGAAGAATCACCGCGCCCGCCACCCCGAATTCATATCGACGGTGATGAAATCGAGGCGGTTGAAGAATTCGTGTACTTGGGCTCACTGGTGACCGACGACAACGACACCAGCAGAAAAATTCAGAGGCGCATTGTGGCAGGAAATCGTGCCTACTTTGGACTCAGCAGAACTCTACGATCGAATAAAGTTCGCCGTAACACGAAGTTAATCATCTACAAAACGTTGATTAGACCGATCGTCCTCGATGGGCACGAAACATGGACCCTACGTGCAGAGGACCAACGCGCCCTTAGAGTTTTCGAACGGAAGGTGTTGCGTACCATCTACGGCGGAGTGCAGATGGAAGACGGGACTTGGAGAAGGCGAATGAACCACGAGCTGCATCAGCTGCTGGGAGAACCAACCATCGTCCATACCGCGAAAATCGGGAGGCTACGGTGGGCGGGTCACGTCATCAGGATGTCGGATAGCAACCCGACTAAAATGGTTCTCGGGGTCATCCGACCGGAACAAGAAGACGTGGAGCGCAGCGAGCTAGGTGGGTCGACCAAGTGGAGGACGATCTGCGGACCCTACGCAGAGTGCGGAACTGGAGACAAACAGCCATGGACCGAGTGGAATGGAGGCGGCTACTATGTACAGCAGAGGCCACCCCGGCCTTAGCCTGACCGGTAAGGTAAGTACTTAGAGGAAGTCCTCAAGAAGTCCTGAAGAAAATCTTGGAGAAATCTGCGGATAAATGTCAAAAGGAACTCTTGAAGGAATCCATGGAATACTCTTGGACTTCTTCCACAAATGTGTGATGGGAAAAACATATTTTCCGAATGATCTCTTTACGTTATTATTTACGCACTAAAATTTCGTTTGTCGTGACGTTCATTTCTGCCCGTCATCATCCAACATGGATCTTGTGGGAAGGTGCGGAAAGCCTCACATACTGCTTGACTAGAAATGGAAACCATAAAAAAAATCTATACTGAGCAATAATCATAACAAACGTGATCAGACCGCGCGTTCCATTGGCAAAGTGGTTCGCTACCCGAACGAGCAGCCTCAACTCCCCAGTAAAACCAAATCGAAACCAAGCTAATCGAAATTGAAACATTTTTCCGCTTGATCTTTTTCCTCCGCCTTCACCTCCCGTCTCGCCCCAGTTTGTGAGCGAAAATCAATTTCGTCTACTCGGTGGGGCCTAAATCGCGCGTGCCATAAAAACGCTCTCGGCTAGCACCACCCCGCCAGTCAGTGGACCAGCAGACCGTTCGAACCCACTCTGGAAAGAATCGAACCATTATTAGGCTTTATGGATGCACATTTGAGCACAATAATCGCGGAGAGTCTGTGGCCCATATGGCTCACCGTGGCGGCGCGCGGCGACGACGGCGGCCGTATGCATCAATTTGAGACAGTTTTTGTTTTCCATTTGAGCGTGTGGTGCAATTTTCGGTCGACAGCGTAGATCAAACCATTTGGGCGGAAAATGAGTAGCGGTGGTTAATTTGGTTACACTATACTGACTGACTGTTTTGCGGTGGAAATGTGTTCCACTCACTCTCCTCCACTCGTTTGATCCGCAAGGTTTGTCGCTTGCGAAGCGTTTAAGTCGTTTGGTTTTAGCGGTTTTAGTCGGGTTGGAATTGGGTAAGCTAGCTGGCTGCAAGTGGCAACATTATGTTGGCTAATGCTTTTTTGGAAATTGATTGGAGATTATCTGAGGTTTGATTACTGGAATGAATTGCCAAACGAAATTTACTTTTATGCATCACAAAAGACTGCCACAGAAAAGTCTGTGACCTACTGGATATACTTCTATCTATCCACACACAGGATAGCTCAGATCAATCTTCAGCAAAAAATTATCCAATTATTATCCATTCATAAAGCCCTACCATCACACAGAAAACCAATCGACCACGTTTGAAAGGTGGCTGCGGCATTTCGATGAGCACCTCAATGGCGAAGTTGCAAAAACCAAAGGTGGTGTGGTAACTGATCTAGAGGTACGTGCGCAGGACGAAAGCCTGTCGGTCCTTAACATCCAAGATATTGAGGAGAAAGTTGGCCAGTTGAAAAACAAGATAGCCGCTGGACCAGATCAAATACCAAGCGAGATTATAAAATACGGTGGAGAAGCACTGGTGGGAATAGTACACTGGGTCATTACCAAGATTTGGGAGGAGGAAGTAGGAGGGAGGAGGAATAGTTGGAAGATATCGTGTAACCCATCTACAAAAAGGACGACGAGTTGGATTGCTGGAACTATCGTGCGATCACTGTACTGTGCGCATCCTACAAGATACTCTCTCAAACTTTATGCTACCGTCAATCACCAATTTCAAGAGAGTTCGTGGGGCAATATCAGGCTGGATTCATGGTGAACGTGCTACAACGGATCAGATGTTCGCTATCCGCCAGATGTTGCAGAAATGCCGCGAATACAACTTGCCTACACATTACTTGTTCGTCAATTTTAGATCGGCGTTTGATACAATCGATCGAGAACAGCTATGGCAGATTACGCACGAGTACGGATTCCCGGATAAACTGGTACGATTGATCAAGGCGACGATGGATCGAGTGATGTGCGTAGTTCGAGTATCCGGGACACTCTCAAGTGTCACTTGTGTTGCCGATGAAATAATTCTTTACACACAATTCAGATTGCACTTGGATGTCTGTTCTCTATGGTTTAACCTTAGTAAGGTCTTAGGGTCTTTTTGACCTTTTTCAAATTTCAATTCTTTGAAGCTTTTGTTTGGCAAATCCTAGCAATCTGAAATTTTCTAACATTTTTTTTCGCGGAAATAAACATTTCTCAAAAATCAGTAGCTTGTTCGATTTCGGATCTCTTTGGCTCAAATAAAAAGGGCACATGTCTAGTTTTGAAAACTACCGGAGAAATCCGGATTCGGTCACTGTGGCTGCTTCAACTGAAAACTGCCGCTTTAAAGACCCTAATTTTGGCAAGCTATAACTTTACAACTAAACAAATAATTAGGACCGTTCAAAAATCATTGGGAAGGTATACACGAGGACTTTGATTAAATATATTAATACTCATCAATGATTATTGAGAACCGGTTCCGGAACATCCGAAAAGACATTTTCGCCTTTCTCGTACACTAAGTGTACTGGAAAAGCTATATGATCACTTCAAAAATTACTTTTTGATTGAAGGCCCGGAGGGTCGAGTCACATATACCAATCAACTCAGCTCGACGAATTGAGGTGATGTCTGTGTGTATGTGTACAAAAAAACTCGCATCACTTTTTGGCAGTAAACCTCAACCGATTTTGATGATCGACGATTCATTTGACGTGGAATCTGGTCCCATTATTTCCTATTGAAAATGGTTCGGATCTGTCCAGCCGTTCCGGAGTTATGGCCATTTAGGTGTTCCGGACCAGTACTCTTGGAAGGGGCCATACATAAAACATGTAACAAACACATACATGCGACACATCAAACTGTGGCATTTTGGATAACCTGATGAACAGTAAGCTAGAAAACATTCTCAGACCATATCTAAACCGGAAGTGTTCCGGAAACTGTTCCGGATTTCCCGCCGGAAGTGGCCAAATGTAAAATGTGAACCAAAGCCACACATTAAATTGCGGCAATTTCGATAACCTGATGAACAGTTAGCAAGAAAATAGTCTCAGACCCTGAACCGGTTGTAATCCGGAACCGTTTCCGGGTGTCCCGCCGGAAGTGGCCAAATATAAAAGTGAACCAAAGTCATGCATGCGACACATCAAATTGCGGTAATTTCGATAACCTGATGAACATTTGTTGTGTTCCGGAACCGATTCTAGATGTCCCGCCGGAAGTGGCCAAATACAACAGTGAACCAAATCGATGCATGCGACATGTCAAAGCGCGACTTTTTTGATAATTCAATGACAGGTTGGCAGAAAAAAGACTCAGACCATATCTAAACCGGTAGTGTTTCGGAACCGGTTCAGGATGTCCCGCTGGAAGTGGTAAAATATAAAAGTGAACCAAACCCATGCATGCGATACATCAACGTGCGGCAATTTCGATAACCTGATGAATAGTTAGTAAGAAAACAGTCTCAGACCATATCTGAACCGGTAGTATTCCGGAACCGGTTCCGGGTGTCTCGCCGGAAGTGGCCAAATATTATAGTGAATCAAATCCATGCATGCGACATAGCAAAGCGCAGCTTTTTCGATAATGAAAGCTTGACATGAAAAAAGACTCAGGCCATATCTGAACTAGCGGTTCCGGAAGCTCCGCCGGAAGTGGCCGTATATAAAAATTTTCAAAACTTTTGCTTGCGGCACATCAAATCACGGCTTTTCCAACACCGGTTATCAAGGAAGTATGCTAAGACCACTTTATGGACTATCAGTAGATTTTAGGTAACATGATGAACAGTTGCAAGAAAATAGTTGCAAGCCATATCAATGTGTTACGGAACGGATACTGGGTGCCCCGCCAGAAATGGTCAAATGTAAAAGAGAACCAATACATGCGACATCTGAATGACTTCTTCAGTAACATGATAAACGGTTGGCCAACAAATAATCTCAGACCATATTTGGGAGAACCAGTAGTGTTCCAGGACTGGTGACGAGACGATCATCGGTATACCCACTAAAATTTCCGCAGGTAATTCCTCTAAGAGTTTACTGAAGAAACTATTGAAGGTATCCCAGGTCGGTCTCCTATAGGAAATCTGCTGGAAAAGTTATGGAAACAATGTTCCGAGGAACTCTTAAGGTAATTTCAGGACGATCGCGTGTAGAAATTTCCTGAAGAGCTACTGAACGAAATTCCGGAGATCCACTGAAGGAATTTCTGCTAGAGAGATTACCGGTAGAAACCCTAGAAGAATTTTCGGTGGAATTCCTAAGAGGATTCCTGTGGAAGTCCTTGAGGAATTCCTGATGGAACTCCTACAGGAAGTTGCGGTTAAGCTCACCTAGTCTAGTCTAGTCTAGTCTACACATACACAGCCATTCATTGAAAGAATCCTGGAAAATGATGGAATCGACTAATTCCATCATTTTTCTTGTCTTTATTAATCCTTGCAGCACATCTGAGATGTATTACAAACATTAAAGCGGCCAGGCCTACTGCGCAGCGTTGTTATTGTTAATGAAATCAAAGAACGGGGACATCTCGTACCAACCGTTCCGTATACGAAGCATGAAAATGAAATGTTAACGGTGGGAGTGAAGTTTCTAAGAAGGTTAATGTCACTCCTAGGTCCTTGGAATTCTGGGATGGGACACAGGTATTTACTAGACGTGTGCGCCGCCGCGCCGCGCCGCCGTCGCCGACGATTTTTCCACGCCGCCGCCGCCAGTTAAATTGACCCGGCGCGCCGCTGTTCATATTTTTGCACGCCGCCGAACAAAATTTCCCACGCCGATGAGAAAATAACAAAGATTTTTTTCTCATCAACCTATTTAAATCTGATACCAATGACAGTGATAATATTTGAACAGATTTTTTTTTCCTTATGCATATGTATTAGGTCATTCCTTTGGATATTTCTAGGAACTGGTACAGTTAAAATATTCTTCTAGACATTCTTTCAGGGATTCCTTTAAAAATATGTTAATGAATTCATCCTGGAATTCTTTCAACTTCGTCCATGAATTATTGTCAGAGATTTCTCTTGGAAGATTTCTAAATATTTTTTTTAATAAATCCTTGTAGGACTTCAATTAAGGGTTTCTGAAAGAGAGTTTTCAGCAATTTGTTTAGGAACTCTTTCTAGAACTATTTCAGAAAATTCCCTGAGATACTTTCATATAACCCTGCAGGGATTCGTTCAAGAATATCTCCAGGGATTTCTTCAGGAATTAGAAAGACAATTTATTCAGAAATTACTCCAACACAGCTAGTTTTGAAAGAGAGGCAGGCCAAGTTCCGATGCGAACGTCGAGCAATAAAGAAGAAGAAGAATAACAGCTAGTTTTGATTACCGACTTCGGTAATATTTTACTGGGTTTTTGAACTGCTGAATACCCAGTAGTTTTACAGTTACCAAAAGTCAGTAAATTGAAAAAAAAATCGATTGTCAAAAATTACCGAACAAGTCAGTATATTTTGTAGGGAAACTTTACTGGCTTTCGCGGTATTTTGTTTGTTGATTTTTTGTTGTGCTGTGCTTCTCAATTTTCCGGATGATTTTCGGAGCCCGGTTATCCGGTTCATGCATTATTATTCCAGATCTTCTTGCCTTGCTGGGTGAAACAAAAATCAACGACGATCGGAGTAGAACATGGGAAGCCACGCAGCTCATACCACAGCAAGGGCATGCAGCTGTAGATGCTTATATGAAGTAAAGCCTGCTGAAGTGCCGGATGATCTTGTTGACATATAAGCTGCGTCTGCTTTCTATTAGAACCTATTAGCACAATTACCTATCTTACCTGTCTGATGTTATGATCATTGATTTTTATTACTTACCCAGATTGGAAAGGAAATTGCAAATGCAGCTATACTTCAAAAAATATTGTAGTGCTGCTGGTACTCTTGCTGTTTGACAGCTGGCCCAAGAGAGAAGTATGTTTTCATTTGTTTTAATGAAAGTTTGGTGATGATGATGATGATGATGATGATTGTGTACCCACCATCAGCGCAAGGATTACCTATGGCTGCAGAGTCATACCGGAACGGAATGATCTACCTGATGGTTTGTTGTAGCAGGGTAAGCTAAATTCACTGGAGACCTTCGGAAAACAACATGATAGTTGTTATCTCGTGACAAAGTCTGGCCACCCCACGAACATTTGCCCGGAAACCAGTTCATTTAACTTCCTTAGGCTACCCCTCCGAAATCCCCATATATGTCATGTCCAAATATAAAAAGTAATAATAAGGAACGAACTCACCGGATAATCCTGACCAGCTGGTTTTCTATGTTTGGCTTTGGGCTCAGCATGCAAACGGTCCAACCATATTAAATGTGCACTCGTTCACACCACTCGCTGATTCTTCGATCGTCCATTGAAGAATCCGAAAAAAATACATAAGCGAGAATACCCGACGCACTGAAAAACAATCTCTTGGATACTAGCATTTCCGAACTCGGAATAACGACGGACACGAGCACCACGATGCGGGCAATGTGGTCTCTTGCCACCGAGCCATCGTCGATCGTTTACACAAAGTGCGAACGAAAAACACAAAGAAAAATACGAAAACGCAGTAAAGACGAAATGCGGCATGTTTCAGCCTCCGCGCCCTGCTTGTCACTGACGACCGACAACCGTTCGCTCTTCCATCAGCGTTCCACTCAAGTACGAACGAAAACACAAAGAAAAATACGAAAACGCGGGAACGACGAAATGCGGCATGTTTCAGCCTCCGCGCCCTGCTTGTCACTGATGAAAGTTTGGTAACCAAACAAAAACTACTGAAAGTCGGTGCATTCAGTAGAAAAATTAGTCACAGAATGTCAATGTCGCAAGTATTCGTGTGACCAACATCTAGTTTGCCACGCCCTTACAGCGTCAGTATCGGTCCTAGAAGTGTCAAACCAATTTTTACAATCAAAACAAAAGATCCACAACAACATCTGTATTCTAAAATGATGGATAAATACAGCTGAGGTATGAAATGAAATAAATTATTTTACTGGCTACAGCGCCATTAGCGATCTAATTTCTCATACATCTACTGTGCATTCCTTTGCTGATTTTTTACTTTATTCAGCAAAGTACCACAACATTTCAAGTTCAGTTTCTGGACTGTACTCAGGAAAAAGCAATATGTTTTACTCGCAATCGGAAAAATTTTCATAAAATTCCCGTTTTGTAGCTAATTCTGTGCCCTAAATTGCAAGCACAGTAAAATAAGTTAATACTGAATTTCTAATTCTTGAATTCTTGAATTATTTTCAGAATTTTCAGAGAATTTTCAGCGTTTTTTTTTCAAAAATATTTCCTGGGGTTCCTTTAGAGACTCCTCCGGGAATTCTTTGACATATTTCTCCACAGATGTTTACAGAAGTATTTTATGAAATGACGTAAACCATGTTGGAGTTACTTTTCGAAGGTTACTTGAGAAAAGTTCTAAAAAAATGTTCAAAAAACATCCTGATGAGATTTAGTTTTATTGAAACTATTTCAGAAACAATTCTTGGGGGAGCTCGTGGAGAAGTCTCTTGGGAATACCTGGAAGAACTCCTGAGATTCATTACAAAAGGACAAAAGTTCAGTTAATTGAACGCAGTGGCTTAATTTCCCCAATAGAGGGATGAAAAAAATAATCCTGAGAAGGCTTTGGAGGAATTTTTAGTAGAATTTTCTGAGAAATTCTGAAGGGCATCTTTGAGGAGTTTCTGAATTAAATCATGAAGAAGTTTCTGAAGGAATCCTTAAAAAACTCTACAGAAATCCTTGAAGAAATTGTAAACAAAGATACTAGAAGAATTCGTGAATAAATCTCCTAATGATTTTTTGATGAATGATTTGGAACAAACCCTGAAAGAACTCTTGGACATACTTCTTGATTCTTTATGAATTTCTTGCGCAATTTCTGAATGATATTAGTGGATAAAATTTCCTGATACAATTTCCCTAGAAGAACTTATAAGTATTCTTTAAGGAATCACCAAAATAAATTTCCTAAAATGTGCATTTTTAAAATGAATTTCTGATGCAATGCGTGGAAAACTAGAGAATGCTGTGCAGTAATTCCAAGCAGAATTCCCTGGAGAAACGTTAAGAAATACATCCTGAAGTGATTTCTAAAGGAACTCCTGAAAGAAACTCTGAAGAGATTTTTTAAGGGTCACCGGAAAAAAATCTGAAAGAATCCCTGAAGGAAGGATTTTAAAAATCTCTAGGGTAGTTTACGATTCCACTTTTGGAGGAATATCTGAGAATCTTCTAGAAAGCCTTTTGGAGAAACTTACAGAAGAATCTATTCAGAATTTTCTGAAGAACCTTTAAACCTTTTATACAAAATAGATGAAAATAATAACACAGCGCAACATTTTTTTGTCTCAAGAGCAAACTTATGTGTCTCCGAAGGATTTTGGGCTGCTAAATCCGAATCCGGGCTCAGATTTGCTCCAACACGTCACAATTTTGAGCTTTACCTCAATTTATAGGGCAAAATATGCGATTTTGGGCTTTTTTGACTGCAAGCCATTAAGCATGGAAATATTTTTTTTTGAGCAATCATAAAGTTAATTGGTCAATTAACATCTAAATTAACGACTCATGCAAAATATTTCGTTTTACCTAATCAAATTTGATAGATTTAAGCAATTTATGTTAGTATGAAAACTTGCATGCAACTTTTGGAGGGTGACTTGTATGGGAAATATCGTACCTAACATAAATCGCTTAAAACTATCAAATTCGATTTGGTAAAACGATTTTTTTTTGCATGAGTCGTTAATTTAGATGTTAATTGACCAATTAACCTTTAGATTGCTTAAACAAATATTTCCATGCTTAATGACTTGCAGTCAAAAAAGCTCAAAATCGCCTATTTTGCCGTATAAATTGAGGTGTAGCTCAAAATTGTGACGTGTTAGAGCAATTCTGAGCACGGATTCGGATTCAGCGGCCCAAAATCTGTCAGAGACACATAAGTTTGCTCTTGAGACAGACCAAAAGTCAATTTTTGTTACGCTGTGTAATTTAGGCACAAAAAAAAACAATTTTTTCTGTATTGACGTTTTTTAACGACTATAAATTGCACTTCACTAAAGAAATAATAATAAAAAATTTGGTCACGCCGATTACGCCGCCGCCGCCGCCGCCGAATAAGATGTACGGCGTGGCGCCGGCGTCGCCGCCGCCGCTGCCTCAAATTACTATACACGCCGCCGCCGGTGAAAACTTCTTCGGCGCACACGTCTAGTATTTACCCTTTATGCCCTGGCCCTTATGCCTAGGCTTAAGCACCTTTACTCGCTCAGGAAGTTGCGGTTGAGCTCATCTCTGGCGAAACTCCTTTATGATTTTTTGTAGGAAATCCTAGCAGTTTTCCCGATGGAAAGCCTAGATAAATTTTCGGTGAAAATCCTGGAACAATTCTCTAACGCTGGAACTTTTTGAAGAATCTCTAGCGGAATTGCTAGAGGACTTTCCGGTGAAACTCCTCAGGGTAGTTTCCGGTGGTACTCCTACAATAATTTGCTCAAGGCACTACTGTGGGAATTTGCGGTGGTACATCTGAAAGAATTTACGGTTGAACTTCTTTTTCTGTCGTTGCGACTCTGAAAAAAAAAAATCGAATGGACTGCAAAGGAGAATTTCTGGTGGAGTTCTTAGAGGAATTTTCAGTAGAGCTTTCAGAAGAATTCCTATTGAAGTTTCTACAGAAATTTTCCAGAGTAACAATAGGAGAAATCATTTCAAGAATTCTTGAAGCAATTCCCTTCGAAACTTCTAGAAGAATTTTTGGAGAAATGTTGGGTGGAGAAAAATTCCCGGTACAATTTCCGCAAGAATTTCTGCTGAACTTCCCCGTAAAAATTCGAGAAATATTTGGTGGAGCTCATAGAAAAATTCTCTTTGGAACTCCTTGATAAATTCCCGGGTGGAACTCCGAGAGAGATTCCTGCTGTAATTCCTTCTGTAATCTCAAGTCTCAAGTCAAGTGGAAGTCTTAGAGAAGTTCCCATCGGATCTTCTGGAGGAACTCACGGTGGATTTGCTGGAGGAATTCACGATGAATCTCCTACAACAATAGTTGGATATGAGTGAAGGAGGATCAGTGAAATTCTCACAGGAATTCCCAGAGGAAATCCTAGAGGAATTCCCATTGGATCTTCTTGAGAAATAATTTGTGTAACTCAAAGAAATATGATGGAACTCCTAGAGAAATTCACTTTGGAACTCCTTGCAGAATTCCTAAAAAACTTTCGGTGAAACTGCTAGAGGGTTTTTCTAAGGAACCCCTAGAGGGGAATGCTTCTCCCAGTGGAACTTCCAAGGAAATTGCCGGCGGAAGAATTTCCGGTGGAACTCCGAGAGGAATTTCCAATGGTTCTTTTGGAGGAATTTTCGTTGGAATTGCAAGAGGATTTCTTCACAGGACTCTTGTAGGAATTTGAGGTAGAACTCCTACAAGAATGTTTGTTGTAACTTCCTCTTTCGATCAGAACTAATGAATTAACTACTACCCAGACGGATCCGGTCGTGTTCGGTTCTGCCTACCACCAGTCCGACCTTTGCTGCTTCACGTTTTAGGCGGGTGTACAGCTCTGCACCCGCTCCAAATGTTCTGGCAATAATGTCCATGTCGCCCGCAAAGCACACTAATTGACCGGATTTTGTGAAAATCGTTCCCCGGCTGTTGTACCCGGCTCGTCGCATCACACCTTCCAGAGCTATATTGAAGAGTAGGCATGAGGGTCCGTCACCTTGTCGCAGTCCCCGGCGAGATTCGAATGAACTGGATAGTTCACCTGAACCCCTAACGCAGTTTTGCATACCGTTCATCATTGCTTCCATCCGTCTAGTCAGCTTTCCATGAAAACCGTTTTCGTCCATGATTCTCCATAGCTCTGCGCGGTCGATACTGTCGTATGCCGCTTTGAAGTCGATGAACAGGTGATGCGTTGGGACCTGGTATTCACGGCATTTCTGTAGGATTTGCCGTACGGTAAAGATCTAATCCGTTGTCGACCGGCCGTCGATGAAGCCGGCATGATAACTTTCCATGAACTTATTCGTTTTAGGTGACAGACGACGGAAGATAATCTGAGATAGCACTTTGTAGGCAGCATTCAAAATAGTAATCGCCCTGAAGTTCTCACATTCCAAATGGTCGCCTTTCTTGTGAATGGGGCAGATTACTCCTTCCTTCCACTCCTCCGGTAGCTGTTCGGTTTCCCAGATCCTGACTATCAGCCGATGCAGACAGGTGGCCAACTTTTCTGGGCCCATCTTGATGAGTTCAGCTGCGATACCATCCTTACCAGCTGCTTTGTTGGTTTTGAGCTGATGAATGGCATCCTTAACTTCCCTCAGCGTGGGAGTTGGTTCATTTCCGTCCTCCGCTGCACTTGCGTCGTCGTTTGCGCCGTTGCCGTGGTCTCCCGTGCCTACGTTCTCCACGCCATTCAGGTGCTGATCTAAGTGCTGCTTCCACCTTTCGTCCACCGTCAAGAGGCCTCCGTCTTTATCCCTGCATATTTCGGCTCGCGACACAAAGTCATTGCGGGATGCGTTGAGCTTCTGATAGATCTTCCGTGTTTCTTGGAAACGGGACAGCAGTTCCATTTCTTCACACTCCGCTTCTTCCAGGTGGCGCTTTTTCTCCAGAAAGAGGCGGGTCTGCTGTTTCCGCTTCTGTTTGTAACGTTCCACGTTCTGTCGGGTCCCTTGCTGCAGCATTACCACCCTCGCTGCGTTCTTTTCCTCCAAAACCGTTCTGCACTCTTCGTAGAATCATTCGTTCCGTCGGTTCCGTTCCACGTACCCGATGCTCTCGGATGCGTCGTTGATGGCTGCTTTCACTGTACTCCAGCAGTCCTCTAGAGGGGCCTCATCGAGCTCGCCCTCGTCTAGCAACGCGGCCTCGAGATTCTGCGTGTATGCTGAGGTGACATCCGGTTGTTTCGGTTGCTCTAGGTTGTACCATGGCGGTCGCCGGTACCGTACATTGTTGATGACGGAGAATTTTGGGCGCAGTTAACTATCTACAAAACGCTGATTAGACCGGTAGTCGTCTATGGACACGAAGCATGGACTCCAACGTGCCCTTGGAGTTTTCAAACGGAAGGTGTTACGTACCATTCACGGCGGAGTGCAGATAGAAGACGGGACTTGGAGAAGGCGAATGAACCACGAACTGCATCAGGGGCTGTTCATAAACCACGTAGACCAAAATTTGGCCATCTCAGACCCCTCCTCTTCCCTCGTAGACTTTTGTCCATACAAATTTTGAAATTTGTGCGGAGCGTAGACTTTGGCCAAACCACCCCCCCCCCCTCTCCCCAAAAAGTCTACGTGGTTTATGAACGGCCCCTCAGCTGCTGAGAGAACCAGCCATCGTCCGCTGCGAAAATCGGGAGGCTACGTGACCCACCCAGGTAATCAGGATGTCGGATAGCTACGTGGTGCGCAGCAAGCTGAGTGGGTCGATCAAGTGAAGGAAGAGTGCGGAACTGGAGACGCACAACTATGGACCGAGTAGAATGGAGACGACTCCTATCTACAGCAGAGGACACTCAGGCCTGATCGGTTAGGTAAATAAGCAAAGCTTTCTCTCTCTCATAGACGCGAATAATTTGAAACAGTATTAATCATCAACTCATATCGCTTAAACAAGTTCCAACCATATCGTTCTTACTAAAGATTCCATTTCACAATCGCCGTAGAGCATAAATACCCCCGTTCCAATAGGTGACGATGCATATCAGAAGCTGTTTCATGCACCAGCAAACGCCCAACCGCTCATTAGAGCACAACGCGCGACAAAATTATTGGAATCAGCATTTTTCCACGGAAAGTTTCACTTTTTTCCTCGTCGTCTACCCACCGATCGTCAATAAAGTCGTGGGTTTATCTTTAGAAATAGAAATAGAAATAACCCGAGCCAAGCGAGCGTAATTCAGTCAACTCTCGATCGATTGCGCTCCGATTATTGTTCCAGTCGAAGTCCGCAAGGCAATCTCTCTCTGGCATTTATGCTGAAACTAATTTTCTATATGGCGGCCACAATAGATCAAACCACGTACGATCATCGGCCGGTGCTAATCAATAACCGCCACCAGCCTGGATGAACACGATCCAGTTGTGCTGTGATGTCGAAAGTGATTGACAAATAAACGACCTGTTCCCACAACAACGGACGGTCGAACGAACAACGGTTCACTGCTGTTTGGTTGGTGTCTTTGCAGACTCACGTCGCGGTGCGGTTAAGGGTCTTATATTGGCCCTATTGGGGCCAATCGGTATACAAACAATCGCCATCGGACGACTTGTTCCAATGTCATCGTCGCGGCGCACTGTCGTAACGGGGCTGAAGCAGGGAGAGAAGAAAGCCCAATAACCTAAACTGGGTCAATTTCTAAATTTGTATTCCACACTCGAACGGGGGGACGGATCGGCTAATGTTGTGGTGGTGGTAGAAACTAATCGGATTGGGATTCGCCCGTCATCGTCATCGCAGTACGCGCGCTCAATCGTGTTCGTCGCGCCATTAGGTCACGCAAATATTGACTGCGAGACTTAACGTTCTGGGAATTGGAATTGTTGGACTAGGGAATCGAATTGAGGGATCGATACAAGTGGAGGCAATGGAGAATGCCGTCCATGTAGCCGTCGTTGGGGGCTGAGAATGGGTCATTGTCATTATGCATTATATTACTTACTAATACTTTCAGTTATGAACACCTATGATGGTACCGAGGCCAAATTTATGTAGGCTTCTTGTATTTCTTTGTTGACGCTGTTGGCAACGCACGCCAACACCAACACTTTCACCAAACACAGGAACAACCGGAGCAGCCAGCCACCGATCGGTCTCGAGCGCCAACGGTGCCGAACCGCTCAAAAACCTTCTGCAGAGATTTGGCCAAGCACTACACTATCTTTGCCCTTCGATCGTCTACCTTCCAATTGCGTGTCCTGAAAAGGACTCTGAATAACTCTGCTAACTCTTGTGATAATGGAAGGTAGCGAGAAATGTTGGCATCTGATAGCAGCAGCAGCAGCCAAACGATGAAACCACGCAGAAGCAGAATGGTTATGAGCGGCGGCGAAATCCAGTGGAGACGATCGGTAGCTGCATCCAAACTGGAACGGGGAAGCAGCGGAATTCAAACTGCGGCGGAATCCAAGCAGCGACTAGACCAGCAACTGTGTGCTTCCATCCGCAGGGCTCAGCTTTCTTGGAGTGATAACACCACAACTTGATTTTTCACGTTTTATTGTTCACTGTGTAAATTACAAAATACGAATGACAGATTTTCGGAGCTAGATGCTCTTTTATAGTTGTCGTCGGTGAGAGAAAAAAAAACAAAAAAAAAGCTTATTCAAATTCATTTCTGATTGGTCCACCAATCAGAGACCTTGTTTGTTCGGGTTGTACATTATTGAGGAATAGCGTCGTTTACGCGAGCAATGTGTTAGTGGGAATGGGTGACCGTACGCCCGCGGCCGGCTCGGGGTTAGTGTATGTAATTTTTATATGGATGGGAATGGGAAAAGGATGAAGAAACAAAATAGGTGCGTTGCTCTTGCGCTGCTGTTACCAGGGCGGAGTACGGCTCGTCGTGATGATGGGTCGTGCTATTTTCGCTATCGCGGACATACACCCGCCGCGCAAGAGATGAGTGTCCCTCATTTGCCACCGTTGGGATCCTGGTCGGATGACCGATTATCTTCTATAGGTAGGAGAGAAAGTTTATTAATTGGGCGTCGATATACTGAGTCACCTACGCGAACATCAACTGCTCTAACCAGTTCGTCACTCCCTGGATACACTGTGACAATTCTGGCCATCTTCCATTGCTGCGGAGGCAAATTCTTGTCTTCCAGTAAAACAACCTGACCTGGAACCACATTTGCGGCGTGACGATAGTTTTTCCCTCTTGGTTGTAGACTGGTCAAATAATCCCGCACCCACGATCTCCAAAAATGTTCCCTCATTAACTGTAAGTGCTGCAAGCGGCTCAAGCGGTTTGTCTTAACCGAGTCATATGAAGGCTCAGGAATCGCATTCATCGGTCGCCCAATGAGAAAATGCGATGGTGTAATCACGTCACCGTCGGAAGGATCGTCGGAGAGAGAGAAAAGCGGACGTGAATTAAGAATAGCCTCCACCTGCGCCAACAAAGTACCAAATTCCTCAAAAGTCAGGGGAGTATCTCCTACAATCCGCTTCAAATGATACTTTGTACTCTTCACTGCCGCCTCCCAGAGACCTCCGAACTCCGGAGCTTCAGGCGGGATGAAGTTCCATGCTATCTCCTTCGATTGACAAAACGAACCAATATCCTTAACAAAAGCTTCGTCACGAAACAACAGAAAAAGATTGTGCAGTTCTGCCTTGGCACCCCGAAAATTAGATCCGTTGTCGGAATGCATTTCGCGTGGAACACCCCGCCGGCTAACAAATCTTTGTAAGGCTGCTACAAAAGCAGCCGTAGACATGTCCGACACCAGCTCAAGGTGAAGAGCTTTGGTTGTCAAACATACAAATACAGAAATATATGCCTTTATGACCACAGGTTTTCTTGTCCCTTGTTTCACCAGAAATGGCCCAGCATAATCAACACCGGTCACCTCAAAAGGAGCTTCACAAATTACCCGGACTGACGGCAAATTACCCATGTATTGTGTAACTCCCTTGGGCCGTGAGCGAAAGCAACGGACGCAATTTCGTGTAATTTTTCGAACAGCAGATCTAGAACCCATCAGCCAAAAACGTTGTCGCAAGGCGGACAGCAGACCTGTCGGTCCAACGTGCATATTCTCCTCATGATATGCACGAATGATGAGGTCCGTTAAGTAGTGTTTCGGAAGAATGTATTGGTGCTTCATTTGCAACGGCAATCGAGAGTTTTGGAGCCTGCCTCCTACTCTCAACGCACCATCCTGGAGAAATGGACCTAACATACCGACCACCCTACATGGTTCATTGTTCTCCACGCGATGCACCTCATCCAACAAAGCCTCGTGTTGAATCAGCACTACAATCGTATGCAGAGCTGTTCTGAGCTCGGATATTGTAGGCAAAACTTCCCTAACGCGATTTTCAACGACCTTTTCACGACAATTCTTTATGAATCGTTGGACATAAGCAAGAACACGTTGGAGCTTCCGAAAACTACTAAATCGCTTGAAAAGAGGAAGATCGTCGACGTTGAGTACATTGACAAGAACCAAACAAGACGACTTCATTTCCGGGAGCTCGCAGTCACGAATCTCCTCGATCACTGCTGGTTCGTAGTCTTGTGAGTGAAGGAACGTTGGACCATTCCACCACAACGCGTTACCCTTTAAAACATCGGGAGACTGACCCCGAGAGACAACATCAGCGGGGTTTTCCTTCGATCGAACATAGCTCCATTGGGTATGTTGGTTCTCTTGAACAATCTCAACGACACGATTCCGAACAAACGGTTGAAGCACTGTGGGTGACTTACGCAACCAGGCAAGTACTATCTGACTGTCTGACCACAGATGGAGAACAGAAACGTCAACGGAAAGAATCGGAAACACCTTGCGAACCAAACGTGACAGCAGCAGTGCTGCGCAAAGTTCCTTTCGTGCAATCGTCATATCGTGCAAGGGAGCTATCTTACTTTTACTGCATAGCAGCTGAACGCTACATTCACCCTCAGCGCTGACACATCGAATGTAAATACAAGCCCCGTAAGCCAATCCGGATGCATCAGCGAAGCCGTGTATTTCCAAAGCAACGTAGGGGAAACAAAACACCGATCTTGGAACCTTGATTTCATTCACGCCCTTCAAGCATTCACAAAATCGCTGCCAATCAGCCAACAAATCTCCTTCCAAAGGAGAGTCCCAATCCATTTTGGCCAACCATGTTCGCTGCATCAGTTGTTTTGCCAAAACAACGACGGGCGACAGAAAACCAACCGGGTCAAACAGCCTTGCACATTTCGAAAAAACCTGTCTTTTGGTTACCGGAGTAGGTTCTGATGGAGAATTGTCAATAGCGTAGAGAAACTCGTCACTGATCGGGTCCCATATCAATCCGAGAGTCTTAATGACCTCGTTGGCCGATAGCTGATCAAGTTGAAGCAGCTTTTCACGTTCGGATTCGGGAATGTCAGCCAAAATCATTTCATTGTTAGCACACCACTTGTGTACTGGAAAACCACCCTTTCCTAGGAGAGCTTGCAGCTGGTGGCAGCTTTCAACAGCTTCTTCGATTGTATCGGTACCGGAAATAACATCGTCTACGTAACAGTCCTCAACTACTATGCGAGCTGCTAACGGAAACTCAGGCCCCTGGTCCTCACACAGCTGTACCAATGACCGAGTGGCCAAAAACGGAGCTGCAGCTGTACCGTATGTCACAGTCTGCAGCTCAAGAACCCTTAGCCTCTCTGTAGGATTCGAACGCCAAAAGATACGTTGGACGGACGTTTGATCAGGGTGGACACGAACCTGTCTGTACATCTTAGTAATGTCAGCAGTAAACACGAAACGATGCATTCGGAATCTCAGCAAAATACTGAACAGATCGCTCTGCACAGTAGCACCGACCTGCAGCACATCGTTCAGTGATGCGGCTGAGGAACACGACTTAGCTGATGCATCAAAGACAACCCTTAGTTTGGTGCTTGAACTGTCGGGTCGAAGCACGGCATGATGAGGCATGTAATATTTCATCATACCAGGACGGTCTTCGATCTCACGGATCTCCTTGCAATGCCCCAAACGCTCGTACTCTTCGATGAAGGCCGAATACTGGGCTTGCAAGTCCGGCTGTTTACGTAAACGCTTTTCTAGGAAAAGGAACCGGCGGAGAGCCATCGACCTATTATCCTCAAGCAGGTGCAGATTACTTCGGAATGGGAGTTTCACTACAAATCTACCGTTTGAATCCCTTTGGTGCGACTGACGGAACAGTTCCTCACACTCCTGCTGCTCCGTAGAAGAAGCAGACTGAACATCGACTTCTTCGATTTCCCAAAATCGCTTAATTGCATCGTTAAGAGACTCAACTGTTACGGAATTCACTTGTAGAGGATTTACGACAACTGATGATTCGTCTTGGATCTCTCCAGCGACGACCCAACCCAACTCCGTCTCACGCAATTCTGGAAGACCATCACCAATGATCAAATGGCCTGGTTTCAACACTCGGAAAAACTCGGTAACACCGATCAGTAGATCGATGTCGGCTGGGGTTCCAAACTTCGGATCAGCCAACGGAAATCCGGACGGAATTTTCCAATCAGACGTATTGACGGCCTTGGACGGAAGAGCATTCGTGATTTTGGGCGTGACCAAACACTTCAAGGATGAACTGTACTCGGAGTACAGTGACTGGACGTTAACTTCGGCCAACTGAGTTGACTTACTTCGCGCCCCGCTTACGCCGACAATATCCGCGCTGACCGGCGTACTGTCGATGCCCAATTTCTGGTACATCGAAACGGACAAGAGATTTGCCTGAGCCCCGCAATCCAAAAACGCACGACACTGAACGGCACTTCCGTTTTTATCGATTACATTTACGACAGCTGTAAGAAGCAACACATTTGGCAAAACAGCTGAACAAGAAGTCGAGGCAACATTCGTGGATACCGAACTGGCTGAGGTGGACGATTGCTGTGGAGGAGACGATGATGACTGAACTGAAACACTCTGCTCTTGCGGCTTTGGTTCCGCGCGTTCGACGGACTCAACCTTCTGAACTTCCTCGTGTAGAAGGGAATGATGACGCTTGTGACATTTGGAACAGTTGCTCTTAGACGGACAGTTAATCGAACGATGCCCACGGCGAAGGCAGTTGAAACAAACTCGAGACTCTTTCACCTTTGCGATACGGTCTGGGACCGACAGCTTACGGAAATCGGAACACTGGTAATTGAAATGATTACCACCACACATTTGACACGACTCATTGGTTTCTCCAGAAGTGGACGCATGTACCTTCACATTTACAGACTTCGACGCTGACTGAGTCGACTTACCAACGGAGGACTTTGCGACGGCTGGTTGATCGGTTTCACACCGCTCGAGGACGCGACACTGTTCCTTTAGAAATAACAGCGTATCATCAAAATTTGGCAACTCTCCGTGAGTGAGAGATCGTTCCCAATACTTCCGTGTCACAGGATCTAGACACGAAGTAAGAATTTTTGTGATAATCAACCCAGATGTGTCGTCGATTTCCTGATCCATGTACTTCAAACCCTCAACGTGCCGTGTGCACGTGTCTAGCAATTCACGCAACTCACGGTAAGATTCCTTGCTCATGCGTTTCAACGACAGAAGACCCCCAATGTGTGTATCAATGATTACCCGCTTATTTTCAAAACGTTCAATGAGGATTTCCCAAGCATGGTTGTAGTTATTGTCCGCTATCGTTTTCGCATCAATAATGCCTGCTGCTGAACCGACCAACGCTTTGTCAAGATGATGCAACTTAATTGCATCAGAATCAGAACATTTATCGATGATGTCTTGGAACATCGTTTTGAAACGCGGCCAATTTTCGTAGCGCCCATCAAAAGTGGGTATTGGCGCTCTAAGCGGCTGTTGGATAATAACCTGGGGTGCATTCATTTGCGGCATTGTCGGATCAGTAACAGAAATAGGTTTTGTGATTGCTTCGATTAGAGTCTCCACACGAATCATAGCGTCAGTGTGGAGATTTTCAAATTCAGATAACTTTCCATCCTGCTCATCGAGCTTTCCGGAAGGAGTATTTGCCAAAATTTCCTTATGAAGCGCGACATACGTATTGTAAAACGTGTCAAGTTTCTTGGAATACACACGTAGAATTGGAAGACTCACCTGACGCGGATCATCCTCCGCCTTCTCCAATGCTTTGACGATGGTGGTAACGCTGGCCTTCACCTGGCCGCGCTGGTGCACGAGCGACTTCACTTCCTCCATTTTGATTTTCTTCGGTGCCTCTGGTGTGCGTGGTAGTGTCATCGGACAGGGGGAATGCTGCTACGGTAGAGCAACTAACACAAACTCACGATGATGACACTGCTCGACTACGGGAACGCCACCAGTTTGTACTTCGAAACACTCACTTCTTCTTCACGCAAGGTTTTGCATACTTGTATTCAATGTTCACTTTTGCTCAGAGTCTGTTTCTCACTAGCAGTTGCAGTGGAAATGCAGTTCACACACAGTTAATTTTTCCTTCGCACTGCACTGCGTTTCTCACTTCATTTGGACTGTATTGTTCTTCCTTTTCATCCGGTTCGGACGGACCACTATGTTGGCAACGCACGCCAACACCAACACTTTCACCAAACACAGGAACAACCGGAGCAGCCAGCCACCGATCGGTCTCGAGCGCCAACGGTGCCGAACCGCTCAAAAACCTTCTGCAGAGATTTGGCCAAGCACTACACTATCTTTGCCCTTCGATCGTCTACCTTCCAATTGCGTGTCCTGAAAAGGACTCTGAATAACTCTGCTAACTCTTGTGATAATGGAAGGTAGCGAGAAATGTTGGCATCTGATAGCAGCAGCAGCAGCCAAACGATGAAACCACGCAGAAGCAGAATGGTTATGAGCGGCGGCGAAATCCAGTGGAGACGATCGGTAGCTGCATCCAAACTGGAACGGGGAAGCAGCGGAATTCAAACTGCGGCGGAATCCAAGCAGCGACTAGACCAGCAACTGTGTGCTTCCATCCGCAGGGCTCAGCTTTCTTGGAGTGATAACACCACAACTTGATTTTTCACGTTTTATTGTTCACTGTGTAAATTACAAAATACGAATGACAGATTTTCGGAGCTAGATGCTCTTTTATAGTTGTCGTCGGTGAGAGAAAAAAAAACAAAAAAAAAAGCTTATTCAAATTCATTTCTGATTGGTCCACCAATCAGAGACCTTGTTTGTTCGGGTTGTACATTATTGAGGAATAGCGTCGTTTACGCGAGCAATGTGTTAGTGGGAATGGGTGACCGTACGCCCGCGGCCGGCTCGGGGTTAGTGTATGTAATTTTTATATGGATGGGAATGGGAAAAGGATGAAGAAACAAAATAGGTGCGTTGCTCTTGCGCTGCTGTTACCAGGGCGGAGTACGGCTCGTCGTGATGATGGGTCGTGCTATTTTCGCTATCGCGGACAACGCTGTTGTGCCGCTTTCACCCTATGAGCCTGTATTTGCTATGATGTCCTTTTTTATTCTAAATGAATCTGCTCAACAGACACCCGGACAGAAGGCCCAGGTAATATGGGGTTAAGGACCGTCTTCTACCAAAAAAAAAAGTAAAAGCCAGGAAACAAGGTTCAAGAAACGTGCCCTTGGAGCAGACGATTTGAAGGTTAAAGGAAAGAAAGCGCCAGTCGGAGTGAGTTGGACCAAACGCTTGATGAGTGTAGGAACCCTAATACTTGCTTGCAGGTTTCGTTGTTGCCCTAGAGCGTGTTCGCTACACCTCCACATTCGCTCCCGAAGTTTTGTCGTTGCAACGGTTGAGCTCCACATTTGATATAAATTTGTCTTTTGGACTTTAGAAGGATTTAAGAGGAATTCAGGAGTCTTTCAAGGGAATATCAGGAAGATTTCAGTGGCGTTTCAAGATGCTTCATGGCGTTCCAGAGAGTTTTAGAGGGGTTCCTTGGGCTTTAAGTGGGCTTCATAGGCTTTCTAGTGAACTTTAGGGATATTGATTTTGAAGGCGTTTTAAGGCGTTTCATGGGGTTTCAGAGGGGTCCCAAGGGATTTTAAGAGGTTTTGTATGATTTTAGGCGAACTTTCATGAGGATTTCAATGGTGTTTCAGAGGCATTTCGAAGCGTTTTATAGATACGGATAAGGGGGTTTCAGTAAGGTTCAATGTAGTTTAACCCTTTGAAGCCGGAGTAACGCTTAGAAAGTTATTATAGATTTTTTTCTACGTATTTCTGTGGTTTTGGTGCTCAATATCATAGAAAGAGTAAAATTTGATGCAGAATATTTTTTTGGATATCTTAGGTCAACCAAACAGATCAGTCGGGATATCCTAGGTCATCCAAATTGTTCTTGAGTTTAGATTCTAAAGTCTACGGGTGTACCAGTCATTTCTTTCATGATACAAAGCTACGATTTATAATCTAACATGTCCAGTAAATCTCCCAAGCAACACAGTTGTCACAGAAGAGTCACGGTGGCGCAGGTTTGAGTTACGCAAAAGTCACTGTGACTTACTTCTAGCAAATAAGTGTTCATTTGTTAGAAGAACGTCACTGTGACTTCTACGCAACATACACCTGCGCCGCCGTGACTTTTCTGTGACAACTGTGTTACGTGGGCTTCGGAATGTTCAATGGACATCATCAGATCGGCTGAGATTATCCGAACTATTATGATGTTTAAAATCTAGCATCTACAGTAAGTTAAGTTACTGTTTTGACTATATAGAGTTATGTTGTACAACCTATTATACTTACTGAAGCTCACAGAATACAATCAGAGACAAAGCTTCGGGATATTCAGAATCGTTTATACTGTCCTGCAATATGGACAATATGCAACATGGAATTTACAGCCGTAGTATTTTTTTTTTTTTTGCTGTTTTGAGTGGCACAATGTAATGATTGAATCTATTTATTTTATTCGGCGTTAATAACAATTATAATAAAACTAAATCAACCTTTCTTCACCACAACCTTTGGTTCGTGGCTGCAGTCCTTATCCTCATCAGCGGCCCAGATTTGTGCTTCGTCATAAGTATCTTCACCTCAGTTGGAAGTCCTTAGTTGTAGGGAAGTGTAGTGATGCTGAAATATCTCAAATGTATTTTGGAATCACTCTGAGTTTCACAGAAGTTCACGGATCTGGGTTGGTTAGACCAGGTAACGTGACTATTTATAGCACAAATAATGACAACAACGAATATAGATTTCAAAAATATGAGTTCCATAAAAGTTTGAACAATCTTAAATGTTTCAAAGCTACTGAACAATGCCTAATAGTCTTTGAAGAATATTAGTAAATACACAGACAATAGTTGTTTATGCTAGAACAAAATTTAACTCAAAACCTGTGTAAAAATTGTAAAAATCAGATACGTTGCTCACTGTTTACATAATACAACGAATTGCTGCAGTAGTTGCTACCTGACTGAGATTATCTGCCATTTACACTCAAGAGATATGAATGCGGGATCTCCAGTTAGCCTAGTGGTTAAGGCTATGGATCGCCAATCCGGAGATGGCGGGTTCGATTCCCGTTCCGGTCGGGAAAATTTTCTCGACTCCCTGGGTATAGTGTATCATTGTACTTGCCAAATTTATGCAATGGTAGGCAAAGAAAGCCCTTCAATTAATAACTGTGGAAGTGCTCAAAGAACACTAAGTTGAAGTGAGGCAGGCCTAGTCCCAGTGGGGACGTCGAGCCATAAAGAAGAAGAAGAAGAAGAAGAAGAAGAAGTGGAAGATATGAATGCGATCGTTGCGCCATCTCTAAATAATTGCCAGTTAGGCTTCCTTATTGAAATGACGGTTGAAAAGGTTTACACACATTCCGTCTGTTAGCATAAACGTCTGTTATCTGTGGTAAATATGATCTTTTACCGACATTTCTAACCATCTAAGCAGAATGATTGTAATCAGTTCTGTACGTTTTAATATCCGCTACTAGTGGATAACTGATACTAAGGAAGATTACAAGTGGTAGTCGAAATACGCGTATCTGTCAAAAAATAAGCAAAAGAGGGCGGAATTAAAAGGTACAAAACTGATTACACATATTCGAAGATTGGTAAATATGGTTCATTATGTATCATTTTTTGGTGTAGCAGACAAGCATTGCAAGTGTAGATATAAAGTTGTGTACTTCATGAAATATTGGTTGACCTAAATTATCACAAATCTATGATGAAGTGACCCTTGACAGTTAAGAGGTTCATGGATCCTATTTGATTGTGTAATGTTGCCATCTAAAACGAAATCATCTCATGTTGCAGTGGTTGTTTTTATTTAAGCTCTAAAACAGTAAGAATATGATCCATATATTTTTTTTGTCTTTATTGAAGAGATTTTCAGCCCTAGGCTGGTTCATCTCTCATATAATATTGAAAACAATATATAACAATGCATATTGTTCCTCGAACTACTTTGATAAATACAGTGGAAGTAACACTACTTAACGTACTGAAAAAAAGTTATTAGCACAAGTTTAGACCTGAAGCTATTCTCCCAATTAGTTTGGTTGATCTGGAATATCTCAAAATATCTTGGAATGACTCATGAAACACCAGGGTGATTACAGATTACAGTTGGATGTGTAATGTTTCAGTTTATAGTGAGAATAACTACTGTTGCTGTCAAGAGCTAAACTTCAGGATAGTTTAGACGACCTTGAATACCCCAAAGGTTTATAATAATTTTTCAGTAGACTTCAGGTTGGTTTAGTAACTGCAGTTGATTATGCAAGTTACTCAGAATAGCAGATATGGTTTCTGTTACGAGTGCAGACCTGTAATAAAGGTACCTATAGATTTTACCTAAATGGAGGATCGAGTGTGCCAATTCACAGAGTTCAATAACAATTCAACCTAACCCTATCAGGATGTTGGGATCAATACGACCCAGATAGGCATGCTGAACCTGCATTACGCCATCGTGGTGCGAAAAATCTTACATCTTAGGAGGGTTAATTTATATTATTTCCAATCCATTCAAAACATTTACTTTTAAATTCTGCCAAAGTCATTAAAATTTCATAGTATTTGCAAATCTTCTTAATAATCGAATTACATTCCTTTATATATCGTCTACAATCCTATGTTGGTGTATAATTCTCCCTTCTAATAACACAGCGTAACAAAAATTAACTTTTGGTCTGTCTCAAGAGCAAACTTATGTGTCTCTGGCAGATTTTGGGCCGCTGAATCCGAATCCGAGCTCAGATTTGCTCTAGCACGTCAAAATTGTGAGCTACTCCTCAATTTATGGGGCAAAATGTGCGATTTGAGGCTTTTTTGATAGCCAGTTAATAAGCACGGAAATATTTTTTTTAACCAATCAACAAATAAATTGGTCAATTAACATCTAAATTAATAACTCATGAAAAATATTTCGTTTTACCAAATCGAATTTCAAAGTTTTAAGCGATTTTTGTTAGGTACGATATATCCCATACAAGTCACCCACCAAAAGTTGGATGCAAGTTTACATACTGACATAAAATGCTTAAATCTATCAAATTTGATGTGGTAAAACGAAATATTTTGCAGTTGTTAATTTAGATGTTAATTGACCAATTTATCATTTGATTGCCAAAAAATATATTTCCATGCTTAATGGCTTGCAGTCAAAAAATCCCAAAATCGCATATTTTGCCCTATAAATTGAGGTATAGCTCAAAATTGTGACGTGCTGGAGCAAATCTGAGCCTGGATTTGGATTCAGCGGCCCAAAATCTGTCAGAGACATATAAGTTTGCTCTTGAGACAAAAAAATGTTGCGCTGTGTAATATATTAAAATAATCCGGTAGAGTAGATTTTACATGAGTTCCAGAGGAAGTTCAAAGGATGTCATAGGTTTTTGAAATATTTTTGGGGGGTTTCCTGAAATTACTTTCGAATGTGTTTCAGGATTCAGGGACCTCCAGAGAGGTTTCAAAGGAGTTTATGTGGAGTTCCTTAGGGGTTTAAAATAATTATGAGATTCCCAAGCAACACACATGTCATATTAGAGTTGAGGCAGCGTATGTGTTGGTTGTATAGAAATTAATTTGACCTAATTCTAGCATTACGTTAGAATTACGTCGAAAAAACTTCTACACAACTATAACTTGCACTTTGATATGACATGCTGTTGCTTTGGTTCAGGTGTCAAGTACGTTTGAAGGAATTTGTGGGGATTAAATGGGTTTCACGAGGTTTCAGCGATTCAGAATCACCTGGGAAGACTCAAGGGCTTTTGGGAGGTTTCAAAGGTGTGCAACGGGTCTCAAATAGATTCCGGGCTTTCCGGGGCGCTTCAGGTAATCTCAGTAGCAACTCAGGACGTTTCAGGTGGTCTCTGGGTGTCTCAAGAGCGATTTAGGGAATCTTAAGAAGAAACAGAGAGATTTGAGGGAATCTCATGGGAGTGTCAGGGCAATGTTCCACATTGGTGTCAGGGTGCATAAGGAGAATGCAGGAGAGGTGGAGTTCATGGGGACGTAGAGTCGTATGAGGGGGTTTCAGCTTTGGTAAGATTTCAGGAGTTCGCATGAGAACCAGCAGGAAAGTGTCAGGGTATTTATGGAAAATGCAGGCAGGGTGGTTTCAGGTACATTTAAGAGAGTCCCAGGATGATTCAGAGTGGCATCAGGAGCATTTGCCTCTGGGGTCTCAATAGGGTTTGACTGGAGTTTCTTGCAGAATTTTAGAGAAGTATCAGGGCTTCAGACGGATTTCAGGAACTTTCATGGGCGTTCAGCGACCCACAAGAGCATTTCAGCGACCCTCAACAAGTTTCAGAGGCTTACAGGGAACCTTTAGGGGGTCTTTGGAGAGTTTACTGTTATTCAGGGGGTTTTAGGGACATTACAGGGGCATTTTGGAAGAAATCAGGGCATTTTGCAAGAGTTTTAAAACGTCTTAGCCGATTTCAGAGGCACTTTCAAAGAGATTTAGGGGGTGTCAAGGGAGTTTTAGAGAGCCTCGGGAGGATTCAGGGCAGTTTTGGAAGTGTTAGAAACGTTTCAGGAGAATTAAATAGAATTCTGGGGGATTTCAGGGTATTCCGTAGGGTCTCAGGAGCGTTTTAGGGGCTCCCAAGAAGCAGAGATGTCCATATCCTCAGTGTGGAAAAGAGAAATTGAAAATACATCACTCACGCTGTGTATCTCAACAGGAGCCCGTCTCTTATATGTGGATCCACCACTGCGATTCGGATGAGCGCAAGCTTGGTTGGTAGAAATAAATCTCTTAGCTCCCTGAGCACTAGGCCACACAACAGTGCAGAGAGAGCGCTTTAAAATTCTCTCCGGTGAAAGTGTAAAAAATCACCCGGGCGCGCGCCCCAGTGAGGTTTTTGCGCCAGAGTGCGTGCTGCGGTGAAACACCGGAGAGTTCTCGCCTCGGTGACACCATGGTGATGACTCCGTGACTGCTGGGTGAAAACACGGGAGAGCGCGCGAGAGCGATGCGCGCGAAAGAGTGAGCCACACTCGATCCAAGACGAACGAGCAAGAGCACACACTAGCGCTTGGTCTACCCACCACCCAAAACAAGAGAAACTGGCTTCTTGGTGTGGTGAAAAATGTACCTATCCCCAGTGTGGTCGATAAACTCACGCCGCAGTGAATCGCTACGGTGAAATGCCATCTCTGCCAAGAAGGGGTTTTCAGGAGGTTTCTGGAGATCTCAGTGAAGTTTTAAGGCTTTTCTTAAATATTATTATTAAAGTGAATTTCAACTTATTACTAGTTCTCCAGGCAAATATTTATGGAGTCTTAGGAGAATTCATGGTGATTCAGGAGAAATTGAGAGTATAACAAGGGATCAGGGGGACTCAGGGGGTTTCATGAGCTCTCACGGCATGTCATGTAGTCTCAAGAGAATTCAGGGTCGTTTTATGTGATTTCAAAGTTTTCTGGGGTGTTTGTGCATACTAAATAAAAAAAAGCATAATAGAAGGGACATTATGCATAAATTAAGTTCGGACTTTAATGAGGGAATCTAGTTTGCCAGAATAGGTCTTGCTGCTGAGCATTTGATGTGGGGCTAAGGGGGTTCCATAAAGTTCCCAGAGAGCCCAAAAAAGGGGGTTCCAAGTGGCTTTTCAAGGGGTTCGGTTGTTTCAGGGGATTTGAAGAGCCTTTCAAAGGTGTTCTGTCAAGATTTGTTGCCGTTTCAGGGAGTTTCAGGGCCGTTTCATGGGGCTTTAAGAGCAATTCAAGGCCTTTAAAGAGCGTTGCAAGGGGTTTGAGAGGCGTTTCAAGGTATTTCAGAGTCTTTTAAGAGAGTTTTAGGGTGTTTTAGGAACACTTTGAAGGCACTCCTAGAGGTTTTAGGGGCTCTTTGATAGTATTTCTGGGGAATTTTAGGGGGCTCCTGGACCCTATTAATGGTGCCCAAAGGGGATTTAGAGGCATTTCAAATTTATTATGATGATTTGAAGATCGTTTCAATGGGATTACGGCGGTTTCAACGGCGTTTCGAGGCATTTCCCAAGCAACACACTTGGACATTCCCAAGTAACACACATGTTATATAAAAGTTACGACAGCGCAAATTTTGGTTGTATAGAAGTTTATTTTACGTTATTTCAGCACAGTTAGAATTACGTAAAATAAACTTGTATTCAACCAAAACTTGCGCTGTCGTAACTCTATTATAACATGTGTATTGCTTGGGATTACTAAGTTGCTGTAATCTGTATGCAACTATATTGAAAGTTATGCCATTTGAACCAATCGTCTTATTAACGACTAAATTGCAACCAAAAAAACGCAGAAGGTGGAGCCAATATAAAACATCCATTCGTGAAATATACGGTTTTAATACGCAATCGAATCATAACCAAGATACAGCTTATAGTCGACTTAAAAAATGGTGACCGATTCGACAACTAGTCAGCTAGTCAACACTTTCGTCACTGCCAGTTTTTATGCATCAATAGTTTCGTTCATGTGATTAATAAATTGTGTGCATATATATACCGCAAATAAGGCTGACCGAGAACGTTAATTTGTGAGCCGTTCCAGATTTATGGGTAAGTTACGCATTTTAGCTCCGTATTCTCAACGCGCCTCAATCTACCTATCATTTTGCGAGTGAAAATTTAGCCATTTGTGGTAAAAATCAACTCACCATATTGCTTTGGCGGAGTGCATTTCAGCAGCTTATTTAATGCACCCATAAAATGCTGAAAATTAATCTTAGAATTAAGAAAGATACTATTTGTTGAATCATGTCTATGTGAATCCGTATTGACAAAGTACAACAATGCTGCACGTGGTACACGGAACCGCCAAACTACCAAAAATCGGATTCTTTTGACGCAATCCTATAGTTCGGCCCAATAAGTCAACACTTCAGTGAATCGATTAAACTCAAGCAAGGTAAATTGCCTTTACCTCCAATTAAAAATATACTCAAGAGTAGGTAATATCAACCCAAGACCCCCTTCATTCAACCCAAAATTGGGTAAATCTACATTTACCCAAAATTGGCTTATTGGCCTCAAGGACCCCCGTTGGATAGACGCATCTCTGTTTATTTACGACAACATCTGTGGGGGAGTGAGGAAAAACAACCTAATTTTGGGTAACTAATCAATTTGATATTCTCATTTTAGGGTAAAATCGACTCAAAATAAGGTATCGGTTGAAGATAATCACCGTGGACCTTTACTATTATTCGGTTTGATTGGCTTTTATCGGTGAATTAAACTTTTTCGTGTAGGACATAAATAACCAAAAAAGCAGACACTTGGACGTGTACTTCCCATCAACGTCGACAAGAGGCTGTCCATTTATTATGTACCGAATGTTTCAGGTTTTTGCCTTTCTCGTACATTAAGTGTACTGGAAAGGCTATATGTTCACTTCAAAAATGACTTTTTGATAGGAGGCCCGGAGATTCGAGTCACATATACCAATCAACTCAGCTCGACGAATTGAGGTGATGTCTGTGTGTGTGTATGTGTGTGTGTATGTGTACAAATGAACTCACGTCACTTTTCGGCAGTAAATCTCAACCGATTTTAATGACCGACGGTTCATTCGACGCGGAATCTGGTCCCATTGCTTGCTATTGAAAATGGTTCGGATCGGTCCAGCCGTTCCGGAATTATGGCCATTTAGGCGTTCCGGATCGGTACCCCAGGAAGGGGCTTGATATGAAAATGCAACAAACCCACGCATGCGACACATCAAACCACGGCATTTTCGATAATATGATGAACGGTAAGCAAGAAAATAGTCTCAGACCATATCTGAACCGGTAATGCTCCGGAACCGGTTCCGAAGGTCTCACCAGAAGTGGCCAAATATAAAAGTGAACCAAACCCATGCATGCGACTCATCAAATCGCAGCTTTTTCAATAACCTGATGAACGGTTAACAGGAAAATAGTCTCAGATCATATCTGAACCGGTAGTGTTCCTGAACCGGTTCCGGGCGTCCCGCCGGAAGTGGACAAATATAAAAATGAAACAAACCCATGCATGCGACACTTCAAATCGCGGCTCCTTAGGCGACCTGATGAATGGTTAGTAAAAAATAGTTTTAGACCATATTTGAGACAACCCGTGGTTTTCCGGAACCGGTTCCGGGTTCCCTCCGGAAGTGGCCAAATATTATTATTTTTTGTCTTTATTAATGAGATTTTTAACTCGAAGCTAGTTCATCTCGGGACCCTTTCCTTCCCTTCCGAAGGAAGAACCTACGTTTTGTGAATATGTCGGGAGTGGGATTCGATCCCAGGCCCTTGGCATAATAGTTTTGTGTTCTAACCATCAAACCAGGCCCGCTCCCCCGCCAAATATTTAAGTGAACCAAACACATGCATGCGACACATCAAATCGCGGATTAGGTAACCTGATGAACGGTTAGCAAGAAAATAGTTTCAGACCATATTTGGGACAACCGGTGGTGTTCCGAAACCGGTTCCGAGTGTTCCGCTGAAAGTGGCCAAATATAAAAGCGAACCAAACCCATGCATGCGACACGTCAAATCGCGGATTTTCCGATAACCTGATGAACGGTAAGCAAGAAAATAGTCTCAGACCACATAAGAAACTACCGGTAGTATTCCAAAACTAGCGTTGGGTCGAAGACGGCTAATAACAAGACAGACATCTACCGTCTTGCTCCATATACCTTGGGAGCTACAAGCACACTAGCGCCACGAACGACTTCAGGGAACAACATCATGAATGAGTGTGCATGCGATGCTACCATTTCCGTGTACGTATTTGCATGTACACGCACACAATCATATTTTAATGTTCCTGTGAATCGTTGAGGGCGTTTCAACCATGTCGCCTGAAACAGGGTGGAAGCTGTCTGTCTTGTTATTAGCCGTCTTCGGTTGGGTGCTTCGTCGGAATTCAAAAGTGAGAAAAAATAAAGCAAGCGATAGATATCTTGACAAAACTAAGACGATCTCATCCAATCACACCATTTCAGATTCCTGAGGTGTAATAATGCAGAAGGATGGGTCAACGTTGTATGGGAAAATTAAAATTTAATCGTAATAACTCCGAACAAACTTTTTCAATTCTCTTTCGCGTTTAAAACGTCTGCGTAAAATTTTTATGCGACTGGTTGCTCCCTCACGCATGGGATTCAGTATGAAAAATTTCAGTTACTTTAAAAAAAAAATATATATTCGACATATTCGACGAGAAAGGCACTATCACCACTAGGTGGATCAATCCGGGTTTTTTTTTAAATGTAAAGCCATTGTAAATTTTTTCGTGGGAAACTCCTAATATTTTTGTACGTTACGTTAGATTTCTCAAAACACCATATATTCAAATCTTCCCAGTGGTAGGTACCAGTCGTTCAGTACTGCGAAAATGAGGCAGAATTTTTTTTATTGGGTCAATATTATACATCCAATCAGTTTTTTTCTATTTTACCACTTTAATTTTAAAAAAATGGAACATGTCGATAAATTTATGAAGAAAAGGTTACATTTTATTTGTACATGATTTCGTTTATTTTGAAATATTTTGCTATTTTATAGTGCATTTTATATTTTTCGTGATCAAAAAAACATTTTGCCGCACATTTTGGAACTTCTATATCTTCTGTCAAAATTGTTCGTTATGTTCTTAATGAGTTCCAGGTGCAACATGCAACATTTTAGTTGCAGGTGCTAGGTTTAGGTCAAGGTCGCATCAGACCACCTTTAGATCAAAGGGTATTTTCGGGGCGTTACAAACGATAGTGTGTTGGGATCCCTAAAAATCCTCTGAAACTTCATGAAATGCTTCCAAGTTCTCCCTGAAACCCCCTCGGACCACATGTAACGTACGAAACCCCCTTAAGACCCACTGGGATCCCATGTAAAGCATGTGAAACCATTTGAAAACCCCTGAAAACGTTCCTGTAACGCCTACAAAACCCATTGAAGGTCCTCTGGAACTCCCTGCAATGCTTTCGAAAACCCCCTTAGACCCCCTAAAACCCTCTGGTAAAAAAATGATCTAAAAGATCTCCTGGTACCCCGCTGTACCCCTTGGGCCCCCTGAAACGACCCTGTAACCTTCCTTTGTTCTCCCCTATAAACATCCCTTGGCCACCGTTGCAATAGTTCCTGTCATTATTAAATATTCTTATATTGGCTCTGAGTAGCTTTCCCTCTTTTTATGCAGGGCATAAAAAGGTGCATAAATTAAATGTAAATAAAAAATATGCATTCAGTGTATATTATGTTTTGCTTAGCTGTTGGATATGTGAAGCAATAACTTTTAATGATAATTATTATTTTATGAATTTACACAAATAAGTTCAAATGCAAATACAAAGCTATTTTCTTCATACACCAAGCCTTAGACAAAGTTGTACTTTACATAATGATGCGAAATACATTTTGGCTCTGTCTTTTGGAATGACATACACTAAAACCTTTTTCATGCAGGTTATTATCATGCACTTTTGATTGATTCCTCCTTTTTATGCCTTGCATAAAAAGAGGGAGAGCTATTCAGAACCAATATTGTGCATAAGCAAAAGAAACTATAGTAACAGCGGTCAGCGGGTTCTTACAAAGGAGAGGAAAGGGAAATTGCAGGGGCGTTTTAGGGCGGTACAAAGAGATCGCAGGGGCCTTTCAAGAGGCCTCACGGAGGTGTGATGGGGCCTCATTGGCGTTTTAGGGGGTTCCAGAGGGCATGAGGAAGACACCCGGTGGTCTCAGGAACACGAAACACGAAAACTCTGAAAAAATCCACCAGACTGAAAAATTATCGGATTCGAGTCAAAGTCGGGTCAAATTTGGGTCAAAATTTATCCAATGTTGGACCACTATTGGACCCACATCGTATAACATGGTATAACTGTTGGGTCCTTGTTAGGTTTGGTGGTCAAAAATTTGTTTATGTCACGTTATACGTCAGCTATGTCGATCACTGACCTGCTATACAACAATTTATTCCTGCCAGCTGCGGAATGCTGTCGTTCATCAGTCGTCGGAGAGCCTTGACTGACTCTGGCGTTGGTGTCAATTGAATGGTCTCAGGGGCAGCCCAGGGTATCTCAGGAGGGTTTTAGGGGGTCTCAGGGTGTTCCAGAGGATCCTAGGGGTTTTTAAATGGGTTCCATGGGGGTCTCAGGGGCCTTTGAGAGGGTTATCATGAACTGAAAGCGCATCTCAAGGAATCTCTGTGGTAATACAGAGGGACTCTAGGGCACTTCAGGGGGTCTCAGCAGTGTTTTAGAGAGGCACCTGGAGGTCTCAAGGGCGTTTCAGTTGGTTCCAAGGGGTTTCAAGAGGTACATGGAGGTCTCAGGGGTGTTTCAGGGGGTTAAAGGAAGCTCCAGGGGTTACAGTATTTTAGGCACTCTTCGCTATAACTCAGTCAATTCCAAACTAATTGACTTTAAATTTTGTACACGGGTAGATACTATACGCTACGTATCTCACCGCGTTCCAAAAATTGAATCAATTAGGTCAAAATTAGCTGAGATATAGCAGAAAAATCTCCAAAGCAGGAGGCCTGCCGAGATGGTTCCACTTCCTATACTCCTGCTACTTTTATATTAAATTACACAGTTCAAAATTATTACATCGAGTTCACTGTAAAAGCATGACCTCCGTCGCTTTTAACACAATTCTCCATCGGAATGGAAAATTACAGATTGTTTTCAGTATGGAACTTGTTTACAATTTTGCGTGCAAGAAATTCTTTTATTACCTCTATACTGTAGTGCACTTGGTTATAGGGCGTTCTCATAGGGGTGGTCAGAAGGTTGTTATGGAATACTTGGTTTATTGGCAGTTTTATAAAATTGGCCATGAAAACAGGTAATAGAGCAGTATAAAACTTTAAGGGCCGATTTCTTCACCTCGGCTTAACCGGTACATACAGTTAAACCTGGCTTAACGCTTAAGCCAGGGTGAAGAAATCGCCCCTAAATGATACTTTGCATGTTTCCCCCCTTATAAAATTCTAAACAAAATTCAAACGCGATGCGCAAAATGCAAGCAAAACCGATCGTGCATACATTTTACCCAGTCTACTGGAAAGACGCAATGTAGAGTATCAATGCGGATTTCTTCTAATGAGTGGGTGGATGTGTACTCACCTTATACATATTGGTTCTTAAAATTAAAAAGAATTCTTCAATTCGGTTCGTATTCCTCGAAAACGCAACTACAAGCTTTATTGTTCAACATTTTTAGGGTAAACATTTATTTCCTATCAATAGATAGACTGTCATTTGTCGTCAAACGCATTTCGCCACTCTCAAAAGACCTGTTTGAAGGGTGAAAAAATAAATAAGAATTCCTTTCCTAAGACCAGTCCAGACAGTCGAAGACGTTCGAAAGCCACTCGAAACAGACTCAAAAGTGAGACGTTGCTTCGTTCGCAGAATATTTCATACAAGGTAAAGGGTTAAATATGGTTGAAAGGTGGTCGAAACGGTTTGACATTCCACAATAACTTAGAGGGTAAACGTATGAGTAAAAGAAAGGATCAACTATTCGCTGCTTGGCTTCACTACACAAACTTACAATCGCTTTTACTAGAACTAGAATCGCTGAATTTGATACAATTTCGATTTCGTGGTAAGGGGCGAAGGGGTGACTTACCGAGTAACTAACTGAGTAATTGTTCAGATATCTTTTCGTTTTTGTTTTCATTTAAAAATACACAGATTTATTTAGCAATTATTCTATCTACAAACGTTTACGCCTAACAGCGAAACCATAAATCATCATCTATTTAGTTTACTTTTATTTACAGAGGATAGCGAAAAATACTTGTTCATCGTAATTCTATCAACACGGTCTCGTCCTCAACGACGAGAGAGAGGAAATAAACATGAGAAGCTGAGCTGGAGGAGACAAAGCTCTCTCTGTGAGTGAAGGTGGTTAAACGCTTACAATCTAAACAACAGCTAGCTAGAGCTAGGTAGCAGACCACGACTATCCTACACATATAGAAAGGTTGATTAAAGTTAAAAATTGCACTTGTGTTTTATTCGTTCTTCGCTCGCGATTTTACGAAGGTTTCTTTTTTCGTTTTGATCTTACGCACGCACTCGCTTTTCTTGCTATCTAGGAGCTTTGAGATTTTTCTTATGGCGCACAAAACAATAGAATGTGTATGTGGGTGTCTGTGTGTGTGTGAGTGATTTGTCTTTTCTTTGATTGGGTGACGGAGAGTGTGTGTGCGTGTGTTTCGCGTGTGGCGTGTAATGTGATACTGGTTCTTATTTGTAACTTTTTATTACATCTATATCTAGTTTTGGATTTGAGTTTGATTTTTCGAAGAGAGAGAATGGGAAGGGGTAAATTTTGAGAAATAACATTCTGCGTCTGTACGCATTTTGGCTGGGACGGATTACATTTATCGACGATAGATTTCTTTTTTTTATAATTTGCCATAAATTTGTCAAATAATTTACCTAAAACTACTAAACGCTGTGAGATTTGAGATTACCGGTTACGCTGCGCGCTCGTTGGCAGGGCTTTAAGGGTTTGCTCCAATAAATTAGTTTTACTATGTACATATTGAGGAGTTTTGTTGAGGAATTACTACACTGGAATAAAAGGACTTCACTATGGACAGAATTAGGTTGTTGCACTCGTATTTGAATTATTCAATTGATATTTTTAAAGACACTGACACGTTCAATGCTTCCAGTGAGCTATACTGCTCTTTGAAGGAAGCACGACACTAGACAACGGACTAGCATGCAGCGCCCAGTGGCACAGTCGAAATCTTTTTCCTGACAGCTGCGGCGGGAATCGAAACCGCGCTGCTCAGCACGATGCGACTAAATGCTTGGTAGCACTAGCCGCACGGCCACGAGGCCAATATGTCGTTCAAAATCAAGGTCTTCGGGAATTAATTAAACTTTCTCCAAGAATTTGTATGGCAGCCTTCATACAAGAATTCCTTTACAAATTTTGAAATCCTTCTTTGTTGAAGTGTTTCAGCAGTTTTAGCATTTTTTTCTCAAAAATTGCACTATGATTTCCTGTTTTTTTTAATTGTAACATCGTATAACTTTTCATTTTATTTTTCTGCAAAACAACAGTATTTTCACTCAGCTTTAAGTGAAAAATCTAAATAGAAAAGTATGAATCACCCAGTACCATTTTTTCAGTATCTACAGAAAGACTTACTTTCAAAAATGTGATTTTTTCATATCAATGCAAAATGGAAGAGCACTTCATACAAGCCATTTCCATGTTTGAACTATTTCAGAAATTTCATAAATTTTACAAAAACTAATATTATATATTTTTTGACTGTTTGACAACGGCACACAATTGTGGAGCGAACCTGGTGTGATGGTTAGGATACTTGACTATCATGCCGAGGACCTGGAATCGCATCGCACTCCCGACAAACTCGCAAAAAAAATGTGAGTTCTTCCTTCGGAAGGGAAGCAAAACGTGGGTCCCGAGATGAACTAGCCTAGGGCCAAAAATCTCGCTAATACAGATAAAAATAAATTAAAAAAACGGCATACGATTGGAGATTTTGGTAAAAAATCTGTTGAATATGCTCAAACTGTACTAAAAAACTAAATAATTCGAAAGTATTTCACAAAATTTGTCAATAATTTTGAAATTCGGCTGGAGCTGAAACACAACACTTTAAAGAATATAATTAAATATTCCAAACATTTTTGTGTGGCAACATTTAGCAACTGATTTATTAAGAAAGAAGCTTCTAAGACCTCGCTGAAATATTCTGTGATAGCAATAATGGCGAAAAATGTCGTTTCGAAAAGGTTTGAGAACAGCTTGTAATTTTGACAGTAAAAATTCTGGAAAGATCAGCACCAATATGCTTGTAGTCCCAACTTTGAATTGCAAAATATATTGGAAAAACCAAAATCTTAGCTGATACATGACGAATCCAAAGTACAAATTGAGAATGTCAACCTAATCTATACTCCCTTTGCGTCTTGATTATAGAAAATGAACTCGTTTCCATGACCTCTCGAATGATGCTTTTCTCGAAAGGCAAACTTGTGAACACGTGCATTGATTTATAAGAGATGGTACAATGGCTGTAAACCTCTATAATAAAGTAAAAATAATAACAATAGGACAATCCTTTTGAGGTGATTATCTTGAGAACTGAGCAATATTTAAGCATACTGTTTTAAATGCGGCACCGCTCAAACGTCATATTAGTGAACCCGTGCATGGGATCATTTGTAGTGAAAAATCACCTGTGGTGCTCTAGGATAGGATGCGGTACGTAGTCTTCCAATTTGAGACCAATTTGCTATCAAACGGAGATCGAAATCGATATCCGTTTACTGCGATCAGATCGCATTGTTATTGGTTTGGCCGTGTTGCCAGTTTCCAGGTTTAGCATTTAATAGCAATATTCAAATTCATTGTTTTTCTTTATATTAGCTTTATCTCGTCAGCGTTAAAATAAAAATCAACATAAATTGACTCTAATGCCTGAACACCCAGGTAACAATTTGATGCCGTACAAACGTTTCTCCAACTATTTTAAATCAGCCTTCAATTGAACAAAAGCTGGGCACAAGAGGTACAATCCTTTTCCAGCTCCTAAACATCAAATTTTGGTGATTTTATTCAACCTTTAGCTGATTTGAGGTTCATTGAAAGCTGATTTAAGGCTTAATATGCGCTTAATCAATAATCAATTAAATTTATTAATTGAGTAAACATTAAATTAAAACACTTTTGTGAGCCTATTTTTATCATTAGCTGCGTCTATTTCTAGAAGAGATGTTTAAAAATGTATAAATTAATTTTTGGGAAAACTGAGAATTGAACTCGGACCCGCTGATTTATAGACACTCACCTTAGCACCTACACCATACACAATTGTATACAAATCCTCGAAAACAAGAGCATTACTTGTTGTGTCTGAATAGCCAAGATCATAAATTGAACTAAGACTGTATTGAGGCTGAAGAAGCGATGTGAATTTCACGAAAACCATGCTTGGTCAGCTGTCAAATATTATTTGATTAAAGGTTGAATAATATTCTTTTCAACTTCTATGTATTGCTGATTAAAGAGGTTGAACAAGCCATTCTTTAGACCAATATTCAGCTGTCTTTGTGTTCAGCCATTGACACCATTAACCTGTTATTGTTCAGCTAATACTCTCACTTTTCAGAATTACAATACGGTTTCTTGGGCATTGCCATTGATAAAAAAATCATTGATTTGATATGAAATCAATTGAACTTTTGATATACTTAACTGTAAATGAAAGAACCTTGTGTTTGAAAGCAATTTGTTGTGCTGTTTCAATTTCAAATAGTGCTTTGCGGTGCATAAAAAACATCAATCGTAAACTTTCAATTGTTTTGAAGATTTGGAATAAAGTAAAATGGCAGCACTGAATTTTTATCGTCAATGAAATCGAACGAAGAAAAAACATGGCAGGCGAATTGCAGTTGTCACACCCTATCCTAGGTGGCGCTGGGTGACAATAACTACTTCTACTGGTATATCGTCTCTAGGAAAAGAAATAATTATATTTTCTTTGATCAAAATTGCCATTACACTGTTTGTCATAGCCAATATATTTGTCATTGCCCGATATGTATCTAAGGTTGCCATGATTCACGTTGTGTTGGTCATTTGAGGGACATGTTTGGCCAAATATTTGTCATGTGTAATGGGACCTTTAACATTAGATAGCACACTACCCGGGTAGAGGTGAAGTACTGACGATCAAAACGTGATATTTGTTATTTGATGTAAGAGATAAAAGATCTGAAAATGATATCTGAAAAATGTACCTGGAAAATCTGAACAATATAAAAATTTGATATTTCAAGATCAAACGAATAGCTCGCTGCTATTGGTTAGATCTTACAAGATCTAAATATGATCTGATGATGTTGTTCCAGGAGTAAATTTCAGATATTATTTTTAGATCTTTTATCTCTTATGTCAATCAAACCAATATCAGTATTGTGTTGTTCTTTACAGAGAAGAAAATTAATCAAGACAATTAGATGATCGGCATTGAACCACAAAAACCCCACAACAATTAGTAAGATCTTTCCAATATTATTTATTTATAAATAATTCTACTTCAGTATATTAACTTTATAACTGCATATAAGTTGAAAATTCGCTATTTTCAACATCCTTTCATCTATTGGAAGATGCTTCAGTTCTGGACTCTTTCTAAGTTGATGAAGGGATTTATAAATGCTTGCTAGGACTTGGCCAGGTGTGTGGAGCTGAGTGAATCTATGGCATTGTAGATAGTAGCGACATCAGCAATGTCAATGGAAATATTCAACTTTGCAACTCCATCCAAGATTTGTGCAAGTATTCATGCTATGCTATGCTATGTCAATCAAACCAATATCACATTTTGATCTCAATATCAAACTATGCCTTTATTGCTAATTTAGAGAAAACTTTCCATTTTACGGTAGAACGAAAAGCTACCGCAGCTGTCAGACTACTGATTTTCACTGAGGTATCATCGATCTACCTTAGCGAGCCCCAGCGATGCCTTGGATACGACGCCGATGATCATTGTTTGTTGTTGGTTTTCAGTTCAATTCACCTTGCAAGCATGCTTTGATTTGGCCTTCAGTTTCAATGATAGGATGATTTTCAAGCCTGCGGTAGGACTTTGACAGCTGCGGTAGAACTCGGCGGCTACCGCAGAGTGGAAATTTTTCTAAAAATCCGCAATATTGAGCTCTTTTCCTCTACCCGGGTAGATACTGTTTTGTGAAAGGTTTCAGTTTGAGTCAACTCGTAACACATTCATCTTCAGAAATTCCACTTATTCAATATTTTGTCCAGATATTTTTTCATCATTGCCTTCAAAGAACCTACCTTTTAGAATTTCCTTGAAGATTCGTTCATGACCTTCTTCAGGAATTCCTTCCAAGATTTTACCCGAATTAGTTTTTTGAAATTTCTTCAAAGGTTTTGTTTAAAATTGTTCTTGGATCTCTTCCCGGAAATACTCCTTGAATTCCTGTAGAGATTCGACTCCTGATTTTACTCAATATTACATTTGAAATTCTTTCAGGGAATCTCTGAGAAATCATTCCATGAATTCCTTCCGAAAATACAGTTCTGCTCCGGTATTCCTCTTGCAACTCTTCTTGGAACTTCTTCAGGAATTTCTTCCGAAACTTCTATAGATGTTCTTTTCGAGATTCCTTCTGGGACTTTTCACAAGGTTCCGTCAAGCAAACTTCCCGGGATTTTTGCCTGGTATACCTCCAGGGATTCCCTAATGAATTCTTCTTAGAATTCCTCCCGGGATTCTTCTTCTTCCAAATCCAAATCCTCATTATTCAGCCCAGAATTCAAGTCTTCAATGTTTTCGCCAGGAATCCCTCCCAGAATTTCTTTAGTACTCTTTCCAGTTTTCCTCTTGAAATTTATCTTGAGTTTCGTTCAGAAATTTTCCAAGAGTCCCCTAAGGCAATGTTCGGTAATTTCTCCAGAAATCCCATCAAGGAATCTTCCAGCGAATTCACCCGGAGTTCTTTTGAGCCAGGGCTGTCGGTTTTTCATCCAAATTTCCAAACAAAATCCTTCAATAGTGCAGACCGCCAAAAATCTGAATTTATACTACAATTTTACAAAAATTGCAGTTACTGAACTTGTAGACAACTTAAAACAGAATTTTTCAAAATCGTGTTGAAGTATAGTTCCAAGAGTAAATCAAGAGGGAACAAAAATGGATACCTCATACTGCACACGTTTTAAAATGACAACATGCCAGAGAATCTTGAAAACGAATTAAAAACTTTAAATTGCCATCTCTCATATAAGTTCAAAATCGTATCCGATAAGGTATCCCTCAGGCAATAATATCAGGGTTAGAGCACGGCTTTCTCTCGGTTTGTTTTTTTTTCGGGATTCTTGCAGGAATTATTTCCCTTGAAGGATTTTTCTCAACTTTTCTCCAAGCACTCCTAAGCAGAGATGCCAGATTATTTTTAACAAATATCTGTATCAATACAGATTTTTATGTATCGCCGTATTTGAGGGTTTAGCAGACATCAAAAGTCCTAGATTTCAATAGAAACCAACACAAATGTACTACTTTTTGACGGTTTTAAGTTTTTACTGGTATTTTTTTCTACAAAACTTGTGTAACAATTTTAAAATTTTCATAAATTCTTTAAAGTTAAAGCAGCAATTTTCAAAGTTTTCATTGAATTTATTGAAGATAACTTCATATACTTTCTGGAGAAATTTGTATCACATTTTAAAAATCTGTATTTTTCTGTTCTCTGTATCTTGTCTGTAGAGAAGGTCAAAATTCTGTATAATAGAAAAAAATCTGTATATCTGGCATCTCTACTCCTAATACTTCTTTTAGAGATTTCTATTGCGATACACAGATAAAAATAATGAAGATTGCAAGATACGTAAACTTCATTTTAGTCGTGTACTCTTCCAGCAATGATGGTTTACATGATATATCATGTAAATTTACATCATATGTCATGTAGCAACTCTGAGTCATGTTGAATTACATGACATATAAAGGGAAGTTTACATGATGTTTTATGAGATTTACATGATCTATTATGTAATCTTCTGTAAAACATCACGCTCCAATACTGTGCATTATATCCCGACTAGAAAATTTTAACAAAAATATAACATAATCCTAGCAAACCATGATATCTATAACTCATTAAGATATGATCATGTTCAACATCCTTGGTGTTTTCAAAATACTATAACTCAATTATATCACATTATGTTATAAATGTTGTTAGATAACTCATTGTATTATAATTTAGTATTGAGTCTTCGGCATTTGAAAAACAATGTTATAAAATTATATCAAATTTTGATAGAAACTAGTTATCTTGAGGTTAAAACTCGTATCACATTCTGATATCATTTTGATATGATTATAACAAAATAGGTTATAATCTTTTAGACCAGTGTACTTTTTGTTACAATTTTAGTTATTTTAACATCATCCTGCATCTAGTTTAGAACATTAGAAGTAATAGAAAAATATTATAACATCATAACACGATATGATATAAACTTGATATAATTTTCCAGTCGGGATGTTACAGAAATTGACACTAATTTTTTAGATCTTTAGAAATTATCTCCAGGATTCTTCAAAACATGGTAAATCTTCTCCTGGGATTCCCCTAGGATTCCTATCCCTTAGAAGGTTTTCTTAGGGACTTTTGCTAAATCCACCACCGGGATTCACTTCAACATTTATCCCAAGATTTTTTTTTTGCAACACTTCCCAGCATTGCACCCGGGGTCCCTCCAGGGATGCCATCTTCAAAGATTTTTTCCGGAATTCCTCCAGGGGATGTCGTCAGTGATTCTTTCCGAGATTCGGGTTTTCTCCTAGAAGCCTCCACGATCCAAAGGAATCACTGCAGAATTCATCTAAAAATTCTTTCCAGGATTCCTCTTGGGATTCCTATCCAGGGATTTTTTCACGAGGTTCCTTTTGTCTCCATGGAGTCCACCAGGAATTCTTTCTACGATTCCTCCAGAAATTCTTTGTTGTGGCATTTTGCGGAGTTCCTCCACACATTTTCCTAGAATTTCTCCTGAAATTCCATCAAGGATATCTCCAAGAAATGTGCTGGATGAATACAACTGGAAAGTGTTGACTCTGGAGCTAGCTTTCTCCATCTCGGGTAAATCAAAACAGCTAGTATCGCTTTGCACGACGTTTTGGCTCTTTTATTGGGCCTTTTCCAAGGGGTTGACAGCTATCCTCTTGAAAAAGGCCTAATAAAAGAGCGAAAATGGCGGACTAAGCAAAACTAGTCGTTTTAATTTATCCAAGACAGAGACACCCAGCTTTCCGGAATCCGAAATACTTCCAAGGTTCCTCTTGGGATTCATTAAATATTTAATATTCTCCTGGAATTCTCTTCAAAATCCTCATGGATTTACATTCGCGATTATTACGGGGTTATAACAGGATTACTGGGGAATTCAACATTGTGGTTTCTTCCAAGAATCCTCCTGCTCAGCTTTTCGTGATTATGAAGAACTAGTGATCATAAAAAGAAAATTGAAAAAAGTTTTTGGCGATCCTCCCGAGATTCCTCCAGGGATGTCATCTTCGTAGATTTTAACCGGGATTTCTTCAAGGATTTTTACCAGGATTCGTCCAGACCTTCTTACAGCACGGGAAAAAATTCGTTGCCGGATCCATGACTAAAATGTTATGAAATCATAAAACTTCTCGCTTCATGATATTGTAACTACAAGTCATGATATCGTGACGCTAACAACGATTATCATGAATAATAATAACTGATTCCATCAACAAAAGCCATGGCCGTCAAAAGCGTTATGAAAAAATTAAGCTCGTTTTCATAAATTGAATACCATAAAGCTGAGTCATGGTAGCATGGCTCTGAGTCATAAAACTATGACGCTGAGTCATCTCAACCAGACGCTGAGTCGTATAAACATAACGCAGAGTCATAAAATCATGAATCACAACAAACTTATTTGGGTACTGTAAGCGTTACGCAAACCCTCGCGCAGAATCACCTACGCCATTTTTGTCACTTCTGTCAAGGCGCCTTTTGTGAGCGGCAGTATTTTCCGGTGAGATTTTTTTTTTTGGTTTTCGAAAAGGTGTAGTGAATTGTTCTTACTTAAATAGTAGTAAACTATATAATTATTGAACTACATTCCAGAAGTTGAAAGTGAAAAAACTTCATATTCCGGCACAAAACTCCAGCCAGCTTCATCAGCAGCAGAACAATCAAGCTCACGCACAATTCCGGCAGCTTCATCAGCAGAAATATTCAGGAACCTTGTTCATGATTTCAGAGTGCGTGCTTCGCGATAACATGACCTTAAATGCCACTTTGCACCAATTAATCCGATAATATAAATAACAAATACTAGAATCATGCATACTGCTTATGTTTTTATAACATTAGGTAATAAATTTAGAACATGCTTTATGATAACATGGCCAGTACTACCATTTTTCGCAAATCGATCCAGTACCATAAATGACAAATACTTGCACCATGAGTAATGCTCAAGCTTTCATAAATTTAGTTAATAGTTTGAGTACGTACTTCATGATAACATGAACCGTCTTACCAAATTTCGCTAATAAAACTGGAACCATAAATGACAACTACTAGTTCTATGAATACCGCTTCTGGTTTTATGAATCTAGTTAATAGTTCTGGTATTCATGGGCATGATATCATGACTTAACTTACAAAATTTTGTAAATAAATATGAAAAACGTAACACCAGGGTGACGTTACGGCAACATGAGTCATGAAATTATGACCTTTTTTGTGGTGTATATTTATAACATGAAAACACACATTTTACGCGAAATCATGACTCATTTAGCAGGTTTCAAGCAGCGGATTTTATCCCGTGAGGGTTTCTTGCAAGGATTTTCTCAGATTTCCTCCAAGGATTCCTGCAGAGTTATGCCCGGGATTCATCCAGAGGACCATCCCATGGGATTCTTATCCAAAGATTTTTTTCAGGATTCCTCATGGAATTTTTCTCTGGAGTCTACCAGGAATTTCTGCCGGGATTCTTCCAGGAATTCTTCCCGAGATTGCCTCTGGAAGTTCTGCATTCAATTTTTCTTAAATTTTCCCTTGAGATTCCCATCGGAACTACACTTAGGTTTCCCAAAGCGGTTCTGAAATCCTTCCGGAGTTCTTTCAGAGATGCCATCTCCAAAGATTATACCGGAATTCCTCCACGTGATTCGTCTTGGGACTCTTCCCGAGATTCGACCAGAATTTTTCCCAGGATTTCTATCGAGAAATTCTATTCGGAATTCCTCTTAAAGTTCCTCTCTGGATGCCCTCAGAAATTCTTCTCCAGGTTTGCTGAGACATTTTGTCGGAGTTCCTCAAAGCAGTTTTTTTTCTAAAATTTTTCCAGAGATTTCATTTGAGATTCCTATTGGCATTCCATCCTAGATTTTTCTGGAGCATCCACCCAAGATTCCTCCTGGGAATGTTCTAGAGATTAATCAAGACATTTATCCAGGGATTCTTTTCAACATTCAAACAGAGCTTTGTTTTTTGGAGATTTTCCTGGGTGTCCTGCAGAGATTCATGTAGGGTAGCGAACCACTTGGGCAGCGGCCGGTATTTTAGGCACTCTTCGCTCTAACTCAGTCAATTCCAAACCAATTGACTTGAAATTTTGTACACGGCTAGATACCATACGTATCTCATCGCGTTCCAAAAAATGTGTCTATTGGTTCAGGATTGGCTGAGTTATAGCAGAAAAGTGCCCAAAATAGGACCCCTGCCGAGATAGTTCCACTTCCCTAGAGTTTTCTAAAAGATTTCTTCTGTATTTCTTTAATGAATTCCTGTTGGATTCCACGAGGAATTCAACTCTAAATTCTTCTTGGGATTTTTCTGGAATTTTTCAGGTATTCTACCTAGGATTCCTTGTGAGATCCTTTACAGAATTCCTGCAAAGATTTTTTCCGAAATTGCTTCAATGATTTCTCCAGGAATTTCTTCCGGGATTCAGTCAGGTAATAACGTTCATAGGCATAATAGGTCAATTGGGCACATAGCTTACTACATATGCTGATGATGATGTCCAGCAGTGCTGTCAAAAGTCATGAATTTCACGTGACTGACATTTGATTATTGCTAATTTCGTGACCCTCAGTGTGAAATGTCATGGGAAGACATCTCTTGCTCGTGAGAATCACTTTACTGCTGAAATTGTGTTGCTGGCAGTGATGCAATAAGTCATTTAATTCATCTGAATCAACACATATTTCCAATCATGTTTGCATCGGAAATTGTTTAATACGTTTTCAGTAAATGAGAGTATCTTGAAAATAAAAGGCAAATTGAATGGACTGTTATTCAAAAGACTAACTGGACAAGGAATGGCGGAGAGTATATAATCAAATCATGCAAAGTTACTCCTGACTGTAATGTCTAGAAGATTCCGAGTCAGAATCAGGGTAAATTGGGCCGAAATTCGGACCAATGTTGGACCAATATCGGATAAAAGCTGGATCAATATCGGATAGATGATCAAAGTATAAATGGGTTGATTTTAGGTTAGATGTCTACTACGTCTGATGTTTTGTGGCTTCTCAGTCTTGACCACGGCATAAATATCACAAGGCAGGCTAGTAACCTATGTAAACATACATTTTGGATGTAAACATGTGACGTCATTCTAATCGTTCTTCACATGATCAAATTTATGTGGAGTACTAGATCGCCTCTGAACGATTTGAATTACGTCATCAAAAAACTGTCAGTTTTCCGGAAGATATCACCTTCTAAATGTTGTACACCGTGGTCTTGACAAAATCAAAACGCTGCTGTTTTATTTTGTCCGACGTTTCGGTCCATTTGGGACCTTCTTCAGGCACTCAATAGTTACAGTGCTCTCGTCCAGTGTAGTTCGGCATAGTCTGTAGCTGTCGCATGGATCGAGTTTTCCCGCAAAATTGCAATTCTGTACCTAACCCGAGAACAATCACCATTGCTTTTGATTCCATTGATCCATTGCAATTCTAATCTGCAACCTCGATTCTCGACCTACCTACCAATACGTTTATCTCTAATACGAGCAGCAAACTTTAAAACCTCACAACTCCTCGCAAATATTCCGCATTTTTGTTTCCAGTGTGCAACTTCCTCAACATGTTTGAAACCAGAAGGAGAAACAGCGTTTCAGAACAAGAAAAAAAAGTCAAATGAAAAGCAATAAAACGCTAAACATGAGGTACACCTTTTAGAGACCGCGCCTGCCAGTAGTGGCCGAGTAGCGGCCGCGGTCTTCACCCGTTCCGGGTTCATTGTCACGCAAACGGCACGAACCGGAACTTCTTACTCAGACTGGAATCGCCAACCAGTCCCACACCATTCCCGGAAACTCCCAGCGCACTCGCCAGAAGTTGATGCTGGGAATGTTGCTGCTGTTGCTGTTGATGCTGCTGCTGCTGTTGTTGTTGGTGATGATGGTGGGAGGAATTGCCATTGAGGTGATCGTTGAGAGAACTGTTGTTGTTGCTACTACTGTTGTTCTTGGCGCAGTAGGCGGTGGACGACCGTTTCCGACCCGGACCGGATCCGGAACCGGAGGAGGTCGTCGATACCACCACTGCTGCTAATGGTCAATCCCTCCCGATCCGTTTATGTATCTGCTGGTGCTTGATGAGGTGAGCCTTCTGCCGGAAGGCCTTGGCGCACACTTCGCAGCGGAACGGCTTCTCGCCGGTGTGCGTCCGCAGGTGAACCTTGATGTTGCTCTTGTTCAGGAACCCCCGATTGCAGATGTTACACCGGTGGACGGGTTTGTCCTTGCCGAGTAGCAGGTCACTGGCTCCGGGGAAGTTGATGGAGGCTTGGGATTGGGCGGCCGCCGCCGCTGCCGCTGCTGCTGCCACCGCGGACAGCTGCTGCTGGTGTAAGGAAGACTGCTGTTGCGCTTGCTGGGATTGGCCCTGGTGCACTTGGTGGCCGTGGCCGTTGGTTTTGCCCTGTTTGTGAGGTCTTCGTTTGTTTTTTGGTGTCGTTGGGGTCGTGGTAGTGGTATGCGGGAAGTTGCCTAAGAGCTCCGGACTACATAGGCCATCCGATTTGAGACCCATGTTGAGAGCAAAATGAGCATTTTGATGGTTTTGCAGGTACCTTCCGTTGAGAATCAGGTTCTCGGTTGTGGATACTACCGAGCCTGGAGGACTAGTTGAAGTCGATATCAGCTCGCCGCAGTAGGACGTCGACGTGGGCGTTTCTATCTTGATCGGAGGCCCATTCTGTAATCGGTTCTGCAGCAGGGGCATGTAGGTATGCGTCAGCAGGCTTTGTAACGTTGACCCGGACGTGTGACCCGGAGAATGAGGTAGGATCAGTTCACTGAGGGAGTCCTGCTGGGAAACGATTAGTTTGCTGTCGGGCGTGGCACATGTTCCTTCGATCCATGCATCCAAATCCATCCAGGAATCCCTCGTATCATTCCCGTCGTCTTTCTCTATCTTGTTGGGTACTGTCGTGTCCGCAATGGCCGACCCTATTATCGCTGCTATGTCTTCGATTGAGCTCATGTCGTATTCGGACAGTTCTTTGGAATCGACGAAGATTTTCGCCGCGGAAACCGAATCCGCCCCACTTATCACGCATCCCTCCGCGCTTGCCGAGTAGATCTTCCCGTCGATTGAACTGTCCGAGAACAACTTCACATCCTGCAGGCAACTGTCCGCTCCGTTCCCGTCCGGATTCAGCACGGAGTCGGGTAGACACGTGGATGACGAAACAATATTGTTGTCGCCATTGTTCCCACTGTTCGCCCCATTCCCAAACGAATTCTGCGGATAATTGTTGTTCTCCTCTGGCATCCGCTGCGCAATCGCCGTGTAGGAGTACCCCGAAATGCCATTGATCGACAAGTGGCCCGTGTTGAACGAGGTGAACGAAGGCAGCGGCTTGACATCTCCATCGTTGCTGGAACTGTTACTGTTGATCGAGGTCGAGTTCAGCAGCAGATTCTCCAGCACGTCCATCGAGTTCTTCTGCGTCTCCGAGTCGCTCGGCAGCGATTCCAGGTCCGTGTCCAGGAGCAACTTCTCCCCGTCCAGCAGGTACTGGTCCTGCACACTGGTCGATTGATTCCAGCAAGGGCTCATCAGCAGGCTCTCGACCTCGGATTCGTTTTGTCCACTCATCATGTGGTTGACCATTTGGCAATGGTCTAAGTATGTTTTCTGTTCGCGTATGCTTTTGTAAACCCTATCCCTGTCACAGTCCACCGTGAGATTTCTTCCGTTTCCAAGAAACCGATCAAAAATTTCGCTACCGCTGCAACAATCTCTCAGCAAATCCTAAAGAAAGTGACCGACGTCAGGAGCGGTATCCGGTAGTACATGGCCAGACCTGGAAGAGAGAGAAAACAGACAAACTCATTAGCGTGGTCGTAAAAATTCATGAAAGAACTTAATTAGGTTAGATATTTGCACATCGTCGCGTCGCGGACCCACGAAGTGATACGCATCGCTAACCAACTGGTTTAGGTAGTTTACGAGCACACGCGCGCGCGCAAGCGCGAGGGGGAATTTGCATCCCACCGACCGAGCGAGCGTGCTCCAGATGCCTATCGTAAGCTAACCGTCAAATTTGAATCCCATGTTGTTGGCGAGGCTTTTAATATGCTAATTCGCGGGAGAGCGGTTTTAATTATTCAAAGCAGCTTGCGGATGATCCCCCCGGTGCGGTGGTGGTCAAGTTTTTATGGTGTGTATGGAGTTACCCGAAATGCACCTATCTCCATCGGGTTGACCTAATTTGGGGCTTTGGTGTTTTATTTCGATTGTCATTGTGATTAGGAGCGATATCGGTTGGCGGGAGCGAGCGGTAATGCGATCTCGTTGAATGGGTTTATGTTTCCGAGAATTTGGGTCACCCTTTGCTAATTTTGTCGCTCCCGTTTTTTGTTGAATGGAGTTGGGACCGTTTTTCTGAAACACCTTTGTGTGGAATGGACTTTGTATTGCGTTGATTTTTTTTTTCAAATGTTTAGAGGTTAATCAATCCTACGGAATCAGCTGTGAAACATTAGCTGTTACACTGGTCCACATTCATGAAATAGGTAAATGCTCGGGAAATTTATTTGAAATCACAGAAATTTTGCACTGAAATCTCCATTGGCTGTTCGAGCCCGTATGAAGTTGATCATCAATATTACCTTCTTTTTTCGATCAGCCTAGATAGCTGTGTAGTGTCGGTAGCGATTGTCTCAATTGGCTAAGAATAACACTACGGATCGCCTGCTCCGGTGGTAAGAGTCCACCAACTGGTGACCCCTAATTCATGGTGTGATGCGGCTTTATGCTTACCCTGCCTAGGAATGAATGGCTAGGGGGGGGTCTAATAAAAACCTAACCGTAAACGGAGCCTGTGGAGTACCAGGGCGCCCTCCACAGTATGTTTCCCTTACTGCGGAGCAATGGTGCAGTGGACCTTGTGTTTCTCCGAGACAATCAGCTGCCCTTCTTTAGTCTCGTCTCACTAGAGGCTAAATAAGGGCGGGATTATGAAGATGTTGTTAATTAGTGTATTCTGTGTATCCTCGCCCTTGGCGTTTTCCAATCGATACCGATCTGGTTTTGTTGCTGCTGTTCTTTGTTGTGCTGTTGTTGCGAAGAGTTTATTCTTGCCTAGTTTGGGTAGTGGCTACGGTTAAGATAGCTCAGATCAATCTTCAGCATAAAAGAACAGCAACAATCAATCTTTGCAGACTTATGCAAAATGGTACAGCCCAAATGGCCTTGGTCCAAGAACCTTACTTCCGTAAGGGGAAATTCTATCTAGGAAACCTTGTGAATCCGGTGTTTGCTACTTTCAGTAAACATGAAATGGCAAACTCGCGTGTCATGTCTCGAGGCTGTGTGCTTGTCAACAACGCAATAGTTGCTACACTCATCGCTGAACTAACCACCAGAGATGTATGTGCTATATCAATTGATGTATCTGTTGGAAACCTCAACAGGAAATACGTCTATTGTTCGGTGTATTTGCCGCATGATGAAGCATCCCCTACGGATGCTTTAAAACACGTCATCGCATACTGTACTTCAAAAGGCCTTCCGCTAATTGTTGGCTGTGATGCTGATGCTCACCATATCATCTGGGGCAGCTCAGACATTAACTTGAGAGGCTCCAGTTTGATGGAGTACTTAAGTAGCACAGATCTTGCATTACTTAACAAAAGCAACCGCCTAACCTTCATGTTATCTGCTAGAGAGGAAGAGTTAGACAGAACCCTTTGCTCTAGTAGAATTAGTCACGAGCTGACCAATTGGCATGTGTCAGATGAAGAATCTTTATCTGACCATCGCTACATCTTTTTTGAACATTCAAATGTTACTTCGCAAACATTGCGTTTCAGGAATCCCCGGTCAACAAACTGGAATCTTTTTACTCTCTTGGTAGCGGCCAAATTTCATGGATACTCACCATCCATTGACACTCTAAGTGATTTAGATGGTGCCGTTGATACTACAATGACCTTCACCATGGAAGATTTTGAAGAAGCATGCTATCTACAGTCTGTGAAGATTACAAGAGGAACCGCTTGGTGGAACTCTGATCTGTCGAAACTCAGGAAGCAATGTAGAAAGAGTTGGAACAGACGACGTTCGACTGGTTCGGAGACTTTCAGGTCGACTCGCAAGGCCTACAGGAAAGCTCTCCGATCTGCTGAATGATCCGGCTGTACAAATGTTTCCAGTTTAAGTGAAGTCAGTCGGTTAAACAAAATCCTTGCGAAATCTAACGATTTCCGAGTGAACGTATTTCGTTTGCCAATGGCGATCTGACTTCCTCTGATGAGGAAGTTCTGGAATGCTTATTCAGCACACACTTTCCTGGATGTGTGGATATTACATCTTCGGATGAACCTGATGTCTTCTCTTGTAGTTATGATTCCCTGACCTTGACTTGGAGTATTGAAACTATAGAATCGATTGAGTGGGCACTTAATAGCTTTGCTCCTTTCAAATCTCCTGGGGCAGATGGATTTTATTCCGAAAGTGGGTCGGTCGTGCGTCGTATTAAGAAGCAAAGAGTTTCTGACCTATCAGTTTGACCTCTTTTCTTCTGAAATGCTTAGAACGCATTGTCGATCATTACATCAGTGATGTTCATCTGGCCAACGTGCCTCTTCATGTGAACCAACATGCCTACCAATCTGGTAAGTCCACTGTGACACAAGGTTGTTTACGATATTGAGAAGGCATTCGCTCAAAAGCAATCCTGCTTGGGTGTTTTCTTAGATATCGAGGGTGCCTTTGACAACGTGCTTTTCGATGCCATATTGGAAGCCGCACGGGGTCATGGTATATCTCCAATGATTTCCAATTGGATTAATCAAATGCTCAAAACCCGATATCTCTTCTCGACATTGCGTCCAGCAGGGATTAGGAAATTGAGTGTTTGTGGATGCCCCCAAAGGGGAGTCTTATGGCCACTTTTGTGGAATCTGGTAGCAGATACGCTATTGAGGCGACCCAATAATAGCGGTTTTCCTACTTATGGTTTCACCGACGACTACCTAACATTGTTAGTCGGTATGTGCATCAGCACCCTTTTCGACCTGATGCAAAACGCTCTTCAGGTAGTTGAGGGTTGGTGTTGCCAATACATATGGCCTTTCGGTTAATCCGAGTAAAACATTTGTAATTCTTTTCACGGAAAAGCGAAACCGTAATGGTGTTCGACCTTTACGTCTCTTTGATTCTGAAATCAATGTGACTGAACAGGTAAAGTACGTTGGAGTCATTCTTGATTCCAAGCTTTCCTGGATACCTCACATTGAGTTCAGAATCAAGAAAGCTTATATGGCCTTCGGGCAATGCCGGCGATCCTTTGGTACAACTTGGGGTATGAAACCCAAGCAATTCAAATGGTTTTACACAACTGTTGTTCGTTCAATATTGACCTATGAATGATTTGTGTGGTGGCAAAAGGGCGAAGTGAGAACGGTCCAATTTCAATTGGGGCATTTTCCAAGGGTTTGCTTAATGGCAATGTCTGGAGCGTTCTCTTCAACTCCCACGGCAATGCTCGAAGTTCTCTTTGACGTTTCCCCACTACACATTCATCTCAAACAAGAAGCACATTCTTGCATTTACCGCCCATGGGTACTTGGATTACTAGAGGAAACTCCTGTGAAACGCAGTTCAACACACACCTCGTTGTTTCTACTTTTGGTGAATTGGGACAGTTGTCCTTGCTCCAAGTGATCTTACAATTGCTTGTAATTTTCCATACCGGACATTTTCCACGAAATTGAGGTTATCTGGAGAGAAGTATTTCAGACGGCATCGTATGTTACAGTGATGGCTCCCTTCTCGAAGGTCGAGCAGGTGCTGGTGTATATTCTCGTGAGCTTAGGCTGCATCAGTCCTATTCACTTGGTAGACACTGCACCGTTTTTCAGGTCGAAATCTTTGCTCTCATGTGCGGAATGTAATCAGCACTTCAGCAGCACGTAATGGGTAAAGTGATATACTTCTGTTCAGATAGCCAGGCTGCTAGTAAAGCACTTGTTTCGGCCAACTCCAGATCGAAGATAGTTCTCGCTTGTCGAACTCAAATCGAGGAGCTGAATTCAGCAAACGCTGTTCACCTTGTTTGGATACCTGGCCATTCTTGCATCGCTGGAAATGAATACGCTGATGAGTTAGCTCGCACTGGAGCATCTTATGACTTCACTGGCCCTGAGCCAGCTATTCCGGTATCCAAGCTTCAGATTGACACCTGGGCTGCCACTCAGCACAAACAATACTGGAATAGTTTGGAGTCATGTCGTCAAACAAAATTGTATTGTACTGAGCCATCTCTAGGGGTGGCAAAGTATCTTTCAAAACAGAATTGCAGCATGCTGGTCAAAGCATTGACTGGCCACTGCCGACTCAGCTATCACATGGCAAATATTCAGCAAGCTGATTCATTTTCATGTGATAGCTGTGAATCCGATTAGGGAACTTCGTATCATTTGATATGTACCTGTCCAGTTTTTGCGCATCTGCGTTTCCTAGTACTCGGAAAACACTTATTAAGTGAAACTGACTTCAGAAACCTGAATCTTCAGGACGTTCTGTTGTTCTTGACCCACTGTGGAAAAGAGCTTTAGGATCTTTATACGCTTTATGCGTTATCACAGTGTCCTTCTCAGGGCGTTGTTTGAACCCATTGTGGTACGCTTATGCGTATTTGCATTATCCTTTTCAGGGTGCTATGTGAACTTATTGTGGTACGCTTTTGCGTGTACGACGATCCTATTCCCTCACCTGTCCTTTCCCCTGTCCGTGTCAACATTTTAAGTCCGTATCTCAAGGCGAAGTGGACCCTGAAGGGGTCTAAACTTATCAAAAATTCTATAGGGGTTAAAAGCTATTACAAGTTTTATTTTTGGACAAAATGTACCTTTTTAACGTTAAAACTTCCTCCTACGTTATGGAGGTTTTGGCTTTCTCAGTTTAGGGAATCCAAACGATTAAATTGGCATTTCCCCTTTCATGGTTTGGATTTAATTTAATCGGAATCCAAGCCCTAAACTGGGAAAGCCAAAAACTCCCATAGAATTTGCAGTCGAAAATCTGTAGCAAACTTTTTCCTAAGTTTAATGCACATTTATAGGGCTCAGGAAAAATAGAGCACCATGAGATCTCAGCAATATCATTTTGATTGCCTACTTTTAGGCCATTTCGGGCAAAAAAACAACTATCAGATATAAGAATCGTTTCCTAACAAGGACATCAAAATGCAAACATCTCGTATTGAAACGCGAATCAAGATGTCCTCTTATGATTAAAAAATCCTAGACTAAACCCAAGCTACGAAAGCAACTAATGTTGCGAGCCAAAAAGTAACCTGCCAGAGAAAACACGATTACAGGATTGACTAAAGGATCAACAATAATTAAGAAACCTCGTCATCCTGTCATCGGAAATTGTTATCCACTAGGATGGCAAGGCAAAATTTATGTTCTGTGTAGTGTTTGTCCAAATATTCTGTTACACATTTGTTGTGTTCCATTACAATATTTTTTTTATTTATATTTTAATTAACCCGTCCGGCCTAATAAGTCTGTTAGGGTGTAGGATTGCGTCGAAGAACCCCTCGTCGATGCATCGCCCACAGTGTGTGGATTTTTATCGCGAACCACTGAATGGTTCATGCTCAGCAGGTGATACATTCGCGAATGTAACATTTCGTGAACCGACATGCTCGGGAACGCTCCTCGAAATGCTGTTCATTCTCTTGTTCGGTTCGATACGAAAGCGCAATCAAGAGAGAAGATGCTCGATAACGCTAACGAAAGCGATGCATTCGGTAAGAATATTTTTTTGTCATAATTCTTTTTTATTGTGACTACACAACCTGCAACGTCATGAATACAGTTAAATTAAATCTGGAGCTCGATTTGAATAGGTCGTATGTGCTTTTGTCGATATAAAATTCGATCAGTTTATTTTAGTAATTGTAGCAATATGGCACATATTTTGCAAACTTTTAATGATGGAACAGAAAGCCTGTTTTATGAGGATTCTGATGTATGTATCAACTTTGCTCAATTTCAACGGTTTTCGCTATAATAAGCGAATCCAACTGATCGAATTTTTAATCGACAAAAGCACATACGACCTATTCAAATCGAGCTCCAGAAATAGTAGTTCACGTTTTTAAAGCGAAAACGCATTAAATACTGATAAAAATAACGATTATTCACAGTTGTCCCAAGCCAACGATGAGAGATCATCGGTAAGTGTTACACTAAGCGATGCCAGCTCATCGCCGCAGTTTGTCTATATCGGAGCATCTTCTTTGTGTTCCTTCGTAAACCATGCGACTCGACGAGAGAACATACACCGCTTGGTAATTGAAACAGAACCAACAGAAGGGAAGAAAACTGCCGAGTGGTTCACTTATCACTTTTTCGTCCAAACACTGTTAGCCAATGAGAAACCCAAAGGAACCTAAAGGAGTGCAATCGACCGAATCGCAGTTCGAAATTCATCAACAAAGGGCATGGATGGCTTGGACGGAGCCTAAATCCTATTTCATGTGTTGCCCCGATAAATATATGTTCGAGAAGTAATTGTTGCAATAAATGTAATCTGTTGTTAAATAAACTGTGTAGTTATGTGAAGTGCGGTGCAGAGCTTGATAACAAAATCCGAAGAAGTTTCTACTCAATTGTCCTGGAAAGTTATCCAACAGTCAACTAAAGTCAGCCCACGTTCATTCCTAAAATACAGTCCACATCGGAAGGCAGTCAAGGACCAGTCTCAAAACAAAGTCGTAGCAATGTTGGCGTAAATCCTGAAGCTATCGAGGAACCGGATGTAGCCGTGCCAAAGTTAGATCCAGTAAAAGTCGATTACATAAAAGGTATGCGCTCGTTGTTTTCGTAAAAATCATAAAAAGCTTTGTACTTTCCCTTTCCCAGAGCATTTCCAAGAACAAAACTCCCGTTTCTATGCAGAAAACGCGTTACAATGTTCAATATTGTCAGAGCGTTTTATCGTATGAATTCAGTTCTTGAGATTGATAGTAGACTACAAAGAAGCCGATAGAGGCCATTTTGTGATTCAGTCTTGGATGTCACCAACACCTGATACATTCCTCTTCTCTTTTTTTTCAGATCGACTCTTTGAAAGGCGCTTACTAATGCTAGATCAGTGCCATACAGCGCAGCTCATGGCGAAGCAAGTTCCGAAGCATATTGCTCGTGCATTATCGAATAACCCTAAACTTAGAATTACCAACATAGGGTAATGGAAATAAGGAACCTTTGTTCTTTCTCCAGTTAGCCTAGTGGTTAAGGCTTTGAATCGCCATTCCGGAAACGGCGGGTTCGATTCCCGTTCCGCTTGGGAAAATTTTCTCGACTCCCTGGGCATAGTGATTGTACTTGCCTCACAATGTACACATTCATGCAATGGCAAGCAAAGACAGCCCTTCAATCAATAACCGTGTAAATGTTCAAAGAACAATAAGTTCAAGCGAGGCAGGCCAAGTCCCAGAGCGGACGAAGAGTCACAAAGAAGAAGTTCTTTCGAATGTTTTTAATGTTTCGAAATCCCTCGAAGCCAGTGATGTCAGATTTTTTCGCAAGTGCTTCCGTAGATGAAAATTGATGAGCGGGGGGGGAGAATTTCAGAAATTTTATTCCGTAGATTCAGGTCGAAAATTCGTAGATTTCCCGTAGCTTTCCGTAGGTTTCCGTATAAAAACCGTAGTTCCGTAAAATAAGCGCAATTCCGTAGATCTACAGAAATTTCCGTAGATCTGGTAACGCTGCTCGAAGCTGCGAATGTAACTGTGTTTCATATGTTGTTTCATATAATAAAATACAACTATTCATGGCCCACGTTGGGTGCCATACTACGAACAAACAGAAATGGAACCCTATAAATGCTCTTTTTTTTCATTACGAAAAATAAATACAACATTACAAATGCACATTCCGAGCCTTCCAAATAAACGAATAAGTAGAAAAAAATTACAAAATGCACAAAAGATATATGACATTACAAATTCATACTTACAACACAAAATAAAAGTGCCCGTTTAGCCTCAATGAAATAACTATTTACGCTCACAGGATGAAGAGGTTTCATTTATTGGTTTGTGTCCATCAGTCAATCCTGGAATCGTGTTTCATTTGGCCGATTCCATTCTTGTTAAGGGTATTTGTTCTGTATTCATAACATGAGTTTTGTCTAGGAAAACGAATCCTAAATGGGCATCTCGAACCGGGTTCAATACGAGAGTTTTACATTTTGATGTCCTTGTTAGGAACCGATTCTTATATCTGATAGTTCTTTTTTACCCGAAATGGCCTAAATGTAGGCAATCAAAATGATATTGCTGAGATCCCATGGTGCTCTATTTCTCCAGAACCCTATAAATGTGCATTAAACTTAGGAAAAAGTTCACAAGTTAAAAACAAGTTAAAAAGTTTTAAAACAAGTTTTATTGTTGTGCTGTATCTTTTAAAGATACAGCACAACAATAAAACTTGTTTTAAAACTTGGATTTTTTTTCGACGAAAAAATACCCGATGCCAAAACAGATGATTCTAATAGGTGGTTAGAATTGCATTATCTCTACTCATTTTTGAGATTCTGACAAGAAATATCCAAAAAGCGAGAATTTTGACCACATTTTCCAATCATAAAGGAAACCAACCCTATTTTGCTCGATAACTTTCAAATGAGTGAAGATATCGTCAGTTTATAAGAATCGGTTAGGTTTTTATCGAAAAAAGTTTCATGTTTTCTACCTCCATACAATTTTTGAGTTATTTGAACCCCTTGAGCAACTACTTAGAGCACCTTTACCGGTGCGCGACTAAACTAAATTACATAGCGCAGTATCATAGCGCTAAACCTTATCGGGGGCTACTAACCGGGCTAGTAAAATAGCAGCGAGGCTTTCGGGAAACATCGGGCGCTCAAATTTAGGCGCCCGATAGTTGCGCAGGAAACGATTGCTATTTCATATATGTCAAAAGTGTTGTGTTGTTTTTTATTTGTTTGTTTCGAACAAAACGCACCAGTGGTAAGCAACACATTTTGTAAACACTTGCAGTTAGAGAAAATGTGCTGCGAATATCACAAGCGAAAATGTACCCCCTCAAGAAATTCCTCCGGGGAACCCTACAGCACTTTCTCCTTTGATTCCTCAATAAACTCCTGGAATTTCTTCTGGAATTTCTTCAGGCATCCCTCCGGAGATTAATATAGAAATCGGTCCGGGTATTTCTCTTGGGATTCCTCCAGGAATTCTTCCAGAGATTCCTGTAGCAATTGTTCCTGTGATTCATTAAGGAACTTCTCCGGGAATTTCTTCAGAAATTCCTTCTATAATATTTCTAGAGCTCTTTTACGATTCTTCCTGTAATTTATTCTGTCATTCCTGCAAGAGTTCGTAAGGAATTCCTCCGGAAATTTCTCCAGCAATTCTTCCAGTTATTCCTACGGGGATTATTGCAGGAAATCCTCCAGGATTGCTCAAGAATTTATCCGGAGATTAATCTGGAAGTTCCTCCGGAAATTTCATATAAAATTTCTGTGGAGATTCCTCCTAGAATTCCTTTAAAGATTTCCCTAGAAATTCATCCGGAAATTCCTCAAGTGAATTCCCGGAGGAATTTCACTAAGGATTCCCTGGAGAAATGCCTGGAGCAATCCTCAGGGAATAGCCGGAAGGAATTCCTGGAAAAAATCCACGGAGGAATTTCCTGAAGGAACATCCGAGTAAATTTCTGAATGAACCCCCGGAGAAATTTCTGGAGAAATTCCTAATGGAATTCCTGGAGAAATTATTTGAAAAATTCCCGGAGGAATCCTCGGCGGAATTCCTAGAGGAATTCTTGGAGGAATCCTCGGTGAAATTCCTGGAGGGATCCTAGGAGGAATTCCCGGAGCAATTCCTGGAGGAATTCCCGGAGGTATTCCTTGAGGAATTCCCGGAAGAATTCCTGAAGGAATTCTCAGAGGAATCCCCGGAGGAATTCCTCAAGGAATCCCCGGAGGAATTCCTGATGGTATTCCCGGAGGAATTCCTGGAGAAATTCCCGGAGGAATTCCCGGAGGAATTCCCGGAGGAATTCCCGGAGGAATTCCTGGAGGAATTCTCGGAGGAATCCTCGGAGGAATTCTCGGAGGAATCCTCGGAGGAATTCTCGGAGAAATCCTCGAAGGAATTCTCGAAGGAATTCTCGGAGGAATTCCCGGAAGAATTCTCGGAGGAATCCCCGACGGAATTCCTGGAATGATCCCCGGAGGAATTCCTTGAAGAATCATCTGAGAATTTCGGAAGAATTTCGTGAGGAATCACCAAAGAAATTTCTGAATGAATCTCCGGAGGAACTCTTGGAGGAATCCCCGGAGGAATTTCCGGAGGAATCCCGAAAAGAAATTCCAGTAGAAATTTTAGGTAAAATCCCGGAAGGGATTCCTGGGGAATACGTATTGCTCGAGGATACTCAGTAAAAATTCATGCTAGAATTTCAGAGGGAATTCCTGGGGAATCCCAGAAGAAATTCTTCCATAATATGTTTCCAAAATATTTCGTTTATACCGCAACAGTATTTGGCAACGACCGGTACGCAATCCGGTAACTAAATATAGTAGCGACCGGTGTGGAAATGAGTAACTATACTAAAATGACAACTCTGTGGGCAATCATTTTACTCGCCCAGATAGTAGCCCCCGGTAAACTTGCTCTTAGCTTTAATTCCAAAAGTAGACTTTAGTTCCAAAAGTAGAATCCGTTCAAAATTTTGTAACATTTCCTAGCAGAGTTCTAGGATAATCCCTGTCGTTACTCTAGGGTATTATCTCTCAGTATTCTTGGTCAGTCTTTCTCAGGATTCTGAATCTATTCTTTTCACGATTCTGGAGTAAACCTTGTCAAACCCCAACAAGGATCCCTCGTAGGCCCTGTGAATATATATCAATATTCTGGAAAATCCCTTTCAGGATTCAGAATGAATGCTTATCAGGAATTTGAAGAAATCTCAGAATTCAGCAAAAATCCCTTTCAGGATTCTAAAAAGTTATTCTCAGGATTCCAAATAGTCTCCCTCTCTATCTTTCTCTCTCTCTCTCTGATGGTTCCGAGGCAATTCCTCACTGGAATCTAAGATAACCCCACTCAGGCAGAACCTCTGGTGGAATCCCTTTAACATTTCTAAAGATTTGGGGGTAAATCTTTCTCAGAATTGTGGAAGGATCCCAATCAGGCATTCTAGGATGATCCTTTTCAGAGTTATGGAGAAATCCCTCTGAAGATTCTAGGAATCTACGATTTAAACGGCTACGCAGTCTTGTAATTTGGGAAAACGAGGTTTATTATTTGCCCGACGTTTCGACACTGGGGTTTTGTGTCATCTTCAGGGGTAGATTTGCGCCGATAGCGTACAGTCCGTTGCAAAACTAGATAAACCAAATAAGTCATGTACCAACAACAACTCGACAAGACAGTTACAGTTAGACGAAACATAAGACCAAAAACGAAAAATTAATTACCCCTGAAGATGACACAAAACCCCAGTGTCGAAACGTCGGGCAAATAATAAACCTCGTTTTCCCAAATTACAAGACTGCGTAGCCGTTTAAATCGTAGATTAAAACCCTCAGTCGATCCTCCAGAAGATTCTAGGAATTTCTTCTCGGAGGCAGTTATGCCAAGGTTTCTAGGAGAATCCTACCCAAAACTATGATGAAATACTACCCAGGTTTCTGGGAAAATTTCTTTCGAAAATAAGATGCAATATTTCTCACATTTTTGGGAAATTCCTCTCAGGGTTCAGGATAAATCCTTTCTAAAACTCTAGCAGAATACATCTTACTTAACTTCTGGGGAAATTTCTCTAAGTGTTTTGGAGAACTCCCTCCTGGCGTTTGGGGAAATCTATCTCAGGATTGTGGAAGAGTAATTTTAAAGATTCAGGAGAAATTTTTCTCATGATACTTAGAAATCCATCTCAGAACGAGAGTATCTCTAAGAACTCTTGGGCAATCTCTTTGAGCATCCTGAGAGAATTCTTCTCATAATTGTGGCCAAATCTTTCTCACTATTCTGGGAAGTTACTTCCAGAGATTGTGGGAAAATCCCACACTGGATTCTGAGGGAATTCTTTTCAGCATTCTGGAGGAATTACTTTCCAAATTCTAGGAATTATAAGGAATCCCTCCAAAGATTCTGGGACGACTCTGCTCAGGATTCTGGAGGAATCCAGAGAGTTCATCTCAGGTTTCTACACATTTAATTTGTAAAACCGTGTACATATAGGTTCACGTATTCTCTCTCGTTTGTCGGGTGAAGATCACTGCGTCCAGATTTTAGAACTATTGTGATATACCCTTTTGCTGTGAGGTACGCAAGTTATCTCAGTAACATATTTGTCACTGAAATACCTTGGTATCGACTGAACTCAAGACCATCTATTACACAACGCAACATTTTTTTGTCTCAAGAGCAAACTTATGTGTCTCCGAAGGATTTTGGGCCGCTGAATCCGAATCCGGGCTCAGATTTGCTCTAACACGTCACAATTTTGAGCTATACCTCAATTTATAGGGCAAAATATGCGATTTTGGGCTTTTTTGACTGCAAGCCATAAAGCAAGGAAATATTTTTTTTTAAGCAATCAAAAGGTTAATTGGTCAATTAACATCTAAATTAACGACTCATGCAAAATATTTCGTTTTACCAAATCGAATTTGATAGTTTTAAGCGATTTATGATAGGTACGATATTTCCCATACAAGTCATTCTCCAAAAGTTGCATGCAAGTTTTCATACTAACATAAAATGCTTAAATCTATCAAATTTAATTAGGTAAAACGAAATATTTTGCATGAGTCGTTAATTTAGATGTTAATTGACCAATTAACCTTTTGATTGCTTAAAAAAAAAATATTTCCTTGCTTTATGGCTTGCAGTCAAAAAAGCCCAAAATCGCATATTTTGCCCTATAAATTGAGGTATAGCTCAAAATTGTGACGTGTTAGAGCAAATCTGAGCCCGGATTCGGATTCAGCGGCCCAAAATCCTTCGGAGACACATAAGTTTGCTCTTGAGACAGGCAAAAACTTATTTTTTGTTACGCTGTGTTATTGATGAATAGAGATCCTGAGTTACAGTATGTGACTCCCCCATTCTGGCGAGACTAGCTTTATGAAGCCAACCACGTCCTTGGGAGATAAGATCCATATGTCAGCAGGCCCTAAAAAGGGCTTGCTGAGAACTTTGAACCTACGTTGAGTGAGTGCAATGCAATAGCAGAGGATGTGTTCTGATGTTTCCCTCTCCTCGTCACAGAAGCGGCAATTTGAGGTTTGGATTGCTCCGATCTTTTGTAGATGGTATCTGCAGGGGCAGTGTCCAGTTATTAGACCGGTGTAGATGTTGAGATCCCTTTTGTTGAGACCTAATAGTTGTTGGGTTTTCTTGGGGTTTATCGTTACGAGCCTTTTGGATTGGCTCGTATGGGGAAGTGCATTCCAGTTTGATGTGATTTGACTGACCATATATTTGTTCAGTTCCATTTTTACAGAGCAGTCTGAGATCCCGCAGAAGGGCTCAGGGCCAATGAACCTTTCATTAGATCCATTCCTGGCTAGCTCATAAGCAATCTCGTTTCCCTCTAGACCCGTATGTCCTGGGATCCAATATAGGTAGACTCGATTGCGTATGGATAAGTTTTTCAAAGCCAGAATGCATTCTCACACTAGCTTTGAGTTACATGTGTAGTTATTAAGCGACTTAAGTGCCGCTTGGCTGTCAGAGAAAATACATATTTTTGCAAACCTATACTTTCTCCTCAGGCATAATAACACGCATTCTAATATTGCATATATTTCCGCCTGAAATACTGTGGGCCACTGTCCTAATACACAGACAGATATTCTTGTTCTAGGGCCATAGATGGGTTCACGTATTCCGAGATTTGCACATCCGAGAAGTCAGCTACCTAAATGCTGTCATGACTTCTCAGTTAATAAATGCCGAGACTCGGTATAATATACCTCGTTGCTAAGCAATCTACCTGTTTGGTAGCAATTCAGAAACCGAGATCCACACAGCCGAGCTCGGTGAGTAGAAAGATTCTGAGACAACCCCACCTAGGAATCCCTCTCACATTTCCTGAATAATTTATCCCAATATTTTGGAGCAGTCCCTTCCAGGATTGTAGGAAAATGCCTGTTAAGGTCTTGGGTCAGGATTTTGGTGAATTTCTCTCTGGATTGTGTATGAAGAGCCCTTGTCAGGATTGTGGGGGAATCCATATTTATGAGAATACCTGTCAGGACTCTTTAGCAATCTTCATCAGAATTCGTGGGTAATTCTTCCTTTATATTTGGAAGAAACCTTCTCAGGATTGTGGAAGAGTCCCTCTCAGAGATTCTAGAAAAATCCTTTCCAGGATTAGAGCTATGGCGTAATTCTGCTAAGAATTCTAGGGAATCCTGTCCAGGATTCTGGTGGAATCCCACCCAGGAATCTAGTAAAATCCCTCTCTGGAATCTGGAAGAATCCCTCTCAGGAATCAAGAGCAATCTCTTTCACTATACTGTGAAAATCTCTCCCTGGAATTTCTCTATGTATTTCGGAAAAATCTCTCTTAGAATTTCGGGGGAATCTCGTTCAGGATTGTGGAAGTCATTTCACTCAGGATTTTCAGGAATCCACATCAGAATACTATTTCAGTATTTTAAGAGCTCTTCAGCAATCCCTTTTAGGATTCTGGGAGAATCGTTCTCATTATTCTGAAAGAACCAGTCTGGGGTTTGTTTGAAATTTTGAAACATTTTGTAGAAGTAGGTATCTCTTAAGATCTTGAGAGAATCTGTCTCAGGAATGTAAAACAATTCTTCTAAAGATTCAGGAGGAGATTTATCAGGATTCTGAATATTACTTCTCAGAATTCTATGAGAGTATCTCTGAAGACTCTAGGAAGAATCCTTCTCACGATTTTGAGAGAATCCTCCAAAGATTCACGGAGAATTTTTTTTTCAAGATTATGTGGGAATCGCTTTGTGGACTTTTAGCAAAACATCATTGCGGAATTCCTTCCCAGGATTCTGCGTGAACTCATCTCAAGGCTCTGGGGAAACCCTTTTAATTTTTGGTGTCCGTTTAAGGTTCTGGAAGAATTACGTTCAGGATTCTGGAAGTAGTCTCAGGGTTCTAGGAGAGTCCTTTGAGGAATCTAAGTAAAATATCACATTCTGAGAAAGTTATCCCAGGATTCTGGGGGGAATCCTTCCATGGGTGCTATGAGAATCATTCTCAGCGTTCTGGAATTATCCCTTACAGAAGAATTTCTCTTCAAGATGGTCTGGAATTTCTTTCAGAGTTCTGTAGAATTTCTGGAAGATTGTCCATCCATTTTTCTCAGGATGCTATGGATTCTATTCAAGGGTAATCCTTCTCAGAATTTCGGAGTGATATATCCGTTTATTGTCGCTGAAACACTCCCATATCGCAGCATTTCGTTGCAACTGTTCTAATTGAGGGTAAACGAGGGTACAGTTTCTTTTCTTCCTTTCGTTGGCTGAAACTACAACAACATTAAATTTCACCATAATATGATCTTCTACAAATTTGCTCTTTTGAGTATCAACAGTTACTACCCTGCAAATATGAGCCATATCGAGCGGGACAACCAGCGTGCTGAGCGATGAACTGGAGGTAATCTAGTGTCCCATGTACTTGGCCTGAAACCCCCATAAACAAACTGCAACTCATTTGTACCAGCTTAGTTTTTACCAATTGAGCTGAATCTTTCACAGATTGTTCTTCTCATCCAAAGGCACAAATATAGCGGGTGACCTCATGAAACTTTTGCTATTTTTGCATTTGGGTCAGTCTTATGACCGTTCCGGACACTACCGATAGTCAAACATGTGATAGCCAATTTTCTTTCTAATCGATCATCAGAGTATCGAAACAGACGCGATTTGATGTGTCACACACAAACTTGGGTTTAGCCCACTTTTATGCTTGGCCACTTCCGGCGGAACACCTGGAACCGGTTACGGAACACAACCCGTTGTTTCAAATATGGTCCGAACCAAACTTCTTGCTAATCGATCACCAGGTTATCGAAAAATCCGCGATTTGATGTATCGCCAGCATAGGTTTGGCTCATTTTTCTGCTTGGCTACTTCCGGCGGGACACCCGGAAACGGTTCCGGGACACTTCCTGTGGTTTCAAACATGGTCAGAACCTAATTTCTTGCTAACCGATCATCAGTTTATCGAAAAAGACGCGATTTGATGTGTCACAAGCATGGATTTAGTCAACTTTCATGCTTGATCACTACCGGTGAGATACTTGAAACCAGTTCCGGAACACAACCCGTTGTTTCAAATATATTCCGAATACTAACCGATTATCAGGTTATCGGAAAATCCGCGATTTGATGTGTCACAAGCATAGATTTGGCTCATTTTCTTGCTTGGAAACTTCCAGCGGGACACCCGGAACCGGTTTCTGAACACAATCCGTTGTTTCAAATGTGTTCCGAACCTACTTTCTTGCTATTCGATCATCAAGTTATCGAAAAAGCCGCGATTTGATGTGTCGCAAGCATAGGATTGGCTCATTTTCCTGCTTGGCCACTTCTGGCGGGACACCTGGAATCGGCTCCGGAACATGACCGGTAGTTTCAGATATGGGCTGAGCCTAATTTCTTACCAACTGATCGTCAAGTTATCGAAAAAGCCGTGATTTAATGTGTCACAAGCATAGGTTTGGCTAACTTTCCTGCTTGGCCTCTTCCGACTAGACACCCGGAACCGGTGTCGGAACACAAGCCGCTGTTTCAAATATGGTCCGAACCTAATTTTTTGCTAATCAATAATCATGTTATTGAAAAAGCCGCGATTTGATGTGTCGCAAGCATGGGTTTACTGTGTTTTCATATCTGACCCCTTCCTGGGGTATCGGACCGAAACGGCCATAACTCCGGAACAACTGGACCGATCTGAATAATTTTCAGTAGGAAACAATGGGACAAAATGCCCCGTCAAATGAACAATCGGTCGTTGAAATCGGTTGAAATTTACTATTTAAAAATGAGGTGACAATTTTTTACACACGCACATATGCACATACACCCAGACACCATCTCAACTTGTCGAGCTGACTTGACCCCTCCGAGGGCTCTATCCAATTTTCGTTTTTGGAGTGAATATATAGCCTCTCGGTACACCTTGGTGTACGAAAAAGGAAAAAAAAACATATTTAACAAAAAGATTCTCCTCTGGAGCCGACATTCAGAATCTTCTAGCTAGCCATCTCTCCATCTCCGACTACTTAATCGATTCATCTAACTGTTCTTCCCGGGCACACGTGTTAGCCATTTATTTTAAAGGCTCCCAACCGAACTGCTAAAAATACGGAATGCTAATCTGCAAAAAGGCCATTTACAAAACAAACAAAATGTGTCATCGACATCGATATGTATGTAGTCACGATGACAACGAATGCTTCGAGCCCGAGCAGCTGACCGCTTGGAATCCAACACGATAGGTTGCTGAACCCACCCGCCTACCGCACAACTTCGCGAACAAGTCGCGCAGTCAGACGTCGCGATCCATATCAGTATTCATATTTATTCATATTCATTTTTTTTCCTGCTTGTAGGTATCGCATTCATTTCATTCAAGCGGTTCGCAAGAGTCACTGACCAAGAGTGACACGCATTGTATGGCACAGCGCCACAGATGAGCTTGGGTGAAACCTACTTTTATTTTTTAACAAACATAAAAGTTATTTGAAAATTGATTTGAAAAATAGGAAAACCATAGCACAGAAGAATTTTAATCCAAACGAAAAAAAATCCACCGAGAATTCGTCGCTTTGATGACCACCTGTATTTAGTCACCTCTCCACTACAACGCAACACAGCCTATCTGCGATTGGCTTCCTAATTTCGTCACATTGCGCGACTGGAATGATGATTGAACGATAACCACACGGAGGGTCCGCAGTTAAGTTGGACAGACAGACGAGGTTTTATTTGCTTTGGTCATTAGAACTACCTAAATTTCGGTGCGTGGTGGCGACGATCGCCGACGGTCAGAGCCGTCTGGGTTCGTGTAGGTAGGAACAAACACGAAATGCGCGAAATGGTGTCACCCCGATAGCCATAACGGGAATCGCGGAATGGGATGAGGTTTGATGGATTCCACCACCGGGTAAAAAAGCCAAATGACTGGGGACGAGGAATTTTAGTGGTTTTTGTGGTCTTGTGGATTTTTTTCGCACTTCACTGGGTGAAGGTCGTATTTGGACTGAACAATGTGAGCAAGTTAGAATGGTGAAGCGATTTATGAGTATTTTTGGCGGAAGAAAAACAAACTTTCTCCACTGAGTTGTTAAGGATGATTCATGGCATAGATAATAATGTCGTTTCATGTCGATTCCGTTTCAGAGCAAGTATCGTTCCATTTTATCCAAAAATCTCTATTATCTCAATTAAACAGTAAATAGCTGGTACATATCTGAATAATCACATTACATCCCAGTCAAGCCAACATAACATTGAAAGTTTGCAAATTCAGTATATAAACGGTTGAAAAACCACGTGGATCATTTTTTTTCTCATTTTAGACCCAGGGAGGGACCAGCCCTGTCAAACTCGAAGAGGAGTGAATCCAAAACACTCGACTGACCAAAACTAATGCTTCTACCCTACATGAATTTGTGCAGTCACCTTTTCTATCCACTGTTGGAATCTTGCGTTCGAGTCTTGGAACTGTTTTTTTTTTTCAATGCTGAGCATATAGTGCTGCAAAGATAATATGCGAGTATTGGTAATGCGCAGTGAAATCAATTTGTTTCTTGTGGTGAAATAATGTAATAACTGTTTTGCCCCTCAAACAAAAAAAAACAACTCTCATGAAAAAAAAGCACATTAAAACTCAAGATAGTTTTGAAAAACTTTTTGAAGAAAAATAAGTAAATTTCTAAAAAAAGAAGAAAAGGTGTTTCTTGAAGATATTTATGGAGGAATACTTGAAGGAACTCCTTGGAAACCCTTCCATGGAATTCCTATATCAATCACTTGACAGTTTTTAGAATACCTGAAGATATCGTCTAAGGAATGCCCGGAGGAATTTCTGGAGAACAAATGAAAATAAATATCTGTAAATATTTCTGAGAAAAAACTACTTAATTTCTAAAAAAAATGATGCAGAAATTTCACAATATTTTTCCAGAGATATATCAATATGAATTTCCAATGGATCGATTCCTAGAATCTATGGAATTTGGTAGAATGACATTTGATAGAATGGACATTTGGTCGAAAGACAGGCAAATGCTCAATTTTCAATTAACAACTAGGTAACCCAGCATCAGTCAAGGCTTGAATAATCACCGGCACACATAATTTATTTGAGCCCCAGCCTAGGCCTCAGCTATCAAGCCAACATTCGATAAAATTTGACCCGATATCCATTTCTTTTTAGTCATTAACTATAGTATACAAATACAACACAAATCGAGAACTACAAAGAACAACCTATTTTCAAAAAAAAAGAAAAAGTTCCTTTTATAGTACAAATATGTATGTCTGTCTGTCACTTAAAAACAGTCTTTGATCAAAAGAAGAAACAATATTCGATGAAAACTCAGCAATGCCAACGAAAACTGTATTTAGGAGACAACTTTCAATATGAACAACATCCATGGTAATACAGCGTACCTATGTACGGACAATTTACTTTTAGACCAAACGTATTTTCGACCTTATGTCATTAGACCAAACGTGATTCGACCAAACGTCCTTAAAATCCAATTTCGGAAAGTATTCTAGAGGAAATTCTGAAAAACTAGAAATACTAAGGAATTCGTGATGGAATTTCTGTATGAATTTCCTGCAGGAATTCATGGAGCATTTTCTGCCGGAATCACTGAAATAGCGTATGCAAAAATCTCTTGCAGAATCTCTGAAGAACCTCTTGGAGACATTTTTTTCAGGAATGTCCAATCCAATTGGACAGAATTCCTTCAAAAATTCCTGAAGAGATCTATGAAATAATGTCTAAGGAAACCGCTTGAGGAGTTTTGAAAAAAATTCTTGCAAATCTTTGATCCTGGAAATCCTGAAACAATCTGAAGAAATTGCTTAAGAGATTCTGCAGGAATCCACCGAGGTCTGTCTTACGGAATTTTTAGAGAAATCAGCGAAGAAAATATCGAAGGGATATCTAAAAGAATGCTAGGAGGAATTTTTCGGAGAATCTGATAAAGATTTCCTGAAATACCCACAGGAGAAATTACTGAACGAATCCGTTTTTGGAACAATTTCTGAAATTTGAAATAATTCTAAATTTTTGGTTTCGAGAAAAAAAAACAAATAAGATTTTTTGCAAAAATCCGTGGAAGATTGTTCGGGAGAATCACAGAAGATTTTTAGAAGAACTCATGGAAGAATTTCCGTGGAAATCTATGGAATGTTTTTAGAGGAATACTTGGATAAATCTCCAGAGGAATTTCAGCAGCAATCCATGCAAGATTTTCATAAAGTATACCTGGAGAATATATTTTTAAGGAATCCATGATTTTTTGAAAGCAAACCCTAGAAGATTTTTAAAAAGTTGGATACCTGCAAACATTATGGAAGAATTCCAAGGAAGATTTTCTGACGGAATCCGTGGATATATTTCTTAAGAATTCCCTAGAAGACTTCCTAAAAGATTCTCTGGATTGTTTTCTTGAAATTTCTCAACGAATACCGAGAAGAACTTTTGAAAAAGACCTTTCAAGACTGTGTTGAAGAATTCAGTAAAGATTTTTTGAAGAATCGTTGGAGAAAATCTTGAAAGAATTCATGTAACATTTTTCAAATGAACCATAGGAGGGAATTCAGAAAAAAAATCCACGAAGGAATTACTGAGGAAATATATGAAAGAGTTTTATCACGGAATCCTTGGAGATAGTTCTAAAAGAAGTGTTGGAGGATTTTTTAAAGATTTTTTTATAGGAATTTGATAAACAACCCGTGGAAGATTTTAAAGAGAATTCCTAGAGAAATTCCTGAAAGAGCCCATGTAGCATTTTTGTAAGAAATCAATGGAAGATTTTGAAATAAATAAAAAAAATAGTAAAAATCATTGAAAAACTTCCTAAAAGGCTGTAAAAACTGCAATACATTCGATACGATCTCATCGAAGGTTTGTTAAAAGAATCTTTTGAGAAATGAGAAATGAAGTTATTTATAGCCCTGAAGAAATTTCTGAAGAAATTTAAAGAGGAGTTTCCAAAACAACCAATGACCGCACTTTTATATATTTTTTTCGAAAAAAAGTAATATACAATAAGATTACTGGAGAACTTTCTAAAGCAATCGCTGAAGAAATATTCTAAATGAATCCTAAGAAGATCTTTGATAGAATCTTTGATGGAATTCCTGAAGCATTTCTTAAAGGAATTCTCGGAGAAATTTCCCAAGTTTTTTTTCTAGAAGATTTTCTAATAAACCCCTGAAGGAATATCGGAATTATTTTCTCAAGGAGTCGTTGAAGAAAATTTTGAATAAATATCTAGAGCAATTTTTAAAGCAATCACTAAAGAAAAATTCAAGCTGAACCTTGGAGAATGGTTTGAAGGAATCCGGGAAGAAATTACTGAGGCAGTTTGTGAACGAATCCTTGGAGAAATAAATTTCCAAAGAGATGAATTTCTGAATGCATCGCTGGAGAAATTTCTATAAAAATGCAATTAAAGATTTTGAAAAAAAAATTGTGGAGAAATTGCTAAAGAAGCCCCTGTAGGAACTTTTTAAGGAATATTAAAAACAGGGAATATTTGAAATAGTTTCCTCCGAAATACCTGAAAGCCTCTCCAAATAAAAATCGAAAAAAAAACTGTGACATACTCTAAAGAAATCCATGGAATGTTTGCTTCAGTAATTTTTTGAGAACTGTATGCCGGAATTGTTCTGACTGTTTTTAAGGAGTTCTTGTGAAATTTCAGAAGAAATCCAGAGAGAATTTCTGCAGGTATTTGTGTCATATTATTTAAATGATTTTTTTTAACTTCGGGATCATCTGAACGATTTTCCAAAGTAATCCCTGAAGAAAAAAAAATCGAATCAATCCCAGGATTGTTGTTGAAATAATCATTGAAGTAATTACTGTAGGATTTTCTAATGGAATGCTCGGAGTAATTTACGAAGGAATTCCTAGAATAATTTCTGGAGATTCCTTAAGGAATTTCAAGAGAATTTTTTGGAAGATTTCTGAAGGAATTTCGGAACATTTTTCTAACCGAGTCCCTGAAGAAACTTCTGAAGAATGTAGAGAATTGTCTGAAGTAATCACTTAATAACTGAAAAAAATTTCCAAACGCAACCTTGAAAGATTGTTTGAAAGAATCCGTGAGGAAATCAACGTAGTAAGTTTTGGACGAACCGTTGGGAAAATAAATTTCCAAAACAAACTTCCGAATACATTTTTGGAGAAGTTACTGAAGAACTTCCATGAAAGATATATAAAACAATTTTCAGAAAAAAATCTGAAGAAGTCCCTGAAAAAACTTTTAAAAGAATCCATTGGAGATTTAGGAATGGAGGAACTAATTTCTGCAGAAATCCCAGGAAAACTTCCCGATAATCTCTGAATAAATCTGAAAAAAACCTGTAGTATATTCAAAAGGAATCCATAGATGGCTTGCTTAAGTACTCTTTTGAGAAAATAATTGGTGGAAAAGTTCTTGCAAAATTTCTGAGTTATTTTTTTTTTGAGAAATATCGGGAACATTTGGTTGATTTGCTGAAGCAATCCCGGAAGAAAATTTCCAAATCCTCCTATGAATCAGGGGTTTTGAAAAAAAAATTGGAGGAATTCTTGTAGTTTCTAAAGAAAAAAATCCCTAGGGGAATTTCAGAAGAAATTCTTGAAAGATTTTCCAAAAAATCACTGGAAGAATACCTGAAGGAATCTCTGAATGATTTGATCAAGGAATTCCTGAGGAAACCTCTAAATAAATATCTGGAGGAATTTCTAAGGCATCCACTGAAGAAAATTTCCAAATGAAATCTTGGAAGACGATTTGATGGAATCCGAGAAGAAATTATTGTGGGTGTTCCTGCACAAATCCTTAGAGAATTAAGTTTCCAATTTAATGATTTTTTCAGTTTTTCAAAACAATTTCTGGAAAAGTTCCAGTAGGAGCTTTTCAAGGAATCCATTGAAGATTTTGAAACAAAGGAGTTATTAAACTAATATCTGCAGAAATTCCTGGAAAACTTCCCAAAAATCTCTCTAAAAGAATCTGATAAAAATCGGTAACATATTTTGAAAGAGTTTGTGCATGGTGTCCTAAAGGAATCTGTTGAGAAATATAAGCTGATATTTCTAGAACATTCTCGGAAGGAAGACCTGGTAGAAATACCAGAAGGGAATTTCTGTCAAATTTTTATTAAGAATTTCTCAAAAATTTCGGGAATATTTGGATGATTTTTTGAAGCCATTCCGGATTTCTGAGAACGTCGCTAAAGGAATTCCTGTAGGATTTTCTAAAGGAATTCTGAAGATAATTTTGAAAGGTTTTCTGAATAACGGAATAATTTTTTCAAGGGATATCTGAATAAATATCAAGAGGATTTTTTAAAGAAATCACAGTACGATCTTTTTTAGAAATCCCTTGTAAATTTTGAAATGCAGAAATCACAGGAAAACTTCCCTAAAGCTTCTCTAAAAAAAAAACAAACCTGTAATATGTTCCAAAGGCATCCGTGTAAGGTTTACTAAAGCAATCTGTTGAAAATTTTAAGGTGGGATTTTAGAGCAATTTATGAAGAGATCCAGAAGGTATTTGTAAAGTAATCATTGACAGATTTTTCCAAGCACTTTATGAGATACTTCGGAAATATCCGAAGGACTTTCTGAAATAATTCATGAAACTGAAACTGAAGCTGAAAATGAAACAATGCATCTTGAAACTTGCAAATGAATCCTAGGATTTTTGAAAGAATCCTTGAAGAAATTGATATGAGATTTTTTAATAGAATTCTTGAATGAGTTTTCGAAGGAATCCATGGAGGAATTTCTGATTTTCTGAAGTCATTTGTTTGGAAGATTTCCTGTTAAACCCCTGGAAGAATTTCTAAAGGAATTTCTGAATGTCTAGATGAGTTACTAAAGCAATAACGGAAAAAAAATCCGAATGGACATTTGGAAGACGTTTAAAAATTTTTTTTTTAATACAAAGAAATTAAAAAAAAATTCCAGAGGTATTCTTGAAAAAAATCCAAAATAATTCCAGAAGGAAATTTTTGTGGATTTTGTGAAAAAAAAAAACAGGAAAAATTCTGACTTTCAAATTTCTGAAAAAAAATCCCTGGTGTAATTTTTGAAAAAATGGTTAAAGGAAGTTCTTATGGGTCAATGCTAAATGGTCGAAGTTTTATTTGCATAAAAAGTCTTGTGGTTTTTCGTCGATGGTCGGTAACGAAACTGATGATTTCCAAAACTTATCGTCAGCATTGACCGTCGATGAGTTTCTCAATAACACAAGTTTACAAAATAAAACGAAAGTCGTGAACTTCTGTCAACGACCAAAGTTTTTGAAGCACAATTTAGTGCTGATTTCGAAACCGACCTTTAAAAAAATTTAAGTAGAACAGTTTTTGAGTTTAAGCTCAATATCGAGTTTTGCAACTTTTCAAAATATGTAATATACTAAAATTCAAATATATTGCGTTTTGTTTAACAAATTTTAAATCTTTTTCCATAAATTAAAAGCTGAATACAGTACCATTCGATCATCTGAATACAGGTTTTGCGTCAGATTGATGAAATTCAAGATATTGGCGAATTTTAGGGACAATCTTCTTAAATTTTAGCAAAATTCCCAAAATTTTTTGAAGAAATGTATTTTTATCAATAAGAAAAAATCAACTTAAAAATTCTCTCTCGACGTTTATTTGACATATTATATGTAGGCGAGTGACAGTAAAAAATTCAGCTCAATCGGAGCATTGATTACGGAGAATCAGATGTGTGAAGTGAGCGACTTTGCTTAAAAATAGAACAAATATTAATTTCAAATCATCAACCTTGTATGGAAAGTCGAAAAAAAATCCGCTCTACTGTAATTTTTTTCCTTCGCGTTTTCGAACTCAGGGCTTGATTCTACACCAAAAACGATTATCAGCTTACCGAGTTCAAAAATGCTGTAAACTAGTGTAATTATCTAGAAGGACTCTAAAGCAATAACCCTATAAAATTTTCGAATGAATCCTTGGAATATGGTGAGAAAGAATCCGTGGGCAAATTATTGTGAAAGTTTCTGGAGAAATGCTTGGTAAAATTTATAAAGAAATTCCTGAAATAATTATTTGAGGATTCTCTGTAAAAAAAACCCTCGGAAGGTTTATAAAATATGGGACGAATTTATCATGGTATATGTGGAGGTTGGTAAAGTTTCTGAAGAACACTATGAATTATTTGTTGAAGGAATTCCCAAAGAGTCGTTCGTAGAATATTTTTAAAATAATTTCTAGAAAGAATTCTAAAGTAGTCCCTGTTGGATTTTTTAAGGAATTTATGGAAAATTTTGAAACGGAGAAATTTTAGAATTATTTCTGCAGATATTCCAGTAAATTTCCTGAAAAAGCAAAACTTTCCTGTAGAAAAAAAAATCAGTATGTAATATATGGAAGGTTAGCAAGCGGAATATTTTGAGGAATTTATACAGGAACTTCTTGAATAATTTCTGAATAAAGTTCAGATTTTTTTCTAAAGACATCTAGAAAGGAATTTTAGAAGCAATTCATGCCAGATTTTTGAAAGAGTTCTTTAAGAAAATTTTGAGAATATCTGGAGGACTTACTGATCATCTGAACGATTTTCCAAAGTAATCCCTGAAGAAAAAAAAATCGAATCAATCCCAGGATTGTTGTTGAAATAATCATTGAAGTAATTACTGTAGGATTTTCTAATGGAATGCTCGGAGTAATTTACGAAGGAATTCCTAGAATAATTTCTGGAGATTCCTTAAGGAATTTCAAGAGAATTTTTTGGAAGATTTCTGAAGGAATTTCGGAACATTTTTCTAACCGAGTCCCTGAAGAAACTTCTGAAGAATGTAGAGAATTGTCTGAAGTAATCACTTAATAACTGAAAAAAATTTCCAAACGCAACCTTGAAAGATTGTTTGAAAGAATCCGTGAGGAAATCAACGTAGTAAGTTTTGGACGAACCGTTGGGAAAATAAATTTCCAAAACAAACTTCCGAATACATTTTTGGAGAAGTTACTGAAGAACTTCCATGAAAGATATATAAAACAATTTTCAGAAAAAAATCTGAAGAAGTCCCTGAAAAAACTTTTAAAAGAATCCATTGGAGATTTAGGAATGGAGGAACTAATTTCTGCAGAAATCCCAGGAAAACTTCCCGATAATCTCTGAATAAATCTGAAAAAAACCTGTAGTATATTCAAAAGGAATCCATAGATGGCTTGCTTAAGTACTCTTTTGAGAAAATAATTGGTGGAAAAGTTCTTGCAAAATTTCTGAGTTATTTTTTTTTTTGAGAAATATCGGGAACATTTGGTTGATTTGCTGAAGCAATCCCGGAAGAAAATTTCCAAATCCTCCTATGAATCAGGGGTTTTGAAAAAAAAATTGGAGGAATTCTTGTAGTTTCTAAAGAAAAAAATCCCTAGGGGAATTTCAGAAGAAATTCTTGAAAGATTTTCCAAAAAATCACTGGAAGAATACCTGAAGGAATCTCTGAATGATTTGATCAAGGAATTCCTGAGGAAACCTCTAAATAAATATCTGGAGGAATTTCTAAGGCATCCACTGAAGAAAATTTCCAAATGAAATCTTGGAAGACGATTTGATGGAATCCGAGAAGAAATTATTGTGGGTGTTCCTGCACAAATCCTTAGAGAATTAAGTTTCCAATTTAATGATTTTTTCAGTTTTTCAAAACAATTTCTGGAAAAGTTCCAGTAGGAGCTTTTCAAGGAATCCATTGAAGATTTTGAAACAAAGGAGTTATTAAACTAATATCTGCAGAAATTCCTGGAAAACTTCCCAAAAATCTCTCTAAAAGAATCTGATAAAAATCGGTAACATATTTTGAAAGAGTTTGTGCATGGTGTCCTAAAGGAATCTGTTGAGAAATATAAGCTGATATTTCTAGAACATTCTCGGAAGGAAGACCTGGTAGAAATACCAGAAGGGAATTTCTGTCAAATTTTTATTAAGAATTTCTCAAAAATTTCGGGAATATTTGGATGATTTTTTGAAGCCATTCCGGATTTCTGAGAACGTCGCTAAAGGAATTCCTGTAGGATTTTCTAAAGGAATTCTGAAGATAATTTTGAAAGGTTTTCTGAATAACGGAATAATTTTTTCAAGGGATATCTGAATAAATATCAAGAGGATTTTTTAAAGAAATCACAGTACGATCTTTTTTAGAAATCCCTTGTAAATTTTGAAATGCAGAAATCACAGGAAAACTTCCCTAAAGCTTCTCTAAAAAAAAAACAAACCTGTAATATGTTCCAAAGGCATCCGTGTAAGGTTTACTAAAGCAATCTGTTGAAAATTTTAAGGTGGGATTTTAGAGCAATTTATGAAGAGATCCAGAAGGTATTTGTAAAGTAATCATTGACAGATTTTTCCAAGCACTTTATGAGATACTTCGGAAATATCCGAAGGACTTTCTGAAATAATTCATGAAACTGAAACTGAAGCTGAAAATGAAACAATGCATCTTGAAACTTGCAAATGAATCCTAGGATTTTTGAAAGAATCCTTGAAGAAATTGATATGAGATTTTTTAATAGAATTCTTGAATGAGTTTTCGAAGGAATCCATGGAGGAATTTCTGATTTTCTGAAGTCATTTGTTTGGAAGATTTCCTGTTAAACCCCTGGAAGAATTTCTAAAGGAATTTCTGAATGTCTAGATGAGTTACTAAAGCAATAACGGAAAAAAAATCCGAATGGACATTTGGAAGACGTTTAAAAATTTTTTTTTTAATACAAAGAAATTAAAAAAAAATTCCAGAGGTATTCTTGAAAAAAATCCAAAATAATTCCAGAAGGAAATTTTTGTGGATTTTGTGAAAAAAAAAACAGGAAAAATTCTGACTTTCAAATTTCTGAAAAAAAATCCCTGGTGTAATTTTTGAAAAAATGGTTAAAGGAAGTTCTTATGGGTCAATGCTAAATGGTCGAAGTTTTATTTGCATAAAAAGTCTTGTGGTTTTTCGTCGATGGTCGGTAACGAAACTGATGATTTCCAAAACTTATCGTCAGCATTGACCGTCGATGAGTTTCTCAATAACACAAGTTTACAAAATAAAACGAAAGTCGTGAACTTCTGTCAACGACCAAAGTTTTTGAAGCACAATTTAGTGCTGATTTCGAAACCGACCTTTAAAAAAATTTAAGTAGAACAGTTTTTGAGTTTAAGCTCAATATCGAGTTTTGCAACTTTTCAAAATATGTAATATACTAAAATTCAAATATATTGCGTTTTGTTTAACAAATTTTAAATCTTTTTCCATAAATTAAAAGCTGAATACAGTACCATTCGATCATCTGAATACAGGTTTTGCGTCAGATTGATGAAATTCAAGATATTGGCGAATTTTAGGGACAATCTTCTTAAATTTTAGCAAAATTCCCAAAATTTTTTGAAGAAATGTATTTTTATCAATAAGAAAAAATCAACTTAAAAATTCTCTCTCGACGTTTATTTGACATATTATATGTAGGCGAGTGACAGTAAAAAATTCAGCTCAATCGGAGCATTGATTACGGAGAATCAGATGTGTGAAGTGAGCGACTTTGCTTAAAAATAGAACAAATATTAATTTCAAATCATCAACCTTGTATGGAAAGTCGAAAAAAAATCCGCTCTACTGTAATTTTTTTCCTTCGCGTTTTCGAACTCAGGGCTTGATTCTACACCAAAAACGATTATCAGCTTACCGAGTTCAAAAATGCTGTAAACTAGTGTAATTATCTAGAAGGACTCTAAAGCAATAACCCTATAAAATTTTCGAATGAATCCTTGGAATATGGTGAGAAAGAATCCGTGGGCAAATTATTGTGAAAGTTTCTGGAGAAATGCTTGGTAAAATTTATAAAGAAATTCCTGAAATAATTATTTGAGGATTCTCTGTAAAAAAAACCCTCGGAAGGTTTATAAAATATGGGACGAATTTATCATGGTATATGTGGAGGTTGGTAAAGTTTCTGAAGAACACTATGAATTATTTGTTGAAGGAATTCCCAAAGAGTCGTTCGTAGAATATTTTTAAAATAATTTCTAGAAAGAATTCTAAAGTAGTCCCTGTTGGATTTTTTAAGGAATTTATGGAAAATTTTGAAACGGAGAAATTTTAGAATTATTTCTGCAGATATTCCAGTAAATTTCCTGAAAAAGCAAAACTTTCCTGTAGAAAAAAAAATCAGTATGTAATATATGGAAGGTTAGCAAGCGGAATATTTTGAGGAATTTATACAGGAACTTCTTGAATAATTTCTGAATAAAGTTCAGATTTTTTTCTAAAGACATCTAGAAAGGAATTTTAGAAGCAATTCATGCCAGATTTTTGAAAGAGTTCTTTAAGAAAATTTTGAGAATATCTGGAGGACTTACTGAAACAATCGACGAAAAAAAAAATCCAATCCTGGATCCTAGGAGGGTTTGTGCAATGATCCTTGAAAGAACTTCTATGACATTTTCTGAAGGAATTCATGGATAAGTTTCCGAATGAAACCATGGGAAATATGTGAAAACCCTGGACGAATTAATGAAGAAATCTCTGAATGATTTCCTCAAGGAATCCCTGGAGAAATTTCTGAATGTCTAGAAAACTATCCAAAGCAATAACTGAGAAAATTTTCGAATGGGCCTTTGGAAGACGGTTTGACGGTTTGTGAGGAAGTTATTGTGGGAGTTTTCTGATGAACTCTTTGAAAAATTCCGAAAGAAATTCCTCAAGGTATTTTTTGAGGGTTTTCTAAAAACAGGAGAATTTGAATAAATCTAATTTTTCAATTTCCGAAAAACAGGAGAAATTTCTGAGAAAATGCTTGAAAGTATTTCTTATGCCTCAATGCAAGATGACAAAGTTTTTAGATTTTCATCGTTGGTCAGTGACAAAACTGATGGTTACCAACCCTGACCATTTCCATTGATCGTCGATCCATAGGAGAAACTTTCAAACAATCTTTTAACAAGAATTGGTCTCATTATCAACAGCAGCAAGGCAAAGAACATGACCGCAGGAATACATGGGTCCAATAGTGACTTTGTGTTGATACCGTAGTCATATCAGATGGTGACAATTTTGAAATACTGGATGAAGTTGAGTACCTTAGAACTCAAGTGACATGTTATTATGATGTTACCCGTGGGATGAAAGGGTGTCTGGTATCTGGTGTTTGGCCAACAAACCTTTTTTGCTGATTAAGAGTTGAACAAACGACTACTAAGCAAATTTTGGCTTAAAAAACTCTTATTCAGCTACTTCTGTTGTTTAGGTGTTATCTGGTGTCCGGTATATGTGAATGGGACTTTCATCGGTCTCCAGCTTTTGGTAGTTGTCAGACGAAGACAACCCTCGTGATGCATAGGACCCTTGTGACAGTGAATGCAGTCGACCGGAGAGCGATTGGTGTCAGTGATTGCAAGGTGCTGCGAGCAATGCCGATGCGGTAAGCCTACGTGTATTCACTAAGACCAAGCCGAGGGCGACAGGATCGATACGTAAAGGATATTTCCTTAACTTCCTTGGGCATAGAGTACCTATTAGAGTGGGTCAACGTTGTATGGAGAAACTTTAAATTTGATCGTATCAACCCGGAACAAAGCTTTTTCAATCTATATTAGCGTTCAAAACAACTGTGCAAAATTTGGGAGCGATTGGTTGCGTCCCCGTATTCCGCATTGCGATTGAAATTTGTATGGAAGTTAGTGTGGGAAAACGTACTTTTTTGTATTTTACTCAGAAGTTGAATTATTTTGTCCAACACCATGTAACTAATGATGTTAAAGTATAGCCTAGGATATGCCGAAAAACTTTGCCGAAGACCGCAAAGTGATCCGACGCTTGTGAAAAAAGTTATTCGCCTGGTAAGTTAAGTCAAAATTTGAGATTTTATTATTGTTGTTATTCTTTTACATGTTAAATGTTAAGCACCACCGGGTAATCTTTACGTAATAACTTTTTTCACAAGTGTTGGAAGACCGCAAACTTCGGCAAAGTTTTTTGGCATATCCTAGGCTATACTTTACCGTCATTGGTTGGGTTGTTTTAGACGAAAAATGTCAATTTATAAGAAAAATGCAAAAAAGCACGTTTCCCCATACTAAATTCCATACAAATTTCAATCGCAATGCGGAATACGGGGAAGCAACCAATCGCTCCGAAATTTTGCACAGTTACTTTGGACGCTAAAATGAATCGAAAAAGCTTTGTTCCGAAAAATCGACTTTGTTGACCCAGTCTAATACCTATCTTCGTACCTGCCACACGATATACAAAACAGTCATTGGCAGAGGAAGCTCACCATTAATAACTGTGATACCAGACGGTTAAAAACCTCTATAATAATAAAAAAAATAACTGTGGAAGTCTTCCTAGAAGTTGAAAATCAGGCTCCGTCCCAGGGAGGACGTTACGCTAAGAAGAAAATGTTACGCAAAATTAATAAGAAAAAGATCAAACATTTCTGTACCTTCTCATTACAGGTTTGTGTGTATCGACTGTTTGTAGTAATTTGCAGTTTCTGATTTCGGCTTGGGCAGTCTTTGGTTTTAGCTTCGATAGTTTGTTATCTTTTTCGACGTTTCGGTCCTCGGATCAGACCTTTTTCAGTGCTCGATCATAATCAAAAAAACTTTCGATTTTTGGGACGTCAGGTCTGAAAGGGTTACAGCTCTTATGGTGGCGCATGTCGTATATATTATTGTTGGATTAGATCGTGGTCAAGTGGTTTTATATGGCTGTGTTCGATCGTGTTCGGTCACTGGATTAAGTAAGAGCTCTTGGAGGTTGGCTGAATGCTATCACAACTAGTGCATGAACTTTAATCGTTAGTTTGGAAAGTTCCCAATTTTGACTAAGGGTCAACTCCATTTAAAGACAATCATTTTCTTTCACGCGACAATCCATCATTTTCTGACATCGTACTTTTCTCAGGTTCCTCGCTCTTTATATCCTTGAAATCTTTCCTTTCTTTCCACAGCGCAGCGTTATCGTCCATCCACCGACCGTGGTCAACAAACAAGCTCCAATCCTCGGGAAGGTATGCAGCCCATTATTGCATCGCAATGTGAAACGTCATCATTTTGCACCGCAATGCAGCGCACAACGAAGAATAATTGCTTCGTGGCAGATACCTATAATTTACCTTCGAAGTTCGGACACCATTTAGGACGGGTTCGAGAATACTTCCCCTCATAAAGTAAATTCTCTTTCATCGAGCCATATTACCGCCCAGGTTATCACGATTATCTCATGCTTTCTCCGTCGTTCCTCTGCTGGTTGGGAATTGGGGTCGTCATTCGAAGTCAGGGCCGTCTCAAAACACAAATCGACGAGATCCTTGTAGCATGACGACGATGCTGAGGGTGACGGGTTCGATTCCCGGTCGGTCCAGGAACTTTTCGACTGTAAACACGATATACGAATGCTACTAAATGATCAGTGGCAGTTCTCAGTTAATAACTGTGGAAGTGCTCATAAAACACTACCATGAAATACAGGCTTGGCTCCAGTTTGGATGATACGCAAACAAGAAGAAGAAGTGAAATCTGTACTGCTGCACGTGAGTGAAATCTGGTGTGTATCAGTGGAGAACACTCAACGGCCGTGCAGGTCCTCATCAAGATGGTTTGCTTGAAATATGTTTGTTGTAAGAAGAATGTTGAGACCAATTGAAACATAAGAGGTCTTTAATTCCGCTTCGATGGGAACGGAAATACAAAGTTAAAAGCCCTTAGCAAAATTGAATTCCAGCTCTGGCTTGACCAGTCATCCCTCCACCGCACCGGAAAGCAACAGCTCGCAACTTCTTGAAGATGACGACGGTGAAACAAGCATCGTCATCATCCACCGGGTTGAAAGCGAATTTTTCCCCGTTCTGCTTTCGCCGCCCGCCTGGATTGGCAGACAACAACGCGGCCAACCTCCATCCATCTAGCTCAACATTTTTCCTTCCACCCCATTCCCCCATTCCCAACGAACCTCGCGCCAGCCGAGCATGATGACGCTGAAGATTTTTTCTTCACTGCGTGTGGTGGAGTGCAGCGCAAAACGGAACAAAATGAAAAGCGAAAAAATGGGTCAACCGTTTTTTACGTCGGTTTTGTTGTTGCCCTTGCTGTTGCTGCTTTTGCTGGGAAAACGATTTTGCGCAGTGTTCGTCGTTCGCGTTGCTAGTCTGGCGGCTGCGGGAAAAGTAGGGGAAAGTGGGGCAATATGCCATTTTTCAAACTTTCATCGTTTTCAATGATATATAGCCTCATATGTTAGGCTTTCAAAGTGGTAACAGCAACTAGACAATATTTGCTCGATGCTTCAGCAAAAATTTTTACTAAATTATTGCATTTTCATTGATTTTTAGCGATTTCAAAAACTGGTTCGTAAAACGGAAGTGGTGCAAAAAGGCCATCTGCCATGGGGTAAGATGCCACTTCATGAAAACAATCAAAAATTACGTCCTTCAGTTTTCTGGCATTTTCGACTCACTTTCACCTTTTTGTCACGTTTTTTCGTTTACTCAATACATGGAGTGTTACCCCCCCTCCCCGCAAAACGATGATCGTAATATTTGAATGACCCCTAACATGGAAAGCGTAGACATCAACAACCATGCGACTCCATGCGTGCCTCAATCTCGTTGGAAACACTTGGCTGGTAATAAAATCACCAGAAAACCTTAATTGCAAGCACGGAAAACCGGAAGTTGCCAATTTTCACTGGGAAATCAAAAGATTTTCCGTGGGTTTGGCGGCCTAGCATCTAGAAGAATGTTCAATGCAAACATATCTTGACACCGTTCACCTATATCAATGATCAAGTCCCATTCAGAAATGATTTTATGAGTTGGGCCATTTTACCCCATCTTGGCATTTTGGGCTCTGTTCCCCTACCTACAATACAAAGAATACCGTTCGAGTCGGGCACTCGCGCGATCGCGCGAAGACGACGTCGGACGTGGCGGCGGCGCTCGCTAATCGTTCCCTGCTGTTGCTGCTGCTGACGCGGATGGACGGGGCTTTTCGTTTTGTTTTATGCTTCATCGTGTCGTAAACCGATTTGCCTCTTTTCCGTCGTCTATTCCGATCCGACCGCCGAATGGAGGTGGAGGAGAAGAGCGTGGCGGATCGGTGCGTAATTTTTCCTGCTTCTTCGAGAAAAGTGCAGAAGTGTAGCGAGCTTGCGGTTGGCATGGCACTGACTGGGAGGAAGATCATCTACGTCTCTGCTGTTGGCATTATAATGGCCTCCTCTGTATGCAGCCAGCAGCAGCCGTGTGTCGGCCGGCAGAATCGAGGCAAAGATGACGCGTTGATGATGATTGGATTTTCCCCGTTTCTTGGGTTTGTTTGGCGTTTCGGAGCAACCTCGCAGGCAAGTAACAGTAGAATTCACTTTCACTTCAATGCCGAGGGGTTTCGATTTCTAGATTGTTATTCTATTAGCTTGTAGAGGGGAAAGCAAGAGTTTTGATTACACGTTTGTTATGTTTTCCATAACATGTTCCATTATTTAATATTTTGTTGATTGGCGTATCAATGAGGCAAAATCAGTTTGTTATCCTACACACCAAAAATCGATTGAGGGTTTCAGCAAAATTTTGCTGAATTTTGCCGAGCTGAAGGTTCCAGCAAAAATTTTGCTGAAATTTAGCAAATTTTGCTGATTTGTCCAGTAAACTTTGCTGATCACCAGTAACGTTTTGCTGAAATTCAGCAAACTTCGCTGAAAGTTCAGCAAAAAAATTTTCTGGACCCTTCAGCTTGGCAAAATTCAGCAAAATATTGCTGAAAGCGTTTGGTGTGTACGAGCATTCTTCGAATATAATTCTTTTACTTCTTAGCGTAGCGTCCCCACTACTGGGCTGGGACAACCAGAGGTCGCATAACTTAATGAGTCTGAGCTGTTTTTCCCTAAAAATATATAGAAAATATTGTGTTTTCCCATAAATGCATGAAATTACAGGTTTCTTTGAAAAATGCTATCTCAGCACCACTCTGATACAATTAAATACATCGAGAATTTCGCAAGGCCGGGGCCCGTGGCGTAATGGTCGCACGTTCTCTTCGCATGGTCATGGGTTCGGTCCCAGCCCCGGCACTTGCATTTTTTCGTCAGTTGTTCTTCCCCCCGAGAGCGGCTGACACCTGACCCTCTTCTGAGCATATGCTCTAATGGACCCGGAACCTTGGATATCGACTAACGGCAACTCATAATGGATCCTCAATCGGACTGGAAAAGGAACAAGAGCCATCCATCGCAACATCCTCGTGCTCATCATTCTACCATGGACAGGGTAGAAAAGTGACAGCAACACAAAGGCAATTAGATGGATATAGTAGAATTAGAATATAATACATTTGGGCGATGTACAAAGTGTAAGTGCAGCTGCCAATTGAAATCGCTCACGCAGTGCCCTAGTGGACAAAAGAGCTGTAAATTAGGTTAAGTAGTTGAAGAATGCTTGAAGAAATCTAAGTGGATTTTCTTAAAGAATTAAAAACTGCATCCATTTTTGACATGGTTTATTTGAAAATAACGTCTAAATGACGAACAAGTAGTTCATGTTAGAAATGTGATTGCTTTGGTTACCATTTCTCAAAATTAAGGTTTCAAATGTATGTTATTTCAGCCAGAATTGAGTCTGTAAGATATTGTGAGCTGTTACAATACGTGATAGTAGTTAACGCAATGATTAATGCAATTCTACGAAACAATACTTAAATACGTGATATTTTGAAGGTCGATGACATATTTTTCTGATAAAACATTGGTTTCCGTAGAATACAGTGGTATGAAGTTACTCTATGTTACCTACTGAGTAACCAGCTCTCCAGATAGAAACAAATCTCATACTGCTTCCTAGAGTCCGACGGCACACTGAAATGTCATACAGATACGTCATCTTTACAGAACGTTTTACAGGAATCTCCTCAGCAAGCAGTTTAAAAATCCCTCCAGATATTTCTCCATATATTTAAAAGGCAAATATTTCATGGATTCCTTAGGAAATTATACCAAGAACTCTTACAGAAAGTGTTCCAAGTATTCTAACATTAATTTCTTGATAGTTTGCTCAAAAAAAATCTGGAGTTTTTGTTTAGAAAACCTACCGTGCGTTATTTCAGAAATTCCTCGAATGCCTTCATCAGAAAATCCTTTAGCATTTCTTACAGAAATTTATGCCGAGATTGCCCAGAAATTATCAAAAGGTTCCTTCGGAAAACCTTCGATAGATTTTCTCAGTACATCGTTCATGGATTCCTCCAAAAATGCCTTCAGCGAAGTCTTCCACGAATTTGTTAAGAAATTCCTTCAGAGATTCCTTCGGAAAATCTTTTAAGTGACTATTTGATAAGTACCTTTAGAAATTCCTTTCAGGTTTATTTTTTTTTCTCGAGAGTCTTTTAAAAAGTCCTCTACAGAATTTACTACATCTTCCATTCAAAAACATCTTCCACGGATTCCTCCCGAAATTTCTCAATGGATTCTTATAAAAAAATCTTGCATGAATTGCTTCAGAAATCCCTCCGGGAACTGTCTCAGCCATTTCTCCACTCTCCATTCGATTGGAGGTTTTTTTTTTCAGAAAATTCCACCTGATTCCACCAGAAATTTACTGAGGACATTTTCATTAATTCACTTATAAACAAAAATGTACAACATCTTCAGAGATCCCTTCAGTATTCGAAGGATTTCTTCAAGAATCTCTGGAGGGGTTTTTCTATGGATTTTTCCTGAAATTCTTCTAGGGATTTCTAGAAATTTATTCATGTCACTTGCGAAACGGTCAAATTTGGAAATTAAGACAATCTTCCACTCGACCGGTTTAACTGCCAAAATCGAAAATAAATTAATTAATTATCAAATAATGTGATTTTCATCATTTAGTGGATTCATCATCGTAGTGGATCTGATGCGATGGTTAGAACATTTGACTATCACGCCGAGGACCTGGGATGATGCATCAGATCAGCACGTATTTTCAAAACAACGGGATCAGACGACTATAAATTTTTCAATATAAATCTTGGCATTAATGGCGAATTGCAATATGAGAAATGAGTACAAAAATTTCACCACATTTTCATGGATGGTTTCTGGGATTCCGCAGGAGTTCTATCCGAATTTCCTCCTAGAAATTCTTAACGGGTTTTCTACAAATTTGTTCAGTGCTCCTCCTGAAGTTTCTTGTAGGATTTCCAGGGAGTCCTTGAAGAGATTTTTCCGGGATTAGCTTGAGAGATCTTGTCAAGATTCCTCCAGTAAGTACTCTGAGACTCTTCCAGAGAATTTTTCTGGGATTTCATAAGAAGTATCTGCTGAGATAACTTCAGGAGTTCTTGAATTCCTTCAAAATTCCTACCGATATTTCTCTAGCAGTTGATTCCGATCGAGATTCCTCCAGGAATTCCTTCTAGGATTACCCCAGCCATTTTCCCTGAGATAACTCCGGAAAGTTCTCCCGTGGTGTCTAGGATTATTCTTCAGATTTCCCTCTGTGATTCCTCAGGAGCTGCATCTGAGATTTTTTTTGGGGTTCTTTCAGAAACTCCCTCTAGAATCTTTTCTGGGATTCCTAAAAGGTTACTTCAGGAACTCTTTGCTGGATTCCTTCAAAGATTCTTTCTGAAATTCCTAAGATTTCTTCCGGGATTTCTCAAGAAGTCCCTGGAATCCTCCAGGAATTCCATCCAAGATTTTTCCAATAGTTTCTATATGAATGCCTTCAGAAGTTTTTTTTTACTTGCAAAAGGTATTCCTGGAAAGTATGCCTGGGAGTTCTAGCAATTTCACTCGGGATTTGTCCCAGAATTCATCCAGCAGTTCTCTTGGAGATTGCTTCAGGATTTCCTTTCAAGATTGTTACAGAAACTCCTTCCCAAACTCTGTCGGGGATTTCTTCCATGAATTTCATTCGAGATTCCTCCCGGAGTTCCTTCTGGGATTTCTTCAAGAATTATTTCTGAGGTCTTTCCAGGAATCTTACAAAAACTTCTTTCAGGATTCCTTCAAGAACTCCTCCAGGATTCTTCCAGGAGCTCCTTCCGAATCACTTGAATATCAAGTGAATCAGCCCTAAATCACTTAATCATAAAGTGAATCAGAGCTGAATTACTTTGAATATCACGTGAATCAGATCTGAATCTCTTGAATATGAAGTGAATCAGACCTGAATTATTTGAATATCAAGTGAATCAGGCCTGAATCACTTGAATATTAAGTGAATCGAACCTGAATCACTTGTACATGAAGTGAACCAGACTTGAATTATTAGAACATGAAATGAATCAGACTGAATCACTTGAATATCAAGTGAATTAGACCTCAATCATTTGAATATGAACTAAATGGAGTCTGAATCTCATGAACATGAAGTGAATCACACTTGAATTATTTGAATATCAAGTGAATCAGGGCTGAACCACTTGAATATCTAGTGAGCCAGACCTGAATCACTAGGATTGAAATGACACAGACCTGCATCACTTGAATATCAAGTGAATCAGGCCTGAATTACTTGAAGATTTTGTTTTTCTTTTTTTTTTATCTGTATTAACGAGATTTTTAGCCCTTGGCTAGTTCATCTCGGGACCCACGCTTTACTTCCCTTCCGAAGGAAGAACTCACATTTCGCGAGTTTGTCGGGAGTGGGATTCGATCCCAGGTCCTCGGCGTGATAGTCAAGTGTTCTAACCATCACACCAGGTCCGCTCCTACTTGAAGATCAACTGAATCAGACCTAAACCACTTGGAATAAAATGACTCACACCTGAATCATTTGAACATGAATTGTATCAGACTGAATCATTTGAATATAAAGTGAATCAGACCTCGATCACTTGAATTTGAAGTAAATGGAACCTGATTAAAATGAATATCAAGTGAATCAGCTGATTGATTGATATGTCTTTATTTAAGAGACTTTCAGCCCTTGGCTGTGAATCAGTGAATGAGCCCGAATCACTTGAACATGAAGTAAATCCGACTTGAATCACTTGAATATCAGGTGAGTCAGACCTGAATCACTAGGATTAAAATGACACAGATCTGAATCACTTCAACGGCCTGAATCACTTGAATATGAAGTGAATCAGATAATAAACTCTTAAATATGAAATCAGACTTGAATCACTTGAACATGAATTGAATCAGACCTGAATCTATTGAATATGAAGTGAATCAGACCTGAATCATTTGCACATCAAGTGAATCAGGCTTCAATCTCTTAGATTAAAAATGTCTCAGACCTCAATCACTTGAGTATGAAGGGAAACAGAACTGAACATATTGAAATCCCACCCCCGACAAACTCACAAAATGTGGGTTCTTCCTTCGGAAGGGAAGTAAAGCGTGGGTCCCGAGATGAACTAGCCCAGGGCTAAAAATCTCGTTAATACAGATAAAAAAAAAACATATTGAATATCAAGTGAATCAGAACTGAATCACTTGAACATGAAGTGAGTCAGACCTGAATCACTTGAATATCATGAGTATCAAATGAACCAGACAAAGTGTAGAATTAGCTTTAGTTAAAATACACATAAATAAAAACCAAAAAAAAAAAAAAAATGAACCAGATTTGAATCGCGAAAATACTAAAGAGGGGGAGAGGGCGATTTTTCGAAATATCAAAAGTATTGAAATGCATTGCATTGAATGCAACTGAATCATTAAAACTCCCTGACATTCCATTTTTTTTTTGTTTCTAGGATTATTGAAAAGTGTTTGTTTCGAGATCGACTAAATGTTACAGAATTTTTGATGTTTATGTGGAATTTTTGCCGAAAGTCCAAGGAAAAAATATTCACACTGCTACACAAGTTTCCAAAAGAATTCCTAGTGATTCTGTAGATTTAATAAATAAGAAACTTCTATGGCGAAATTTCATGATTGAATTTTGTCCAAATTATGAAAGGAACGGAGGTTTTTTACTAGATAGTAAAGTTTTGTTTTTCTATTTATACCTATTTTTTTTGGAAATTTCAATCAAAATCATAAAGTTTAAAATGAAGTGAATGAAAGTCGTCACACATTGTTCGAAAATATTTCAGATAAGCTTTCCGGAAGTATTCCAACCGTTCCTAATTACTTGGAGCAATTTTGAATACTTTTTGAAATTCAAAAAAAAAAATGTTGAAATTCCTCAAAACCGAGTAATGACAGATGCATGCCTACTTATTTAACAATAAAAAGTTCTCCAAATCATAGAAAGCTTGTCGATTCGCATCACTGGCTTTATTAAGTAAACTTTCAATCAATACTGAGTAAAGCTGATTATATAAAAAAAATACATAAACATATTCCTGAGTTGTACTTTTTCCATAAAAGATATTTTCGTAATTGTTTTTTTTTCAATTTCTTACCATTCTTATTTAAGAACATGTGACTAAATATCTCGGGTTTTAAAGAACAACAAGGCAAAACATCTGGCTGAGGATATCAAGCGGTCGGCGGTCGATAATATTCACAGTCCGTTCTGTTTTGCTTGATGTTGTTGAAGAATATGTATATCACAATCAAGTTTTCAAAACGTAATAATGCAGTTTTGTTTTTAAAATGCAGACAATCAATGAATTTGCAAAAAAAAAACTCAATAAAAATGAGAGCGATACTAATTTAGATGCATTAAATACCAGTTTTGCCATAATAGTGTAAAATAGTGGGCTTTTAAAGGCTTCCGCTAAGTAAATTTCCAGGAAAAATAAAATCTCACTTAGGGGGGCGAAAATGTTTTTACAAGCTCCAAGGGGGCGATACCTCCTAAAAGTTTGGAAAACACTGGTCTATCTCATCAGGATCACGAGATAGAACTAGTTAAAATGATCATTTTTCCATGCTCTCTAGCGTTACCTAGCGGCAGAATTGCGAATCAAACTGCTTGCCATTACGATGCCAACGACCTTCCCAACAACTTTGCTGAAGACTGTACCTTTGCATATTATCAGGATTTTGAGATATAGCAGCACATATGTAGTTGTTTTGAGGTGATGCTCAAGTTTTCAAGGTGATGCAATATTCAACTGATTGTTGCAATACTTTTTCAAGCGAGTCCGAACTTATGACGGATAGTGTATGGTATTCCGCATGAAGTTCCTATAGAATTTCTATAAGGAAATATTCCAGCAAGTTCCTTCTGGTTTTCCTTCATCAGAAATGCTTAAACAAATTTCAGATGGAACTTTTTGGGAATCCCAGAAGAAATAAGGAGTCACAGAAGAAGATTCCGAACTCCCTAGGAATCTCACAAGAAACTGCTAGAGGAATCCTGGAACAAGTTTGGAGAATTAAACATTTGGAACATGGAATTTCATCATTAAACATTTTCACAGACATCACACAATTTTCACATATGATTAAGGTTTAGAACACAAGTCTAACTACTATAACATTGTGTAATGTAGCATGTTGGAGATTTCAGATTTAAGCAACGAACCCAATTATGGGTACAGTCGAGACTTCTATAAAATCACTGGTCGGGGGGCGCAAAAGGAATCCGCAATAGGGGAGCGTAATAGGAGACTAAGAGCTTATGGGATTTCGGCTTTTTGGGGGTGTGGCGTATTATCTCGGGTATGTTAAGAGATAGCGCAATACTTTGTTCGGCAAAGTTTTAGGGCTTGAAAAGATCTGCCATTTAGAACTTTAGTTCATATGATTAGTTGGCAACTTGGCCGATAGAGGCACCATTATTAGTTTGATGCTAAATTGTACAACAGGAACCGTATCTGGTTGTCAAGCAAACGTTACGATACGCGACAGCTCAAGCCCTGATAATTTGGAAAGATAGTGTCTTCGGGAAAGTGGTTGGGTACGCCAATGACTTACTGATGATTAGTTGCGAAGTTCGAAATTCCTCCATTGGGCGGCGCTAGTGAGCAAGTAAATTTTCAAAACCTCATATCTCAGAACCCCGATAACTTAGAAAGTTGGTGTCTTTGGCAAAGTTGATCAGTATGACATAGACCTACATAAAAATGAACACTTGTTTCACAATTCTGCCACTAGGAGACGCTAGTGAACATGCAAATTTTAGAAATTTCATAGCTCAGAATCCTGATAACTAAGAAAGTCGGTGTCTTCGGCAAAGTTGATCAGTATGACCTAGACTTACATAAAAATGAACGCTTGTTTCACAATTCTGCCACTAGGCGGCGCTAGTGAACATGGAAATTTTAGAAATCTTATAGCTCAGAATCCTGATAACTAAGAAAGTTGGTGTCTTCAGCAAAGTTGATCAGTATGACTTAGACTTACATAAAAATGAACACTTGTTTTGCAATTCTGCCACTTGGCAGCGCTAACGAACATGCACATTTTAGAAATATTATTTTTATGTAGGTCTATGTCATACTGATCAACTTGGCCGCAGACACCAATTTTCTTAGTTATCAGGATTCTGAGCTATGAAATTTCTAAAATTTGCATGTTCACTAGCGCCACCCAGTGGAGGAATGTCGCATATCGTAACGTTTGCTTGACAACCAGATAGGTTCCTGTAGTACAATTCGGCACCAACATTTCAAAAGGGCGTAACTGCATTTTGAAACAAACGACTCTTCCACATCTGTGGGTCATATTTTAAGTTTCCCACGAAATTCACAAACATTACTAGACAGAGAAATTGCTCTTCTTTCCTATACTGGCGGTGATTTGCATGGCGGCATTGAAATACGATCTACAGATGTGAAAGGGGGGTTTGTTTCAAAATGCAATTACGCCTATTTGAAATGTCGGTACCGAATTTAGAATCAAACTGATAATGGTGCCTCTAGCGGCCAAGTTGCCAACTAATCATATGAACCAATATTCTAAATGGTAGATCTTTTCAAGCCCTAAAACTTTGCCGAAGAAAGTATTGCAGATAGTAGGTCACACCCACAAAAAGCCGAAATCCCATAAGCTCTTAGTCTCCTATAACGCTCATCCCTATCTAGTAGGAGTCCGTTTGATAGGAATTCGTTTAATAAGAGACTCGACTGTATAGCTATAGAAGGAAAGATATTGAAGTACTAATAGAAAATTGAGCTGAGATACAGGCTCTCATCCATTTGACAAATTACATCAAGAGAAGACGAAAAAACCCTTATAATTTTGGAACATAATCGAAAAAAGGACACTCAATGCTATAAATCATAAAACAAAATCATACATCTTGCGAACCCTGCCATGTCTTCAACGTACCGAAATCGTTTCGCTTCAGTTGCAAACAAACGTCGCGTCGCACCACGCCGCGCTGCCGCCAAGCACCATCATCACTCATCGAAATCGCAACACACGTCCAAGTCCCTCGCTCTTGGCAACCCACCGCAGCAGAGAGCATAAAAAGTCACCCGCCACCCACCAACCTCCAACTTCCGCACCACCCCAACAGGAACGCAGTCAGCCAGCCACTCAATACACCGCCGCGCTGCGCCGCCGCCACATCAACCGTCGTCATCACGAACGATCGAAAAAATCCGACCAAACAACCAAAACGAAGGCACAGCTCAGGGGAAAAAAAATCTACCGTTATCCACGAGACCTGCTAACACACTTCCGTGCGACGACTCGACGAGAGATGCTGGCTGGCTGGTTTGTGGTGCGGAAGGTTTGCTGTAGGAGCGGCAGCAACCCGGGCCCCACATTTCCACCTCGTTCGGTGGGTATACCGACTACGTCAGAGCGAGACAACCTGACCGACCGGCAACGAGAGAAAGTATCACTGTCTCTTTCGTTCGGACTGGCTGCCACAGACAAAACAACCGACGACGAGCGACCGGCACCTGTAAACACGACCCTGATCGTCAAAAAGTCTTCAGGGGGAGCTGAGCAAGCCCCCGCGCGCGCATACGCGGGCAAAACAAACGATCGCGCTCTCTCCGGTTCGGACCCGGCCGCCGCGCAGTCGCGGTGCTGCTCGATCTGATTGGGGCGTTCGGAGAGAGCGAACTGACGCGATCGCGATCGTTGGGAGAGAGATGCTGGTCTGACTTCTTGATTCGTCATTCCACGGTCGTTCTTCGTGAGATCGCTGCTTCGGCACGGCGGCGCTCCGATCCGAACCGCGCTCTCTCGCTCTCGTTGGCCCCCAAAGCCAAAGCTCTCTCACGCCGCCGTAAACATCGAGATCGTGGAGTTGCCCGGATCGGGAAGGCGGTCGACCGACTCCAACGTATCTAAATACCCAAGGTAAGAGATTCCCGCAAATGTCAAAAATTAGACTCACCAACACATCTGCGTTAGTTATGAAAAGTTGGTGTTTTTACACTAAAATGTCATTATTTCAGCAAAGTTTGTGAAGTTTTAGTAGTTTGGATGTTTCTAAATGCTGAAAAAATATGTTTAGAACCAATTAAAAATTTTTTTTTATAGATTTTCAAATGGCGATATTTCCTGTTTTATTGCATGGAAGTCACTTTTAATCCAGTGAGATGCAATTAAATAATTGCTTCTATGATGGGAGTGCTTAATTTCTTAAGAAAGTTTGCTAAATAGTGATGCGCCCCATACAAATCAGCGCAAACTTCATAACTATTTTTTGCTTTTTTCCTTTTCTCACTAATCCGCGAATATTAGCGGGAATCTCTTACCTTGGTATTTAGATACTTTGGACCGACTCTTGGAGCTTGGAGGGCTTGTTTTTCATTTGATTCCTCTGTGGGCACTTTCTTCGCGTTTTACTTTCAACATCGGCTTGGCTTTGTGTGAGTGTGTGGCGTTGCTGGAGCCCTGGGGTGGTGTGCATTGGCATCGGAAGAGTGAAGCATATAAAATTATGGATTTTCTCCGCGTAAGTACGGCATGGTGCAGCATACCAGCAAAAAGCAGGCGAAATTGGTCGATGGGAAAAATATGGGGAGACGGTATCAACTGCGTCGTTGGGGTGGAATGCTTCATATTAAATAGTTTTTTGATGATGAAAGGGCCGAAGCGGTAATTCATCAAGACCTTACTGAGGGTTACGGGTTCGGTTCCCGGTCGGTCCAGAAGTTTATCATAATGGAATTTTCTCTAATTTTCTTTGTCATATATGTAACATCTTCCTGGCTTCCAAACGATAAAAGAGAATGACAAGTTGGATTGCGAGAACTATCGTGCGATCATACTCCAGAGCGCTGCCTACTCTATCAAATTGTATGCCACCGTCTGCCATCGATTGTAAGAAAGGTCGTGGGGCAATATCAGGCTGGATTCATGAGTGAACGCACTCGCCATTCGCCAGCTGTTGCAGAAATGCCGCGAATACAACGTGCCCACACATCACTTGCTCATCGATTTTAAATCGGCACCAGCTATGGCAGATTATGCACGATTATGGATTCCCGGATAAACTAATACGATTGATCAAGGTGTGACGATGGATCGAGTGACGTACGTAGTTCGAGAATCAGGGACACTCTCGAGTCCATTCGAATTTCGTAGAGAGTTACTGCAAAGCGATGGTATTACGTGCTTGCTGTTTAACATTGCTTCAACGCATTAGCGGAGTCAGCTTTTTCTCTTTTCTTACTCACTCTCCTAAACATACACGAGAAAGAGCGGGATGAAAGAGGGGGCAAGCTGCCTCCTCTTCTATCTATCTCTCTCTCGTGTATGTTTAGGCGAGTGAGTAAGAAAAAAGAAAATGCTGGCTCCGCCAATGCTTCAAAGAGTGTAATAAGGAGAGCGGGATAAACACGAGTGGCACAATTTTCACGATGTCCGTTCAGCTGCTTGAATTCGCTGATGATATTGATATTATTACTCGTAAGTTTGAGACGATGGCGGAAACGTACATCCCTCTAAAGAATAAAACCAAGCGAATCGGATTAGTCATTAATGTTTCGAAGACAAGATAGGTGATGGCAAAGTGCTCCAGGGAGGAATTACCATGACCGCCACCCCTAATTTCTATCGACGGTGATGAAATCAAGGCGGTTGCAGAACTCGTGTACTTGTGCTCACTGGTGACCGCCGACAACGACACCAGCAGAGAAAAACAAATACATATTGTGGCAGGGAATCGAGCTTACTTTGGACTCCGCAGAACTCTACGATCGAATAAAGATCGCCGTAACACGAAGTTAACTATCTACAAAACGCTGATTAGTCCGAAAATCCTCTATGGGCACGAAGCATGAAACCTACGTGTAGAGGATCAATGCGCCCTTGGAGTTTTCGAACGGAAGGTGTTGCGTACCATCTACGGCGGAGTGCAGATGGAAGACGGGACTTGGAGAAGGCAAATGAACCACGAGCTGCATCAGCTGCTTAGAGAGCCAACCATCGTACACACCGCGAAAATCGGGAGGCTACGGTGGGCGGGCCACGTCATTAGGATGTCGGATAGCAACCCGACTGAAATGGTTTTCGAGAGTCATCCGACCGGTATAAGAAGACGTGGTGCACAGCGAGCTATGTGGGTCGATCAAGTCGAAGACGATCTGCGATCCCTTCGCAGAGTGCGGAACTGGAGACACACAGCCATGGACCGAAAGGAATGGAGACGACTGCAATGTACTATGTACAGCAAAGGCCACTCCGGCCTCAGTCTGATCGGTAAGGTTAGGTATGTATGATATACTTGGGAGTTATTAAGGATTATTCAAACTGTCCAGTAATTCGGAACATGGTGTTGAGTAACAACTTTTTGTTAGCTATTGTGAGTAACGCAACATTACCAATCGTAAGTCGTATATGTCCCGGAAGCTCAAGAGATCATAAAATGTTAACAGGATTTCCTGCAGTTAATCTTCTACTAGGTCCGGTAGCATAGTTGATAGTCTATAATGTCATTATGACTACTGCAAGGAGTGCAGACTTGAATTTCTGGTTTTTGTAGCATGAATTTTGATTGGTCCGAAAGAAATTTGGAATGATTAATGCAATATCAAGGGGGTTATTTTACAGTTCATATTGAAAATCACAATATGCAACGGATCCAAAACATAATATTACAATTCATATCAGTGCAGTACGTTCAGCAATATTAGTTAATAATGCAATGTCGCTATTTGAATAATCCCAGCCCCAGGAAGTTTGGACGAGCTTGAATACTTATAATAATATCTAATATGTCTCCAAGCAGGTCCTGTAATAGTTGATTCTGAAACGTGACTATGTGTAGCGGATATGATTACTGTTATGAGTATGGATCTGAGGTTCGAAATTCGAAGACATTTTGGAAGACATGCATTATCTTAATAATGTAAGTAAGTTGCTTCCGAGTTTTCAAAAGATTCACAGATTACAAAAGATTGTGGAATGTTATAAATTGTTGCTAAAACAAACAAAATTATTCCTGTAAAACAAACCCAAATATAGAAAATAGTTACGAATTAAAGAAAAGGCTATTCAAACACGTACGAATGTAAACCACATCCATTTATTATTTTATTTTTCACTTTTGTCGAGTGGTTTTTGTATGGGACCCCTTCAACCCTAGAGGGTTGAACGGAAGAGAAACAAATGTTCAGGAGTTGTTTGAACAGTTGAGAACAAAGTCTGCAAATGTTGTTTATCCAAGCCAGTTTGGGTTTTCAATTCAATCAGTGATTGCAATGGTAAAACTATCTCTTCTGCGCCGAAATCACAACTGTTTTCTTTATTATGTATCTAACAAGACTTGCATAATGCTGATGATCCATTATGCTGATTATCGAAAATGGATGTGAATACCAGTGAGTACCAGTGCTTGAAAAATGAACCGTTTTTCTCCAAACGAAGCAACATTTTCTATCCTTTGACCGACGCTTTTGAACCCAGAGCGGTAGCTACCCAAGCAACACACATGTTATATAAGAGTTACGACAGCGCAAGTTTTGGTTATATAGAAGTTAATTTTACGTTTTCTAACATTGTGTTGAAATAACGTCAAATAAACTTTTATACAACCACAATTCGCGCTGTCGTAACTTTTATATAACATGTGTGTTGCTTGGGTAGTTGCTTGGGTAGTTGCCTTCATTGGCCAAACCGACGTCTCCACTTGACAGAAATGTCTTGCCTTTTTTTTTTTTTTGGAGAGTCATGACAGTCATTAATCATGACAAAAATGTTTTCTCATTGATTGGAAGAAGAGCAGCGGTACAATGACACATATAGCCCATTTACTGGCATTTTACCAAATTTGCTGGTATGTCCTAAATATACTGGATAAACTTGTAATCAGAAGGCTCGAAATGTTGCTAATTGACAAATTGAGAGATGAAATATTCCAATTAGCAACATTTCGAGCCTTATAATTACAAGGTTTTCCAGAAAAAGCAGCGGTGTTGACTATTCTGTAATGTTTTATCTTTCTAGCAGCAAAATGGCAAAATATTTCTGTCCGCGTATACAACAAGGAATACCATATTATTACAGTGCAAATGACATTAACTTAAATTAAACCGATTGTAACAGTCACGTTCATTACCATATTACATTTCCAAACAAACAAAAGGTTTTTTTTATATGTTTTAGGCAACACATTAATCCAATGAATCATTCCCGCATCTCCACATTCGTCGTTGCAAATGAGCATGAATGATCACCAGTCAGTTTGCTTCACAAGTCATCTGATCGACGAGGAAAAGTAGTCGCAGTTGGTTCGGTTTTTCTTTGTTCCTTCTGCGCGTTCATTCGTAGTGGTTGCTGGCCTAGTTCCTGGCGCTGATTACTGGTCATATTTTCATAATCGACCAGATAGTAATTTGATGCTGTACAATCGTTTTGTCCGCTATTTTAAAGCAGTCTTCATTTGAACGAGAGCTGAGCACAAGTAGTACAATCCTTCATTCAGCTCCTAAACATTTAATTTTGGTGATTTCATTCAACCTTTAGCTTTAAGGTTCATTGAAAGGCTGATTTAGGGCTTAATAAGCTGTAACTAATTAAATTTATTTATTGTGGTTAACCTTTCAGGACTCGCGCCTGTTTGATGCTAAATCCAGTTTTAGCATCGCGCTGAATACGGCAAGTTTTTCATGGTAATGTTGTACTTTTTACAATGGCGCACGTCCTGGAGCATGGGAAGTCTCACTCGCTCACCTGAACGCTGGCGATTTAAAATAGCAAAAGAACGCCAACAACCCAATGCTGACTGAGAGCACGGCGCATGTAGAACGCGACACAAACGGTTCAAACACGGACGCCACCGAAGCGAATTAGAGGAGAAACAAATAGAGTGTAAAAAAGATTCAGCTTGGATCGGTCGGTACAAAGGCAAGAGAGCGTTCTCACTCTCAGTCACCGAGTGACGTTCAGCTGATTGAGTCAAAACGCTCTCACTGATTCAATTCTCAGTACTGAATCCTTCATGTGAACGCTAAATGAACGTTCCAAAACGAATGCTCTCTCGCTCCACTCAGAACATCAACAATCATTCAGTTTTGGTTCGTTTGTCTTCCGCATACAGAATCAGTAGCGATTCATTCGGCCGTCGTTTCTTGCGTCGTTCGGTGCTCGGCGAACAATCAGAATGAGCAATGGAATAATAATTTTTTTTCTTAGCTGGGGTGAGGCACACTCACATCAGATTGTACATGGTAGTGAGTGAGGGATACGCATTCACTTCAATGAGTTTTTCCCTTCCTTGCTTAAGGGGTAAAAATAAAAACAAAAAAATGAAACTCAAAATTTAAGCTTAATTTTACCATTTGTGGCTTGATAATTCCAGAAGATGTTTAGGAATGTATAAATTAATCTTTCAGAAAACTGGGAATTCAACTCGGACCTCCTGATTTATAGAAACTCACCCTAGTACCTACACCACACACAATTGTATACATATTCTCGAAGGCGAGAACATTACTTGTTGTGTCTGAATAATCAAGAACATAAGTTGAACTAAGCCTGAATTGCGACTGAAGAAGCTTTGCGGACTCTACGGACATTACTTGAGTCATCTGTCAAAAAATATTTGATTGAAGGTTGATCAATATATGATTCACGCTCAATGTTGTTGAATGTTTTGAAGTTGGTTACAAAAATGAATATTTTTTTTTTCAACCTAATATTCAGCTATCTATGTATTGCTGATTAAAGAGGTTGAACAAGCCATAATTCAGACAAATAGTCAGCTGTCATTACGTTTAGTCATTGACACCATTAACCAGCCAATGATCAGCTGATACTCTCATTATTCAGCTTTCATTGTTACTTGGGGTCTTTGTTATGTTTTGTTTTTTTTTTTCTATTCCAGGAAGATTAGTGGTAGAAAAAGAAATTGAGGTTTTTGAAAATAAATTTTTCATACATTTTAAACGAGGAGTTGACGGGAAACTTTGGACTGAACGTTTTGAAATTCTTATGTTTAGAAAAAGTTGGATTTTTTGGACCACCCAATGTTACAGGAGGTCACTCTATTATATGAAAAAAATACAGTTCTAATTATTTTTGATGTACTACAAACCAACCAAGTGTTAAGACATTTGGGGTAAAACTTTATAGATTTCCTATGGAACGACTGTATATAAAGGGTAATCCATCGCTCGTTTTAAATATTTTGTTAACACATTTCCAGACTACAAAAGTTCAGCTTATAGGACACAGGGGATTTCCCACCACAAGGGGGAAGTAAAAAATATATAAAAAAAAAACTTTGTAACAATGATTTTTGTAACAACGTTTGTTGTAAAACTTGAACAAAATTTCCTCAAGCCGACGACCCCTTCCTGGTTCCCTTAGCAAATGCATACCTGTTAGCTTTTATAACTAAACACAACACAACGATATTGAAAATAATAACATTTAACCCTTCAGCAGTCACGCTGTTGTACTTTGTATAATACGTTGAAAAAAGCTCGCTTGTTCTACGCGAATCAACGTGGTGCTGGGAGCGTTGGACAATTTCTGGAAGACTTAGGATAAATTATAGCTGAACTCTTTTGGAAATTACGAATTCTTTTGAGAACTCAGAAGTCTTCATGATTTCTTCAACATTGTTTCCAGTAAAACATAATGGAAACCCGTCCGAAGGTTTTTTTTTTAAATAGAGGACTTATTTTTTCGCATCCTGAAAGAATTCCTAATGGAGTCTCTGAAGAAATAGCTGGAGGGATTCCTAAAGAATCTCTGGAAAATGTCTTGGTTCCAGTTTGCATCCTCTTTAAATCATCTCCCAATATTATTCTCTGGAGGAGTTCCTTCAGAAATTCTTTAAGTAATTCAAAAAATCATCATGGAGAAGTACTTGGATACATCCCAGGAAAATATGATTGAAGGGTTTCTGAAGGAACCCCTGAATGATTTTTTTTAAGTGAACTGAGAGGAATTTCTGAAGAAATCACCTGAAGAATTCCGGGAGCAATTCTCGACAGACTTTCTACATAAATTCCTGGAGAAATACCTGGAAGAATCCCTGGAGGAATTCCTACTGGAATACCTTAAGAATCCCAGAAAAAATTTCCGGAGGTATTATCGTAGGAACTGCCGGAGGAATCTCTGAAGGAATTTCTGGATGAATTCTGGGAGGAATCCCTAGAGAAATTTCTGAAGAAATCTCTTGAGGAATTCCTAGAATAAATCCTAGATAAATTTCAGAAGGATTATTTGAAGGAATTTCTGGAAAAATTCCTGGAGGAATTCTGGAAGGAACCCCTAGAATTTTTTTTTGAAGAAATCCCTTGAGGAATTACTGTAAGAAATATTGAAGAAAATTCTAGAGTAATCTTTAAGTAATTCTTTGAAAAACCCCCCTGAATCCTGGAGAAATGCCTGAAGGAACTTCTGAACAAATTCCTGTAGCAATTCCAGGAGGCATTATGGGGTGAGATCCAGCAGGATTTCCTGGAGCAATCCCTGGAACAATTTCTGGGGAAATCTACCGAGGAATTCGGGGATGAATTCCAGGAGAAATTTCTGAAAAAAAAAAAATCCCTTGAGAATTTTCAGGAGGAATTTTCCGAGGATTTTCTGGCATAAACTCTGAAGAAATTCCTAGTGGATATTTCTATTTTTTTATTTTTCTGAAAAAAAATCCCTTGAGAAATTCTTGAAGGAATTTCTTGGAAAATTTCTGGAAGGGTTTTTGGAAAAATCCTCGAAGTAATTCCTGAAGGATAATCTTTGGAGAAATTTGTGGAGAAATCCCTCTAGGAATCCCCGAAGAAATTCCTTGAGAAATCTCTGGTGGAATTTCTGGAAGAATGCCTGGAGAACGCCATGAAAAATTCCTTAAGGTATTCCTGCAGAATTTCCTGGAAGAATTCTTGAAGGAATACCTAGAGCAGTGGTCACCAAACTGCGGCCCGCGGGCCGCATGCGGCCCTCGACCAGGTTTTGTGCGGCCCGCGAACTGATTCTGAAATGCATTAGGAAGTGGCCCACTCATAGATTCCAGAATGAAAATCAGAAATTTCACCATATTTTAAAACTTTCATGAGATTGAATATTAATTACAGAAATTTTGCCAATGTCATGGAAAGTTTTTAAAGAAATAAGATTAAGTTCTACTAATTGTAAAAGACTACATTTTCGAATTTTGTTCCGAAAATTTCCAAAACTGTTGTTAACCTTCGAGCGATCGCGCTGTTGTATTTTGTACAACACATTATAAATTCTCGCTTTTTGTACTCCGCATTAGCGTGGTGCTCAAATATGTAATTGGCTCAGGATTAATATAACAAATTCTCTGTCATGAATTTTCGACTTGTGGCAGAACTCGTCATTAGTAATTAGTTCAATTTCTCGAAAATAAAATTTGAATAATTCCCATTTTGTTTTTTTTTATCAGCAAAAAATATAGTCAGCACTTTTACCAGAAAAATTCAATAAAAAGCTACAGAATTTTTGCCTACAACTTCTTTTAAAGTGTTGCCTAAACTTCCGAAATTTCGCTAAAAGCTTTAGGGGGGGTATGATACTCTTCATTCCCCTAGCAATACTTTTGGGAGTTTCTCTTAAAATATCTATTCTAAATCGGCTACAAATACTTGCAGAATTTGCTCAGAAAATCATGTCTGCAGGTTTTTCTTTATTGACTTCCTAAGATATTACGCAAGAAAAACTTAAAAAAAATATCAAGGATTCCTACAATAACCCCGAAAACCCTGAAATTTCTGCAAATCATTCTGAAATTTCTCAAAATCCACAAGAAGTCCCAAATAACATCATGAATCTTGGAAATTGTTGAAAATAAACTCTTTAATGACTTGCGGCCCGCAGTCTTTTTTCAAAATTCAATTTTGGCCCGCATAGACAGTTAGGCTGAGGATCACTGACCTAGAGGATTTCCTGGAAGAATCATTGATGTAGGAATATTAAGAGGCACTCTGGGAGAAATTTCAAGAGGAACTTCTGGAGGAATTCCTAAAAAAATCCTCGAAGGAATTCCTGAAAATATCCTTGGGGGAATCCTTAAAGAAATGCGTGGAGAAATCCCTGGAAAAATCCCTGAAGAAATTCATGGCGGAATCATTTGCGAAAATTCTGAAGGAATTCCTGCAGTAACTCCTGGAGGAAAATCTGGAATAATTCCTGGAGGAATCCCTGATAATAATCCAGAAAGTATTGCTAGAGAAAATCCTGGAAGAGTTTTTGAAGAAATCCCTGGAGAATTTGATGGAGAAATTCCTGGATGAATTTCTGACAGAATTTATGAAGGGTATCCTAGATCAATTCCTGGTGAAAATCCTGGATGAATCCCTGAAGAAATTCTTGGATTTATTTATGAAGGAATCCCTTCAAGAAGATCCAGAAAAAAATCCTAGATGATTCAAATGATGATGATATTCTGAAGGAATGCCTGCATGATTTTCTGGAGGAATCCCAGGAAGAAACTCTTGGAAACACTCCTGGGGAATATCCGGAAGAATTCCTAGAGGAGTCCCCGAAGCAATTCCTGGAGGAATATCTGGAGGAAACGCTGAAAGAATTCCTGGAGAATAATCCAAAGAGAAGTCCCAGGAAGAATGCTTAGTTATTATTATTATTACTTTATTATAGAGATTTTCAGCCCTACGCTGGTTCATCTCTTTAGAATGCTTAGATAAATACCTGAAAAAATGCGTTGGAGAATCACTAGTGGAATTCTTTGAGGAATCCCTGAAGCAATTTCCGGAGAAATCTTTGGATGAATTCATGTAGGAGTCTGGAAAAACACTAAGAGGAATTCCTTGAAGAACTCCTGGATGAATGCCTGTAAGAGTTCCTAGAGAATTTCCTGGTGGAAATTTTGAAGGAATCCCTGAAGCAATTTCTGGAGAAATGTCAGAAAGAATTCCTGTAGGATTTCTTAGAGGTATCCCTAGACCAGTGGTCACCAAACTGCGGCCCGCGGGCCGCATGCGGCCCTCGACCAGGTTTTGTGCGGCCCGCGAACTGATTCTGAAATGCATTAGGAAGTGGCCCACTCATAGATTCCAGAATGAAAATCAGAAATTTCACCATATTTTAAAACTTTCATGAGATTGAATATTAATTACAGAAATTTTGCCAATGTCATGGAAAGTTTTTAAAGAAATAAGATTAAGTTCTACTAATTGTAAAAGACTACATTTTCGAATTTTGTTCCGAAAATTTCCAAAACTGTTGTTAACCTTCGAGCGATCGCGCTGTTGTATTTTGTACAACACATTATAAATTCTCGCTTTTTGTACTCCGCATTAGCGTGGTGCTCAAATATGTAATTGGCTCAGGATTAATATAACAAATTCTCTGTCATGAATTTTCGACTTGTGGCAGAACTCGTCATTAGTAATTAGTTCAATTTCTCGAAAATAAAATTTGAATAATTCCCATTTTGTTTTTTTTTATCAGCAAAAAATATAGTCAGCACTTTTACCAGAAAAATTCAATAAAAAGCTACAGAATTTTTGCCTACAACTTCTTTTAAAGTGTTGCCTAAACTTCCGAAATTTCGCTAAAAGCTTTAGGGGGGGTATGATACTCTTCATTCCCCTAGCAATACTTTTGGGAGTTTCTCTTAAAATATCTATTCTAAATCGGCTACAAATACTTGCAGAATTTGCTCAGAAAATCATGTCTGCAGGTTTTTCTTTATTGACTTCCTAAGATATTACGCAAGAAAAACTTAAAAAAAATATCAAGGATTCCTACAATAACCCCGAAAACCCTGAAATTTCTGCAAATCATTCTGAAATTTCTCAAAATCCACAAGAAGTCCCAAATAACATCATGAATCTTGGAAATTGTTGAAAATAAACTCTTTAATGACTTGCGGCCCGCAGTCTTTTTTCAAAATTCAATTTTGGCCCGCATAGACAGTTAGGCTGAGGATCACTGCCCTAGACGATATCCTAGAGGAATGCCTGTAGGAATACCTGAAAGAATGTCTAGAGGAACTCCTGGAAAAAAATTTAAGAGCAATTCCTTGAGGAATTTCTGGCGGAATTTCTAGAGGAATCACTAGATGACTGCCTGGAGGAATTTTTAGAGAAACTCCTGTTGGAATTCCCTGGGGAATCCCTGAAAGAAATGCTTGTGGAATTCCTGAAGATATTTCTGGAGGAATCTTTCAAAGAATTCGTAGAGGAATACCAGGAATATTTCCTGGAAAAATCGCATATGAAATTCTTGCAGAAATCCTGAAGGAATCCTTAGAAGTGTTCGTGGAGGAATCCCTGTTGCAGTTCCTGAAGAAATCCCAAGAAGAATTCCTGAAGAAGCTCCAGAAGAAACTCCGTAAGTTATCTCGCGTGAATCTCTGTAGGAATACTTGGAGGAATCGCAAATGAAGTTCTGGGAGAAATTCTGAAGGAGTCCTAAGATAAGTTTGTGGAGGAACTCCTTGGGTAATCGCTGTAGCAGTTCCTAAAGGAATCCATGGAGGAATTCTTGAAGAAACCTCAAAAAGAAATCCCGGAAGCAATACAAAAGAGAATTTCTTAGGGCATCCCTTAACATTTCCTGGAGGAAATACTGGAATAATTCCTGGAGATGTTTCTGAAAGAATTCCAAAAGGAATTCCTGGAGGAATTCTAAAAAGAATTCCTGAGGGAGTCCTTGGAGGAATTTTCAAAATAATCCATGCAGTTGTTCCTGAAAGAATCACAGAATAAATTTCCGGGTGAATCCCTAAAGAAATTCTTGGAGGAAAATCTGGAAGAATATCTGATGAAATCTTATGAGGAGCTCTTTAGGAAATCCCAGGAAAGCTTTCTTATCAAACTCTTGGAAGTCTCTCTATAGGAATACCTAAATAAAATCTAAAGGAATCCATGTCTACAATAATTTCCGGACGAATTATTGCAAGAATTTTTGAATGGACTCCCAAAAGAACGCTTTGAACATTTTTTTAAGGAATTCCTGGATTCATTTTTAGATAATCGCACGCAATCAAAAGTTATACATTATTTTGTGTATTTCACTTTTTTTCGAGTTCAGTTTTCATAATTCAAAACAATTATAAAATACACCAGGAACGCCATCGTTCACTCATTTTCAAGGCTGTGACAAAAATCATACTAATTTAATACACTTTTTATCAGTCCGTAACAGCGTTTCACCCCGACCACCCTCCAGTAGTAAAAACTCCAACATGATCACCGGAGAAATTCCAACTGTGCGCGACGCGAGTCTTGTTTCATTTCTAGGTCAACATGGCTTTTGAGCTTGCTGCTGTTGCTGTTGTTATTGTTAATGTTGCAAGTTCAGCGGCAGGCACCAGCCAGCAGCATTGTTTCCACTATAGGTAGTTTTGTGGCGCTCAATGGATACATGGCTGAGCTGACAGACTACTGCCTACCAACTGCCGGGAACTGGAAGGGAGGGAAAGGAGATGCTGTTTTTATTTTCTAGCCAGGCCACCAACCACAACAATGTAATGACCTGTTTTATGATTATTTTTATTGTGTGGCGGTGCGGTGCGGTGTGGTTGGAATATGCGCATACTTTTCGGTTCAGGAGGAAAAGTACCCACCGAGGCCCCCGGGAGGTTCACTATAGTCAGTCAGTCGGTTTTGGGAACGTGACCTTAGACATTTGCTTGCCACAGCGACGCGGTCAAGTTCAAGCGCCTACCGAAATGTCACGACTTTGCGCCGTAAAGTCGATGATCCATGGGAAAATTGATGGCATTTTGATGTAAATTTTACGGACCGGGGCTCATCGAACACACGAAAGGTTATGAGGGGACTTTTCATGGTTTCAGATTTATGAGGTCACAGAAGGAACAGGGGCTTATAGATAGAGCTTTGGGGTTTCGATACATCGGAAGGGTTGGTTCATTAACATAAATTATTTTAACTTTACATAATTATGCATGTGAATACAACTTCATTCTGACCCGAAAATGAGCAACCTGTTGGCTGAAACTTCATGGCGAACGATCTTGTACAAATACAATTTTGAAAGGCCACATTTTTTACACATGTTGGAAACATGTTATGAACATAAAACGATCTTCCTTATTCAAAAGGTATCCCTAATTTCATTCTACTCAGAGCAAATGATTGAAAGGCTGTCTATTCAGATTATTATTTTTATATTTTCTGTTGGAAATGAGTTCGTATGATGACAAAAAGAGTTGTTCTCGAATAGGATGAGTTTGGGAGCGTAGGATTACTAATGATACATTGCGAGGGGTTTTTATCTATTTCCCGTCTATCTAAGCATCGACCAATAATGATCGAGTTTGTTATTGCACCTTGCCAAATTTCTCATGGCCAATTTGGTATCAATTATTCATTCATAAATTAGCTTCCATATCATGTGAAAGAATATTGTGAAAGAACTACAATTGCCTTAAAATAATAAGATGAAATGATTGTCCCTCGAATTCCGTTTCCGTCTAGTTCACGTCTATTCAGCACATCTTCTATGTAACTCTATGGTACATAGGATGGTCAAAAAATATAATGTGGTGTGTTGATCATGTGTTCAAAGTACGACTGAGTAGAAAGCTTTTAAATTGACATGAATGTAGCTTTGGAAAAAGACCAAAATATATCAATTAATATTTTTGCCCACAGTGCTATTACAGTGCAACGAAGAAATCTTCCACTGTGGTTGTGAAATACGATATTTCGTATGAAGAAAACCCACACACACGTTTTTTTACATCCTTCCTAGGCGAAGACAAATTGTTGTTTGCATTACACTGACGGGAGAAAAGTGATTTATCTATTTGACTAATTTAGCATCAGTGAAATCCAACTTTGAAGTGACACAGAGCTTTTGTGGGGTTTGAGTTGAACATGTGTGAGTTCAACATGTGAATCTGGCGAAGTGCTAATGGAACGGTGATGAAGAACAATTCGGCTAGCTGTTGCTTTGGTGCGGTTGCCTTCGTCGTACGCAAAACGAGAAAAAAAGGTTCAACTCGTGAGTGGAGCGATATTGAAACGAGAAATTTTGCATTCATTTTCGATTATCATTACTAAAGGGACTGGTTATTGATGCTCTGCATCCTTTTGCTCTCATCTGATGAGCCATTGGCAATATCTGTAATTATAGGCTATTTCCTGTCTGATATGACGGAAATTAGCGCATATGATGAAGTAGATTTCTACCCTACATAGGAAAAATTTCGTGAAAAAAAGCCAAGGAAATTTGTTTCTATTAAATTGTTTACCAACTTTTTCCTGCAAAATGCCTCAATCAGTAAAACAATGATGATGATACGTACCTGAAACGAGAAAAATAGAAAAAAATGTCAATTATAGAAAAAATTGAAAAAAATGAAAATAGAAAGCTTAATATCATTGAAAAAAAAACTTTAATTCATTCACCTATCGGTGATGGTGCTTTTTCGAGCCTAAAACGTATCATTTCAACAAAACTCGTGACGTGTTGATAAATATCGCACTTTTGTCCGATCAACTAATATTTAATTTGTCACAATAGATGGCTTCTGTTTACATATTGTGATTTTTGTATCATCGTCCGTGGCACCCATGGCTAGGAAAATCCAGGGGCGTCGCATGATAAGATTTTTTTTTTCTATCTCATCAACTAGTACAGTAAAACATTAAGATACCTAGAATTTCTTACAGAACAAATCGGAATAACCAAATGACGGACCGCACTGTTGATGAATTGGTCATTAATCAATTGGAGCGATAGATAAACTTCATAAATTTTTTCATATCGAATAGGCCGCCTACTTGGGTTGTCTGGTCATCACTTTTAGACTCCGAGTATCTTCTAAATAGAAATACACTAGAACTCCAATCGCGCTGTAGTCACTTTTCTAATTCAATTATTTTAATAACTTTGATTGCAATAATTTACTATTTTCAAGTGTCCATCTTGTAGAGGATTTTTTGTTATTGTAAACAAAATCAACTTGACACTTCTAGCGCCGCTGCTGACGCTGTAAGGGCGTGGCAAATTAGATGTTAGTTACACGAACAGTCGCGACACTGGACTTCTGTGGCTAGTTATTTTACAATCTTCTCCAACCTACCTATTTTGCATGTTTAAAAACCTTTAACTCCATTACACAACTGAATTTTGAGCAGCCATATTAGATTTTAAGCCGGCATTTTTACCGACATCGTGAATTTTTGATCTCCCTGGTTGAACATGACTCAAAATTTGTCAACCATGATAAATCTTATATAATTTAGCGCAATTTCATGTGTCGCATGATAAGTATTGGTTGATTTTTATCATTTTTATGTATGGGAATCGATCCCTCACCCCACAGTATGGTGCGATTAGAAGCTTGGTGACCCTAACCGCACAGCGACGAGGTTTCACAGGAGTTTATTTTTTATTTTTTTAAATACATATGTACAGTGATGGGCTGCTGGGCGAACTTCAGTTAGTAAAATATATTAGCGAATTCCTGCTGAAATTGCTCTAGTTGTTTCTTCTGATGTTCCTCCAGGAATTAAATCTGAGAATCCACAAAAAGTTTCTTCTTGGATTCGTCAGGAAGTTCCTTAGGATTTTCTTTTTTAAGAATTCCTCCAGCAGTTCCTTCTGGTAATGCTTCATGTTCTGTGATTTTTCAAGGAGCTCTTTCTAAGATTGCTTTGGGAGTTTCTTAAAGTTTGTCTTAGATTCCTCCAGAAGCTCCTTCAAGAATTCCCTCAGGAGTTCCTTTACGAATACTTCATGAAGTTTCTTCTGGGATTTCTCCACAATTTTCCAAGATTGACCAGAAGTTGCTTCTATGATTTATCCAAGAATTCCATTAAAGATTCATCCTTCTGGGGATTTGATTCGTAATTTATTCCGAAATTCACTCCTTCCTTTTATAATTTCTTCAAGAGCCTTCTAGGATTTTTCAAGGAGTTTCTTCTGAAATTCCTCCTTGAAAAATTCCGAGATTTATTCAGGAATTCCTCCCAGGATTCTTCCAGGATTTTTTTTCCTGGATTTCTCAAAAAGTTCCTTCTGTTGTTTCTCAAGGAGTTCCTTCTGAGATGTCTCCAAGAGTTCTTTCTGGATTGATCCAAGAAATCTTTTCTGGATTTCCTCAAGAATTTCTTGCGTGTTTTATCATTTTAGCTCTTATCGAGATTACTCCAGGAACTCCTTCTAGATTTCCTTCATGAATGTCCCCCATACTTTCTTCTGGGATTCCTTCAGGATTTTCTCCGGAGATTTCACAAAAGTTGATTCAGGAATTTCCTTTAGATTTAATCCAGGTTACCTCCAGTAGTTCTCTCCGGGATTGCTTGAGATATTCTTTCAGAAATTTCTAAAATTTGACCATGAAAAGCTTCCAGGGGGATTCCTTCTAGAACTTATTCCACAATTATTTTAGGAACTCCTTCCGGGATTAAGGGATTCGCATCCCGGCGTTCCTCCTCTATTCTCCAAACTTGATTTATGGAATATCTCCAACAGTTTTGTATAAATTCCTCCAGATGTTCGTTCTGGGTTGCCTTCAAAAGCTCCTTCTGAGATTACATTTCTCCAGGATTTCCTTTAGGGAGTCCCGGTAATAGTACTTCTGCAGGTATTCCACAAGGTTTCCCATTCTCTGAAAGAACCTTTAAAGAAGTCTCGAAAGGAACTTCGGGAATTATCTTAAAATTAACCCAGGACGATTCCAAGTATTCTGGATGCTTGCCAGATGGAATTTATTTAGGAATTTCAGAAAAAAAAAACTCCTGGAAGAATCACAGAGGGAGCTTCTGAAGGAATCCTGAATAGATCCCTGGAAAAATAACAATTGCACCACTCATATAAAATCACGTTGGAGTTTTCATAAAAGGGAGCTTAATGGATGCTAAAATTAGGACTTTTCGCCCCCCAACCCCTTCGTACGGGTTTTTGCTATACCTAATATATTACTTGTAACACTTTAGCAAACCTCCTTCCTCCTTAGAACCGTGATCGATGTACTTAATGGATGACCCCAAAGGTAGTGAATTCTTAAAGGAACTTCTGGAGAAATACCGGAAGAAAACACAGTTGTAATTCCCAGAAAGAGTTATCTTTGAAGAAACTCTATGTCAGTCTAGAAAATTTTTGGAGAATTCTCAAAAGGAACTCAAGGAGGTCCCAACGTAATGCCTTAGTCAAAGAAAAGCGTTGATTTTATTTTAATGTTTTATCAGCTGACAGTATTGGCAAGTGTCGTGGCTCCCGGTGTAGATCTCCCATTTTGTACCACCCACCCACGACATTCAAGGGGGCTGGCAGTAAATGAGATTTGGTCAGTGTCATATCAAAACGCGACAATCAACCGTGAGGTGTGCACGGGATCAGATAAATTGTTTCATTTTGAGCCCTGAAGAAGCCGAAATTCCACGAGAAATAAGTTAACTTTTCTGTTGAACCTCTACAAATTATGCATAAAGGTTGAACATTTCAGAAGAAACTGCTCCAGGATTTTTTCTTTGGAATTTCTGCAGGAACTCCTCTGGAAATTTCTCAAGTTTTCTTTCTAGTAGAATTTTTCAGAAATTTCTCCTTGGTAGTCACGAAATTCAAACATTTTCTCAGAATTTTTTTTTTGAATTTCTCCAGAGGTTTCTTCAGGTATTACTGCATACAAGCGAGCGTTCTTACAGGCTTATATTTAGAAACACCTCTGGAGAGTTCTGAACATATTCTTTTGGAACTTTATTTAAAAGTTTTTTCAAAAGTTCCTCCAGGTATTCCTCCAGAAGTTGCGAAGGATTTAAGCAGACCTTTTTTATGAGTTTTCTCAGAATTTTTTGAGCATCTCTCTACAGAAGTTACTCTTTTTCTTATAATTTTCCAAGAAATTCTTTAATGGATACTCCCGAAGGTTTCTCCAGTTCTTACAAGTATTCATGCAATGCTTCCTTAGAAAATTTAACTTTCAAGTGTTTCTTAAAAAAATCCTCCAGGATATTATTTTTTTTTGTTTCTGCAGAATTTCCTTCAGAAATTTTGTGTACTAAAAAAATCTTCGATAAATTATTCCATAAACATCTCCAGGAGAACTTCCAAGGATTTCTTCAGATATTGCTGCAGTGATCTTTCAGAAAATTCATTGAAGGTTTTCTTCAAAAGCTCAGCATCAGTACCTTTGTTTGCAATTTCTGCAGGCATTCTCCAGAGTTTTCTTAAAAATCCTGCTAAAGACCACCCAAGGAATCTCTCCAGAAAGTTTTCAAGCAATTTTTCCTTTTTATTTTTCTAGGAATTGAGTAGTTTTTATTCTTCGCGGCATTCATACGGAAACTCTTTTACAAATAACTTCTTAAATTGTTTCAAAAACTTTGTTCAGAAATTAATTTTCTTGGGAAATTTCTGAACAAAATTAAATAATAAATTAAATAATTTCTTCTAGGAATTGCTAAAGGTATCATCAGAAGCTTTTTAAGGAATTCCTTCTAGACAATTCTCCATTTTTAAAGAATTCTTCAAATTACTCCCAAGAAAACTTCCAAAAAAATATGCAAAAAATTCCTGCAGCAATCCTTGAAGAAATCTCTGAAGTAATTCCTGCATACATTTCTGATGGGGCCACTGAAACAATAAAAAAAACTTGTAAAATTTCTACAGGAATCTCTAAAAGAATTTTGCCAGGAATCCTTGGAGGTACCAGAACTTCCGAAGGAATCTTTTCGCGAATTACAAAGAAATACAGTAGATCCTGAAAAAAATCCATAAAAACACTTTTGAAGAAATCTCTTCTTGACCCTGAAATGATGAAGAAACCTGGAGATAATTTTTAAGTGATCCCTGAAGTAATCCGAGCAGTAATCTCTGGAAAAACCCCTGGAGGAATTTCTGAAGAAAACTTGAGTAGAATTCCTGTGGAATCTCAGGAAGTGCACTTGCATGAATCTCTAGAGAAAGATCTGAAGGAATTGCAGGAATACTCTTTAAGGAATCGCTGATGGATTTTCTAAGGTTTTTTTTTTATAGAAAGTTGTATAAACTCCTCGAGAAACCCTCTGTAGAAAAAAAAATGAGAAAGATTCCTGAAGAAAAGCTCAAAGATTTTTTGCTGGATTTTCTGGAGGTATCCCTGGAGCAATCTGTGCGCGTATTTCCGGAAAAATAATAGATAAGCATTTGTAAACATCCCTGAAAAAAAAAACTCTTCAGATATTTTTACGTGAGTTCCGGGAAATACGGTTCTATCACATTCGCCCGAAAACCTTTCGCCCGAATTCCAAATGCCCGAATGACAAACGCCCGAATGTAACAATCGCCCGAAAGTCATTCGCCCGAATAGACCATTCGCCCGAAAAGACCATTCACCCGAAAGACCATTCGCCCGAAAACCATAATAATCTTGGAAATACTTTCTTTGAACACAGTCTGATATAAGACTTATACTGTTAAGGCAAAACTGGATCCATTTCCTCACTTTTTGGTTTTTGATTTTTTATAAAATAACGAAGCAATATTTTCAAAATCGGTTTTCGTGCACATGCAGAGTATGGATCAAGGAATCTCCTGATTTTTTTTCAGATGGAAAATGTTTTTAGTTTTGCAGGAACCATTTTTAAACAAAATTACACAAAAAATGGTTTCTGCAAAAACGAAAAACATTTTCCACCTGGAAAAAAAAAATCCTTGATCTATACTCTACATGTGTACGAAAACCGATTTTGAAAATATTGCTTCCCTATTTTATAAAAAATCAAAAACCAAAAAAATGAGGAAATGCTTCCAGTTTCGCCTTAAAGACATTTTCAGCAATATAGCTGTGAAAACATTCATTGGAATTGTCCCTTCTTTTGTTAATAGGCTTTTCTTTCTAGTTCTACCTTCAAGGAAATTAAAATCAATTTGATGTCATTTTTACCATAAATTTCCCTTCTTTCAATCATGGGCTGTCCTTTTAATTTGTTATTTTATGGGGAACCTTGACGTTAAAACAATTTCTGGATTCAAAACATGGTTTCAAAAGAACAGCTTATTCAAATAAGAATACTGCATTCTCGTGATTTTGCTGTTCTTTTCTGCATCCGTTAGCTCACACGTTTTAATTTTTATGAACTATTGTTCATTTTAACGATACGTAGTTATTTCGAGTAGATTAATCGTGAATACTATTAACTTTATTGATGTCTGTGCTGAAGTTTTGGCACTATCCTCTCGATTAACAATGCTATAACAGTTAATGACCAATTATGTAATATTTTCACAAGAAATTAGGCCTTCTTCAAAACATAGGCCGTTCTTTCAAACTAAGCTTATATGATTATTTATTGGCGATAGTCCAGCTGTTCTTGCGATTGGTCGGATACTTAATATACCATGCGTCTGTCCTTAAACTTTCATCATGGCAAACTAGGAAAAAAAACTTGTTCAAAGAAATTGCATGGAATCGGCGGATGACTTTCGGGCGAATGGTCATTCGGGTGAATGGTCTTTTCGGGCGAATGGTCTTTTCGGGCGAATGGTCTATTCGGGCGATTGGAATTCGGGCGTTTGTCATTCGGGCGTTTGTGATTCGGGCGAATGGTTTTCGGGCGAATGGTTTTCGGGCGAATGGTTTTCGGGCGAATGTGACAGAATCCAATGAACCGAATGCAATGGAATTTCGAGCATTTCTGACTTATACAATATGCTATTAGAAACTTTTAACATAACTTAAAATTCCTAACACGGAATTAATTTTAGACCACTAGTTGATCAACTTAGGGGTTGTCCATAATTTGCGTGGTCGTTTTTTGAGAGATTCCGAACCCAACCAGACCATCCCACCCCCTCCCACGTGGTATTTCGTTCATACACAATTTTTAAAATTTGTATAGACCGTGGTCTTTACCCGATCCACCCCCCTCCCCCACAAGACCTCGTGGTTTACAGGAAAAAAAGAGAATATTTGTTACATTTTTCGAAAAAGTACAGCTAAATAGTTGAACATTTTTTTGAGAAAAAAAAATGCCTGTTCCGTTTATTTTGTCTATCACCCGTACTTTCTAATAAATTCTTTAAAAAATGCACGAATTTCTAAAGAAATCTGTCGAAGATTTCCCGAAGAAACCCCTGGAAGAATTTATGTAAGAACTTTTGTATGAGTTCCTGAAGGAATCCCTGAAGACGATCCTGAAGGAATACCTGAGAGGGTTATCCATCCGCCCTAATTTGGCAGCAATTCGGAATCATTTTGGTCAAAATTTTAAAATTTCCGAAGGATTTTCTAAACGAATTCTTAGAAGCATTCTACAGCTATTCCTGACGGAGTTTCAGAAGAAACCCATGGATATCTACCTAAAGGGAATCTTGGAGAAATGTATGTTATACTTCTAGAAATATCTGGAGATTTTTTTTTTTCAACTATCTTTAGCGGACCTGGTGTGATGCTTAGAACACTTGACTATCACGCCGAGGACCTGGGATCGAACCGCACTCCCGACAAAACTCGCGAAATATGAGTTCTTCCTTCGGAAGGGAAGTAAGGCGTGGGTCCCGAGATGAACTAGCCTAAGGCTAAAAATCTCGTTAATACAAAATTAAAAAAAAAAATCTCTGAAGAAACCACTGGAGAATTTTCTAAAAGAAACCTTTGCAGGTTTTTGGATTACTGGATGATTTTTTAAGGAACTTATAAAGCAAACTTGAAAGGAATCCATAGATCTCCTTTAGGAATCCCTGCAAAAAATTAGAGGAAATTCATGAAAAATTCGGAAATTTTTAAGATAAATTATAAATTTTGGATTCCTTGATCACCGAAAGTATTTCTGAAGGAATCTGTGGAAAAATTTCTGAAAGAAATGTCGTACTGATTACTGAAAAAATATGGTAGAAAGTCTGAGGAACTCCATGGGACTTTTCTTGAAAAATTTTGAAAAAAAATCTGGAGTAGGGTAAGTGTTTAAATTATGACTATAGTACCAATTATTCATCATAGTTGATTTTGGCAAAAGGTTATTGTGACCATAACAAATTGCAAATGCTTCATAGAAAATCAAAAAGCGCTCCATAAAGAATGAACATTTGTTCCATGAAAATGTGCAATGTTACCCATAAATAATTAAAAACGTTACATATTTTATAGAAAATGTACCGGTAAAACATAAAATTTTCTCATTAAAAGTGCAATTTTGTACTAATAAATAATACTGAAATGCTCCCTAAAATACAAATGCTCCATAATAAAGTGCAAATGCTCCATATAAAATTAAAATTGTATCCATAGTAAATTGAATATTGCTCCATAGAAAAATTAAAATGCACCATAAAAAAATTAAATTGCACCATTGGAAATAGTATTATCAAACGCACCATATTATCAAACGCACCATATAAAATGTGAGTTGCTCCATAAAAAAATGAAATTCACCATAACTTTAAACATCTGCACCACTAAAGTGGTGCTATGTAAAGCAATTCAGCACTGCCGAATTTAAATTACGACTATATGCTATGTATGGAGAATTTTCAATTTTTCATGGACAATTCATATTTTGTATGGTGCAATTTGATAATACTGAGCATTTGTCTATTTTCTATGGCGCAATTTCATTTTTTTATGGTGCAATATTCAATTTACTATGGGTACCATTTTGATTTTCTATGGAACATTTGTATTTTAGTATGGAGCATTTAAGTATTATTTATTGATACAAAATTACACTTTTAGTGAGAAAATTTTATGTTTTACCAGTACATTTTTTATAAAGTATGGAACGTTTCCAATTATTTATGGGTAACATTGCACATTTTCATGGAACATATGTTCATTCTTTATGGAGCGCTTTTTGATTTTCTATGGAGCGTATCTGTTTGTTTATGGGTGCAATAAATAGGCTATCGTTGATTTTCACCCTCTAACGATGTAAATAAACAAGAAAAATTACAAGTTTCGACTGGATGATGGTTGGTTTTTCGGAAAAAAAAATTTCCGCTTGCAGTCTAACAAATTGCGTTGATTAATTACATATCATCGCCGACGTTTCGGTCCGGCTATTGGACCATCTTCAGGGCTCGATATACAAATCAACAGGTCACACAATTTCGTACAATTTGTAAACCGTCGGGTTGAAATGGGTCACGCCGTCTGGTACACTTTTGGGCCATTCGTTCCGGTTGAGTTTGGGAATTCCCTAGCTAGTACACGGACACTACCTGACGGTGCAGACTATCGCCTCTAAAAAAAAAACCAGACGGCGTGACCCATTTCAACCCGACGGTTGTATTGTACGAAATTGTGTGACCTGTTGATTTGTATATCGAGCCCTGAAGATGGTCCAATAGCCGGACCGAAACGTCGGCAATGATATGTAATTAATCAACGCAATTTGTTAGACTGCAAGCCGAAAAATGTTTCCAAAAAAACTAAACAAGAAAAAAATTGTGAACAACAGATCACGTTCACAAAAGATGATTGCACTCATTTAAACTCCACATTTTACTCAAACCTCTGTAGAAATAAATAATTTTTCTTAAAAATTCGCCTTCTTTGCACCCTTTTTCGCCATAGTGTACCAGTTATGGCTACTCCCATGAGGAATGCATGCAATTAGTGCGAAAAGGAACCGAAGTTATAAAATGTAACCATAACTTGTTGATAGGATGACTGATTTTGGTGGAACTTCTAATGGTTTCGGCTTGCAGTCACAGAAATAAGCGTTGATTATTTTAATTCATCGCCGACGTTTCGATCCTCGGGTTTGGATCTTCTTCAGGGCCTGTGGTTTATTGACTGTTTTAATCTTGGTAATTACACATTTCTTACTTTTACTTACTCGAAGTTAAACAACTTTTAAAGTGCCGTTTTTACACGGATGTATGTCGGGTTTTTGGTGAAATAGCCTCACTGAGGATGAACATTTTAAAATTGTAGAAAATTGTGGGGATGAGCCTCGCCGACTACGACGACAAGATGACCCAGCTGATCGACAACACAACGACGTACGAGAAGCTAAACGCAGATCCAATAAACCGATACGAACGGATGAACAACAACATCGTCAAACGACTACACGCGCTCCAGCTGATTAGCGACAGGGAAAAGTACCATCTCACCAGCTACAACGCCGTGTGCCCCCGAATTTACGGTCAGCCGAAGGCACACAAGCCGAATCTGCCTCTCAGACCAGTCGTACCGAACACGACTGCACCTACGATCAACCTGTGTAAGTACATGGCGGATATCTTGCAACGCTCGTTCCAAAGCCAATACAACGCTGTGGATTCGAAGAGCTTTTGCGTGTATGCCAATAACTTGCGCATACCGTCAAACCACATACTGGTGTCGTTTGACGCGGTATCGTTGTTTACCAACGTCACGAAAGATGTGGTAGTACATGACATCATCATGATGTGGGACGAAATCGGGAAGAACACAGAAATCAACCTAGATTTCTTCCTCGAAATTGTCGGTTTCTGTTTTGATGCCAGTTTCTTCTGCTTTCGTGGAAAATACTACCACCAAATTTCGGGGACCGCAATGGGCAGCCCGCTTTCACCCATTCTGGCGGATATCGTGATGGACAACTTGATCTCCAGAGCTATCAATCTCGCCGGAATTCCTCCGGAATACATCCGAAAATATGTAGATGACCTCTTTTTGGTCATACACAAAGATCAGGTTGATCGAGTTTTGGCTTTGTTCAATGCCCAAAATGAGCAAATAAAATTCACCTCCGAAACCGAAGAAAACCGTAAGCTTCCGTTCCTAGACCTTCTCGTGATCAGACAGGAAGATGGGACCGTGAAAACGGACTGGTATGCCAAACCGATTGCGTCAGGGCGCATTCTCAACTACTTCTCGTTTCACTCCGCCGATCAAAAATTGTCAGTCGTCATCAATTTCATTGATCGAGTCCGGTCTCTGAGCACAATCAGGTCCCGAGAAGAGCAAGACGAGCTGATACGCAGCCACCTGCAAAAGAACGACTACCCCCGTGGACTGATCAACAGAATGCTGCGCCAAACACCGATCACGAACCGTAACGAAAAACCAACAACATACAGGTCGATACCATACATCCATGCGCTAACACCCTCTCTCAAGAAAATATTGAAGAGCAACAACACAGCTATGGGCATCTCGTACAGCAACCAAAATACAGTAGGACACCTATATAAAACAGCCAAGGACCCCGTGCCACATTTGAACAAAAGCAACGTAATCTACAAAATTGACTGTCGAGACTGCCACCGAAACTATATCGGCATGACAACAAACAAGCTACAAGCCCGTATGTATGGACACCAATCTCACATCAATACCCTAGAGAGATTGCTACAAGAAGGAAATAGCTACACGGACCCACCAATACAACAGCTAAAAGAGAAGACAGCACTAATGGAACACTGCATTACCAACCAACACCGTTTCAACGTGAACAATCCATCCATCATCGACATCACCTACAAACGACAAGCTTTGCAAGTGTTGGAGATGTTCCACATCGCTACTACGCCCAACACCGTCAACCGTCGGACAGACACCGACCATCTCAGCTGTGCGTACGCAAACCTCCTCGAAACTATTAGACGAAGCAGAGAGGAGAGAATTTCGTCGTCAAATCGTTTCCGTAGTACACAAACCAACGATAACAACATCCCCACACAACCAACACTAGTCAACCCAACCACCCAACAACCTCCCATACGTCACAACCCACAGTAATCTCCCTTTCTTCGACGGTGAAACACCAGAAAAAGGTTCAAAGCATAACAAAATTCCGGACGTCGAACAGTGTGTAAAATCCCCATTAATTAACTTTCCCGTTAACCTAGCAGGGGTACAAAAATTGTTAAGTAGGTTTTTACCAATTCTTAATTTGTTGCATCCCCACAATTTTCTACAATTTTAAAATGTTCATCCTCAGTGAGGCTATTTCACCAAAAACCCGACATACATCCGTGTAAAAACGGCACTTTACAAGTTGTTTAACTTCGAGTAAGTAAAAGTAAGAAATGTGTAATTACCAAGATTAAAACAGTCAATAAACCACAGGCCCTGAAGAAGATCCAAACCCGAGGATCGAAACGTCGGCGATGAATTAAAATAATCAACGCTTATTTCTGTGACTGCAAGCCGAAACCATTAGAAATGTAACCATAACTGGTGCAGGGTTCCTGTCATTGGCACACACTGTAATAAATATTAAAAAAAGTTTTGCCTCCGTTTCTTTTTTTTATCTGTATTAACGAGATTTTTAGCCCTAAGCTAGTTCATCTCGGGACCCACACTTTACTTCCCTTCCGAAGGAAGAACTCACATTTTGGGAGTTTGTCGGGGTGGGATTCGAATCCAGGTCCTCGGCGTGATAGTCAAGTGTTCTAACCATCCACCAGGTCCGCTCCACTGGCTCCGTTTCTTATTTTTCCTGAAAAGTATGGAAACTAAGCTATCTTTAAACATATTGATAACATTTGTTGGTCTTCTCGTTATTTTTGTATTATTTTTCTACTACCTAAGGACCATACCATAATTGGTAAAGTCACCCTATACTCTAATTCTGAATGAAATTCATGAAGAATTTCTGAATCAAAAAATATGCTTTTAAGTACATTCAAAAAAGAATATGTGGAAGACTTTTTAAAAGAAATTCCTGTGGGATTTTCTAAAGGAATCCATGGTACAAACAATTTCGGAAAGAATCCAAGGATGGTTTTTTAAGAAATCTTAAATAAATTTCTGGAGTAATCCCTCTATAAACTTTGAAAAAAAAATAAAAAAAAAGAAAACTATTAATTTCCTATGAAGAGGAACTTTTGAAAGAATGCCTGATATTTTCTTTTCAAAAGGAATTCTTCATTAAATTTTTGAAGGAATCTCCCAAAGATTTCTGAAGATTTCTGTGGAAATTCATGATTGAATTTCTGAAGCACTCTATGCATTACCAATCTGCCAGTATCCTCTCCTCTTCTCTTCTTGGCGTAACGTCCTCACTGGGACAAAGCCTGCTTCTCAGCATAGTGTTCAATGAGCACTTCCACAGTTATTAACTGAGAGCTTCCTCTGCCAATGACCATTTTGCATGTGTATATCGTGTGGCAGGCACGAAGATACTCTATGCCCAAGGAAGTCAAGGAAATTTCCTTTACGAAAAGATCCTGGACCGACCGGGAATCGAACCCGTCACCCTCAGCATGGTCATGCTGAATACCCGTGCGTTTACCGCCTCGGCTATATGGGCCAGTATGAAACAGGTGATTTTTCTATTGATGTGGGGAAGCGCAAATCTTTGAAAACAGGCAAAGGTAACTTTTCTCATAATTATAAGGTCAAGCGATGTCGAAGACAGCCAAAGTCTACGCTCCATACAAATTTCGAAAATTTTGTACGAACAAAAGTCTACGGAGGGGAAGGGGAGTTCTTGTAGCGCCTTGTAGATTGTTGTCAATACTATTATAAAATGGCATACTCCCTACGTTTAATATGTCAATAATTCAAAAGGCAATCCTAAACTAATCATGATTTCAAGCAACGACAAATTAAGTTTAACCATTTTACAAAACATCCACCTTCAAAGCTCAAGATCTCATCAATGTTCCACCATACCGTCCGCCGTCATGCCAAACCAAGCACGGAAGGTTTATTAGAACATGTCTGCGCGAAAATCATAAAAGACACGCTTCTAGCCGCTCATTTGACGAAAATTATTCCCCATTCGGATTGATGAACCCCACGGATCAAACCATAAATCACACCTCAGCTGCCCATTTTATTAATTAGTCCCCTCGTGGACGCCAACCCACCCACCTGCTGAACCACATGGTGGCTTCGCTTGGCTCCATTTGCCAAAGTAACGGACCAGTTCAACACTTCCACCACCTTTGACGGCTAGCTGGACCGCGGCCGGCGGGCCGACACCGCTATGATTGAATTTGTAAAAAAAAGTGTATCCTACCGTACACTAACGTGATTCATTTCAGCGCGCAAAAACTCACTACCCCCACATGATGAGCGTGTGGGAGGGGGAGCGATGCGGGGCTTCGGTAGCCAGCCACCGGCCATTCGGTGGAAGTTAAGAAATTTATCCACCTTATTAAAAACTAACAAGCAGCGCGAACTAGCAGCCACTGCCTACTGGCTGTAGCTGTAGCTGTAGCGCTAAACAGAGCATGAAGCACCTAGGTTGCCTGTAAGTATGACTGTTAGGAGGAGTAGTGTTGCTGTGGCTGAGCTTTCGAAACGTTGACGGATCGCGGACGGTTGGACGGATGGCTGCCAATAATCACCGTGCAATATCCGAATGCTGTTGGCATTGCCCGAGCGGAGAAAGATAACATGAACGATGTCAAATCTGGATCAACATGTGAAAAGGGCGGAACAACCATTTCACAGTGGTCCACGAAACAGATTTACGACGAAAGATGTATTCAGCGCCTTTAAATGATTTTTTATACAAATATGAACTTTATTCATATTATATATTCAAGTTATTCATAATAATGAGGCTCTCTTTAAAATGTACACGGAAATTCGACACCAACATTTCAAAAGGGCGTAACTGCTTTTGGAATCATCACCTTCTTTTAAAGCTGTGGATCATGTGTTATGATTTCCATGTTTTTTACAACAAGTACCAGATGGGAAAAACTCTCCACATTCCGACAACCACGGTGGTATGAGTGTAAGGGAGGCAGTACGACCTACAGCTTTGAAAGAAGGTATTACTTCCAAATGCAGTTACGCCCTTTTGAAATGTAGGTGCCGAATTAATTATTATTTTTACTATTCATCAACGACACTTTAATATTATTGTAGCATTCGTGTCATACACGAAAATAAAGGTAGTCCAAATTTTTAAAGAGATCATAAACCAAACTTTTTTATTCAAAGGAATAACTATATAATTCTTCGGAAAAATTGCAGAACTTTCAATTTTGAGCAAGTTTGCTGAAGACAGGCGACTTTGATGAGAAATTGAAACTGAATAAGTTAGAGCAAAAAAACCGGTTTTCTTGAACCACCCTAAGCTAAATCAGAAAATTTCTCTAGATCGGTTAATTTTAAAGCTACATAAAATCTGTCTTCTGGTAAAAATGGTAGATCTACAACTTTTACAAAGAATATATACATTTATTCTTGCAAATAAAATAGTTTGGTTTTCATTTTATTTTAATATGGACCACCCTGATGTACATTGGAAAGATGGCCTTATTATTACAACTATGTAGAAAACCATATTTTGTCTAAAAAATCATTTGAAGGCGCTGAATGCATCTTTCCTCGTAAATCTGGTGTGTGGGCCACTGTGCATTGAAAGCTTTTCTTGTCTTGTTCCTCCTAGATATATTCACGCCTGAACCAACGATATCGTCATCTGAAGCCTTCGGAAACCACTTACAAAACTACCTGAATCACCCTGAAACCACTTAAAAACCTATGAAAATCCTTTCAAAGCTCCCTGAAAATCCCTAAATGCCATTCTACTTAACGCTTTGAAACTGCCATTCTAACTCTCCTGAAACTTCCAAACACGTTGAAACCTCTGAAAACCCTCTGAAATGTTTTAAAGCTGACTGATACATGAGTGCTCCCTCAAACCTTTTTAACTGACGGAAATCACTTCTAAATGTCCTTGTAAACCCCTTGAAATGTCATGATTTGCTTGAGAATGCCGCCGAAACAAATCTGACAAATTTGTGACAGATAATTCTAAATTTCGACAACTACAGTCAATTGGGATAAGCTAACTGCTGGATGTGCTCAGTGTTTGGGAGCCAGCCTTCCGTTACATTTTCTCTCAGGCATTGTCTAAATTGGGATATTAAAAATGGTACCAACTTTAGATTGACGTTCGTTTTTTTTAATCAATGCACTATCAAATTCAACTTATTCAACTTTTTCTAGTTTAATTCATAAGCATCGACAAACGTCACATCACCAAAAATTTTTCGCACAGAAAATAAAACTTTTAATGATAAAAAGGTACAATTTCAAAAGTGGTCTCTGACGAGCGACCCTGCACTGCAAAATATTTCCCATAAGGAATATCTGCAGCACTTATAGTAGTTAGGGGGTGGGGAACTGGGTTTTGGGTTTTAGGGGCGCCTGAACAAAATTTCGATACTTTTTGGTATATTATACATAATATCTGGGGTAAAAATAACACTGTGGTATTCCTGCTGTAATAGAATGCAAAATCTAGTCGTAATTTATAATCTATGGAAAGAAACTTAGAGGATAAGCAAGAGTTTTATGCATAATAACCAAAAAAATGGGCCAAAACTATCAATTCTCTTCCCATTCTTCCCTTTCTTTCCCTTTTTTTATTCCAGAATATCTAATTTTTCCTTTTATTGCCCGATCCAGAATGTGTGTGCAGTGTAGCTAAATGGTATGTGATATAGGTGTACAGTTCTTTTTTATTGCATTTAATTTTACCGTTTCATGATCTGGAGTATTGATTCATTCAAAGATCTTTATCCTTAAACGGAATCTTTATAACTGTCCTTAAAATACATTTTTATGCAAGAATCTAGGGAAACATAGTTTTTACAATGCTAATAACAACAGGATATAATCTTATTGGACCTATTGCTCATGCCTGTCTGTCTGTATATAATGAACAGCAGTATGCTGGATTTAGTCGTGTCGATGTATTGAGATGACGCGCTCACTTTCTCTATCAGCTAGAGCCTCTCTCATAGGGTAAAGGGCCTTAACCAGAGCCGGATTTGCTATTCCGTTGAATTAAATTTTCTACTGTTCGCCGAGTAATCGTTCTTGATCGATAATTCCTTTTTTTAAGAAATATTAACGCTTTCGCCTCCAAAAATATGGCCATACGTAGCACCTTTTTCCAACACAGCCTCCCTTATCGTTACACCTGGAGATCACCACAGCAGACGGAATCTCAAATCGACCACGTTCTGATCGACGGACGGCACTTCTCCGACATTATCGACGTCAGGACCTATCGTGGCGCCAACATCGACTCCGACCACTATCTGGTGATGGTCAAACTGCGCCCAAAACTCTCTGTCATCAACAATGTACGGTACCGGCGACCGCCACGGTACAACCTAGAGCGACTGAAGCAACCGGATGTCGCCTCAGCATACGCGCAGAATCTCGAAGCCGCGTTGTCAGACGAGGGCGAGCTCGATGAGGCCCCTCTAGAGGACTGCTGGAGTACAGTGAAAGCAGCCATCAACGACGCAGCCGAGAGCACCATCGGGTACGTGGAACGGAATCGACGAAACGAATGGTTCGACGAAGAGTGCAGAACGGTTTTGGAGGAGAAGAACGCAGCGAGGGCGGTAATGCTGCAGCAAGGGACTCGACAGAACGTGGAACGTTACAAACAGAAGCGGAAACAGCAGACCCGCCTCTTTCGGGAGAAAAAGCGCCGCCTGGAAGAAGCGGAGTGTGAAGAAATGGAACTGCTGTGCCGTCCCCAAGAAACACGGAAGTTCTATCAGAAGCTCAACGCATCCCGCAACGGCTTGGTGCCGCGAGCCGAAATATGCAGGGATAAAGACGGAGGCCTCTTGACGGACGGACGTGAGGTGATCGAAAGGTGGAAGCAGCACTTCGATCAGCACCTGAACGGCGTGGAGAACGTAGGCACGGGAGCCCACGGCAACGGAAGGAACGACGTCGCCAGTGCAGTGGAGGACGGAAATGAACCAACTCCCACGCTGAGGGAAGTTAAGGATGCCATTCACCATCTCAAAACCAACAAAGCAGCTGGTAAGGATGGTATCGCAGCTGAACTCATCAAGATGGGCCCAGAAAAGTTGGCCACCTGTCTGCATCGGCTGATAGTCAGGATCTGGGAAACCGAACAGCTACCGGAGGAGTGGAAGGAAGGAGTAATCTGCCCCATTCACAAGAAAGGCGACCATTTGGAATGTGAGAACTTCAGGGCGATCACTATTTTGAATGCTGCCTACAAAGTGCTATCCCAGATCATCTTCCGTCGTCTGTCACCTAAAACAAATGAGTTCGTGGGAAGTTATCAAGCCGGCTTCATCGATGGCCGGTCGACAACGGACCAGATCTTTACCGTACGGCAAATCCTCCAGAAATGCCGTGAATACCAGATCCCAACGCACCACCTGTTCATCGACTTCAAAGCGGCATACGATAGTATCGACCGCGCAGAGCTATGGAGAATCATGGACGAAAACGGCTTTCCTGGGAAGCTGACTAGACTGATTAAAGCAACGATGGACGGTGTGCAAAACTGCGTAAGGGTTTCGGGTGAACTATCCAGTTCATTCGTTTCTCGCCGGGGACTGCGACAAGGTGACGGACTCTCATGTCTACTCTTCAACATCGCGCTGGAAGGTGTGATGCGACGAGCCGGGCTCAACAGCCGGGGAACGATTTTCACAAAATCCGGTCAATTTGTGTGCTTTGCGGACGACATGGACATTATCGCTAGAACATTTGGAACGGTGGCAGAACTGTACACCCGCCTGAAACGCGAAGCAGCAAAGGTCGGACTGGTGGTGAATGCCTCAAAAACAAAGTACATGCTGGTAGGCGGAACCGAACACGACCGGATCCGTCTGGGTAGTAATGTTACGATAGACGGGGATACTTTCGAGGTGGTGGAGGAATTCGTCTACCTCGGATCCATACTGACGGCTGACAACAACGTGAGCCGTGAAATTCGGAGGCGCATCATCAGCGGAAGTCGGGCCTACTACGGGCTCCAGAAGAAACTGCGGTCGAAAAAGATTCACCCACGCACCAAATGCACCATGTACAAAACGTTAATAAGACCGGTAATCCTCTACGGGCACGAGACATGGACCATGCTCGAGGAGGACCTACAAGCACTCGGAGTTTTCGAGCGACGCGTGCTAAGAACGATCTTCGGCGGTGTGCAGGAGAACGGTGTGTGGCGGAGAAGGATGAACCACGAGCTCGCTGCACTTTACGGCGAACCCAGCATCCAGAAGGTGGCCAAAGCGGGAAGGATACGGTGGGCAGGGCATGTTGCAAGAATGCCGGACAACAACCCTGCAAAGCTGGTGTTTGCAACGGATCCGGTTGGCACAAGAAGGCGTGGAGCGCAGAGAGCACGATGGGCGGACCAGGTGGAGCGTGACTTGGCGAGCATTGGGCGTGACCGAGGATGGAGAGCGGCAGCCACAAACCGAGTATTGTGGCGTACTATTGTTGATTATGTCTTGTCTTAATGATGTGGAACAAATAAATGTATGTATGTATGTAACGCTTTTTTCTCTAGCAATTCCTGTGGCAATTCCTTTTCTTATCGGTTAGGCAATTCATTTGAGAATTCCTTTGGTGTGTTTATTTTATTTTTTATTTTGGCGATGATTACATTGAAATTTGATTAGTGATTTCTTTTGAAATTGGTTCTAAAATTTCAACGGCAATTCATTGGAATTCCTTCATTCTTCATCCTTTTGTATTTTTTTTCAGCGATTCTATTATGATTTATGATAATTTCATTGTTATTATATTTTCGTTCCTGATTTGTTTATACATTTTGTTGACATTTATTTGATAATTTCTTTAGTGATCCCTTTGTCAATAACTTAGGTGTTTAACACTTATTTAAAAATTTCTTTAGCAATTGGTTTATAAAAATAATCAGTAATTCTTTTAAAATTTTCCTTGTAAATTCCATGGGATGCTCTTTTGGCAAGTCATCTGGAAATTCCTTAGGCCATTAATTTGGGAATTTCGCATACACATACTTTAAGAATAAATTTCAGAATTCCTTCGGTATATTCGTCAGGGATTCTATCGGCTATCCGAATCACTTCGGCTATTCTTTTGGAAATTCACAGACAAATTCTTTAGAAATTTAAAAATAGCCGAAAAATTGTCGAATCAATTTGCAAAAAAAAAAAAATATTTCGAAAGGAATCTTCAAAGGAAACTCTGAATAAATTGCCGAAAATTTTCCTGAGAAATTCCCAAAGGAATGGTCGGATAAATTTCCATCAAATTCACCTAAGAAGATTCCAAAGGCTTTGCCAAGGAATTCCTATTAGAAGTGACAAAGAAATTCCGGAAGAAATTATGAGGGCTTTTCAATTAAATTGGTCAAATCCAGTTCCAAATTACTTAAATATATTTCAAAGAAGTTGCCAAAGCAATTCCGATAACATTTTCGGCAAGTATTCACAAATAACTTTTCGAAGCAATTCGCGAAGAATATACCAAAGAAGTTTCGGAAAGAAATTTTAAAAGAAATGCGTAAGAAGTTACCAATGGAATTACTGAACGATTTTCCAAAGACCATGCTGGAGAAATTCTCTAAGCAATTTTTGGAGAAATCATCTAAGCAATATCTGGAAAACAAAAATAAAATTAGAATTCCAAACGAAATTCTTAATAAAAAATCCAAGAAAATTGAAAATTCTATAGGAATGCCCGAAATAATTCTAAATGAATTGCTGGTGATTTTTCCGAAGAAGTTCCTAATGGAAACGTCTACAAAATTTGCCGAAGAAATTTCCAAGAAAATACCGAATAAGTTCCCAAAGTAACAGTCAAAGAGTTCTCCAAAAAATTTGTCTGAGAAACTTCCAAAACAATTGCCAATGAACTACTCGATTTTCAAAGCATGTTACAAGTGTATTTATGAAATTCCAAAAGTATTCCGAAAAAATGTGCTGCAGGAATTCTTTAAATAATTATTGAAAACATCGTGTGAAAAATGTCTTAAGAATTCTTATGGGAAGTATAAAAAGATCTGCCGAATGAGTTCCCAAAGCAATTGTTGAAGAAATACTAAATAGCATAGATAAAAAAAATGAAAAAGAAAACAACGAAATTCCGAAAAAAAAATGCAGAAGGAATTTCCGAAATCATGAAGAAATTTTCGAAATTTAGAAAGCATTATAGAAGGAATCCCTAAAGAAATTTTCGGAAGAGTTATTGAAAACCAAAAGAATTGCTGACATAATTCAAAAAAAAATACTGGATGGACTACCAAAAACTGCAAAGAAGGATTTGCGATACAATTTAAAATAAATGCCAAATTAACTCCTGAAGGTATTTCAATTCAGCTAGTTCTTCTCGCAACGCAGTTTATCATTCTTTTAACAAATTGAGAGCATATTGGTCCAAAAGGATACAGGTCTTGCAGAAATTGCTTGAGAAAATTCATATGGCACTTATTTCAAAAATATCTGTAACAGTTTCTCAAGGAATATCTCCAAGTGCATCAAAGATTTTTTTTAATCGTGCTGAAATTCCTTCACCAGTGCCTTCTGTAGTTCTCAAGAAGATCCTTCACCAGTTACTCAAAGATGGAAATCTTTGGCATGACAGGGATACAAGTTCCTATTGAAGTTTTTAAGGAAAACTCTTAGAAAAACTACTAGAGAATTTCTGGGGGAATTCCTGTGGGAACTCTTGAAAAAAAAAACACATGTAGAATATCCTGAAAGATTTTAGAAGGAACTCTTGAAAAAAGTTTCTAGACGAAATGAATGTAGTTTCTAAAAAAAAAAACAAAAGGAAGGCTTTCCAAGAGGAATCCCTGGAGAAATCACCTATAAATCGTCTCCGGAAAGAAAGAATGAAGAAACTCCTCCTGGCGACATCTCTGAAGCAACTTCTTCTGGAGGAGTCAGGACATTTTTTAAGAAATTACTTCAGAAATTTTCTTAAATGTTCTTCTATAAATTCCTTTAAAAAAACTTTTTTCGATTCTAAGGGATGATCTCTTTAATAAGAACATCCATCTAAAACATCTTTCAGAAGTTCATCAAGGAGCTCCTCCAACATTTCTACTAAGAATTCAAAGCAATGGTTTGTTTGGAACCTCACCAAAATTTCGTTTAATGTTCTTCCAGGGATTCCTTTATTAGGAGTTCCTTGTGTTTTTTTAGAAGGGGTTTCTCTAGAGATTGTGTCAGGAGATTTTTTTTCAGGGACTGCTCAAAGAAAGGAAAGAGCAACTGACGAAAAATTGAAGGTGCTGGGGCTGGTATCGAACCCATGACCATTCACTTATGGCGTGAACGTGTGACCACTGCGCCACGGGCTAAAAAAGGTGTTTGATCAACAGGTTTTGCCCTGCTTAAAAGTTTTACATTACATTATACGCTTATTTTATGAAGTGTAGAATTAGCATTAAGTTAAAATACACCAAAATATTAAAAAAAGCATATTTCATTACCAAATCCATGATCATCAAAGTTCAGCTTATTTTTTTGTAGCCAAGTAGAGCGCTCAGGGTTGATTCAAATATGACGTCCATCATTTTTCGGGGATTTTAGACCCCCCCCCTCCCCCCTCTGTCACGCTATCTTGTATACCTTATACATGGAGTGTCACACTTTCTCAGACCCCCCCTCCCCCCTAAACGATGGACGTCATATTTGAATGACCCCTCAAGTAAAATTCCACTTTTTTTCGCAAGTAATTTTGACAACTGATCCAGTATGGGGAGAAACGTTACTTTTCCTTACGGAATAATAGCGTGGACTATTTTTCCGCAAGGAAAAGTGACAGCTCCATTTGATTCGCACGGGAGACGTTACGAGTGTTACACTTTTTTCCTTACTTGTCATCTGCGAACTGCACAAGTAATTTTGAAGCGGTATCATTACTTAACCACTACTTGTCCTATATTTTTGCACAGTACGTACGAAGTGGAAACTAGCCATTAAGCGCTGCGGCGAAAGTATTTAGTACAATGTTAGGGTAATTCGCCAATTGTTGAACGGTTAGTACTGGCATTTTTGTTCTCGTTTGTTTTTCCGTGCATTATTCCACTTTAGTTGAAAAATATCCAGTGAACGTATTGATCTACTTATTCCTTATACTGCCCATTGGATTTGTATTCCCTTAAATTCCATTTTCTAAGAGAAAATAGAACATTTGTATGGGAAGTCTGTAACCCAAATGTTGAACGCTTCCTTAAGCTTGCTCATCCTAATGTTGGACGGTTCTCGCTAATTGTTGAACGTTTGAAGCTTTGTTCGTAATTGATGACGTATAACCCGACATCAACCTATCATTCACCTGTTTTTATTTTGGGCACCAAACCCAACATATACTCGACAGTTATCCGATGTGGGGCCAACAGTGGTCCAACATTTGATAAAATTTGATCCGACTTTGACCCGACATCCAATATTTTTTCACTCTGGCGGAATTTTTTCCGGGTTTTTCGTGTTTTGCACCCAGTTAGTCATCTCATTCATTCAAATGAGGGAGCGTTCATAAAATACGTCACTCAATAATTGTCCATTTTAACCCCCCCTCCTCCTATGTCACACTTTTTGTATGGGACTTCTGATTTTTTGTACGGGTCGTCACACTTTGCTGAACTCCTCTCACCTCCCCCCCCCCCTCAAAGCGTGACGTAATTTATGGACGTTCCCAAAAAATCGTTTTCCATTTGAAGAGAGCTCTAGTGGACTGAAAATCGTTTTAAACAGAACCAAATGCAAAAAATGGCTGCAAAGATTTGACTAAAAGCGAAAATGACAGAAGATAAGAACGCATTTGAAAGCCCCTGAAATACCCCTGGAAACCCATAGGACCCAATCAACTCCCTAGAATACCCCTGAAACGACCCTGAAATACTTTGAAACCCCGTGGATCGCTCCTGAAAAAGGTGAAGTGAAAAAAAATATCTGGCAGTCATGCTAACATCGTAGGTTATGCTAGTGTTCAACAATTGGATCTTAGCTGCATAATGATAGTGCGATAAGAAAAATATTTTTTTTTTCAAATGAAATTACAATGAAAATGTGATTTTAAACAATGTTAAACTGTTAAGGACATCCTTTCAGTTATTGTAACTATGGTGTGACTTTGATATTTGTGGTCGATTTACCAGCAAAGCTTATTTCGTAACAGCAATTTCTTAAAATTAATCTTAAGAATAGTGCAGTATTCGTGTCATCAGCGGTACAAAATTTTCAATCGATATTTTTGACGTAAAATATGTATAATTTTGTAACTTTATTGGAGCAATATCATGACACACATGTATACGCATCTAGATCATACGTTTACGTTGATGGAAAATTACTTAAGTTAAATCTATAATAACATTTTCAAAAACTGTTCAACATTTGGGTAGTGTTCAACAATTGGCGAATTACCCTATACCATTTCGCACACATTTTAGCGGATAAAAGTAACGGATCAGATATCAGACGTCGCGTAGACATGTCCTTTTTCAATTCATATGTATTTCGCTATGTATGAGATTCTACCTGAACATGTCTTCCATGTTTTCCATTTATTTTCTTGCAGTATTCTTCACCTTATTTTGGAAAAAGACGTATGAAAAACACCTAATTTTCTTTTTCCAAAAATGTAAATCGAAACCGATTTGCTGAAATTGCTGGAATCTAGCACTGCCGTTAATCGCATATCTGTCCCATTTGAATAAGAAATCCAGCAAAGATGGAACTGATATGCGATTCACGGCAGAGCAGTACAGCAAGAATCCTTCTAGATATTACACCTACCATAATTCCTTCCCATGTACTTCTTTATACATTTCTCCACGATTACCTCCAGGAATATCGAAAAAAAAATCCTTTTATTTTACCGGAATTTGCATAAAAATGGGGTTCTTCGAGGACTTTCCAGAATGATTAAAGCAAGAATTTTTCTTGTACATTCCTGTAAAGATGTTAAATGCATTCTTGTTCGTGTTTTTTTCTGTGAAAGTTTCTTCAGGGATCCCTCCAGAGATAATTGCAGGAGTTTCTACCGGAGTACTCCTTTGATCTTCTTCAGCAGTTTCTCCAGAAATTTTTCAAATGATTCGTTGAAACTAGGTTGTCTATGTATTCCTTCATAAATTGCTTCAAACATTTTTGAAGCAAGATCTGAAGGAATTTCTCTCACCAAAGTTTTTTCAGAAGATTTTCTTTGAGATTTCTCTAAACATTCTTCACTAAATTTTTCAAAAAAATCTCCTGGGGTTCCTTCTGGAATTCCTTTGGAGATTTTGTTTTTATATAAAAACTTTTAGGACAATGTTTTTCTCAGAGAGTCTAAGATTCTTTCTTGCTGAAATTTCACGAGATATTTCTTCAGAACTCCATATGTTCAGGGATTCTTTCAGGTATTTATTGAGAAATATTTCTAGAAACTTTCTAGAAAGCGAATATTCTGAACGTTTCTCCAGTTGTTTCTCAAGAATTTCCTTCAGGTATTTCTCCAGGGTGTGCCCAAAATTCATTGAAAACTTTTTTCGGTGATACTTTCAATTTTTTTTTCCTTGAGATGCTTCACTATTTATTCTAAAGATTATCTCAGTAATTCCTGCAGAATCAAGTACTTGGCATTTTTGAAAGAATCTTCGAACAATTCTGCTAAGAGTCCTCCAGTTATCCCAGGTATTTTTTTTATTTTTTGATCCATCTAATATTTTTTCGATTTCTTTTTTAGTGGTTCTTATCAATCCCTTCAGATATTGTATAAGATTTACTTTTAAGTATTCTTTAAGAGGTTTATCCAGGATTTTTTCCGAGATTTGCTTTAGAAAATCGCCAACAAACTTATTGATGCGCTTCTGCAACAATTCCTCTAGCACTTTTATCTTCAATTTCTGCAAACATTTTGAAAGAGATTCCTTCACAAGTTTCTCTACGCAGGAATGATTTCAGAAACTTCTCACGCTATTTTTCCTTGCAGTTACTTCTAGAGCTTCTCCAGAAGATTCTCATCACATTTTTTTTTCTTGGAAATAAGAAGGTTCTTGAGGGGGTTTTCTTCAGGTAATCTTTTAGGAGTTTATCCAGGAATTCCTCCAGAGATAACTCAAAAATTGCTGCATGAATTTTTGTCCAAGAACTCCTCCAGAAAATTTTCAATAACTTCTTCAATGAATCTCCAAAGATATCATCAGGAGTTTTTGAGAGATTCCTTCAGTCAATCCTCAGAAATTTCCCGAAGATATTTCTGATGTAGCTGCAGGAGCAATTTCTAAAGAGCACCATCCCTGCAGGAACTTATGCGAGAATCTCCGAAGAAATTCCTCAAGGAAGCCTTGGAACGGACGCTAGAAGAATCTCCAAAGAAATTTATGCAGCATTTTTTAAGAAATTTTGAGAGTAACTTTTCAAAAACTCTATGAATGAACTACTGAAGAAATCCCTTGTGGTAATTCCTAAAGATAACTCTGAAGTCTCCAGAGAATCCCTGTAAAAGTCTCAGGAAGTACTCAAATACTGTTGAATTCGTGGAGAAATCCGTAGATTTATCTACAGAGGAATGCCGTTGGAATATCTTGAGAAATGCATGGAGCATTTGCTGGAAGAATCTCTGTATGAGATGCTGCAGGAACAAGTGTAAAATTAGTATTAAGGCGATACTGAATGCGTTTCCTCATTTTTCGGTTTTTGATTTTTTATTATATAACAAGATCGTTTGGTCGTTTTTTTAGTAACAAGAAATATTTTCAAAATCTGTTCTCATACACATTTAGAGGAGGGATCAAGGTATCTTTGCTTTTCCTTGAAAAATAATAATAATAATAATCCACCGTGAAGAATTCCAGAAAGAATTTCTGGAGAAATTTTCTAAAGAATTCCTGGAAATACTTCTGAAGAAACCGCTGGTGGAGTTCTGCAAGAAACCTTGGTAGATTTTAAAACCAAATGCTTGGAGTAATTTCCGGAAGAAACCCTGAAGCAATTTTGGAAGGAATCAATAGAAGATTTCTCAACGTAATGGGGCAAATTTGTGATTGGATATTTCAAAGACTTTTACAAAAAAATACACTAAAAATGTGCACTTTTTTAAACTACGTCGATCTGTTTATAAGGAAAGTGAATCCAAAAAAAAAATACAAAACAAAATAAACAAATAAATTACATATTTGAAAAATTGGACATTGTAAAATGTTATTTGAGACGAGGTAAAAGTTCACATATGTGAAAAGTATCTGATCATTTTTGACTAAAACACTTTAAAAATCTGAAATAAGATTTAACAGGGTAAATTTTTTCCAATTTTTTATTCCAATTCGTTATACCTTATCATGGTTGAATATAGGAAAGAATATCTTATGTTTTTCATGCTTTGGAAACTGAACGTAACATCTGTTTATGGTATCAAAAATCTCATAAATTGTTCTTTTTGGTTGTTTGAAAAATCGATGAAATACAAACATTTAAAAAAAAGCTTAACGCATTTGGCCATCCCAAACTATTTTGTTGTTGAAGCTAGAAGCCTGCTTTCTACAGAAAAATAATTGAAAAAAAGAATTGAAAGTAAGGTTATTGCAAAGTTAAAATTATTTATCCGCAATGCATATAACTCTCATTTCAATCCAACAAATCGGGTTCGAGTTACAATTTTTGAAAGAAATATTTTTTTTTAAATGGAGAAAAAATGTTATGTGTTCATGTGTAATTTTTTTCGTGTTTTTAGCTGAAAGTGTACAGCTTTAATTTGTTACTCTTCGCTTCTCGGGATATTAACGCTTAGATTTGTTAGTTTAGAGAAGAAAAAGTTAAACAAGGCGGGTGCGGGTGGCGGCAATTTAGTCAATTTTTAAGACGCTCGCTCGTATCGGATTGCACCGGTGCGTGGTATAGCACTAGGGCAGGTGCATAGCTTGTCGTGCAGCTACTGTTTCCAACAGCAAAATCAAAAACATCGGAAACACTATTGCTGGCTGGCGGCAAACCGATTGATGAAAGCCAACAACAACCACCTACCCAAGCACCTTACCTAAAGGTAATGGATTGATGGGGTTTGGCCGTGGCGAGGCTGTACCGATAATGACGATAATGATAAATGATGGGCAGGAAACTGGGTCCGATGATAGCGTGGTTGGTTGCTTTGGTGTTATCATGATCATCGGCGATGCTCGTTGGCATTTTTGTCTTCTTCTTTCGATGGGTACCTGTGCGAGAAGAAGGTGGTGTTCTCACGGAGACCGTTCAGTTACGGCGATCAATGGATGATGGGGGAGGCTGCTCCAGCGCAAGGAGGCTTTATAACAACAACTGTTGTGGGAGATTCATCAATCATGTTGTATGTTTAAAGGGTTTCGAACAAACCGTAGCTTTGTTTTTGCGTGTCTGGGATTGGGGCTGCATGAAGGTTTGTGATAGCGGATTGTCCGGTTAGCATGTTCGAAGTAAGGAATTGAACAACATTTAAGTTAACAGTGCAGTGCATTCGTTGGCCTGCTTCAATGAAGTTTTTATAATGATCTTTCATGGGAAAGTTTTGAGAATATTATTGATGAACTTATCATGCTTGGGGTCTGGGATATATTTCACATGTTTTTGAATTTAGGTCATCAATAGTGCTTCAATTAAATTCCTTCTAAGTTGAGGTTTTGTTATGATGGATTTGGTCTTATTAACGTTGATGGTTAGACCTGCCGCTGAGGAGTGATCGGCCAGATCATCGAGCTTACTCTACATATCAGAGCGAAGTTGAGCTAAAAGAGCAACGTCATCAGCCAGTTTGAAGTCATTTAGGTGTTCCTTTGTAATGGGCTGTCCAGCAGCAACCCACGGTTTGGTTTATGATCAATCGCACCTACCAGGATCTCGTCGATTACGATGAGGAACATTAGCGGTGATAGGATACATACACAGTTAAAATAAAAATGTAATTTTAAGTTTATTTTCATGCACATATTTGGAGCATGAAAATAAACACAAAATTCAATTGCGCTTTATATTTACACGGCTTGAAAAGGAAAACGAGACGTGTAAATTTAAACGCCGTTGATTTTTACTCGCACCGCAGCACGCGGTTCGGCGACGTATTGTTATGTTTCATTTCTCGTTTGTTCCCACATTGAGGATGTTTCACCTCCCCCGCTCGGTACCACAAAGAGCAGCAAAGTGATGCACAACACCGTATAGGATTAGAACAATTTATTGATTTATTTCGCTTCAAAATATCTTCACATTTCGGAATACTACGCACGAAACACCTTGTTTTCTCCGCCGAATCTCATCCAGGGCCATCGAACAATTAATTTGATTGCGGTGGCGACTTTTTGTGCTGCCTCGAAGAGTGTTTGCGCTGCTGCTGGAGTTTGCTGTGTGGGAATAACAAGATCGACTTCACTTCCTGGGAATCCTTTTGCAATCGATCTGCGGGAGGAATAAAATGAAATAAATGATAGAGATTTGCCTTCTGTGTTGATTTTTCTTCCTCCCCGCAGTTGGATAATTTAAGCCACTGCGTCCAAGAAGCTGAACTTTTGTGGCATGATTTTTTTCTTACCTGGATTGAAGAATTGCTCAGTGCAATCGATGATCTTATTCCTTCCTTTTTTCTTTCACTCTTACATTCTACATATTTAAAAACCTCCAATTTTGAGCTCACAAATGAACGGCCGGAAAAAAAGCGACAGTCTAAATAAAAATAGCTCCGCCATGAGTGCTTGACCAATGTTAGCTTGACTGATGGTTATATTCAATGATGTAAAATTCAATCGATTTACGCTTAAATATAAACGTTTATTCATTTATTTCCACATTAATGGTTTAATAATACATTGCAATTAAAACTGAATCAATAAACATGCCATTTTAGATTGAAATACATGTTCCAGTTATGTGCATTTATTTTAATGTAAAATTCAACTAAACGGCAGATTCAACTAGTGTATTTTTCAATTATGCTCACTTTACAGCTCGTTTAAATTTAATTAATTTTTGCTGTGTATTTGCCTCACTCCAGCAACGACGAAAATGCCCTGCACTGTGCTTCAGCGAGGCCGATGATTTTCTCAGGGAGACCCTTGCGCCTGATGGCTTCTCACATGTTTCCGTGATTGAGACGGTCAAAAGCTTTTTCGTAATCAATGAACACCAGGTAGAGAGACTCTTGGAATTCATTGATTCGCTTCAGGATGATACGAAGCGTGACAATATGGTCCACACAGAATCGTCCGGCACGGAATCCTGCTTGCTGCCGTCGGAGAGTTGCGTCAATCTTCTCCTGTATTCGATTAGGGATAACTTTGCAGAGGACTTTGAGAACGATACACAGTAACATGTTACCCCGCTAATCGCATACAGTCAGGTTACCCTTTTTGGGTACCTTTACTAAGACGCTTTGCTTCCAGTCGGCCGTAAATGTCGCGGTTTCTCATATGATGCTGAATATTTGATGCAGCAGTTGGGCAGTAGCTATGGGTAAATATCCAGACGTGTCTTTCACGGGAATCGTAGCACTAAGACGACGTGAAACATCGTAGATAAGACGGATGTCGCCGGTGTTTGCAGCTATCTCGCCTTCGTCGGCCAGGGAATTCCCGTCTACATAGGCGTTTAACTTCCTTCTCGAGTGCTGAATAGCGCTGACGGGCTACCGCGTTGGCTCCTCGAGTTTTCGCTCGCTCTATGATGGCTTTGGCGTTCCTTAGCTCCTCTATCTTGCTTCAGGTGTCATTTGTGATCCGTTGCCAGCTCTGAGTAGCTCACCTAAATTATTCTGCGTTGATCAAACTGCGCCAAAAAAATTGTCAACAACAATACACGATACTGGTGTGATCAATGTGCGTCCTCGAAAGAATAACTGAAGCACAGTAACAGCGGTAGTGGCGAAGTTAATCTCTTCGCTGGGTTAGCTAACCCTCTGATACCCAATTTTTTTATTTTGATCTAAATATCATTTCTCGTCATCTAAAATCGATTTAAACATGTTTTGGAAGATGATTTTTTTAATTCTAGATTTTGTGAATTTCGGTTTTTTATTTTTTATTTTTTTATTTTTAAACATCCCCACACTTTTATATTTTTCCTAGAAGTTTTAATTATTGTTGAAATATTTTTATTTTAAATTCTTTTCATGGAAAATTTTATTTTACGTGTAATTTTAAGGAAAATAATTTTAAAGTGTATTCGACTCCCTTAAACTAGAATGATTTGGGAAAATTTTTAAATATGTTAATTGTGACGATTCAATGCAAAATAAACAATGACTTTTGAAAGGTGATAATACATCAATTTTTCAATGATTTAAAAAAAAATGTAAATACGTTTTAAAATACATCGAAAAACATTTTGAAATATACAGAACAGTCCTAAATATCAACCAAAAATATAAAAATTTTAATTGTCAACGAAACAAAAATTACAAAAATGTTCAAACTATACCCCGTCTAAAGGCGGGGTTGGGTATTAGAGGGTTAACCCTCGAGCAGTCGCGTCTTCGGTCACTCTCAGCGACACCACGCACACGCTGTGTACCACAAGCGAGCTTTTTTTCATGGTGTGTGTACTCAGTACACGACGTGACCGCTCCCGGGTTTGAGAGATCGGAGACCTTGGCGGAGACCCCAGGAAGCAGCTGCGCACGTAGTTCTAGAGTTGAGAATTGCATTTCCTCCTCGGCTAGTATGTCGGGAGAGATCGTGGACGGAGCATGGTTGATGAGGGCCATTTATAAGATTAAAAAAGACAAAAAAATAAAGACACGGGCAACGTCTTCAGCTTTCGGTTGTTCAGACTGTTTTAAACTTAACATTAGACAACGGACAACGGAGCATGCACCAGTGGAAACGGAGAAAAAACTATTCTCACGAAAAGTTTCAACGCCTGAAGCGGGAATCGAACCCTCACCCCATAGCATGGTGCGATTATAAGCTTGGTGACCCTAACCGCACGGCTATGAGGCTCCACCAATTAGAAAGGGACTCTTTGCAATGGAGGTGACTGCGCAGCAGGTTGACTCCATCGTTTACTAGAAGTCTGACTTCTGTAAAGACCTTAGACAGGCCTGATAAGACGGGTTAGCAGGACTATGATAAACTCAGCAGCGGCAGTGGCAGAGCCCGTAAAGTTGAAGGCTTCGAAGTCCACCTAGATGGATCGCGATCGATTACGACTAGAAATCACAGAAGTCGTTAGGTGAGGCGCTACCAGGCGGCACTCGCAAGGCCAGGAGGTCGTTAACCCCGAATGTGAAGGGCAGTAAGTCAGACCCCAGCCAGGCGCCCCGCAAAGCAGGGAAGGATGTGCTTGAAAAATCCGGCCCATCCCGGATCGAAGGAAACAGGGGTTGCGACCATTGGACCTCGCCACAACACTCGGTTCGTGACTGTAGTCGGCCGCTTCCCACATTTGCCAGATCGTTCTATACCTGGTCCGCCCATCATGCACGCTGCCCTTTCGGTCTTCTTGTACCATCCGGATCTCTTGCGAACACCAGTTTTGCAGGGTTCTTTTCCAACATTCTCTCCAGAGCGAATGCCCTGCCCATCGTATCCTTCCAGCTTTTGCGAGCTTCCGGATGCTAGGATCGCCGTAGAGAGCAGAGAGCTCGTGGTTCATACTTCGCCGCCACACACCGTTCTCCTGCACACTACCAAAGATGGTCATAAGCACCCGACGCTTAAACACTTCGAGTTCTTGCGTGTCCTCCTCGAGCATAGTTCAGAACTCGTGCCCATCTCGGACGTCTTGAAGGCGATGCGGAGCGATGCCAATTTCGTGGATCTGAGAGCTGGCGTGCACAGTATCAGAGGTACTCGTACGGGTGAGATGATCCTGGAGCTAAAGCGCGATATGGAGCGCAAGGGCGCTGCCTACAAGAGCTTGGCAGAAGAGATCCGTAGTGAAAGGGTTGAGGTTTGGGTTCTCACACAAGAGGCGACTCTGAAGGTTGAAAACCTAGACGAGGCCACGAAGTGGAAGAGCTCGTCACGGCACTGCGGCAACAGTGCAAGGTGCAGGTGGCCGCCGCAGCCGTAAGGTTACGGAAGGAGCCGGCACTGACAAAGGCAGCTTTAGTTCAGCTACCTGTGGCGGACGTAAAAAAGTCCGTTAAAGTAGGGAGAATTAAGATAGGCTGGTGCTTATGTCATCTGACGTTCTACGAGCCACCGGAGGTTTGTTTCAGGTGTCTGGAATCAGGACACAAGCCATGGGACTGCAAAGGCCCTAACAGGAGCAAACTGTGTATGAGAGGCTGCGCCGAAGGCCCTAAGACCCTTATCCGTGAACAACAGGCATTCAACGATTGGTCCAAGGTGCACGGCCTTCTAGGAAACCGCAGTGAACAAATCACAGTGCAGGTAACGCAGCTGAACCTGAACCACTGTGAAACCGTTTTACGAACCAGTTGGGTCAGTTCGAGCTAGAGTCACAGTCAATGCTGAATATCGATCTGGCTATTGCAGGTACCAAGAACACCTTTAGTTGCTACGGAGCGGACTCGATTATTGACGTTACCATTCGTAGTCCTAGCCTAGCAAGTAGTAGTTTGAACTGGAGCGTAGACGGTGGCTATACTCACTGCGATCACGTAGCGGTTCGCTACAGTATCGTCTGCAACAACAGCAGGCAGCGGGTAGAGGAAGAGGCCACTAGGCTAAGGCCAAACCCTCGCAGGTGGAAGACATCATACTTCGACGAAGGGGTATTTAGGGAGGCGCTCTACCGTGAGCGAAAGCTACTCGGTTTAGACGGCGATGAGCTGGTAGCGATGCTCTTGCGTGCCTGCGATCGGACCATGCCTAGGCAAGTCTTGCCCAGGAGTGGAAGACCACCGGCTTACTGTTGGACTCAAGCAATTGCGGACCTGCGCCGCGCTGGAAACCGAGATAAAGGTAAGCAAAAATACCTGCTTTGAGGGTCTCTGTCAGAGTGTCAATGCTGATTCGTGAGCTGCGATGTCTACAGGATCGTGATGGCCAAGACAAGAGGTGTAAGTAATAGCTCCTACAGATCAATCTCCGGAGATGTTGAAGGGAATCATCGTGGGGCTCTTTCCGCATTATGATCCTAGTCCTTGGCCTCCTTTTGTAGGACAGTCGGGGACTGGGGCTGGCGATGAGGAGAGGTTCACCGATGTGGAACTTGCGGAGATAGCAAAGTCCCTTAGCGTAGGTAAGGGCCCAGGTCCGGACGGAGCTCCGAACCTGGCCTTAAAAGTAACTATTTCAGAGGCTCCCGAGATGTTCAGGTCTGCTATGCAGACATGCCTGGACGAGGGAGTTTTCTTAGAGGTTTGGGTGCGGCCGACCCTAATTCTAATGCCAAAGGCAAGGAAACCACTCGGGCCCATCGGCATATAGACCAATATGCTTGATCGACACGGCGGGGAAGGTACTCGAAAAAATTATCCTCAATAGAATGTTGAGGTACACTAAGGGGTATAAATCAGCCAGTACGGCTTCCGAAAGGGGAGGTCAACCGTAGACACTATCCTGTCGGTAACAAAAACCGCCGAGATAGGGCACCAGTGTAAGAGGAGGGGAAGTCGCTACTGTGCAGTAGTGATTCTGGATGTAAGGAACACGTTGAACAGCACCAGTTGCCGATGCGCTCCTGCATCTGGGAGTGCCCGGGTACTTGAACAAAATTCAAGGAAGTTACTTCCAAAATCGAGTACCAGTTTAGGACATAGAAGTGGGTAGGAAGCTTTCCCACATAACCTCAGGAGTCCCGCAAGGTTCCATCCTGGCTCCGGTGTAATGGAATGACGCTATACAAGAGGTGGTCCAAGGGTCCGGAGTCGGCTACGCATGTCATACCGGTGCCCTGCGGTCGAAATCAACCCCAAGTAACATTTTTAGTTTTCTCCTTGCCTACGAGCTGTTGTTACAATCAAACCATTAAAACTTGTTTTAAAGCAAAATGATCCTAACAGCTCTAATAAAGCCGTGATAAAACCCTATTAAACCTAAAAGGGCCCACCCTACAGGAGGTTGCTAAAACCATTCCTTAAAACGTTATATATGCCAGTTGGTTTTGTGCAGTGTTGGTAAAATCACACTCAAAGCTCACTCATGAACCGCTCCTGCGTGAGTAAACTCGCGCGCGATTCTGAATCATTTTCTCACACGCGAGATTTTCATGCAAAATCTCGCTCTCGCGAGTCAAGCGCCGAAATCTCGTTTGCTTGTAAAACGAACCCAAATCAATTTTAACGACATCCAATGTTGTTGTACGATAGGTTTGCTTTTGTTCTATCATACAATCCTAAAAACTTCGATGTAAATAATAAGAACACCAAGAAATAACGCAATGAGTGAAATCGCGAGTCAACTCATGCATGATTTTTTCTGCAGTGAGTTTGGCGAGTCAAGAATCGCGCGTGAAACAACTCAAGCATGAGATTTGAGAATTTGAGTTTTTACCAACACTGGTTTTGTGACATATTCTTGTAGTATACTATACAGCATAGATAAGATTTGTTTTCTTGTACGCAATAAGATCAACATGCCGTTTTATAGTTCTAGGAACACCTTTAATGAACAATTAAAACCAATGACTTGAAATGAACCTGAAACTAAAATGAAAACATATCATGGCAGTACATTGCAAATTATTAATAATGCAAGAACGAAAATTACATCGGTCATCCATGTTAATAATATTGATATGCCAATTCCCACGGAGAAAAACTCTGTTGCTTTGACAAAAAAATGCATGCTAAGCAAGTTTGCCGGTATAATGCAATACATCGTCTCTAAATAAGACGAAGCGCCACTTCATTTTGAGGTTTTTGTCATATCGAAAATAACAATTTCAATCCCCCTTGCAACACCATGAATTAAAATTGTTATGGTAGTGTAATACTACCTTTCGAATACGTTTATTTAAGAGAGCAATAGAGAGATAGGCATGATCGGGTAGCGAGAGCTGAGTTACCTCTCGAGTTGTAATGTTTGTTATATGCTAAATATAATCAGAAATGTTTTACGTATAGACCGAACAAGATGTGTTTCATTGGTGTACCGAGTCCACTTTCTTGTTTACAACAGTGGCGTACGAGGATAAAATTGGCCACCAAATCCTCATTTTAATTTATTTGATTGGACGCGTGCTTAATTTTGTGCAATGTTTGAATTGCGTTTTGTGCACTTTATTTTGTGTTTGGTGTTTTTTGGTGCGTTTTTTTTTTTTCAAACACAACCTGTTTTTATTTTTGTGCAGCTTTTGTGAATTTCGCGTGAATTTGTGCAAATATTTGTTTTTTTTTTTGTATTTATAAATGCAACTTTATCCGCGTGTTTTATGCAGTGTTTTACATCTTGATGTTCGGTATACTTTCTTTCGTGCACCAGGGTTTTAGTATGCTTTTTCCCTACCAATTTTATGTATTTTGTGTAGACCAGAGGATTGATATGAAATCTTGTTTTTTTCCTGGATGCATTTTTAAATATTTCTATTTGCGGACGGTAAAAAAAGCATTCATTGTGTCATATGATTGTGGTTTTTTGTAGAACATTGTCTTGTATAAAGGCCATTTTGAATCAACTAAGATTCCTTTTTTGTCCAGCTTGTATTCATTTTGACTGGATTTTGCCTTTTTTGTTGTTCGTTTTTTTTTTTATCTGCTCATGGTGAGCATGAGAACCTGAAGCACCCGCACGACGACAACGTTTTTGATCCGATTGGGAGCATTTTTTTTATCATCGGCGTTGCACGTACTCTGATGAGAGGTTGCTTGTGTTTCTCCTGTGCCCGAACTTTTTGAGAGTCTCTCATGACGATATTAAATCGGGACTTCGTTCGTGAGAAAATGAAGGCAGCTGTGTTAACAACAACACAATATGGGGCAGAGACGTCAAGGCAGCCGACTTGTTTCGACAACGACAAACTCGACGACGACAGAGCGTGTGGAGAAGGGAGAACCCATTTGCACTAATGAGGTTTGTGTTACGAGGATGCATTCAACGGAGGGACGACTATTGCTTGGGCAACTGTTAGGGTGCTTGCACCCGATATGAACCGTGTAAAAAAAATCATTGTACTTTTGATTGCGTTTTTTTATTATTTAATATACATGAAGAAGCAGTTTGAAATTTATGTAATTAATTGATTAAACTAAATAATACCTGTGCAAATTTAAACACTTAAAATTCAGGATTAGTTAGTAGCTGTTGAATTTATAATCTCGTCAGCGTTCAGAACAAAAATATTAGTTTTCTTCTTAAGGGAAGAGGTGTTATGGTAGTGTAATACTACCTTTCGAATACGTTTATTTAAGAGAGCAATAGAGAGATAGGCATGATCGGGTAGCGAGAGCTGAGTTACCTCTCGAGTTGTACTGTTTGTTATATGCTAAATATAATCAGAAATGTTTTACGTATAGACCGAACAAGATGTGTTTCATTGGTGTACCGAGTCCACTTTCTTGTTTACAACAAAAATCACAATCCGATCATCAACATGGCGACCTACTTTGCAAGCAGGAATTGATTATCGCGATGGAAAATATGGATGCCGTCAAGTTAAATCCTCCTGGTTTTGTTTATGATTGTTTAAGACAAGTTAGTGTAAAAGCAACATGTTCTAGAGATGCTGTTCTTTATGAATACGCTGCAAAACTAGCACACACCTATTTATTCCTAATGCATAGGTATATGCGCTTCTTAAACACTGTTAGGTTTTAAGGAAATGCGGTATCAGATAGAATGATCTTAAGAACTTTTCGCTTGGGCGATAGCTGTGAAAAACGTAAACAAACGAAAACCTTTTATATTTTTGTAAGATTTTTAATTGTGTTTCGTGTTTTTGAGGTTGTTTGGGTGTTCGGTAAGTAAGGCCGATGCAAATATTTAATTTGGTTTATGTCACCCCCCCCCCCCCCCTTCAAAAATCTCAAAATATTGAAGGGGCGAAAAAAAACATGGCGTCCCATGACTTCATTTTCAATAGAAAAAATGTTTACAAGCAACTATTTTTCAATAGTTGAAAAATATTTTTTCAATAGTTGGTAAAATTTTAAATTTTTGAATAGTTTTTTTTTTGTTTGTTCCTTATTTATTTTTGTCCCCCCCCCTCGTACCCGATGGGAGATCTCGGACATAAAAGAAAAATAATATTTGCATCAGCCTAATATAGTAGTTAACAATCAGGATTTTATTACTCCGGCTGCGGCTGTGAGTAAAAAAAGTCATTATTCGAGCACAGCTGTGATGCCGGACTTAGAACATACGATGGAATCCCCATCCATCGCTTTGGAAACCCCGATCACAATCGGACTCTAGAGAAAGAAGCTTAGTGTGGTGACGGGAAATTAAACCCATCCGAGGATTTTCCATTGACGTTTACTTCAATAAGAATGAAGAATAATTATCCCTGGTTAATTATCCTTTCGTTTGTGTAGCTCATTGAAACTATTGATCAGAAGAAGATCATATTTCATTATCATTCTTAAGCTTGCTTTAATGCTTCCATTGTTAACCCTGATAAGGTTTAAGATTGCTTTATTACGAATTTAGGTAGTTTATCTGGTTTTAAGAGCGATATGATATAACATGCATGCGGCTATGAAAGAAGTTTTAGGTTCAAGTTTTAATACTTACTTAACAGTTCGTTTCCAACTTTATTTTTGCTTGGCAAAAAGACAAGCATAGAAGTTTTATTCGATGAACTTCTAGGTATCTACACACTGTTTTAAAGTTGCTTATGTTGTTAATGCTGCTTTGCAACATGAACATCTTCAGTGAACCTGAAAGGGCTTAAAAATTCCATGACAAAACCTCAATGAATAATATCTAAGAGCAGAAGGCATAGAAATTGTTACTTGGGAACCCTTACAGCGATTTAGTGACCGCGTGGAGAGGTTCCTTGTTGCGTGGATGTCGTGCCGTCGATCTACTGGTACACCGAGTGTGCAGATGCGATTGGCTCATAAGGCGCCATCCACAAATTACGTAACGCTCTAGTGGGAGGGGGGAGTATGGCCAAGTGTTACGGCCCATACAAAAATTTTCTGGTTTTCATACAAAAAAGCGTTACGGAGGGGGGAGGGGGGGTCGAAAAATGTCGATTTTAGCGGTACGTAATAAATGGATGCTGCCTAACCGAGTGAAGGATTCTTCATTTGGCTCAGATTTAACGGACTGAATTGTAGCCTCATACAAATTTACTAAAACCAACCGTTAGCAAAGAACACAAACAATAATTCTAGGACTCACTGATGCGCGTCTTTGGCTTTAGTGCGGCAGCAGTCCATCCATATTTCACTGCCCTGCACACCACAGGCCATCATTAGTCTCATCAGCTGGCTGGTTGTCATAATTATCATTAGCCATCGCGACGACGACGACGACGTGCTGCCCACACGTTCGATGGTAGGTACCATAGGTGCGTTGCTGCTTCTAGCAGCAGCTTACTGTCTGTTCTACTTCATAATTTTCGGTGGTTCGTGTTTCATCAAATAACGCAACCTTTTTACCACCACCCTTCCTTGCTCCGCGCGCGCACTTACTTCAAGCCCAATCCAGGCAGACTGCGGACTGGACGGTTTACGACTGGGGCCCGGCGAATTAACTGTTGATTTACGAGGTGCTGCCGAAATGATGACCAACCAGACCAGCAGTAAGTAGGTAGGTAGTGGTTGGATGCGCGGATTTCAGGTCGTCGTCACCATCAACGAACCATCAGGGAACGTCGTGTGCGGGGGTGTGTAAGGTGTAGCATCTTGTTAGCAGCGATGGACGACTGCTGAACGGATCTTGTGGCGTGCGGCGTGTGGATTATGGGTGAAGTAACGGAAAGTGACTTTCGTGAGATGGGCTGGGTTTTATTGGTGTAAAAGACTGGAGTGTTTGCATGGGTGGTGACGCCAGCTGACCCCGGCTGAGGCGTCAACTTTACATTTTATTGTCACTTCATTGTTATCAGAGTACCGTCGTTGGGGGCGAGAATGGGTCAGAAATGCATACCTCCACATTCATTGTTCAATAACTTTTGCTTCTTTGCATAAAAAAAAATCCTTTGATCACTGCAATGCATCCACAAATGATGAAAACATATTTGAAGTTTATCAATTTTCCTTAACCCTTCAGCATGCGCGCTGTTGTAAAAAGTACAACACTACCAAAAAACCTCGCTCGACGTGTGCAACGTGAGCGCGGTGCAGTTTCGGTTGATTGATGGCGCGCGTCCTGAAAGGTTAAAACTACAAGTATGTATGTAAATTGAACCTTCGAGGAGGTGAGAATAGGTCAAGGGAACCACTGACATTGACAGCAAAGTAAGTTGATAAAGTTCTGGTCACATGGTGTCTGTGACAAACCATATTATCGGAAAAAAATCAGTATTGCTAAATCACTCGCCAAATGAAACCTAAGGGTGCCCTCTTTCATTTTAGGCTAAGAGAGAAATGTTCTATCGGGAGGTCTAGAACAATTTTTATTTATTTATTCTTCGAACTGGCTTTCTCAGTCTAGGGAAATTCAAAACGACTAGTTTTGTATTGCCCGACGTTTCGGCTTTGTGTATTTGGCCTTTTTCAAGGGTAAAACTGTGTGTTGTTCTTCGTTACATTTAGTAATGCCAAGAGGTTCATTGCGTGCTTCTTGTATGCGAACAGTTATTTAATTTTGGTTTTGGGACACTGTGTTGGACATACCTATCATCAACTACCTGGACCGTGTAATTGCATAACAATTTTCCGAAAAAATATCCATTTTTTGGATACTTTTTACCTAAAATTTGTATGGGAAAATGACCCCCGATAGAACATTTCGCTCTTAGCACTAAATAAAAGCATAGACCCTTGGCTTTCATTTGGTCGTGACTTGAGGATACTGTTTTTTTTTTTTCTAATAAAATTCTTCTACCATAGACACCGTGGCCAAGTTTGATACTACATGCCAATAATATATTACATGATGGATTTAAGTTTGAGATTCTAAAAAGTATCAATCCACCTAAAGTGTGATGTTTCATCGTACCTCAAAAGTGAAATTTTAAAAAGGCTTTAAATGTAAATTTAACATGAACTGCTGGCAACTACGAGGATGACACCATAAAATTTTTGATTCTATATTCCCAATATTTGATGAGATATTTCAGATAATGTTTTGACCCAATCTCGCCCCTATGACCCGGGCAAGAATTGGAACTTGGAATGTATTAACCCTAGCCCAGCAGGGTAAACTGGCACAACTAGCCAATGAGGCATACCTTTTGAAGGTTGATATCCAAGGACTGAGCGAAGTGCGTTGGTCGAACTTTGGAAAACACAGATTGGCGTCGGGTCAAATTCTGCTATACTCTGGCCTACGAGGTGAACACGCTCCGCGCCACCGTGGAGTTGGTTTGCTGCTCAGCGCTCACGCCTTCGCTGCGCTCATGAAGTGGGCACCTTTAATTGAGAGGATAATTGTAGCCAGATTCAGAACACGGGTTCGAAACCTTACCATGATCCAATGTTACGCACCAACCGATGCTGCCGAATTGCAAGATAAAGAGAACTTTTACAGTCAACTGAATGCTGCCGGGGACAAGATTCCGAAAGGTGATATCAAGATCCTCATGGGCGACTTCAACGCGAAGGTTGTTTCCGACAACTCGGGACTATGAGCACGTCATGGGACGCCATGGTCTCGGAGAAATGAACGAAAACGAAGAGCTGCTTGCAGAGTTTTGTAGCAAAAATGACATGGTGACCAGTGCACATAGTGTCATGGGTTTCCCGTGATGCTGTCACGGAAAATCAAATCGACCACATCTGCATCAGCCGAAAATGGAGACGGAGCCTTCTTGATGTGCGGAACAAACGTAGCGCCGACATTGCATCCGACCATCATCTCCTAATCGGCGAGATCCAACTGCACATTGCCAGGATCCAGCGACAAGAGGAGAAAATCGGGCGCTGGTTCAACACCCGCCGATTGGAAGACGCTGCGGTAAAAAGGTCCTTCGCCGAGGACCTAGAGAACCGTGCTGCGGATATTCCGGCAGGTGGGAGCGTAGAAGATCAATGGAACGCCATCAAGAACGCCTTCATCGCCACCGGCGAGAATAGTTTGCGTGAGCTACGCACCCGAAGAAAGCAGTGAATCACAGATTATACCTGGAAGAAGATATAGAAGCGAAGGAACGCCAAAACCGCGATAGAGCGAGCGAAAACACGAGGAGCCAAAGCCGTAGCCCGTCAGCGCTGTTCGGCTCTCGAGAAGGAAGTGAAACGCTCATGTAGACGGGACAAAAGAGAATGGCCCTTCCAGCTTTACGGTAGCTGGGCAATCAGTGGAGAATGTTGAAAGCTTCAAATATCTTGGTAGCCAAATGGCGGCCGAGGGCGGCACCAAGATCGACATAGGTGCACGGATCAAGAAGGCGAGGGCTGCTTTTGCGAGTTTAAGAAATGTACAGGGTGCGTGCGATATTTTTGCACTAAATAATATCGTAATCATTAAACACGTTTTAAAAATAATTCGACAATAGATCCATACTAAATGATTTTTTCGAGAACAATTGTGATTATTTTAATGATTTAGGAAGAAAAAAGTGGTCCTAATATCGATAACCTTTTTTGAACGATCCTGAGAACCGCTGCAAGTCCGTTTTAGTGTTGTTCTCTATATTTTGGTCAACAATTGTGATATTTTAGGTACAACTAGAATATTGTTTTGTACGAGGAGCTCCAATGGTATCATCGTTATGTGTGCCGTTTAAAAAATATCCCATAAATTTGAAAAAGAGGTTTCTAGAAGACGAAAATGCGAACAACTTGAGTATAAATATATGGAGCAGCAGCATACTATCTGCATTTTCTCAGCTGGAAGAAGAACTGGAAGAAGTCGGAAATTCTAATTTGAGCAATGGTATTCTACTAGGGCTGCTCAAACATTTATGAGAAAATTTAAAACTAAAATATCCTAAGTCTGACCACCTCAATTTGCTGTTTTAGACTCCCTCAAGCTACAGCACAAATTTGAGCTGAATTGATAAGGTCTTAGGTATCGCTCGACTAGTCTGAAGTTTATATGGTAAAACTGGTACAAATATGTGCAGGAATGGCATAGTTATAGTTTTCTGCCACTAGATGGCACTGGAAGCGTTCAATAACCCTTATTTTTGGTATTATTATAGGGAATTCTATGCGGAACATCTTTGTTGAAGACCGCTAAGTGATTTCTCATACCACCACGTTTTTGATTATTAATGGTTTTATATTTTTCACAGTTCACTAGAAATATAGTGCATTTGATGATGTGGGATTTATATTTTTATTGCAACCCTTTGATGAAATATTCCTGTTTAAAGGTTAGTGCAAAATTACCGCATGCACCCTGTATAAAAAAGCAACCAAATCAGTCGCACCAAAATCCGAATTTTCAACTCGAACGTGAAATCTGTGCTGCTATACGTCAGTGAAACCTGGTGTGTATCAGCGGAGAACACTTAACGGCTGCAGGTCTTCGTCAATAGATGCCTGCGGAATATAATTCGTGCATGGTGGCCTCACAATTGGATCTCTAACGTGAAGCTCCATCGTCGCTGTCATCAAAAGCCGATAGCGACAGAAATTCGGGAGCGAAAATGGGTCGGCCACACTCTACGCAGGGGCGGAAACGAAATCTGCAAACAAGCGTTAGACTGGAACCCATGGCGGCGCAGCCTCAACAACTAAACCAAGCAAGTCGACAAAAATTTGACCTGGGGGAAATAAAGAAAAAAAAAATCATGCGTGCATTTTTTCCACAGAGTTTTGGATTACGTGGAAAATTCATTTGAGATAACTTCCATTATTAGATGAAGATTTCTTCCAGCATGTCCGGTTAGTTTTATAGCAATTGCACAAAACCGTCTAGTTGAAATAAAAAAAATATGGTGGAATTTTAAGTTTTCATAAGAACCTGAATAAAATGCTGCAGTTGGAGTTCCTATGACATAAATTAAACCACGTGATTTTTCTATACTTCTTTCTATAGTTTTTCTTGTTTCATATTTTTATTTGTGAAGGGAAATATTTTGGGGCCCAGGAAATGTGAAAGCCCAGTGCCATGATGATTGTGAAATTATCATTTTGGTATTCAATTTCAAAAATTAGTGAAAATTCTCAATTTTTATGAGCTAGCAATAACTTAAAAACGATCGCAATGAAAACAATTTAAAGTGCGGTGCTGAAATTAACTCAACATTTGTCAAACCACTCCAACTTCATATAGCAATAAGTACAACTTTTGCCGGGGCAGCTGCTTCATTTAATTTGCAATCTGTACGAACGCTCAAAAATCTGTATACAACAGATGAATTTATTCTTCTGGCATGCCTGGAGAAAACCAGAAAAGGGTTAATTTAGCCCAGCTTTTTAATTCAGGCACAAGGTTTGAAATAGATTTATTATTTAAGTCAATATACACGTAAAATACTTACCTATAAAGGAAAATGCTAATCATCTTTGCAACTCATTCGTTTTACTGGGGCTCTGAAAAGAGAATAGAAATAGAGTTATTGTAACAATTTCATTGATTATAGATACGAACAAGCCAAGGGCTGAAAGTCTCTTTAATAAAAACAAATCAATCAATCAATCAATCAATTTCATTGATTTGGGACAAGGTTATTTTAGCGAATTGACTTTCTGCTTCTTTTGTCTGTCACAGTCTCCTGGTTTGTAGGTGGAATTGTGAAAGTTATGCTAGAAATTTTACCAGAGTACAAGGAAAAAAAAGTTCAGTATCAGCTTAGTTTGTTCTTCATATCAAAAATGCCGAATTGGTTTGTTTAACATAAGGGGCTGTCCATAAACCACGTGGTCATTAGGGGGGTTCCGCCAATGACCATTTTGTATGGACAAATAAAAAAACGCGGGGGGGGGGGTGGCGGGTTGAAAAGTCCCAAAAAAAATGACCACGTGGTAGATAAGGCATTAGCCGTTGTACATAAACATCGTTAACTCATATTATGCCCTCCCTCGTATAGAGTTTTGTTCATACAAAGGACGTTGGCATTGGCCTCAAACACCTTCCCCCTCATAAGATTCTACGCAGTTTATGGACGGACCCCTAGATCGTAATTCATCGATATCAATTAAACCTTTTATTGTGCGTTAGAATAATTCTCATATTTAAAGAAAGAAGATTGAAAACTTTTTTAAGCGTCTTTGAGGGTTAGTTGAGCCCTTAAATTCGTAGGAAGCTCTATCTAACAAGCGGTGTACAGTACGAGGCTCAAATACCGACCACGAAATCCGTTACGAAGCATTCAAAGCAACTTCACAAATCACAGTTTAGTGCTTGTGTATATTTTGCTTGTTCGCGAAAAAAAAGGAATAAGACACATGCTCCAGTTGTTCACGAGAAGTTTGTTTTTTGTTTGCATCTGCCCAGATGCAATGGAAGCAAAATCCCATCACTGCTTTGTGTTGTCAGCGTACCCCGACAACATCTTCACCAGCTCTTAGCTCTATCAGAAAGAAATGTTTACCGAAATTAACCTTGTCACTACGATATAACGTACGACTGTACAATTAACATGCCCCAATAACTTTCAGAGACCACTATCTATTCAGCTGATAAACGCCCGGCAGCTATTTATCCAATCGGAAGCCCACAATCAACGGAAGAGGCGAACGTTGAGCTAATTGAGGAGTACAACGCCACCGCCGCCGCCGAAGATAATAGAGACCACTGACTGACTGCGTGGAACTGAATCTTCCATTACCCCACCCCGCTGCTTCCGCCATCAGCACATCTCCTATTAATTTAATTACATTATCAATTTCTTCCATCTCGTTTTGGGGTATTTTCCTCGGCCATTTACAATCCTAACTTCCACCACCACCATCGTTCGATGTGGGAGTCCATTGCATTATTGGAGACGGAACCACCAACAAGCCTCCGTTCGAATTTCCCACTACACTGTGGGTCAGAAGGTGTAATTTTCAAAACAAAATCATATAAAATATATACAGATAAGTGACATTTCAGCACACGAACACTAGCGCGAATTTTTCCTCACACAAAATTGCACGCTAATTTAAAGGCTATTCAAATTGCATATGCAAATATTATCCAATCAAATTGGGTAAAACGGGTAAATAATGATAAAACTAACTTCCGGGGTAAGAGTGCAAATGTTTTCCTCACAGTTTCACAACTACATCTACAAAAAAGACACGCATACATTTGAACGTGATTACCACTACATATACGAAAGTGCAACTTCTTGAGCCACTTTGATTGGTTTCATATTTTTTGAAGTTCTTCTTCTTTTATATGACTCTACGTTCCCACTGGAACCTGACCTGGCATTCTTCAACATAGTGTTCTTTGAGCATTTCCACAGTTATTAGTTGAAGGGCTTTCTTTGCCTGACATTGCATGAATTTGCATATTGTGAGGCAAGGACAATGATACACTATGCCCAGGTACCCCTTAACCACTATACTAACTGCACTGAAAATATAGTTCGTTTGATTGTACGAAATCGCGCGTTCGGTTTACAAATGCCATTCGTTTTTTACTGCAATGAAAAGATTTGTAATGTGCTTGAAATCGTTTCGTGAAAAAATCACTCCGACAAACCACACACATGCACGAAAGAGACGGATCATATATTCTATTTTATCGATCTTGTTTCAGTGTTTTCATGTTCATGTTACATCTGTCAAAATGACCTGAGAGTTATCAGTTATTTTGAGGTTAGGTTCGTTGGTGTAATAATGAATACATATTGCTTTGTTTTCTCTGCGATTCAGTGATGATTGCATCACTGATGACTGCAAATCTTTGTTGCATTCTACGAAGCGAAGTTTTCTTTTTACGCATGGTTGGTAAAAAGCGTAAGACATTTGTTTATTTTGTTTCATTTTACAAATCAGGAGCTAAAATCTACTAATGAGCAAGTTCATTGTATGTCGGATTCGTGATTTCGTACATGATACAACTCCATTTGTACTATTTCATACATGAATAATGAAATTTGTGTGATGGGGCGAAGACTAGAGCAGTGGCGAACAATATTGCTTTTACCCAACCTGGAAGCAAATTCAAAGATTTTATTGACATTAATTTTTTACAGCTGGGCAACTGCTGAAAATCCCCGCTCAGTACAAAATCCGACGAGGGCCTTCAGAAAGTCCTCTATGTACGCCTTCAGAAAAGTCTCCGAGATTTCCTACAGGAAATACAAGGTAGGTTTTTTTCAGCAATTCCTTCAAAGACTCTTTCAGATTTTTTTTCATGGATTTCATCAACAATTCCTAAAAGGATTGTGTCAGAAATTTCTGCAAACATACCATAATAAATTTCCTCTTGAACTCTTTCGAGGGATTTTTCCAAACATTATTGATTCAAGAATTCCTCACAAATTTCGGGAATATTTCCAGAATTGATTTTAAGACTGTTTACAAAGGTTCCTTCAGGAATTCCTCTGAGTATTTGTTCGAAAAGTAAGGTACCCCGGGGCAAGTGAGAATCCGGGGCAAGTGAGACCTACAGCTGTATTTATTTAATTTTTTAATTTTTTAAGCAAACATTCTTCATAGAAAACATAGGTATCATACCAACGGATACATTGAATTCAAAAATTGTTATTGTTCTCACCATAAAGAGACCATATATGTGATTGTTATTCATATGTAATTTTCAATTCACTAAGTGAAATTAACGTACTCTACTACATTCGTCGTTTAAAAATAGAATAACAAATAAAATAAAACTTTTTCGGTTTCAGGATAACATTTGGAGTGCTTGCAAATTATTTCAAGCGAAAAAGCTGTAATTTATTTTCATTTGTTACCTTTAGTTAGGTGCTCTCACTTGCCCCAGTACATTTCAGCATCTTTGGCAAGTGAGACCCATGAGAGTAAACACACACAATTTTACAGTTTCACAGTTTGATCTCGCTTTCTTCAGCCTAAGTCGAAAATTATACAAAAGTGAAGTAAAAATCGGCGCCTTAACTTGAATTATAAAATATTACTTCTATTCTGATGATGAAGCTATTGTTTAAAGTGGTAGAGTCTAGGGTAGAACATTTTTTTTTCGAAACTATCTATTTTTCTTATTTTCGTTCAAGCAAATTATTTTTTTTTTCGTTTTTCACTGCATAATGAGTTTTTCTGAATGCTAAGGAACTGGTCATAAAGTATGAAAAAAAAATGGAAAACGACTTATTCAAAGTTCACGATTTAAAAAATCTTTATTTAATGATCGTAACATCTGTAAATCTTGTAAAATCTTATGGCAAGATTAATCGATTCGTAATATGAAAAGCAAGTTTGGAAATCTTTCGACATTTAACCTTAGGGCGCTTTTTGTATAAATAAAATCAATTTGTTTTGTACGAACTGCTAGAGTTAAATCATTTTTTCGCAGTGATCCGTTATTATATGTGTTACGTAATTTATGCACGATACCACAAAACTTTTTCAACATAAATCACTAAACATAGTTATTCGCAAAAGATATTTATAATTTATGCTACCTCACATGTATGGAGCAACTATATTAACCCATTTGTACAAAAAAAATCAAATAGGTCCCACTTGCCCCGTTATACGGTGCGACTGAAGATATGCTCCACTTTTCATTATATGCATAATATACAGATTGTGAAAATTTTTAAACAGTTTTAATGCCCGTTACTAAGAAGAAATATACCAACAATGTCTTTTAGAACCATTGAAATTATAAAGTTATTTATGTTAAGAATTTTTTGGCTTAACAAAACCAAACTAGCATTTTTTTAGGTCCCACTTGCCCCGGGGTACCTTATTCCAAGGATTCTTAAAGGCAATCCCCTAAGGACCCCTTCAAGAATTCCTTTAGGTTTCCGTCATAACTTTCTCTAAAGATTTCTTCAGGATTCTTCAGAATTAAGGATGCCCCAGGAATTTCTTCAAGGATTTTATTTGGAAAATATCCATTTTGTCGTTTAGGAATTTTTTAATGATTTCTTGAGAAATTCTTACAAGTTTTTTTTCAGGATTTTTTTAAGAATTATTTAGGAAATTCGTTCCAGGATTATTCTATGATTGCTTAGGATATTTCGACAGAGAATTCTTCAAGAACTTGTTAAGAAATTCCTCAAATTCATAAAGAACTCCTGCAAGGATTCTCTCATGAGTTCCACCAAAGATGCCTTCAGATGAATTTTCAACTATTACTTTAGGATTTTCTTCAGAAATATCTTAATGAATTTAAAAAAATATTTTTAAGATTTCTTTAGGAATTTCTGCAAAGATTCTTTCGATACTGATTCTCGAAATCCCATCCGAAGGGGGTTTGGATTGTGAAAAGAAGTTAACCATGTGCGATTGTGGAATCGAGTTCAGTTCTAGGCCTGCTGGCGACGGAGATAGTCGAGTGACTCCGTAGCTTGAAGGAATAGAAGCGCCCGTCTAGCGAATTGGGAGTCGTGAGTTCGAGTCTCACCGGAGTACGTGGATTTCTTTTCATAATTTCAAATCTCAATTTGTTCATCGAGCACATGTTCTGTTGTGCACATGGATGTCAAAGAATTTTCAACAGTGTAATTTCCCACATGGCTTGGTCAGCCAAAGCAAAATCAAGAAATTGACATTTCTTTCGATAGTTCATTCATTTTTTTCCCACAGACTGTCATCAAAAAACATCCATAAACTCCTTCAAGGATTTCTTCTAAAATTTTAACATGTACATATTCTTTTAGGAATACCCCCAAATATTTCTGAAAAATGTGAAAAACTCCAAGGGTTTTTTTAACAGTTTTACCAAGGTTTTCTTCACTAATCACTGCAAGTTTTTCTTGAAGAGTACTTTGAATACTATTCTGAAGAATGCTTCCGAATATTTCTTTAAAACAATCTCCATGCAGTGATTCCTAAAATTCCCCCCCCCCCCAGAATCTCCTTCTAAGATTTTCTTAAGAATCCTTCCAGGAAAAGTTCTCCCAACGATTCTTTCAGGAATTCCTCCAAGGAATTCCGTATATTTGTAGTCAGAAACGATACGTCCAGAGAAAGTTATTATAACTTTGGAAGTGCTCATAGAACACAAAGCTGAGAAGCAGGCTTTATCGTGGTTGGAATATAAAATCAAAAGTAAGAAGATTTCTTAAGGAATTTCTCCAAGTATTCATTTCAGAATGCTCCCAAAATTTTCTTTTGTAATTTATCCATAGATTATCTCAGAATTCCGAACCAGATTTGAATTTTTTTCAATAGAAATTGTTCAAAGATCTATTCAGAATCTCCTCCAATGGGGATTTGTCCAAGAATTCTTTCAAAAATTCCTTCAGAAACCCATGTAGATTTAATTGAAAAGTACTCGAAGAATTTCATGTACAAGTTTCCCAAGAATCTCTTCAGTATAAAATCCTATCCTATTCTATCATGCCTCCGAGAATTCTTTCAGATAGACCTTTATACTGCCGTAATTCTGCAAAATGACGTAAGCGACATTGAGAGTTTTGGCCCAATTTTTGGTTATTATGCATAAAACTCTTGCTCATCCTCTAAGTTTCTTTCCAAAGATGATAGATTACGATTAGATCTTGCATTCTAATACAGCAGGCATACCACAGTGTTATTTGTACACCAGATATTATATATAATATACCAAAAAATTTCGAAATTTTGAATGGCGCTTACGTCACTTTGCAGAATTACGGCAGTATAAAGTTCTACAAAGATTCCCTTAGGAATTTATTCGCGGATTAATTCAGGATAGCCGAATTACTGAAGGAATAACACAAAAACGAATCCTTAAGTTTCCATCGGGCGTTTCAAAGAATTATGCAATTTTGTACCTTCTGTCGTCAGCGGTGGAATTCTATTCGGATTATCAAAGGAAGCTTTGTGGGAATTACAATAGAATGTGTTTAGAAAAATTCTTAGGGGATCGTTTTAGGAATTTCCAAATAAATCAGTAAGGGACTTCTTTCGAAAATTGTCAATAGAATCTTTGTGGGAACTACTGAAAAGACATCGAGCAATACTTAAAGATAACCCCGAGGAAATCCTAGGATGAGTTTCTGAAAGAAATATTGGAAGAATTTCAGAAGGAATAGATGGAGAAACTTGGGCCCATATAGCTGAGGCGGTAAACGCACGTGTATTCAGCATGACCATGCTGAGGGTGGCGGGTTGGATTCCCGGTCGGTCCAGGATCTTTTCGTAAAGGAAATTTCCTTGACTTCCTTGGGCATAGAGTATCTTCGTGCCTGCCACACGGTATATGCATGCAAAATGGTCATTGGCAGAGGAAGCTCTCAGTTAATAACTGTGGAAGTGCTCATAGAACACTAAGCTGAGAAGCAGGCTTTGTCCTAATGAGGACGTTACACCAAGAAGAGAGAGAGATAGAGAGAGAGAGAGATGGAGAAACTACTTAAAAATCTGTAAGTGACTTTTGAATGAATCGATGGATAAGTCACTGATGAAACCCTTGGAGGACTTCCTGAACGAATTCTTAGATAAATACTTAGAAAAACTACTTTATTAAATTGTTGAAGTAGTTTAATGTAAAATATTTGAATGATCACTTAGTGATATCGCCAAATGAATCTTCAGAGGATCTTCTAAAAAGAATCATTGGAAATAAAATCTGAGGTTTTTCTACATAAAATCTTCAATCTTTTCGAATAAAACTTCTTGGAGGGACATCTTATATTATACATAAGTAACCTTTTAGAAAACTACTTCGAAAAGAATTCTTGAAAAATCCTGCGGGTAAATTTTATGGAATTCCTAAAAAACTCAGAAAAAAAAATTCTAAAACAAAACTTGAACAAATTCCTTCAAAACTCTGTTCAGGAGAACCTGAAAAAATCATCGAAAGAAATCGTATTGCACAGATTGAAGAAATTCTCGACAAATCCCATGAAGAATTTTTGGAAATGGAAAGGAAAGAAACCTTGGAAGAATTCTAGAAGCAATATAATAAAACTCATACAAGAGTCCTTGATGAAACTAACAAAGGAATTTTATGAAAAATAACCTGAAAAACTAGAAGGTATTTCTAAAGCAATTCTTGGGGGAATTTCTAAAAGAATTGCTGAAAGAATAGCTACAGAAATGCTTGAAGGAGTACATAGGTAAATCCGTGAATCCTTGCCGAAATCCCAAAAAAAAAACTTTGGAGGAAATTAAGAGTCTTAAAGTACTCTTAACGAAATTTTACCCAGTCGCATTCTTATAATTACGATTCTTTGATTTGTTTGATTTGGATTCTTGAAGAAAACGGTAAAACAATATTCAATAAGGAATTATTTTCTGGAACTCCTAAAGAAGTTTTAGTTAATCCTGAAAGAATCCTTGATAGCATCCCTGAAGAAAATGAAACTTGACTACTAGAAGAATCTTTAGAAAAGCCCCTAGAAATACCCACGGAAGAATATTTCTAAAATAATCCTAATAAAAACCATGAAGGTGTTGTTATAGAACTTTTTTCTCAAGTTGTTGTTGGGAAACTTCAAAAAGAATACTTGAAGAAATTTCTGGAAGAATTCTTAGACGAATTTCTCAAGAAATTTATGACGGGACTCCTAGGTCCTAGGTGAAACATTTGAGCAATCTCTGAAAGGATTCTTAGTGTCTCATACAGATTTCGTGAAAAAAAATTGAAGGGGTAATTGAGAAAAATTTGAAGATATACTTGCAGGAATTTGTTGAGCTACACTAGTTTACAGCATTTTTGAACTCGGTAAGCTGATGATCATTTTTGGTGTAGAATCGTGATCTGAGTTCGAAAACGCGAAAGAAAAAAAATACAGTAGAGCGGATTTTTTTTCGACTTTCCATACAAGGTTGATGATCTGAAATCGATTTTTGTTCTAAATTTAAGCAACGTCGCTCACTTTACACGTTTCATTCTCTGTAATCAATGCTCCGATTGAGCTGAATTTTTCACTGTAACTCGCCTACATATGATATGTCAAATAAACGTTGGGAAAGAATTTTTAGAATGTTTTTTTCTTATTGAAAAAAAATACATTTCTTCATATATTTTTGGAAATTTGACTAAAATTTAAGGAGATCGTCCTCAAAACTCGTCAATATCTTGAGTTTCATCAATCTGATGCAAAACCTGCATTCAGATAATCGAATGGTATTGTATTCAGCTTTTAATTTATGGAAAAAGATTCGAAATTGTTTGAACAAAACGCAAGACATTTGAATTTTAGTGAATTCCATATTTTTGAAAGTTTTAAAACTCGATATTGAGCTAAAACTCAAAAACTGCTCAACTCAACATTTTTTGAAGCATGGTTTCGAAATCAGTGCTAAATTGTGCTTCAAATATTTTGGTCGTTGGCAGAAGTTCACGGCTTTCGTTTTATTTTGTAAACTAGTGCTATTATTGAAGACATTTTGAATAAAAATGGCTGCATATTTCCTTGTATAAACTACAAGACTAATTCTTGGAAAAATTCCGTAAGCATTTCTTAAACAATTTCCTCAAGAACTATTTCAAAATTGCTAAAGGTATGCTCGAAAAAATGCTTGAGGAAATTATTAGAGGAACATTTTAAAAGATTCTAGAAATAGTTAAGAATCCGAAGAGATTTTGTTTAATTCTAAAGAAATCCCTTAAGAAAAAAATAAATGAATCCTAATAGAATTAGTAAGAGGAATTTCCCTAGGAATCCTTGGAGAAATTTCTAAATTAGTTCTAGGATGAACTCCGAAGAATCCTTGAAGAAATTCCTACATGTATCCTTGACGGAATTATTCTAGAAATACTTTGATGAAAATCGAATTAAAGAATTGGAAGAATTTATGAATGCCTAATAAAATTTCTGAAGGAACTTCCGAACCTCTTCGAATGTTTAATGATATTTTTGAAAGTAATGTTAAAGAGCATGCTAATTGAATCCTTGGAGAAAACCTTTTATAAATTCCTGTAGAGATTCTCGGATTCTGAAAAAAAAAAACTTGGAGAAATTCTTGGTGAAATCGATGAAATTCTTCTGGAAAATCGCTAAAGGAATATTTATAAAATCCCCTAAAGGAATTCTTGGTGGAAATACAAGAAATTCTTATAAAACGTCTGGGAAAGTTTAGCATTTAAAGCGATTCGTTATTTAGGGTATGTGTTCCATCAGTGATCTCACGCTCCCATATTCATCCTATTCGAAAACAAGCGATTACGGCACCGATTGATTCCGTTCTTTTTGTTTTCATGGGTGCTCACTTCTAACAAAAAATACAAAAATAAGAAACAAAACAAACAGCCCTTCAATCCTTTGTTTTTTGTAGGATGAGAATGGGAGCCACATGCTTAATAAGGGAACTAATACCCTATATAAGGATTTTTTGCCGGATTTTTTCCTGAAATGGTGAATAGTTTTTAAGTATTTAAAAAAGGAATCTTTGAAAAAACTACTTGGAGAATCTTTGAAGGAATTCCTGAATTAACTCTTGGCAGATTTCAGAAACCCTTAATGGAACTCTCAATGTTATCCTTAGACTATAAAAATCCTCTGCGTTGCTTCTAATTTTTGAATTCATACTTGGAGAAGTGTTCGATGAAATCCTCGTATGGAATTTTAAGAGAATTCTTGAATAAATGCCCAAAGATTTTTTGGATAGTTCGCAAGAGGATGTTTTGAGAGAAGTCCAGTAAGTAATTATTGGAGAAATTTTAGAGGAATCCAATGGAAAGCTTTCTGAAGGAAGAAAATGGTAAAGCAATCTTTGAAGGAGTTCCAAAAAGATGGCATGGTGGATTTTTTGGATTATTACTATGGAGACATTTCTGATAAGATTCGTGAAAAAGATTCTTAAGATTTTTCGAGAAACCACGAACCGTGGAGCAACAACACACGAATGCACGAACTAAAAGGCTGATGACCATTGTTTTGGCATGAAGTTATTCCATTTTCAAGCGGTTGATTGAGCCCCAAATAAATGAACTAGATAAAAAAAATCAAGCGATATTTCCAAAATCATTTTTTTGGCTTATCTACAATAAATAGAGTTTTCCTGTCAAAGAAACCTTTTTTTAGAGAATAGAACATTCTTAGACAACAGAACAGAAGTTTTGATTTCATATTGAAGTACCCAAAATGCCAGAAAATAGCTCATTTTTCGCTATTCCGCGTAGATTTTTTTTTTTGAATTTAATCGTTTTAAATTATTTCTACAAACTCTCATGGCCAGTTCCACCGGTGCTGGTTCTGGATTTCCAATGTGACCATAAGTCCGGAACGATCTAGATAACTTGCAATATCAAACAATGCGGTAAAATTGCGGTTCGATACTTGCAAAGTCCGAAACACCGGTCAATGGGAGGTGCCTTTAAAGTGAATGACCTTTTTTGGACATTTTTTGTAAATGTGGCAAACATGTAACTTCATGCATCAAAGATCGCCTGCAACTATAAAATATTCTGCCTCAGTTTAAATTGTAAAATTTAATAAATAAATCACTTATCAAGAGCTCATTCATTATGCGTAACATAATGATGTATTATTATTTTTTAAATCACTGTTTTTACAAAAAAACTTTTTTGGATAGATACATATTGTTCTATTGTAGAAATATACACAGTATTATCGAAATAAGGCATGATATAAGACCGCAAACGTTATTAGGTCAAAACGGCCGAAAATTTGGTTAGGTCGAAAAGGTCGCCAGGTCGATATATTGATTGGTCGGAAAAAGGTCATGTGGCTGCAAAATGTTGTTACATCAAATTGTTTATTTGGTCGGATAGGCCATTAGGCCAATGACCTATTCGTCACTTATGTTCGGCATGATGACCAATTTGGCCTTAGGAGCTCTTCTGCCTAATGACCTTTTTATACTTATGACCTATTCACCCTAATAACCTATTTGGTCTAAGAGGCTGTCCATTTATTACGTAAGGGGAATTTCACGATTTTTCGACACCCCTCACCCCTTGTAAGATTTTTTGTATGAGAACCCAAATATTTTTGTATGGCGCCCCTCCCTCCATAAACCCTTACGTAATTAATGGACAGCCCCTAATGAACTTTTCGGCTTACTGTGTGAAAAATTAGCTTAACAAATAAAAAGGAATAAAAAAATAAAACTTTTCGGCTTAATGACCTTATTGGCCTATTGATCTTTTTGGCCAAACGATCTTTTCGGCCTACTGACCTATTCGGTTGGATGACCTATTCGGCCTTTTAAACTAATCAGCCTAATGACCTGTTCGGCCGATTAGAAAACCGCTCGGACAATAATTGGTAGACTTCAGTTGAATATCGACAATTTTCGTCGCAAAAACTCTATATCTACCCCACAGTGCTCGACCGACCTCGAATTCATCGAAACCCCAAACAAACGCACAAGTGGGCCACAGAGACCCAAAAGCCCACTTTTTCCAACCCCTTTCGTTATATGTAGTTCCACCGCGCGCTGGTACTGACTGCTTTGCGCCTGGTTGCTGCCAGCCGGCTGTGACTCTCCTCCTCAATGGGGTTCCGTCGTCGCCGCGCCGTCCAAACGAGGAAGATGTGCGCAGCAGCGCACACGGGAAAAATACAACGAATTAATTACGGAAAATCGCATAAAGCTCGCGGCGGCAGCAGATGCCGAGTCGAGCTGCGCCGACAGAGTCGCCGCGCCACCACCGTGGGCATTAATCACTTCGCACGCCGCGCTGCGAAGAAAGGCACACAGAAGAAACCGCGCGGAAAGAGATTAGATGGGGTCGGAACGGTGGGACGGCCGGTAACCGTTTTGGGACGGAAAAGCTGTGTTTGGAGAAATGGTCGGCACGACGGGTCGGTTGAATGGGCGTGGAATTTTGGATAAATAAAGCACTGTCCGCGCGCGGGCACCTGAATCAAAGCGATTCATTAGCATTTTACCACGTTAAGGTAGGAAGGCTGGTGGATGGATGGGGATAAGGGGGAATCGGAATGAAATGGAGTCGGAGTCAAGATGCGTTTGGAAATTTATGAGGCTTTGATTACTTTCTGGTTTGTTGGTTAATGGATCAACGGTCTTGTGAAACAAATCAAATTAAGGTTTGGGAGATAATATAATTAGAGCTACCGATGAAAGCTTTTGATCCAAAAATATGGGAGCATTTATGTGAATGTATCAAAAGTTTCCTCTGGAGTGCATTTGAAATTGTCCTTGTATTTCTGAAAACAAAACTTAACGCTCGAGTAGTTCCGTCTTCGGCCACCCTTAGCGACACCACGCTAACGTTGTGTACCACAAGCGTGCTTTTTTTATGGTGCGTGTACTCAGTACACGACGCGACCGTTCCCGGGTTAACGAACATCCCAAGTAACATTTTCAGAAGATTATCATAAACCTACCTCAATAAAACTGTTGTCAAGGCAAAATTATCCGAATTGCTTATACCATAACCTCAGGAAGATTAAAATCTTGCTAGTTGGCCCATCCTGGTGAAGGTTTTGAAGTGTATTCAGCAAAAGTAATCCAGCATTTGTGGTAACTATCTCTAGAGTACTCTACCTAGGTAAATGCTATCCCCACTAATAATGACATTCATCGTAACTATTCTGAATTCATAAATTATATTTCGTCTTGATAAATTCATCATTGAAGAAAAAACAAAACTGGCAGAGAAATAATGCAAATAATGCGTTTCAAATTTGCAAATTTTGCACGGTGATTATTTATAGTATAAAGCCACCAAACCAATTGCCGGATGAAATTTCATGTGGAATATGCTATAAAAGATGCGAAAAAATAAGCGCCCCGTTCGAAACCGTTAATATAACATACAAATGTCACCTGAAAATATGATTGAAAATCATCATCGAGGAAGAATAATTCAACAATCCAATATGTCGGCGCTGAAAATATCTATTTTTCTATCATTTCCACTTTGCTTTCATAAAAGCATTATTTAACACATAATGCCTTGTGATTGCATTCGTAATGACAACCTGCATGCTAAATGGTTACGATAAAAGCTGATCTAAAGCCGTTTCGTTATTTTTTTTACTTTTATGAAGACTAAACAGCAACATGTTAAAAATTTGACAGCTGGAATGTGATGTTTACATTTGACCCATCCATTCGAGTGAAAGTATTTCATCGTAACTATTTTAAAAGATTTTATGTATTCTTATCAAAGTGATTATAAAGTTAGCAGTTACCTTCAAACGATGGCTTTTTCCCAACGGCAACTGAGTGGTAAGTAATCGAGTATTCAGACACGAGCGTGAGAGATGCTGGCTGTGAACTTCCTGGGCCCTGTAGCATAATCGGGCTAATAATATTAGCTACAAGTTACAAGTTACAAGTACTAATATTACAAGTGCTAATAATTTGTGTTGCATAAAGGCTCAATTTTCCACTAATATTATTAGCACTTATAATATTAGTGACCATGAAAATACAAGTTGTTTTGATTCATTTACCTGTCAAAATTCATCCGACAGTTCACTATTAATTTAAAATGGCAGTTGATGTTTGTTTATATTCTGCATTTTCCGCGTAACATCCGGAAATAACTTCATTTATTCCGAAGTTTTGCATTCTTTATATTTACGATAGATGAAGAAAAGCATGTGCTGTTTGGATAATTTTCGGTCGCTCTGACGAAATATTTTTTTTACAAAGTATGGTACTGCAAGCACCTAGATTTTTAGTAAAATGTCCCAAAGATTTAATAGTACTGGTTGAAAAACAATGTATAAAGATTTAGCAACATGTATCATGCTTCTTGTTAAAATCCGAAGTGATCTGGGATGCAAAAATTTAGCTTTTACCTACTTTTATATGTCGCAATTCGATTCGACTTAGTGTATGTATATTGTAGCTCTTGATTAGCTTAATGATGCGCAATACAAGTAATTGATTCAAATTAATTTCGCATCTGCAACTTTACCTGTGCTTATGCAGTGACCATAATATGTAATTTTACCAAGAACCTCTTATCAAAGATGGGTATTGGAAACTTTGGAGAATTTGAGAGACTCAGCAGAAATTATGTTTTGGATACAAAGTGTATTTTTCTCTTCAATGAGTTTCGAATACATACCGCCAAATTTAATCGTCGAAAACTGGAATTAAGGTTAACATGTTAGATAATTAATATCTTTTGAGTTCATCAAAATGGTAAATCGATATATTCAAAACTAAATATGACTTCTGCAACACTTTAAATCTAACTTGTAAATTATTTTACAAGACCTTTGAGACTTGTAATCAAAAGTACAAGTCATAGCTAATATTTTATACTTGTAGTTTGTTTATGCAACATACACTTGTAAATTCTACTAATAATATTAGTCCAACCGACTTGTAGTATTGGACTTGTAACTTGTACTTGTAGTATTTTTATGCAACAGAAAATTATAAGTTACAAGCTACAAGACTAATATTATTAGTAAAATTTTCATTATGCTACAGGCCCCTGATGTGGCACTGGTGAGTGCTTCGTAAAGTGTTCCGTATGTTATTCCGTCCGTGGTTCTGCTGTACTCCCATGGCCTGGAGTGATGAACTTCCCATGCCGTGATGAACTTCCATCCGTAGTTATTGTTTGTGCAGTTGAAAATCGAAGTTCTTGAAGGAGAAAATCGAATTTTCTCTCAAAACGTGCGTCGGGCAAAGTGCGCTAGATAGAGGGCCAGTGCAATACGTCCGACGATAGGTTTCAGGTATTGATTTGGAGAAAGTTTGATTGTCGCGTGTGGGGAAACTTCGGGTTTCAACCGCGACTACATTTTTTTGGTTCGATACATTGATTCTTGCTGGCCACGGCAAGATCGCCTATACGGAATGTGAATTATGGGGCTAAAAGCAATGATGCCGCTCGGTCAGCAGGCAACCGCTGATCAGCTGGTTAAATGCCGTTTGATCTCATATAAAACCATTTGGCTTACTCGCGTCTTTTATAATAACAAATTACATTTATAAAATAATATATCACAACATTCATAAGTCCATGTGTATAGTTTTGAATGAACGGTTCTCTAGAGGAACAGAATGCTATGATAAACCTAGTTTGAAAACCATGCCATATTTGGTTTTAAATTTTGGCTACAGAAGGTTGTGAAAACAATTAAAAGTTATTTTTTTATCTGTGGTTATTTTGTATATTTAAATGCTTTCTGTAGACAACGCAGCATGTTTGCTGCTATAATAAAACCTTTATAAATTACCACGAAAGCTGAAAGGTTGTCAATTTGTTACTTGGGGTCCATAAATTTTATGAAAGTATTCAAATCTGGTACATACAATCAAACATGCAACACTTTTCAGATTTTGAGCGTAAAGTACTTTTTCAAAAATCGTATTGATTTTCAACCAGGGGGGCACAACACACGTGCTAGTTACTACCTAATATATGAATACGTAGAGGAACAAAGTCCACAATGTCAAGGTGGGGTGAATGACACAACTCATGAAATAATTCATGATTGTGATTTGATCATTATGAACAAACGAACAAACATTTTGAACAAATGAGAATATTTGTCATTTAAAACAATGGAAAACATGACATCTTTACCCAACTTACCCTACGTGGAGTGCATTTTACAATCGACCATCCCAAAATCAAATAACATACTGTTAACTTTTGTTTGTTACCGTATCCGATTAGCTATGAGCACCATATTTTGCATTTTTGTGCTCGTAGGGATATTACTCGGCTAATATGCTGAATGTTAGTTTAGCATCCGAGGCAAATACTAGTAGCACGCAATGCCTAAGTAAGCCCTGCTAGTAAAAAGCTATCATTCATTCGCCTGAATTTTCAGGGTTACCAACCTGGCAAAAACCCAAGAAATCCCGAAATTAAAAAAAAAAACAATTCTTGTGATACAGGGGGTGGCCAAAATTATTTGGATAGAAAACTTTTGTTTTTCTTTCACATAAAAATCAACAAGCTGTAACTTTTCATAGAGTGCATCGAAAATTCTCAAATTTTGACTATTTGTCAACTTATTATATGTGCATCATTGGTACAAATTTGGGCTTGATTGGTTAATTTTTCGTGAAACTAGAATCGTTCTCGTAAAACACTATTTTCCAAAAAACTAAGTTTTGAGCTGTCATATCTTTGAAAGCAGTGCACCGAATCAAATGAAACTTTGAGCGTTTATCAATATAAATAAAAATGGAATGGTGTTTGTATGTCACGAATAGGCTCGGGAATGGGTCAACAGATCGGGATGATTCTTTCACCGTTGCATTCCGCCAGGGCTCCGACGTGTTCGTACGAAAAAAAATAATTAGAAAAAGTGACCGGGAAGGCAAGAAAAACAGGAAAATCTGAAATTCCATTTTGAGGGGCATTTCTTCATGGAACCGGATGCCAAAAAACAGAGTAAGCAGGCAGGACGACGTTTGCCGGGACTGCTAGTTAACAATATATTAATGCTTCAAAAGTCTTCAAAACATAGGAACTTTTTGAACGTTGAGAAAAGTAATGATGCTTTTGGATCTTTCTCGAAAAAATTCTAATTTTTTGCATCAATATCTTAGATTTTTGTATTGATATCCAAAGATTTTCTACCCCTGTTCTCAAGCTATCTTGAAAGGGATATATAAGAACCAATTAAGGTTAATGCAAGAACACATTTAGTATTTTTTGTGTGGTGTTGTAAATTTGACTTATTTTCCTCTACATGGGCGAAAATGTCAAACCGGTATAACTTTACTTGTTGTGAGAAAGATAACATTTTAAATCGTCGTTATCAGTATAATGAGTAAAAAAAAAATCGGGTTAAGTACTATTCCTTGCAATTCCACTAAGAATTTGCATCCTTTGACAAATATGTATTTCGACCTTACAGTCGAGCTCAAAATTTCATTCAATTCGGTTCACTAGTTTCCGAGATATGGCAGTTCAAAAAGGCAGGCTATTTATTGCACCCATAAACAACTAGAAATGCTCCATAGAAAATCAAAAAGCGCTCCATAAAGAATGTACATATGTTCCATAAAAATGTGCAATGTTACCCATAAATAATTGAAAACGTTCCATCCTTTATAGAAAATGTACCGGTAAACATATAATTTTCTCATTTAAAGTGCAATTTTGTACCAATAAATAATACTAAAATGTTCCATATTAAACTATATATGTTCCATAACACTAGTTTACAAAATAAAATGAAAGTCATGAACTTCTGTCAACGACCAAAATTTTTTAAGCACAATTTAGTGCTGATTTCGAAACCGTGTTTTAAAAAAAATAAAGTAGAGCAGTTTTTGAGTTTTAGCTCAATATCGAGTTTTACAACTTTTAAAAATATGGAATTTACTAAAATTCAAATATCTTACGTTTTGTTCAACCAATTTCAAATCTTTTTCCATAAATTAAAGGCTGAATACAATACCATTTGAACATCTGAATACAGGTTTTGCGTCAGATTGATGAAATTCAAGATATTGGCGAGTTTTAGGGACGATCTTCTTAAATCTTAGCCAAATTTTCAAAAATATATAAAGAAATGTATTTTTTTTTTCAATAAGAAAAAACAATCTAAAAATTCTTTCTCAACGTTTATTTGACATATCATATGTAGGCAAGTTACAGTAAAAAATTCAGCTTAATCGGAGCATTGATTGAAAATTGAAATTACACTATAGAAAATAGATGAACGCTCCATAAATATTATCAAATTGCACCATATAAAAAATGAATTGCTCCATAAAAAAATAAAAATTCTCCATAGATAGCATATCGTCCTAATTAAATTCGGCAGTGCTGAATTGCTTTAGGTTGCACTACATGAGTGGTGCAGATGTTTAAAGTTATGGAGCATTTTCAATTTTTCATGGAGCAAATTATATATTATATGGTGCAGTTTGATGGTACTTATGGAGCATTTATCTATTCTCTATGGCGCATTTTAATTTTTTATGGTGCATTTTAGTTTTTCTTTGGAGCAATATTCAATTAACTATGGGTACAATTATTTTTTTTATGGAGCATTTGCATTTTATTATGAAACATTTGTAGTTTATTATGGAACAGTTTAGTATAAATATTGGTACAAAATAGCACTTTTCATGAGAAAATATTATGTTTTACCGGTACATTTTCTATAAATTATGGAACGTTTTCAATTATTTATGGGTAACATTGTATATTTTCATGGAACATGTTTTCATTCTTTAGGGAGCGCTTTTAAATTTTCTATGGAGCATTTGCAATATGTTATGGTCGCAATAACCTTTTGCCGTTCAAAAATTAATTGTCTAAAAATAGTGTTCTGCGAGAACGGTTCTAGCTTCGCGAAAGATTGACCAATCAAGCCCAAATTTGTACCAATGACGCACATATGATAGGTTGTCAAACAGCCAAAATTTGAGATTTTTTGATGCACTCTATGAAAAGTTACAGCATATTGAACTTTTTTGTTAGAGAAAAAAAGTTGCCTGTCCCAAACATTTTGGCCACCTCCTGTATATCTGTTGGGCAATCCATTGTTTGCGTCATTAAACAAATAAAACGATCCATGATTGCCAAATGATCAATTGATAACTTATTATTATTATTTCAAAGATGTATATCAGAAAATAATAAAAATTCAAGAATTTCCTAAACTATTAAATAAAATGGCTAAATTTATCCATAAAAAATATGAAATGATCAACTCAAAATAGGAAAACCATCCATTAAACATGAAAAATTATCCATAGAAAAAAGGAGAACGATCCATGAAACCAAACCATAAAAATTTGGAAACGATCCATAAAGTTTTTGTAGCGTGCATTACATTTTTGAAATATGTAATCCATAAAGCTCGAGTGACATGATTTAAAACAATCTTTTGGCAAAAGAGAAATTTCCAAAATCTATTGAAATCTGTTTCAAAACTTCGCGTTTCAACTTGCCCCGGTGTACCTTATCATTTTTTACGTTTTTAAGATTGTTTCCCATATTCTTTTGGCCATTTTCAATTTTTTAGGGATCGCTTCTTATTTTGTGTTGAACATTCGATGGATAGTTTGAGTCATTTCATAAAGCAGTTTAGGAAATTCTGGAATTTTTTATTGCAAAAAACATTTGAAAAGAAGGATTCAGTCGATAATTTTTCATTGATTCAAATGACTGCTCTAAGATTTTCTGATATGCTTTTATGGAATATTGAATAGTTATCAATGGATTATTAGGCAAATTTTTCCATGCATCATTCATTGCAAAAGCAATTTTTTCTATTTCTGTTATGTTCCCGGGATAAGAAGAAAATTTTAAATAATTTCTACAAGTAGTGTGTTCTACTAATTCATAACTTTAAATATGGTTTACCCATATTTTCATTTTTGCATTTTATTCTACAGTAACTGACAGGTCCAGAGGGCATCTTTTTTTAACAGAAATCAAGTTTTTTTATGAAAATATTTATGAATATGCTACTTTTGTTTTGTTTTATTTTTCTTTGCATTATTTACGAAATTTCTAGTTCATTTCGGGACTCATGGCTTTACTCCCCTTCCGAAGCAATAACTCACATTTTATGAACATGTCAGCAGTGGGACGCAATCTCAGATCATTATTGGCGTGATAGAAAAATGATCTAACCTTTCCGCTCCACATAAACATGTTACTAGTTTTTTGGTGGTCCTTACCTCTGGATTCTGAGAGCTTACTCAAGTTATTACAAGGTTGTCACAAGTATTCCTGGGATTTATTTATGAAAGCATTGCAATAACTTAAAAAAAATCTTTTTCGATGCTTGTGACATATTGTCAGGTAGATTCCTGAAATACTACACACATCTTTCAGATTTTTTCTGAACATTTGGAGGCTTATAAGACACGATAATTTTGTAAATGGTTCTTAACTGGTTTTATCATGTTATCTTTGGTATGTATTTAGCGATGTCGCGAAACTATTTCCTTGAGACATTTTCTTTTAAATCTGGGTGTAATGTTTTGCAGAACTCATGGAAATATTCTGAGTGAGAATCAGGGAAGACATACAAGTGGAAATTTTTGAATAAATTTAAGGATTTTGTTTAACACCCCAGAGCATGGAATATAGTTATGCATAGCAGCACACCGTGTACGAATATAAATATGATTTATTGCCGTAAAATGTATTTAATTGGAACGGATCTGGTGTGATAGTTGAACACGTCGATATCACGCCGGGGACCTGGGGTCGAACCACTCCCGACAAACTCTCAAAATGTGAGTATATTCCTGCGGAAGGGAAGTAAATTGTGAGTCCCGAGATGAGCTACCCTAGGACCAAAAATTTCGGTAATGGAGAAAAAAAAAAGAAAAAGTTGTAATTAGTTTATAACTGTATGAGAAGCGATGAAAAAAAAACAGATGAAATGCCCAGCCTGTTCCGGTAGTTATGTAATACCATAAAACAAGAATAATAACAAAAGAAATTTCTTGCAAAAAGCAACATAGAAACATGTTAAGATACATATTGCTAAATGATGTAATTTTTCTAAACAAATCGAAAAGTGATCAATAAAGTTTCAGGTTGGAAGTGTCAAAGTCGAAATGAGAAACTCCTGGGACTATCACGCCGAGGACCTGGGATCGTATCCGACTCCCGACAAACTCGCAAAATGTGAGTTCTTCCTTCGGAAGGAAAGTAAAGTGTGGGTCCCGAGATGAACTAGCCTAGGGCTAAAAATCTCGTTAATACAGATTAAAAAAAAAAACTCCTGGATATTTAAAGGAATTTCTCGTATATTCCATAAAAGAAAATTTGGAAAAAAATAAATAGGATGCTTTGATAGATTTTTCAAAAAAAAAAAATCAAATGATCCTAAGAGACTAGTACTAGGAATTTTCAAAACACTTAACCTTTTCCATTCGAACACTGCCAAAGAAATTCTCAGGATCCTAGAAATAACATAAGGTAAGATCTTATGGATAAATGTAATAATTTCTTCAGGAATTCTGTGGAGTCTTTACCTCTTGGAATTTACCTTGAACTTTTACATGTCTCGCATGCCTGAAATGACTCAATGCCTGTAATTAGGATTCTCTAGAAATTTTATCAGCAATCTCTTCACAAGTTCCGACAAAAAAAAAATGTCGGGAAAATATGGCTTTAAAATTTAAGATAGCTTGTCTCGGATGAAGAGGCTTGAAAATTTTTAAACATCCTTGAAGTTTTCAGTTGTCTCTACAGAATCAAGTGTCTTTGAGGTTTGTATTTTTTTTTGGATTTTTTTAGCATTTTACTGGATTATTTAATGGAGTTTCTGAGCTTTGTTCTGGGATTCCTTCAGTAGATCCTTCGTATGTTCTTCCTGTAGATTCTTATAAGATTCCAAAAGTCACTTCTTGTTGAAGCCAGTTCTTGTTGAAGGATCATAGAAGGAATTCTTTGTAGAAATTGAGGAGGAACTTCTTGAGGATCGCATAATAAATTTATGAATCCCAGAATTACAGAAAAAAAATCCTTAAAAATACCCCAGAAAAACCCGAAAATAAAAAGCAATTATTGGAAAATTTAAGAAGAACCTCCTTGAAGAATCTCAGCATAAATATCTGAAGGAATACCACAAGAGATTTAAAAAAATCAACAAAGAATTACAGGAGAAGCTCCAAAAAGTAGCCTCAGCAGAAATCGCTGAAGATCCTTCTGAAATTTTCTCAGAAATCCTTTCAGGAATCCTTTAGGAAGTTCCTCTGCTCTTCCTTTGGAAGATCCTTTTAAGATCTCTCCTCGACGTTACTCTGGTATTCCTTATGGTGATCCTTCTGTTTCATATAGAAGTCTCTTGTAGAATTTTTCTTGAAATCTTCTACGATTACTTCAGATGAATTTTAGAAAAAAATTCTTTACGAAATCCAAAGGAGTGTTTGGAGGAATTCCAGAAGAAACTACTGGAAGTTTCAATTTCTTGAGATTTGTGCGTAAGAACCTCGACAATAAACATAGAACGCGACGCGTGACTGGACGCAACACTTATACTGCCCCCACTCGCATAACAGTCCCATCTTTGCTGGGATTCCTATTCATATGGGACAGTTATGCGAGTGGGGGCAGTATAGTTCTTACAACAAATTAAAAGATTTAAATTTACCTTTTAAGTCGACCGGTTTCGGGCTCGACGTTGCCCATCGACAGGACGATGTCGGGCATGGAGCACAAATACTCGTCGAAAAAGTTGAGGTTATTTCACTGAATTCTGAGCGTAGTCAAATTAAAGAGGAGGGATTGTATTAGGGCATCGACTTCGTTCATGAGAGGACGATCAGCTGCGGCGATTTACATAGATTGTCAGGCGTTTAGTTGTGCAGCTTTTCTAACGTTCTTCACCAACTTAGTAGGCAGTACGACGTTTGCCGGGAGTCCAGTGTTGGGAATACTCACTTGCAAAGAATTATACTCACTTGCTTCTATCTCAGTCCAAAAGCATGCTATCAAAACACGGTGTTTTAAGGACTTTAAGATTGTAGAGGCGAACCAGCCAAGGACTGAAAGTCTCTCAAATAAAGATAAATCAATCAATCAAATTTTAGATTGTAGTTTTATCTAAAAGTTTGCCGAATAAAGTAAAGGTCGCATACGTATACCAAAATCATGAGAGAGCTGAGTTTAAATTACACTAATTTTACTCACTTCGTACTCACAGCTCTCTAACGACCCTGGTATGCGTCTACGACCTTTACCTTCTTGGACAAACTTTTAAATAAAACTACAATCTAAAAGCCTTTCAAACATCATTTTGACAGCATGCTTCTGGACTGAGATAGAAGCAAGTGAGTATAACTCTTGCAAGTGAGTATTCCCACCACTGGCCGGGACAGCTAGTAAAAATATAAAACAGGCCACCCGGCCAAGACTATAAAAACGTAAAAAAAACTAATATATTTATCCCACAAAAGTTCAGCTTATTGGACGCAGTGGCTTACTTTCCCCAACAGGTTAGGAAAAAAAATTTACACATTTATTTCATTTTTACACAGTCTATCCATATCAACGTATTTTTGCCGAAAAATTTAAACTCAGTATCTTTCAAAACAAACAAAAAATGGCGTACTGGATCAAAAGTTATTATATTTTGAGAAATTTTAGTTTTGAAAAATCTTGTTTTATTGCCACTCTGTATGAAAAATCGTCACCCAAATAAAGGAATAAAAAACATACTGGGCTAACTATTTTTGATGACCAACAAACCTAGAAACTATTACAACATTCGGAGGAGCTGCACTATATCAATTTTCTATTAATTGGCTGTTAAAGAATCTATGGAGGGATGCCGGAGGATTCGCGATAGTATCTCTGGATCTCTGGAATTTCAACATATGAGAACAAAAGTAAATATTAAAAAATAACGCGCTTGATTTGACATCACAAAAGTTTACCGGACATTACCCTAAGATCATTGAAAATACATAGTCATAACTGACCACGAACCAATCCCGATGAAAATTCACATAGAAATCCCTGAAAGAATTGTTGGAGGAACTCTCGTTCAAATGACCTGTAGAATCCACAGACCAATTCGTGAAGAAACCTCTGGATGAATCCTATGAGAAACTCCACAAGAAATCGGTCTTGAAGTTCATCGTTTTTTTTTATTCGTGAATTTTAACTTATGCAGATTAATCACACCCTGTAGAAACCCCTCAAAGGATCCAAAAAGATTTTTTTTTAACAAAATCTTGGCAAAAAAATACCGATGGAATCCCTGGAGATATGTTGCAATGAGGATTCTCTTGATGGATCTATCTCCATAAATTTCTTAAAAAAAACACTCGGGAAATTTCTCAACGGATCTCTGAAGAAATTGTCAGTAAAATAAATTGAGAAGCTCCCGATGGAATTCTCGGATAAATTCTTGAAAATATTTCTGAAAAAAATCTCTAACAAATCTCAGGCCTACATGGTCATTTTCACAAAAAAATTACATTCCAAAAATTTCAGCGATCAAAGCTTATAAAATAACCTTCTCAAAAAATTTTTTTGAAAATTTTCCGCGAGTTCGGGCATAGTTTTTCCGGCTTTTCTTTATGAATTTTCTCAACGGTGAAAAATTTTATGGAAAACTTTTTCCTTATCTTTTTTTTTATTCCTGAGAAAATTTGCTTTCGTTTTCTTAAAAAAATGTTTCTACGATGCTTCGTTCTTGAGTTATGATTTTTCAATGAAAAGGCTTTTATGACACATTTGGACATTTTTCAACAAAATTGGCCATAACTCGAAAACGAAAAAAAGTGCATTCCAAAAATTTCAGCAATCAAAGCTAATGAAACTACCTTCTCAAAAATATTTTTTCGAAAATTTTCCACGAGTTCGGGCATAGTTCTTCCGGCTTTTCTTTACGAATTATCTCAACTGTAGAAATTTTGTGGAAAACTTTTTCCAGTTCATATTTTTTTATTCCTGAGAAAATTTGCTTTCATTTTCTAAAAAAAAAACATTGAGCACCATGTCCTTAACCATGATTGTTTTGAATGGGTATCAGATACTGGTTCTTCAACTGTATAGGCCCCTGTCCTAGATTGGAACAAATGACGTGCTCTTAAATTTGGCTTTAATTATGATGGGAATCTACTCTGATATCAATAAACAAGTGAATTTATATCCTTCGAATCAGAAACCTTCCGAAACGGTTATAGATTTATCGTATAAATAGCCGTCTAGTCTCAAAATTCGTTAATGATTCTTTCGTCAAAGGTCTCAGCAAATGTGAACAAAATCATCACAGACGTGAGAACCAGTCAAGTTTAAAAATCTGAATCCATTCAGTAACCAAGCATCGATAGAATCTGAATACCAAATCCAAAGGTCTCCTATTAACACCGACTTGCAACGCATCAAAACGCGTTTCGAAATCGATACCCTTCGACCTATTTTATAACTCACCGTTGGAAAAAAAAAACTCCACTCTTCTTTTCCTCTCAGTTCCAACGCCAAGCACACTCCAAGCTAATCATTTTTATCACCCAAGCCCCCGGCACCGCACCGTCGCATCGCCTCGACTGCAGCAACATCGTGGAAGAAACCCAATCTCCAACAACAAACAAAACGATCGGCGCGGCGGCCGTGTTTGACCATGAACGAGCACCTCTTACAAGCGACCAACCCCAGAGACAACGGCGATGATGATCATGATCATGGCCAACGACTGTGAAACACGGCCCCATATAACGGCAAAATGTGTTTGGCCTCCCCCGCTGCAGCTGCTGCGGCCGCCGTTGTCGGGTTGGACCGGCGCGCGAGAAAAACCCAACGGCCAGACAACGAGACGCATGATCCATAATCTTCGCTCATTGAAACTTACAACCGTCCACCCGCCCGGCCCGGAGCAGTGGTAATCTTTGGCTACGCGATGCGGCGGCAGCAGCAGCATCTTCGAGCAAATGGGTGTTGTTATTAGGGTGGTGCGGTGGAGGAAACTAAAACCAAGCGTAGAACTAGGAAAAATGGAATCAACAATACTTTGCATATGCAAGCGTAGAGATAAAAACCCGGATTAATCCACCTAGTGGTGATAGTGCCTTTCTCGTCGAATATGTACTCATGATCTTTCCGTCGACGTAAGCATCCTGAATCCTGTCAATACTTTATTTATAAAGGCAAGAATTTTATCCAAGCCATCATCCAGTTGGGAAACTTACTGATGGCACATATTTTCGGTGTTATGTTCAATTTTTAGGCAGAGTTGAAAAATATCAGACCTCTTAGTTGACTGCGTGACCACCTTTACTATTACTGGAGACCCATCAATACCAAGACGATAATTGCAAGCTTAAATATAATTTATTTCACAACCAAAAATCACTTTACAGTCTTCGATAAACTTTTTCCTGCACACTTCAGGCTATTTTTTATTATCATTGGTTACTAGATTCAAAAAAATTGACCAAAAAATGGAAGCAAGTGAAATTTTTCGTACTGAATCCAATTCAAATTAGAACCATATCACAGAACGCGAGGAGCAATCAGTCGGTTCAAAATTTTGCGCAGCAATTTTAGACACAAAAGGGGATTGAAAATCTTTGCTCGAGGTTGATGCGATAAAATTTAAATTTTCTCATGCAACCCCCATTCTACCGTATATTTACACCTCAGGAATATGAGAAGGTGTGATTTGATGAGCCTGCATCAGTTTTGTCAAGATTTTGTTCTCTTACACATATTTATCGTTTGCATTGCTTATTTTAACTGTTTTACTACTTCCTGGGAGATACCCGGAACCGGTTCCAAGACTATACCTATTGTCTCAAATATGGTCTGAGACAAGTTTCTTGCTAACTGTTCAACAGGTTTTCTGAAAAGCCAAAAATTGATGTGCATGCATGGATTTGATTCATTTTACATTTTGGTCATTCTGGCGGGACATACAAAACGGGTTCTACCGCTAGTCTCTAACGTGATCTGAGACTATTTTTTTTGTAAACCGTTCATCAGGTTATCGAAAAAGCCGTGGTTTGATATATCGCATGCATGGGTTTGACTCCTATATGCAATCCCAGACATCCAGTCATCGTATAAGATGTTGCATAAGATGTTGAAGTAGAGGCGATATGCGTACATTTTACATGCGCCTAAATGGAGGCATGCACGCATAAGGCCTCCACTTTATCGTCTAATGCAACATCTTATACGATGACTGGTTGTCTGGGTTTGATCACTTCCAGCAAGACACCCGGAACCAGTTCCGGAATACTACTGGTTGTTTCAAGTATGGTCTGAAACCATTTTCTTGCTAACCGTTCATCAGGTTATCTAAAGAGGCATGTTGCATGCATGAATTTGGTTCACTGTTACATTTGACCACTTCCGGCGGGGCATCCGGAACTGGTTCTAGAGCACTACCGGTAGTCTCTGCTATGATGTTAGGCTATTTTCCTGCTTACTGTTCACCAGGTTATCGAAAAAGCCGCTATTTGATGTGTCGCATGCATGGATTTGGTCAAGGGTTTGGTTCACTTTTATATTTGACCACTTCCGACGGGACATCCGGAGCCGGTTCCGGAACACTACCGGTAGTCTCTGCTGTGATCTAAAGCTATTTTCCTGCTTACCGTTCTTCAGGTTATCGAAAAAACTACTATTTAATGTGTCGCATGCATGGGTTTGGTTCCCACCTACATTTGACCACTTCCGGCAAAACACACGGAACCGGTTCTGGAATACTACTGATTTTCTTAAATATAGTCTGATTTCATTTTATTGCTAACCGTTCATCATGATATCTATAGAGACGCGATTTGATGTGTCGCATGCATGGTTTGGTTCAATTTTATATTTGGCCACCTCCGGCGGGGCACCCAGAACCGGTTCCGGAACACTACCGGTAGTCTCTGCTGGCTCAAAGGCTATTTTCCTGCTCACTGTTCATCAGGTTATTGAAAAAGCCGCTATTTGATGTGTCGCATGCATGGATTTGGCTCACTTTTATATTTTGCCACTTCCGGCGGGACATCCGGAACCGATTCCGGAATACTACTGGCTCAGATATGGACTGAGAGTATTTTCCTGCTTACCGTTCGTCAGGTTATCGAAAAAGCCGCGGTCTGATATGTCGCATGCATGGTTTTGTAGCATTTTCATATCTGGCCCCTCCTTCGGGTACCGATCCGGAACACCTAAATGGCCATAACTCCGGAACGGCTGGACCGATTCGAACCATTTTCAATAGGAAACAATGGGAGCAGATTCCGCGTCGAATGAACCGTCGGTCATTAAAATCGGTTGAGGTTTACTGCCAAAAAGTGATGTGAGTTTATTTTGTACACACACATACTCACACACACATACACACACACATACATACACACACACAGACATCACCTCAATTCGTCGAGCTGAGTTGATTGGTATATGTGACTCGACCCTCCGGGCCTTCTTCTTCTATCAGAAAGTCATTTTTGGAGTGAACATATAGCCTTTCCAGTACACTTAGTGTACGAGAAAGGCAAAAACTTACAAGTCAATATACCGTCTTACCCTGCTCATTCGATATTTGCAGAAATAAAAACTGTTCAAATGGGGATTTGTTTAATAACCGTACGGATTTAGGCCGAAGGGTCTCAGATTTTTATGAAACATCTTCCACAGGCAGGGCTCATGGATATATGAACAAGAAAAATGAGAAAAAATCAGGGTCGCTTATTTTCTCTGAAAACTTAGGTGGACATTTTTTGTTTTCCCCTGACACTACTTATTTTGAAAAAATATAACTCAAAAAGGAAGCATCATAGAAACAAAGTTTTTTTTTCTAGAAATGCTTTCATTTCACTATCTCAGGAATCATAGAGAATAACTGGGAAAAGTTTTCCACAAAAATTTTCACAGTTGAGAAAATTCCTAAAGAAAGGACGGAAAAACTATGCCCGAACTCGTGGAAAATAAAAAAAAAGTTTTGAGAAGATAATTTCTTAAGCTTTAATCGCTAAAATTTTTAGAATGCTCTTTTTCTCGTTTTTGAGTTATGGTGAATATTTTATTGATGTTTTTCGGTGAGCCAAAGAAAACACGCCTTTTATTTGTGTGACGTTTCGGCCTACTCTTTTCTTCCAGCCATCCTCAGACAATTCAGATCACCGCAGCAACTCTGATTTCCTATACTGCTGGGTAGTATGGGACACACATCAAATTATCGCTCCAGTCGACTTTTTTGATTCCATTTAGGTCCCATATGAACTGTGCAAAATTTCAGCGCAATCGGTGAAACTATAATTTATCGCAAGCGGTTCAAAGTTTGCATAGGATTTACTATGGGAAAAGTTACACTTTCAGATAAAAAATCCCAGAGGTCGCCCCTTGTCTCCATAATTCAAATCGATCAACGTTTCTTGTAGAAAAATCATTTATGAAACTTTCCTTCGAAGACCGCAAAACAATTGGATGCTTGTGAAAAAAGTTATTGATTTATTACTGATTAGTGATCCAACGAACGGCTTTTTGTTTTGTTTTATTAGCAGCACTGTAGCTGCCAGGATAGATTTCAGAATTAAACTGATTTTGATAATCAAGTTATTTACATAAATAATAAAAAATACTGACCATAACATTCCCGACAAAAAATTATCACTTTTCAAAACAACTGAACGCATCTTAAAGAAGTGTCTGATGTAGTTTGAGAATGTTTTGTAGTAAATTATGGTAGAAATATGGAAAGAATTTGTATCGGTTTCATCTGTACAGTTTTAAGACGATACTTGAATATGTTTCTGATTACAAATTATGATGAACTTATTGATGGATACAAGATGTTCGTAGTCTTATTTTCGGAGTTCTCAACAGAATCAGTTTTAGTAACAGACGGTAATATTGAACATTTGAATTATTCAATGCCGGATTCCTTTTTGTAAAGTTCTACATGAAAATACGCACTTCCTGTCAAAATTTCTGTTGTAATGTAACAGAAAAATTCTAAGAGTCATTCTATTAAGTGCGAGATGTCCGTGTAGCTGCCGGCTTAGAATAGCACTACGGACCACCTGTTCCGGGGGTAAAAGCCCACCAAACAGGTAACCCCAATCCAAGGTGTCAGGCGACCCGTGCTGAGGGATGAATGGTTGAGGGGGTTTAAAACATGCTCGATCTTTAACGGAGCCCGTATCGTGGGTAGATCGCCTTTTTGGGTTGCGTTGCGGTGTTAGATCTACCAAACCGAAATCTAGTGTCGTCCTATTTTTCAATTTTGGAATATGTGTTCTGATAATTATAGGCATTATAGTATTTAGTCCTTGCTACTGGTGTTGTGATGACTTCCAGTCTTTGAATAAAACTAAGTTTACCAACTTTACTTTGCATATAGTTAAAAACCTCACCATCTGAGGCTAAACTCAATGCAAAGGAAATCAAATTGGGTTAGGGATCCATGTATGTACTAACTCTTCGAAGACTGGAAAGTGCTAGTACGCAAGGAACATACTAGAATCCTTATTACTGAACACATGTCCCATTATTGAAATGATATTGCTGCTAATGTTAAAACTCGGGTCCTAAACCTGGGGAGAATTTAGCAGTAAAACAAGGGTGATGCTAGGTTTCCGATGCATGGCCAATATCAGTACTCTTGTTTTGTTTTCTAAGAAAACAAAACAAAAACTGTATCAAAATCGATACTTTATTGCCCCTCAATGGCAATTGAGTAATGCGACATGCACTACACTAAGGATACGGGTAATGTCACAATAGATCTAAAAACTGGTCGCAGTGACAAACCCGAACAGGAATAAAAAAAAGTGCGAGATAAAATTAAAGCGGACATACCAGTCATGTTTATGCAGATTTTTTTTAGAAACTGGAAGTTGGAATTTGAATTACTTTTCTCTGACTTTTTTTTAGAGGATAGATGTCCTTCATTTAATTAAGGGTTTTATAGTGGAAATGTCCCCAAGCAACACGACTTGTTTCAAAGCCAGTACCAGCAACATTAGTGCAATTTATTCACTGTTCAAATTAAGGACAACAGAACACAATTGCTTCTTCTTTGAAACGCAAAAAGCGCAAATTTTAAATCGTTATGCAACTTGAGCTAGGGGGAATGATAAAAAAAATGTAAAAAATATATTCAGACTCGAACCATGGACACCAGGGGTATTAATCTCTCACCTTACATACTACACCAGAAGCTCTGTGAAAGATTTGCTGCTCAATGCACCATAAAAGCTACTGAAGTTACGCGTTACTTCATTGTACCCTTTGCCACAAGTTAGAAAGCTGTCAAAATGAAAAGACGCGCAAGTTTTCCGCAACACATTTGGAACCTAATCTGAACAAACAAACCAGAGTAAGATGTTTCATGTGTGTTACATAGCACATTTAATGCAAGCTGACTGTATTGCCACTTGTGAGGAATATGTAAGCTCCGCCTCCATAAATCGATGTTAAATACGATGTTATTTGTAATTCCTATGAAACAAAGCTGCAACTTAACGATATTCGGAGTTTAAATGCAACTCAACTGACAAGATGGAAGTTGCGTGCGCTTTTATTGCACCTCTTTTAGACCAAAGCATAGAAAGCCACATTTTGGATGATGTTGCAGGTGCTGCTTGGGTCAAAGCAATATCTAACCATTATTTTCAACAATTTCTGACAAAATTCGAGTGCTATTTCCTTAGCAACTTCTGAATTTTTGATATCAATTTTTGCGAGATTTCAATAAAGTTTTAACTGAACTTATAAATATAACCATATACATAGCCGATTAAAAGTTTGGGGTCATTTCCTTAAAAACTTGTCAATTTTTAGGCCCTTATCTCCATCAATTTTCGTCAAATTTCAAGTACTTACGTCTCATTCTAAAGATAATAAAATTCATAAACTTTAAACACGATTTAGGTGGAACATTTTCAAAAATATTTGTATGTAAACTTAAGCTAAAGTTGCTAAACATTCTAAAAAAATAAACTTAAACTTATGGCAATGTTGCTGGAAATAGGGTCGACCAAATTTTAAGATTAGAGCATGAATGTAGCCTATTTGCGATTAGCTTTTAAACTGCCAGAAAGTTTTTAAGCAAATCTATTACATATTGATGTCATCGAAAAACAAATTGGGGTCACTTTAGAAAAATGTGGAAGAGTGATTTATTGATATATTTGCCATCTTTAGTTCAATTTTAATTTATCTTGGCTAATTTAAAATTTAGTGAATGATACAGCCGTAAATTTGAATTCAATGAGAGATGGTAAATCAACTTTTCAAACAATAATAAAATGTATTATGATTGCCAAAAATGCCGTTGGGATGTTATTTTACTTGGGATGCCCAGAAGAATTTGTTTTGTTTCAATTGCATATTTTGTTATTATTCAGTCATTTATTGTCAATCTGAAATAATTCAGAAATCAGAAATAACGAAGAAAAACAAGTTTTCCCTTGATAACTTGTTTTGTTCTTAGTGAGTTACACTCGATTTTTTTTTTTCACGGGTCGAGATATTGCCATAATTCTGACAATTTTAAACCGATTCCCATAAAATTGTGTCTACATGGGGGTATTAGTACTACCTGTGTACGAAAAATCAAGTCAATTGGTTCAAAATTTAGTGAGTTATAGCAAAAAAATCTGGCGTATTTGGTATTATTCATAAATAACATAAGAATGATAAAATGAGATGATGGCAAAACTTGTTATTATATTGTCCGTGGTTGGTTCTTCGCCTCTGCCTGGCATAGGCTTAAAAAATAACATGTATTTGAGGGGGACCCAAAACTTTTGATGGGGAGTGTATTTATGAAAATGCAGTGGATTTGGATCGTCTTTGCTTTGTTCTGTTAGTTTTCACCCAAGTATAGTTTATGAGGTAAAAAAAAACATGCAGATAATGAGAATTTTTGAACATTGATTGTTCATAAATTGTTGACGGGAACTTGGATGGGATCGCAGTGTTGGTAAAAACTCAAAATCTCAAAACTCATGGTTGAGTTTATTCACGCGCGATTCTTGACTCGCCAAACTCACTGCCGCTAAAATCAAGCATGATTTTACTCATTGCTTTATTTCTCGGTTTGCTTATTATTTGCAACGAAGTGTTGACGGTTGTATGACAGAAAGAGACCATATCTTGCATGTAAAAACATTAAATGTCGTTTAATTTGATTTGGTTTCGTTTTACAAGCGAACGAGTTTTCGGCGCTTGACTCGCGAGAGCGAGATTTTGCATGAAAATCTCGCGCGTGAGAAAATGATTCAGAATCGCGCACGAGTTTGCTCACGCAGGAGCGGTTCATGAGTGAGACTTGAGTGTGATTTTACCAACACTGTGGGATCGTTGAAAATACAGTGGGGAAGACAAACAGGCTTATTCTGATCGGTTTTGTCTCACGTGACGTGAGACAACTGATACGAATCAAATCGGAACGAGTTGACTTTTGCCACCTTATTCGACTCGTCTCACCTCACACAACTCGCAGAAAAAGCCTTAAAGTTTGCCTGGGACAGCTAGTTTGTGTATAGTTTTTAGAATTTGAAAAAAAAAAACATACATAGTATGCATAATTTTATAAAATACTAGTTGACCCGGCATTGTTGTGGTGGTTTGACAATTTAACTTTTCTACTTATACAGTCACCATGAATACGAATCAAATTCATCCGTTCGTGAGTTTTGTTGCTTCAAAGGAACTTCTAATTCTTTATTATGTATATGTATATATATACACTGAACTGGTTTTTACAATGAAAATATTGCATTACTTAACTCTATAAAAAAAATGGTCTTATGGGTAGAAATCCTGTATTACTCAAAGAATACCTTTATATATTCCTCCGTATGTGTCACGAATTATTTTTAATTTGTCAGAGTGTTTTAAGCAATTCACGAAAACTAATCAGCCAAATTTTTATATTTTTCATTATGAATTCCTTCTTCTTCTTCTTCTTCTTTATGGCTCTACGTCCCCACTGGGACTTGGCCTGCTTCGCTTCAACTTAGTGTTCTTTGAGCACTTCCACAGTTATTAATTGAAGGGCTTTCTTTGCCTGCCATTGCACGAATTTGTATATTGTGAGGCAAGTACAATGATACACTATGTCCGGGGAGTCGAGAAAATTTTCCCGACCGGAACGGGAATCGAACCCGCCGTCTCCGGATTGGCGATCCATAGCCTTAACCACTAGGCTAACTGGAGACCCCAATTATGAATTCCTTATATAAATTATATCAAGAATTTATAGAAATTCTTAAATCATTTGAGAAATCCATCGACAATTTCATCAGAATTCCATATGCTCCCGGAAACTACACTTCAAATGTAATTAAAAAAAAAGTGACTAGCGATGATTCCCAAGGTTTTCCTTACTTTTTTGGTCTGCCTCTCTTCAACTTATTGTTCTTAGAGTACTTCCACAGCTATTATATGAAGGGTTCCTTCGCCTGCCATTTCATGAATTTGTATATTGTGAGGCAAGTACGGTGATACACTACCCGAGCAAAAGGGAATAACAACAGCATAATAAAATGCGTTATTTTGACAAAATAGCTGAATAATATGATCAGTTATTTTTGTGTTATTGACATAGCATATTATGTTATAAACTTGCCTGTCATAAGCGGCAAAATAACAAACATCATAACAAAAAAATGCTCCCGGAAGACCATTTCAATAACTTGTTTTGTCAGATTGAATAAAAACTCAATAACAGCGAATTTTAAAAATATTTCGATAATATGTTTTGAAATTTATATGTTATTGATAATAATCCGAGAGCAACATTTGTTATAATATCAAACTCATAACAGAGTAAGTTATAATTCTATATTTCAGTTTACTCCGGAAATTTCTTCGAGGATTCCCCAAAAAAAGATTTTTCATAAAGCTCCTCTCAAAATTCCAAGTTCCAAGAAATTTCATCGAAGATTCTTCCGAGGATTCTTCCTGGAATTTTATAGAAAACTTCGTCTAGGGTTTCTCTAGAAATATCTTCTGAAAATTCTACCATGTTTTCTAAGGTCATCCACAGCGTAACAAAAATTAACTTTTTGTCTGTCTCAAGTGCAAAGTTATGTGTCTCCAAAGGATTTTGGGCCGCTGAATCCGAATCCAGGCTCAGATTTGCTCTAACACGTCACAATTTTGAGCTATCCTCAATTTATAGGGCAAAATATGCGATTTTGGGCTTTTTTACTGCAAGCCATTAAGCCAGGAAATATTTTTTTAAGCAATCAAAAGGTTAATTGGTCAATTAACATCTAAATCAACGACTCCTGTAAAATATTTCGTTTTACCAAATCAAATTTGATAGTTTTAAGCGATTTATGTTAGGTACGATATTTCCCATACAAGTCACCCTCCAAAAGATGCATGCAAGTTTTCATACTAACATAAAATGCTTAAATCTATCAAATTTGATGAGGTAAAACAAAATATTTCGCATGAGTCGTTAATTTAGATGTTAATTGACCAATTAACCTTTTGATTGCTTAAAAAAAAAATATTTCCTTGCTTAATGGCTTGCAGTCAAAAAAGCCCAAAATCGCATATTTTGCCCTATAAATTGAGGTATAGCTCAAAATTGTGACGTGTTAGTGCAAATCTGAGCCCGAATTCGGATTCAGCGGCCCAAAATCCTACGGAGACACATAGGTTGGCTCTTGAGACAAAAAAATGTTGCGCTGTGTCATTTCTCTGATGATTTATCCAAATAATACTAAGATTTTTATATTAACGTGTATTTTAACTTAAATGCTATTTCTACATTTAAATCCTAAGATGACTCTTCCAGAAATTTCTCCACATCTTCCATGCATCTTTTTAGAGATTCCTATTACGATTCCAGAAAGTCCACCAATTGTTTCTAAAATGAGCGTAGAGTAGCATCGTGCTTGCCACACAATACACAAATGTAAACATGGTTATTTCCAAATAAAGCTCTCAGTCAATTTGGAAGTGCTTATAGAAAAGTAGAGTTAATGTGGAGGTATGCGGAGTGCGAGAGTAAGTCTCGGCTTCAAATAAAAATAATACGCTCTCACTTGTAGTTATTGGGCACAAACGAGGCTGTGTTGTGGATTGACATCTAAGCCGAAAGAGAGATGGTTCTTGAAAAAGTGAATGTTCATGGTGAGGGCTCGGGTTCAGTTTGACTTTCTATTCCGCAGAATTATCACCTGTTCTGTGGTTTAGTTGGTTAAAGCACCGGTCTAGCGAATACGGGGTCGTGGGTTCGACTCCCACCAGAACGCGATTTTTTTTAAAAATTCTTCCCTCAATTTGTCAATTAGCAACATTCTGTGTCTTCTAACTACAAGTTTTTCTGTATGTTTATGACATACCAGCAAAATCTGGTAAATGCCAGCAAAGGGCAACATATATCAGTGTAATGTGCAGGTTCTCTCTCAGTTTGGAGGTAACGCAAGAAAGAATGAGATAAGTTGTAGTTGTTCGTATCTATACATAAACGAAATGTCCTATTTGGGATTGATTTCAAAACTGTTGTGCTATTGTTGTTGCACGCAGAAAAATAAATTGTAAACACAAATAAATTCTAGTTCAAATCAATCGATTTTTCAGTTTGCTATAGCGACAAACCGATTTCTAGTTAAAACTAAACTGTTCCATTGTTTGATAATACAAATATTTTCATTTGCCGAAATTTTTGACAGTTTGTTAGAACAAACAGAGATTTGGTAGTTTCAACATAAAATAACAGATTGTTTTAAACGACTGCACTTTTGCCACTAACAAAGCCGGGAAGTAATTGTGTTGGTGACGGCAACTCCTGCGGCAGCTCGGAAATCTATTTTTAGACACTCGACAAGCGGATGGAAGCGAGAACGAACAAAAAAAGGCAAATAATCGAAAACGACCAACTTTTTATGGATGCAGTGGATGAGTACCTGCGCGTTTTACATCACGGCCAAAACTGTACGTGGAAGTTGGAGTGATGGATTTGCTACACTTTCTTCGTTGTAGCGATGTTGGATTAAGATTTCTTAAAGATGTGTGAGTGCTTCCGGGCCATGTTTATGATCCCCATTTTGTTGAAACAAATGAAGATTTTAAGGTTATATGGAATGATGGGAATTGGTTGTTTTGATCGATAAACTCTAAGTAAGAACAAAGAAATATAACTTTGGAATAAGTGAATGCTCAGTTTGAAAATCAACCATGCGTTTTATTGTTTTAAACAAGCCTAATTTTTCTGCGTGTATTTCATGGATGTACGTACACCAATTGCTTGATCATTACAAAATGAGATTGTCCAACAAAATGTGTTATCGGAATGTTTTGCATTGATAATTTATTAATAACAACACGAGATATCAAAACAGGTTATGTTATTTCGTAGTTATTAATTTGCTATTCACCTCTGCTAGGGTATGCCCAGGGAAGCCGAGAAAATGTTCCCAAGCCGAACGGGAACCGAGCCCGCCTTCTCCGGATTGGCTACCCATAGCTTCATCCAGTAGGCTAACTGGAGGCCCCGACTTTTACCTAGTAGTTTCAAATTCCACGAGCTTGACCCGGATTTCCCGGAAATTCCAACTGGGTGGCTATCCTGTCTATATAATATGGAAAGCAATTTAGAATTCTTTTGTTACTTAGTTTATGGCGCATTTTGTGTTAAAAAAATCAATTTGTATTAAAGAAATTTTCAGCCCTGAGCAAGTTCATATTGGGACCCACGCTTTAATTCCCTTCCGAAAGAAGAACTCACATTTTGCGAGTTTATCGAGAGTGGAATTCGATCCCAGGTCCTCGGCGTGATATCCATTATAGTTATTCGTATAAGATATTTTTAATGTAGACTACATTATTTGCAGCAACTATATAAAGCCATTTGAACAAAACATCCGAATAGGTCCCACTTGATCGTGAATCTAAGTGAATGAAGATCTGCTATACTTTTCATGTTTGCATTTGGGAAGGTAAATATTTTGAAACAGTGTTAATTCACCGTAATATGAAGAAATATACCAAAAACGTCTTTTAGAACTATTTGAATTATCAAATAATTTGTGTTGGATTTTTTTTGGCATTACCAAATCAAATTAGCACTTTTTTGGGTCCCACTAGTCCTGGGTACCCTAAGGTATTTTTTTCTACTCGGGAATTGGTTCGATATCGGTGTGACAATTATTTCTTAGAAGGTAAGCGTACTTTTCATAAAAAATGGCATATCTATCATCGCAAAGATGGTTCATAATCCATCTTCATGCAGCAATATTAGGGTGGCCCACACTTATATGAAAAACAAAAATTTCGAAAAATGCCAAGTCTTACCTCCTAAATCAGTTGTTTTGGACTCCTAGAAGCTACGTTCAAAATTTGAGCGAAATCGGTTGAGCCTAAGGGGGCGCTCAAAACGCTTGAAGTTTGTATGGGAAAACTTGGCCAAATGTATGCAGAAATTTTAAGTTTTCGAATTTTGCCGCTAGGTGGCGCAGTAAGCATTCAGTAATCAAACCCTTTGGTATTATTGTAGGTGACTATATGCCAAACAACTTTGTCGAAGACCGCGAAGTGATCCGACGGCTGTAAAAAAAGTTATACCCTAGGCAAAGTGAGGCAAAGTATTGAGATTTCATTATTGATATTATTCCTTTACATGTATTGGAAAAATAACAAAATAGTTTATCCTCACTTTACCTAGGGTATAACTTTTTTCACAGACGTTGGATCACTTTGCGGTCTTCGACAAAGTTGTTTGGTATATAATCACCTACAATAATACCAAAGGATTTGGTTATTGAACGCTTACAGCGCCACCTAGCGGTAAAATTCGAAAACTTTTAATTTCTGCATACATTTGGCCAAGTTTTCCCATACAAACTTCAAGCGTTTTGAGCGCCCCCTTAGGCTCAACCGATTTCGGTCAAATTTTGAACATAGCTTTTGGGAGTCCAAAACAACTGATTCAGGAGGTAAGACTTGGCATTTTTCGATTTTTTTGTTTTTCATATAAGTGTGGGCCACCTTAAGCAATATACTTACTAACCAAAGGTTAAATATGTCCTTTTTTTAGTTCATTTATTTAGGGCACAATGGCGTGTGCCGAAATTTATTTCTTTTGTATATAATAACAAATAATTTTTATCCAGAGTTATTATTGGGAGGAGGTTACATGGTTTTAAGCATAACCATGGTGATGATAGCCTTCCTTTGCGAGAGAGTCTAGACTGCCTTCTCATTGCTATAAAATGAGCAATATTGCTCAAAGTAAATACTTTGCGATTGCGAATCATGTTTTCGGTGTTACTTGGGATGTGAGGGGACCCATACAAAGGTATTCTTGTGTGTTCTTCCGACCAGTGCACTATGGGAAAAGTGGTGGCCTAAAATCGAAAAATTGACTTGCTTTAAATAACGTGTCTTATATACCATTTGAGAGCCAGATAGTTCAAACCTAGATTCCCAAAATTTCAGCCCTCTGTGATGGAAACTCATTGCGCCACAGATATCAGACTTAGAAAAATAGTGAAAATTGTAGAAAAAATTCATTTTATACAAATGCAGTTTTTTCAGTGAAAAAACGATTTAATTTTGGATTTGAATCCACCGATGGAAATGTTATTGTCTGAACTTTAAAATGGGTGTGTTGTTCGGGTTACACGGTTAATTGAAATCAGTAAAAAATGAGTAATTATTAACAAAAGCAACATTTTTTGCCTAAGTTGGTCTATATCTAACAAGCAGGGTCGAGCAGTCTCAAGAGACCGCCTCCACAGTTTAGTTTGGGGTCTATAGTATCTGCGGAACGCGAATCCAGCTGCGGATAGCTGCGGATGAACGTCATTTTGGCCCAAGCCCGGAAAATTGTTTTTTTTTTTGTTAACTATGATTATTGATTATGCGAGCACATACAAAAAAATCGTACAAATTAAACAGTGCTTCAAAGGTGGCACTGTTAATTGTAAAATTAAGTCTTAAAAATTGATTTTACTAAAAACTACCTACTTGTACTTAAAAGACGAGGATAATATTTTCAATTTATAAGTTCGTTTTCAATTTCAGCGCTAGCAACGTGAATATAGCACAGTAGTTAATTCAACGCAAACAAATCTGAAAATAATTGTTTGTGGTAATATGGAACATAGGAGCATCGTGTTACCACAGACAAACAGACATATCACTTGGGACAAAATGCGATGAAAATCATCATCACGAAAACATAATCGTCCAATGCTAATTGCGTTAAAAAGGGAAACGATGGGAACTGCGTAGAGTGAGACGTCTGTGGTGTTACTTTAAATCTAAAAAAAAAATCTCAAATAGTCAATGCAACAAAAGTATTCGACTATATCAAGGCAAAATATAATTTTGATCTTGCTAAAGAAGAACGACTACAGTAGACATTCGCTCAGTGCAAAAGCTTTAACTGCATGGAACAATTTTGCAGTTATCGCACCGCTATCCGTCATAATGAAATGTCAACAGCGATGCGATGTTTTTCTCATGCACTTTTGCTGCAATGTGATGTTTTTCAAATGCATATTGACTGCATTCTGCAGCAACTGACAGTTCTATGACATCTGCCAGTTTTTGCAGTTATCGAATTTCATTCGTTAAGTGAAACGCAAACATGTTGCAGTTATAGAACGTCTACTGTACCTCAAAAGTTGAAGTACGTAGCGCAATATTTTTACAATGCATAGCAAAAGGCTCACGCAAAAAAAGGTTTGAAAAATAAAAAACGATTGGCGCGACGCTTATTCGGAACTTGGAAACGATGTTATGTTTGGCGGTAATGTGGACACTATAGAAAAACTGCATATAGACATAACGATTCAAATATGGCGAATTTGATTGGCCATGTTCTCAAAAATCGTGAAAGTGAATCTAAAATGTTTACAATTCCCAAAAATTTATATGGAATGATGTCACCTGAACAGAAAAATGAGTAGATATTGCTTGTGAATTTGATTAAGCTGTGTCTCCTGAAACTTAATTAATAAAATTTGTGATGGAAATTTATCAATGAAAATGATGATCTATTTAGCAGTATATTCATTCATGCAGTATAATCTTAGTTATTGAAGTTGATATGTAACAGTAAAATAATAGAAGCATATTAAAAAAGTATCCTTTCGACGAGTTTGAACAAATATTACTGTAGTGTGGGTTGGGGGGGGGGTTGGGAGGGGAGGTGGTGGCATATAAGTTGGAGGGGGGGGGGGCTCTTGGCAGATAAACAATTCTTTACCAAAATACATGATCGATAAAACAATACTCTTATATAACATTTGAAAAATGGGATGGGGGTCAGATTTGCATCGAAGGGGGGGGGGGGGGGTGCTTCTACCTCCACCTCTCCTGTTTTATCTTATGCATGGCAATCTTATTCTAGTTTTGATTTGCATTTGAATTGCCTCAAAAATAAAAAAAAACGTTCAAGTTAATTGTTCAAGAATAAGTAGTTCCTACACAGTTCGAAAAATTTATGTACATTTACATCATATATCATGCACATAATTGGAGCGTGACATTCACTGTAATGTTACGTGTCATATTAAATTTCATTTGCAAGGAGATGGTTGGTCATGTAAATTTCATGGCGATGTAACTTTCAAAATTGTCATCCGAGTTTCGTACTATTTTAGGTTTCTTAAGTTTTTATGAATAATAAGACAGCAATTTCTATTGTCACATTTATTCACTAAGTTAATAACATATTTTAATATACACATTTGAATGACAAATCATATGTAGATTGCTTTACACTTTCACTTGCATTGTAGCATAAACCTCACGTTTTCCGATACAAATTGTTTTCTCTTCCGATGCAACATACTTCACCATACTCCGCCCCACGAAAGGTGGCACATTTGCGGTAAACACCATGAATCACACCGCCATTTGATGCCCATATTGGCTGGTTCTCAAAAGATTGCCGCCGCTGCCATTCTCATGCTGCTATTCGCTGCTAGGTACTTACTCCTGGTTCAATCCTTCAGCACGATTTATCTGGATTATCAATACAAAACTATGATTATTATCACTGATTTACTGTAGTCCTTCAAAAGTTACCTGAAACACTTGATGGATTCCATAATATTGCCAATAAATCAGACTTCTGCTTTAGTATCTCGTTTGTGGCGACGACGGGTGTTTGTTTATGTTGGCGCCATATTGGATCTGACGCTAAATCAACTTTACAGCGGCGTCATGTAAAGTTGATTGGATTATTGTAGCAATATGAGATCAATGTTATGAGTGTTGTCGGATAAGCTTCAATTCGATGATTTATAATGGAAATTTAAATGCAAAAGCCGCTTACATGGCTTTAGTTTACATTATATCTTCGATTATGTTTCATTTAATATTCATATTTTCTTTCTGTGTAACTGGGTTAAATACTAGTTACAGCTTCCAGATGTGATGAAAATACATAAATTTGACTAATGTTATGCTAGTCTTACTAGAATACTTCCAAAAAATGCGGAAAAACCAAAAAAATGTTTTTGGCCACCACTTTGCATGGAGCCGCCCCATAGTGCAGTGCACGCATCTACTTCCTTATTTTTGTTAGAAAGATGCGTGTCTTACATGTTTCATTAACCGGACTGCCTCATTAGAACTAAGGCTATCCGAGAAAATGAAGAAATGTTCTACGGGTATGTTCGGAATCATCCCCAAAAGGGCTGAAAGTCTACATAACAAAGCAATAATAATAATCATCCCCAAAACAAAGTTGGTTGCCGACAGCTCAACAACACAAACCCAACAACCTAAGTAACAGAACTGGCTGAATAATATTTTCCTTAAGCTAAAGTTTCCTTGTACAACTCAAATGTTTGCTAGGAAGGTACCTGAAGTTTGCAAAAAGCGGAAATGTTTCGAAACGAGAACCATTAGTGAAGAATCTCTTACGAAAATAAAAACTTGGCCGGGAGCAATATATAAATGACCTAAAAAGTGGATAACTTTGGCAGAGAATTTCCAAATCAATTGGCACAAAAACTTGTTTGAACATCCCAAGTAACAATTCCATCGCTGATTGGTTTTGTTTGATTTTTATTAATGTTTTATTACAGCAATAATTAAAACTCACAGTTTTATGACTGCTTTTATGAAAACCATTAATAAAATGTTTTATAGTATTCTTAAAGATATCCATAAAGACAGATTTTAAGAGTAAACAAAACTTTCCGATATGTAAACCTTCTGACAATCATTATTACCGCAATAAAACTGTTAAAACTCTCAACAGATGGCGATGCGTTCGATTAGTAACGACATCTGTTGGTGGAAAAGCAGAAACTACAACACTGCTAGGTTTATTGCGGTCATCATAAAAGTAAACATGCTTTCGTTTTGTTTTCGCTGATTATGGTCGTCGCCATATTGAAGAATTAGCTTACGTGAATGAAAAATAGTTAATTTTGCTTAAATTAGCAATGAATTAGTAGTTTGCAACCATTTTCATAACATGCTCACATAAATAAACTCTGTCTGCTGAATTTTCTTGTGATTCGGGATAGTTTTACTAAATTCACAAATTGATTTATTTCATTCCAAGATGATAATATTCACTATTTTCGAAGCGCATTAATATTATGATTCTGCAACCCCAATATTCACGGTAAATTCGAATGCCCATAAGCCTACCAGCACAATAACTACTAAAATACTACTTTTAAATAATCGCTTTCTACTTACGAATGATGTTTCCTCCTGAACTTTACGTGCCATCGAAGAAGCTTCTCTGCATCTTGAGCTGTCATAGTTTTTGTTGAAAAACAAAAACAACAACAATCGAGAATGGGAAATATTTCAACTAGGTTTTAAAACGGGTTTATTGCTACTCTTAATGCGGTTTGCAAAACCTCTCCGAGAGTGGTCCACTTAGCCGGAAGATACTCTTAAAGAGGTTATCAAGAGGTTTTGATGTATGATTCAGTTTTATTGCAAGTTTTATAAAATTGGTCATGAAGATCTATTGTAGAGCCGAACAAAACTTAAAATGTTACTTGGGATTGTTTTGTGTTAACTTCAAAAATGAAATTTATATAAATTGGTGTTGGTGATGTTTGTAAGATATGTTCATGAAATTATTAAGCTTAGTGCCAAACACATTTTACATCTACTCCATCGCATTGGTTAACACATTTTGTCCTCCCAATTCTATGGGCCAATGCAATGTGTACACTGAAGTTTTTTTTTACGACGGTAATGGTCCCGCGTAAAAAAAAACCGCGTAAAAAAAACCGCGTTATTTCAAGACCCGTCGTAAAAAAAAACCGCGTTATTTCAAGACCCGTCGTAAAAAAAAACCGCGTTATTTCAAAAAACGTCGTAAAAAAAGTCAAGTCACGTTAGATGTGGTGCTGACTATTTTACGCGTGTTTTTGAAAAAACGCGGATTTTTTTTACGACGGTTTTTGAAATAACGCGGTTTTTTTTTACGACGGGTCTTGAAATAACGCGGTTTTTTTTTAGGACGGACCGCGTAAAAAAAAACGCGTAAAAAAAAACCGCGTAAAAAAAAACCGCGTAAAAAAAAACTTCAGTGTACTGCTTCTCAGTGAAATCAATTTTCCAGGCCCATAACAACATCGAACATGGACTTGGGCCTCGGGAAAAACTAGGTATGCACCAAAACTACATCGAAATCCAACTGCCTTCGGCCTCTTCACGTTTCGTTCCACCCTAATGTCCAACAATTTGTGGTACCGCACCAACAACCGCAACCGGTGCATCATCATCGACCAATCAATCGGACTTACAAACGAACCTCATGCCCAACGGATGGACGCGTTTCTTACAGATGATTTCAAGGTAAGCCACACACCACCACCGCACCGGTTGCACCTTCTTCACTTCTTTGGGTTGCGATGCGATCGCATGCATTGTGAAATGATGAAAATGAGTCTCGCCTCGGAAAAAGGTGTGCGTGTGTGACGCGCGCGCGGTTCACCCAACCGAGGAAGATCCATTTAAATGCAGTTATACCAGTAGATACCTGCTGACTGGCTCTGATCGTGGTGAATCGGAATCAGATGGATCGATGTCAGTCCAGTCAGTATATGTAGAAGATAAACAAACGGTGACGACGGAGCGTTATCCGCTATCAGGACCTTCAACTTACTAGATGGATCCGTTGCGTTGTGACCACGACATAGTTGCATCTGATAGTCTTGAGCTGGCATTGGCTTTGTGAGGTCAGGTTGCTGCATTTTGTTTGAGATGATTATGAAACGTTGCTTCCTCTGAGTCGATGATTGGAACAGATAGATGATGAGTGACAAGTACAAGTATTTAAAAAAAAAAACAAAATTTAGACGATTCATTAGTTTTACTTTTGATAAGTAACGAAAGGTAAACGGAAGGTGATTTGTATCGAAATCCCGACTGGATTTCTATAAGTTTTCACATAAATTTTCATAAAATCTTTTCAGAGATTCTAAGAAAATAGTGACTGAATTCATCAGACAATTTCAACTAAAAACTTTGAAATATATATTTGTAAATGTATTTTAAAGACGTTTTTAGTAAGGGTCGACCAGGTCGATTTTTTTAAACAAAGTCATTTTGATCCCTTTAGCGTCCAAAACATCATTGAATAATTTGAGTGTTTCCATAGAAAGTTATTATTATAAAGAAACAGCAGCATGTACGTATCCACAAAATTCACTTAACAAATCATCGTTTTCCATTTCCCCTCATTTCGGGACAAGAGTCTTGCATTGCATTGGTTCCCCCATCGCGAAACATTTGTTGACCCCATTTCAGCCGGCATGTGGTGTTTCTCGAAACCTCAACCATAGAAACACAAACTTGTACTCGCATCGGAATCTTAGCTAGCTAGCTGCATGAGCTAGACGATGCGATGAGATGGCTTTGGCGATGAATCCCATCAGCAGTATTCAGGGCGTGTCGTCTCTGGTGCGGTGTGATGGTGCCGATTTCATTTCCGTGTGGTTTTGTCGTTGTTTGGCTGGCTGGTGAGATGGGTCTCTGGGAGTTTGGAGTCTTATAGCTTCGTTTTGTAGACGAATGAAATGCTTAGGCTTAACTCTAACTAAAACCAAGCTGAGAAATGGATGGGGAGCTGGAAAGCTATAACAAATTCACCGCGATACTTTAATACTCTGCCTTCATTTTCGAAAATATTATCAGCTAGATGAAAAAAAAACAAATCATACGAATACAATTAGAGCAAGGAAGGTTCACTCTTGAAGATGCTCCGAGGGTTCGAGAAAAAAAGTACATGCGTTACACGCAGGCCTTGATTTCAAAAGGAATCCAGCAAGGACCTTCCCAGGTTATCGCGAATAATGATGTGTAGCAGCTAAGTCAATCAGGTTAGCACAAGCAAATATAGTTAGCATAGGTTAGAATTACAGAAGTTATATCATTTACCCTACAAGATAAGATACGAAATACAGCAGACGTGTATCATGTGTTGTCATGTCTACCAAAAATCTCGATAGCAATATCATATAGTTTTTTTATATCAATAATTCATTATTATCAACAAAAACAAAACCGGAAAGTTAGCAATTATGGGAAAAAAAGTTTCTGTCTTAATTTTAAATTCCCGACAAGAATTTTAAGCAGAGTAATGGAACAACAAGATTGGATAATATAGGATGTGGGATAGACAATACATCGAATGCCAAACGTTGAAAATGATTATCACAAATACCCAAGAAACAGAACTAGCTGAATAACAGTTTCTTACGCTAAAGTTTGCTTAAGAGTGGTTTGTTCAACTCTCGTACAGCTAAAATGTTTATTGGGTAATGAGTTCAATATTCTTTTAAATGAATCACATTCTTTCACTTTCGACGTTTCTTTTTGTCGACGTTTTGGCATTCGATGTTTTATCTTACAACGTTCTGTCATCCATCCCCCCGGAGAATTCGATTAAGAGACATTCACTAGATAGTTTGGTCCATGGAAAAGATTCTGGTTGAATCCAAAGGGAATATAGTTAAAATTTCCAGTGGAACTCTTGAAAGAGATTTACCATTTACTCTGCATGACGAAGCGTTAAACACAGTTAATTTCCTATTTCTTTCGTTGATAAGGAATCCTGTAGAATGTTCAGGTTGCATTTACATGTTCATTTAAATAGCAATAAATTTAACAACACTCCCTCACATTAAAACAAAAATATTACAAATTGGGATATGATCAGGCCAAGTTTGTATCAAACTTTGATAGGGTAAGCTTCTCGAATGAAAACTACATTATAACAAGTATTGGTTTCTATTTTGGAACAAATTTGTTAAAGGTTTTGTGATAATCTTGTAACAAATGTTGTTATGACACATTCTACCATGACGTTACAAAATTTTGACGTCTGCAAAGCTAAAACTATCTAAGATTCTTTCAGAGGTATTGAAATTTTTCACGATTTTCGCAAATGACTACATTATATTTTCAACGTGATAATGAAATCTGAACTAACTTTTCACTTTTTGTTGGTCTATCTTGCCTGTGAATTCAATGAAATATTTTAGGTATGTGCTCCATCATTAATCTCACGCTCCTATTTTCAACCTATTCGAAAACAAGCGATTACGGCACCGATTGATTCCATTCTTTTTGTTTTCATGTGTGCTCATTCCTAACAAAAATTACAAAAATGAGAAACGAAACTAACAACGCTTTGTTTTTCGTAGGATGAAAATGGGAGCCACATGCTTAGTATGTAAGGGAACCAGTACCATATATACAACCCTCCATAAATATGGAATCGCAAATTGCAACACTCATACTGAAAATACACAGCTAGTCGCGTTCGGTAATATTTACCGAAATCTTAACTGCTGAGCTTTCGGTAATGGTTTTTTACCGGAATTCTACCAAATTTCGGTAAAATGTTATCGTTTGTCTGTCAAATTTTAACGAGTTCGGAAACGACATCGAATTTTTCCGGTAGAAAAAATACTCCTTTTGAAAATGCAACTGGTACCCATAAACTTATTGGTTCTGGGTTAACTCTATTGTTCCTCCTAATTTTGGATATTGCAATACTGCCCAGGTAACCTATTAGCAGTTTAAATGGTATTAATTTGGCATCATATGCGCCTTTACAGCAGGCCATTAAATGCTAATCTGCCGTAAATGCGCCATTAGTGCTAATAAAATGCAGTTATGGCAAGATATACGGCTGATTGAATGCTTATCTCTCCTATCCCCCAGTTTGTCAAAAAAAAACAAATATTTCCTCTGCCTATTTTACGGCTTCCTTTTCTCTTCTTTTTTCTCACTCTCCTGCTGTGGAACTTTTGAGGCTTGGGGCACGTCCTGAACTGCTGCTGCTGTTTTTTTTTGCTGATTTCGGCCAAGTTGGGATTCGATCCCTCGATCCTCGGGTTGACGATTGTGCTGAACCGCGCTACAGGGTAACCTATAGAGATAAAGCGCATTAGATTTTTGATATATTTAAGGCATGAGTATAACACCGGCAGTTGCTTCGTTATGCTATGAGCTCGGCAGGTGCTAATAATTAAATCGATCATAGATACCATGGAATTAGTATGCCAGTGCATGTTTTCCTATTCTTCATTACACCAACATTCTACTTTATCGATCTTGTTGCCGTCCTTTGCATGCTTATGTTACATCTGTCAAAGTGACCTGAGACTTGTCAGTAATTTTGAGGTTAGATTCGTTGGTGTAATAAAGCATTGATTTAGTTCGTTATTACATATGATTGACTGGACATGTGAATGATGATGGCTTCTACAGCCGTGGCACGTAAACTAGAAAGTGGAAATGTGTTGTGGTTTTAGCATCACTCATCTCTCTTAGACCAAGCCCACTCATGGGCTCAATCAAGCGTTTTAACGTTAAGTAGAGCCCCGAACAAAGAAGCGAACCGCACCCAGAGTATCTGTACGCACAAATCTCATTACGAGATTGAGAAAAGTTGGCTGTGTGTACATGGAATTTCCTTGAGCTTGAGACTCGCGATGTTGGTGCACATCACATTAGCATTGCGAGTCTCAATGAGACATCTCAATGAGACAAGCTCCAGGAGGGTCTAGTGCAGCTTGTTATTACCCGACGCCGACTTGATACACTCGCTAAACCTTCACTAGGATTACATTTACAGATAATGTTCATCTGGGATTGGGTTGACGTACTCCAGGAGTGGAAAGGATTCTGGTTATAAGTATGCCGGAGGTTGTTTTACGACGGGAAACGTGGTACCTAAGAGGAACAATCCTGGAACGAGCGTCTTTCCAAGTTATGTGAGTACATATGTCCAATGTTCATAATGTTTCGAGAAACTGCATAAGAGTGCTGTAGATACTCGTTTGGTCAGTTCGTGTGCTTGCGATTGGTGATTTTGTGGACGTGTTTTGATTGACCAACGGAGGAATGAAGGGAAATGGTCCTAACGTTCTTCAATTCATAGATTAAAATCGGCGGGTTCCGTCTTCTTTCACTTCACATAAATGTACCATAATTGGTTTGGCAAGTAGAGCCTGGAGCGACTAGAAACGAGAACAGTTTTTGTGTTTCCTCTGTAGCTATTCAGTGTCGCCCCAGTGTCAAATACGGTTTATTCTGGTAAGGATTTGTAAAAAAAAAGTGGGTTCATTATGATCTACACAAGCAAGTTGAACGTGTGCACCCAGTGCCCCAGAGTTGTGTACCTTACATAGTTTCTAATCGATGTAACCAAAACCAATATTCATTGGATCATCAATTAACTCAAGTTTGCGAGCGGTCTGCGAAAGGGTGAGGAGGTTACGAACCACTTCGGTAACCCCCAAAGAAACGTCAAAATCCAAACCACCACCGCCATTACCGCTCATGGATAAATATATTGAATCCCTAGATAATTATCGATCTCGCTATTTCTGCCTTAATTCTAGGATGGGATCAGGTTCACAAGATATCTGGGCCTCTAAAATAATTCCTCTGCAATTCGTTTCAACTGACAAATGTCTCAATGAGACGAGTCTCACGAGACGTCTCATTGAGGCACGCACACACATTTTTTTATGAGCATGCTATGATCTCAAATCACGCAAATTTTCTTGAGATGCATTTCCAAACAGCGCATGGCACACTGTCTCATTCATGTATACATGAGATTTCAGACACTCTGACCGCACCGGTCGCTGCTAAGTAGGGCTCGAAAGCGAAAAGTTTACGTACGGTTCGTAGCAGGGCTTAGAATATAGAGACACGCAAAGTACGGTCTCTATCCGTAGGCTCGTGCGCTCTCTCGCGTTAAGCTCTCTGGGTAGCGTAAAGAGGAGACGAAAGAACATGAGTATGGATTTGTTGCCAGGTAGGGGCATCTGGGGTAATACGCACTGTCGAGGCAAAACGCACCCCCTTTGTTTTTCAGGGATTATCGATTTTAGAGCTTTGAAACCTTATCAGTCTAATAGAACGTCTTAAAAAATGAGCATCTGGAAAATTTTACATTTCTGCGTTACGTAATTAGTGAGAAAAATGAATAAAATTGAAAAGCACGATTCTGATGTAATTTTCCCGATCGTTTGTCGAATGATTTGATGGTGAAAACCTACCAAACATCTAATGCTGTTGTGTTTATTCAATTCATTGAGGGCAATGCTAAGCAGAGGAAAAATAACTTAAACAGTAATCTACGTAAATTATATGTTTTAAACTATTTTATTTTTTGCTATTGATTGGGGAAATATGCACTCCATTGGTTGGGGCAAAACGCACCTATAGAAAACAAGCTGTAATAATATCTATGAGTACTCTGTAAGTAATCGCAAACTAAATTGAGCTATTTTTTGTCTCAAAACCTTATAAAACATGCATTTTGTCTAAGAAGTAAAAAGATTTCTAAACTCAACGGTGCATCTTGCCTCAATGTTGTGGTGCGTCTTGCCCCTTTGTTTGAGTGCATCCTGCCCCATTGTTGTAGTGCATTTTACCCCGAGCAAGGGTGCATACTGCCCCGCATAAACATACGAAGCCGTAATGTTAGTCTTTACAAAAAACGTTATTTTCAAGAGCTGAACTGTATTCAGGCTGAAATTTTGTTTGGTTTCTCTTAGAATGAAAGTATATGCAATGAATACATGCATTAAACCAATAAATTATTGCCTTTTTATATGCATTTGGACGCATCTTCCTTAAATGGTGCGTATTACCCCAGAATCCCCTATATAGTTTCTAGAGAATGATTTTCTTGTTTTGTATACACTGAAATAAATTTTGTTGTCGTTTCCACCGAATCCATGGTAGAATTAAGAACTGTACCAACAATTTTCAACCGAATGCAAAATTCTGTTAATTGTACTGAAACATTGTCAATATTACCATGCGTGTATTACTGTTGACTAAAAACATTCGGTTGACGGTTGAAAATTGTTGGTACAGTTCTTAATTTTACCATTGTTTCGGTGGAAACAACAACAAAATTTATTTCAGTGTAGGTAGGAATTTAGATTGCATCAAATATTTGAAATTTTCAACCAATCAATATCATAGATCGTTACACGAATAACACAACAAATTGTCTGACATAGAATTGTGATAGAGTGACAATACAAACGCAGAAAAATAATAGGTTTAAATTGACAAGCTTTGCTTAAGCATGTTATGAATAAAGTTTTCCCTTCTTCGCCAATTTTAGGATCAAGCATATCGAAAATGTATTGATTTTCTCTTAAAAATAGTTACGATTGCTCATAATCGCACCTTTAGTTTTTGATTCGGCCGATCGTTTCGAAACTAATATTTGAAGAAATGTATAGTGATTCAGTGAGTTTTGCTGTTTTAACATGTACTTGTTTGAGCCGGGTTTTCTACGCAGCAAGTAAAGCTTAGTTTCGCACATTTAGAAAAAACTCGCGAAGTTCGTTCCGACAACTTTCAAAATTATCGTCATCCGACGCAGAATCCGGTGAGAAGATGTGCGTGTTTTCTAACCCGAAAAGAAACTATTTGACGGTAATAAGTGACCACAAGGTTTTCTTTCTTCACTTTCCGGGCTGAGATCCTCCGCTTTGAAAGAGCTGTGCCTCGCGTTTCGTTTTGTCTTGTATATTTCAAAAAGGCAAAAGAGTTTTGGTTTGATTGCTGTTTTTGAAAATGGTGGTCGTCAGTGGGTGGTTTATTAAATATAAATTAAATAAACGAGACATTAGGAAGAAAGTGTGCGAAATGGGTAACTTCACCGTCCACGCATCCTTCCTCCCCTGTAAATTCGAGAAGTTCCTTGCCGAAATAAAATATTCTGTACTCCAAGTATTTCGAAGAATCATCTTTGCGCGTAAATACAACGCAGTAGACCAGGCCGCTTTGATGCATGTGTCATATCTCTGATATGCTGCAAGCATCAGTATTGACAAGAAAAGTAACACGATTGCTTTCCAGGTTGATTCCGCGTATGTATGAGATTAGATAAGAGTAGTTACGATTTTTCAAAGATGCATTGACTGTACCTAACTCAACTCAGATATCATAGAAACACTACAGTTATTTCTTTTTGTAAAAACTAAATCATACCGATTAAAATCTTAAAAAATGTAGTCGAGCTGCCAAGTTTTACCAATTAAAATAGGCGGTGTGCAGGACTGCCATATTGTAGGTTCCTCGTTATAGAAAAAGCAAGGCGTTGCTGCTACATCTCAAAATTTCTGTTATCGTAACATAAACATTGATTCAGTTTGACAACTACATACTTTCAAAAAAAAAAAACATCGAACAACAATCAATCCAAAAGTTAAACCTAGAGTAAATTTATTTAACAGTTGTGAAATATTTGCCGCTCAGTGTCTTAAGTTCAAGTGCTGGACAGTATTTATTGTAAAAAAGATAAAAAAAACGCAAAATTTAAGTGCCCCCTCGGAAAATGGCGCGTTTAATTTAATACGTTTACCAAGAACAAGTAAAACAATGTAATAACGGGTTGCTTTAAGTGCACTCTTCATTGAAGCATTCTTCATGCACTATATAATATCGAATGATTTTTTCGTTCCGCACATAGTACCTAAACATTAGGCTGCGGCTTATTTTTCAAAAGTTGTTGACACCTGGAATTCGTAAGCTCTTCTGGATTAAAATGACACAAAAAAAGAAACCTCTAAGTTTAAGCCAAAACTATTGAGATTTGGGTTGAATTTTCGAATAATAAAAAGGTTTTTTCACATCAAGTACCATAACTTTTTCAATTTTCAACCGATTTTCAAGCTTTTTTTTATAAATTTCTCTTAAATTAAATTTCGAAAGAATTTTTTTTTCCTAAGTCACGCAAAATATGAGTTTTTAAAGATCTAATTTGTTTTTTTTTTTCTATTTACAAACATTTTGAGCTTCAGAGTCCTATAACTTTTTGATCGTTTGACCAATTTCAATTTGTTTAGCTTACTCTTGCAGGTATTTTTATTGCCCAAGATAGCTGTGAATAAACTGTACCTTTAAAATTCGTTTAAAAATGAATAAATACCAAAAACCGTTCAAAAACACGTATTTTATTGGAAAAATCAGAATGTTGGCAAAATTTTAATTGTTTTCATGCTTAGTTTCGAGCTAAAAGTGAAAAATGTATTCTAAATAATCACATAGAAACCTGAAACTACAGTTTTTGGAGTGTTCTGAATCAAAAAATATTTTCATGTCCTAAATGCGAGAAAAAAAAAAATAAAAAAAAATCCTCCAATGTGCTCCATATCCCTCAATATGACGCTAAGTATCTGGTTTAGAGTAAAAAATTGCAAGTAATCGTCAGAAACTCCAATTTTGCATGAAAAAACAAATTTTAAGGCATATTTTGGCAGTTATCATAAAAATGACTACTTTGATGAATAGTTTGTTTGGGACAAAGATAGGCAACAGCAATATCTACAAAAGAAAGCTGAAAAATTTGAAATTGGTCAACCGGTTGAAAAGTTATTGGACTCCAAAATTACTTTTTTTTTGTAAAAAGAAGAACAAAATAAAAAAATTTAACTTTGAGGCGATTGCGTCACCTCTAAATCTCAATATTTTTGGCTCATACTCAGAGGTTTCTCTATTTAGGGTAAAAGGGTATAATGCGCCCCACCGGGGCAAAACGCCCCCCTTCATTTTCTATCGATTCATGCGCTTTTCGCATGCGTGACCGATTCGAAATCTTGAATATTGAAGAATAATTGCCATCAAGCGGATCCGTTAGTTAATTGGTACAGAAAAGCAACAAAAATATCAAAAAGTCTGAAATCGAGGCTTTTGGCGTAATATTTTACCTCTTGTAAACTGACATCATTGTAAACGAAGCTAGCTCTGTTCGCTTGTGTTATTTTGCAACTTTTATACAGTTAAACACTTGTTAAAAGACCCTCCTAGGATAAGCATGAAGTGGAATTATTCCCTGGAACAGTTTTATCACGGAGCTGGAGGTTTTTCTTTTGATGGGGCGTATTGCCCCGTTTGTTTTGATAAGGCAAATTTTGGAACGTTTTCGAAAAACGTTTCAAAGCTTCCACAGCCGCTCCTCCAAAGGCAAAGTATGCATGCAACACTTCACTAACTTTAGGAACAACGATTTGCAGTGGACAATAGATGGAATAAGGTGCAAGTTTTAGATATATTGCCATTTCTGCTTAGGGGGGCATATTATACCTGTTTACCCTATGTTATTTGAATCCAGAAGAGCTTACGAATTACAGGTTTCAACCTGAGACGAGACTCGCGAAGACGGTCTTCTTTTTCTCCACTTTGTTATTTTCTTCTTCTTCCTATCTGTGTTGACATTATGTTTGGTGCTGGTGGTTCAAACACGTACGTGACCGCATCACCTCACATGCAGTGTGATTGAATCCCATTCACGCACAAAATCATGTTGAGGTGAAATTTTGCATCGCCAACAATCGCCAAGCAAAGTAATCATTGGAATACTTTGTTTTCAATTTATTTTTGACAGTACAGAGGAAGAAAATGCTGCTCGGAGTGAATTTTGGCTTCAGAATTTATCTCGGATAGCAATACTTTACTCGTTTTAGGTAACGTAATCAAACGGGCTACAACTGACAGCTCAGTTGGGCTGCACTTGACGTTGCTTTTTGTCCTCTTCGCGAGTCTCGTCTCAGGTTTCAACAACTTTTGAAAAATAAGCCGCAGCCTACTAAACATCAAATAAATAAAACATAATGGTTCCTGAAAAACGGCACATAGGGCACTGCACTGTTTTGATTTTGTATGGGATTTTGACGTTCCTTGGCCTTGTTGTTTACAAAAATTATGTAAGAGGGAAAGAGAAGGAGAGAATTTCATGCAGTGCCCTATATTCGAAAAACAGAGGTAAGCAATCATCATCAAAAATTTTCAACTTTCGTTGAGCAAAACTATTCCTCTATCAAAGTTACGAACTAGAGCACTTTGCTGCGATAAAGCATTCATGTGTGCACAAGTGCTTTCACAAATGTCGATTGAAGACCATTTAGTTATTTTTCGTCTTTTATGGTAGCAAAGAAGCAATCAGCAAGTTTGACAGTTGTCGTGTTTACCAAAATCGAATTCATCCAAAAACAATGGAAATCACGTTATTACTTCAATTTTTCACTGAAAATCTTTTTGCTTACTCACAAAATTGAGAATAATAGATAACTCAATGCTTACTCACAAAATTGAGAATAATAGATAGTTTCAATTGCGGACGAATAAAAACATCAATTTTGCAGGGTCAAAAAGGTGAGTTATCATGTAGTAGGGGAAAGTTATCTAGTGGAAATAGACAGATTTTATAATAGCTCTTGTAGTGACAAAACATGATAGAATAAACTTTTATCGTGACCTCGACAAGTAACTATCGTTCAGCATTCGAACAAGAGAGCCGTTATAAATTTGTTTTTAAAATCACATCATCTTCAACTTTTATTTTTGGATAGAAGGGGTTCTCAAAAGAACCTACAGTGAAGTTCGGAACAAACTTTGTTAAATGCTATATTTAAGCATAACAGCATGTTTGTGACAACTGTTTAAGACTTGTAGAAAAGCTAAAATACTGTCGACATGTTGCTCGAGCCACAATTGAAAGCGCATCCATTGAACGAAAAATGCATGGGAGCTTTACTACTTATGTAGTTTTAAAGGTCCTTTTTTGGCCAGGATTCAACCCTATGTTGTGGTGTTTTGTAGCTTGGCGGGTATCAGCAAAAGAAGGAGTCCAGAAACGATATGATTCACTATTATACACGGTTTAATATTACCTCCGAGAGGCATCAGCCCTCCTGGACGGTCAACGAATTACTACAAAGTATATAGTATATAGATAGCTAAATCATTCTAGTTTTACATAAACAATGGTATTCACATTTGACATATCACTAATGAACTATCGCACAATAGTAGATGTGTAGGTTGTACTTGTGGATTATATTGCTACCACTTCGATCGAGAGTTATCTTCTATTGTTATGAAGTATTTCAATGTGATAGGGCTCTGAGCCGATGCTGCTTTGACGCAACAGTCCTGTTTAAAAATATTAAAATAAGAGAGTTTTAAGAAGTTGAGAACACTTGGCACTTTCACTGATCAAATTATGATAAATTTCCAATCGATTTTCAGATCAATTTCCAATATACCGGTAACGCAGGGCTATTTTTATTTTGCAAAATGGATTCACGTATAAAAAGTTGTGAGCATTTGAATAAAACAAATATATAACGAAAAATTCGATGAAGTAAAGAGATCCCTACGAAGGTTTTCTAGCTCTAAAAGAAATATTACAAGGAAATTTAGTGAAGTTTATAAACTCATAACATTAGAAACATTATAAGTGTACAATAGAAACTCATAAAGGGAATTAAGTTATACCGGGTTGAATTTTTTACCCTTATAGAGGAAAATAAGTCAAATTTATTATACCACACAAAAATTACTAAATGTATTCTTCCTTCAATCTTAATAGGCTCTTATATATCTGATTAGAGATAACTTGAGAACAGAAGTGGAAAATCTTTGGATATCAACACAAAAATTTATTGACATTGATGTAAAAATAATACATTTTTTCGAGAAAATCCAAAAAAGCGTTAATACATGGTAATTTTTTTCAACGTATAAAAAGTACCTATGTTTTAATAGTTTATGAAGCATTTACATATTGTTAGTGTACGTTCAAAATTTCATTCAATTCGGTTCACTCGTTTCCGAGATATGACAGCCCAAAAATGAGTTGTCTAAAAAATAGTGCTTTACCCGACGGGTTCTAACTTTGCGAAACATTATTCAATCCAGCCCAAATTTGTACCGAAGATGCACATATAATAGGTTGACAAACAGTCAAAATTTAAGATTTTTGATGCACTCTATGAAAAGTTACAGCATGTTGATTTTTTTTTGTGGAAGAAAAAAATTTGCCTATTCCAAACATTTTGGCCACCCCCTGTATATCATGTAATAATCTTGAAAAGAGAAAATAAAAACTGGAATATTGATTTGCTTAACGCATAATAGTTATTTATGTAACGAGTTGCAAAAAGTTGAGTTTTTCAGCACGAGTTGTACATTTATCCAACGAGGCTTGCCGAGTTGGATAAATACAAAGAGTGCTGAAAAAATCGAGTTTTGCAACGAGTTCCATACAAAGTTTTATGCAATGTTTTTTTTTTTTCATAATGCAACCCATTTTAGTTGCATAATGTTCATAATGCAACTCAAATGGGTTGCATTATAAACATTATACAACTATTTTTTCATTATGCAACTCAATTCAGTTGCGTAATGAACCAGTTCGGAAAAATTGGCCATTATGATATCAAAATGAGTTATATAAAATATAAGTTATGATACTGAATTGCATAAAAACATTTATTATTCAACTCAAATAAGTTGATGTGGCATTATCGATCACGTTCGAACAATTTTACCAAGCATTTTTGTTACTCAAGCCCAGAACAGAATTCAGGTTTTCATAGGCATATCGTATACATATTTGATAAAGAAGATGAGTATTAATTAAGGCTGATACAAATTTGATTTTGACTTTTTGTCTCCCCCCTCTATTTTTTTTTGGCTGAAATTTGCATTTTGAGGGGGCAGATAAAAACAATATTTACCAAAATATCGGGTCTTGCTAAAAATTCTTTGTTTTGAATATTTTTTAAATTAAATGCTTTATTATTTTTATCCCCCCTCCTCGACCAGTCAAAGAGTGGTGGGACAAAAAGTGAAATAAATATTTGTATCGGCTTTGTATAACTTATAAAACCAATCCATCATGTCCATGCAGTTACAAAAGAGTGTCAACAGCGCAGGTTTTTGGTTGACATGACGAGTCATTTTCAAGTTATTCTGCCTTTGAGTTAGAATTAAATGAATGTAGCTCCTATACAACCAAAAACCTGCGCTGTCGACACTCCTTGGTGACTTGTGTGCTGATTGGGCATTAATTATCTTAGGAGATTATCTTAGAAGATGGCTTAGTTTTACGCAACGAATTATCAAAAAAAAAAAGAGATAGGTATAATTTTATGAACAAACCATTTTAAATTTCTATGCATTTACCGTGAAGCACCGTAATCCGGGGTCAAATTGATCACATTAAAACAACTTTTGCGGATAACATCAGTGGTCATACAAATATTGCCAAAAGAGTTTCTGTAAAACCAGTACCCAGAGGATCTCCATGAAACCATGTGACAGAATTTTGTTCAACAAAATCAAACTTTAAGTTAAATAACTCCAAATATCAAAAAATTGGAAGTGCCACTTTGGGGCGAAATTAATCAGTATACAATTAAGCATCGGTTGGAAAGGAAAATTCCCTTCTTCGCTTAGTTTTGCGCTTCCTAAACCGAATAAAGCGTTTAAAATCTTACAACTAGTGAGTTTAATACTTCAAATGCAAAATTAAATTTTGAAATTTCCCCTTAAACGCCTGAACGCCTAAAATAAGTGATTTTTGTCACAATAAATTACTATTTCATCATAAAATGAACTTTTGTTTTAACTATTTCATGCTCTCATCAGCTACATAACTTCCCAAACAAGGCTCCAAAAAATGTTAAAGCAGATAATTTACGGGAAGTCCTATTAGCAATCGATTGTTTAGTAGCAATGATTTCAGCTAAATGAGAAATACATTGTAAATTCCTAAACAAATAAAGCAAAACTATTGTTTTATAAAAAAAATAAAGTCTTCACTCATCCTTAGACATCTAAGTTTAAGATCATTACGACGTTTAAGAGTTCCTAGTAGAATGATCAATTTGACCCCGGTTTACGGTATCTACCAAAAATCTTCCTTGCAATTTTGCCTGAAATCCTCCATTAGTTCGGTAATAATCCCGTTGGAAATGTACTACAGATCTCCCAAAATTATAAGGATTTTTATTTTTTTTTTATTTTTGTGTATTTTAACTAGTTGCTAATTCTACACTCAAAAATTATAAGGAGAGAAATACAAGGAAATCAGAAATTTATTGAAATTCTCCGTGCGTGAATGTTCCAGTTATTAATTAGAAGTCTGGCACGGAATTTGTAATATACCAATACACATCGTTTGAGGATCTTGCCATTAATCTTGTTAGGCAATTTGCATTATATCTCCAAAAGAGTAATGCGTAAAAATATGATGTTCATTGATATAAATTTTACCATCCTCTTTACACTAATACTGTTTATCATCCATCATCCATCGTGCGTGTTCACGAGAAAAATAGATTTTTTTGGAGACAAACTTACATCTTTCCAATGCCGTCTATTCTATATGAAAAATAAAGTCTATGCTGTCGGTTGACATACTGTCTTCGAGAGGGAAATCGAGCCAACACTTCCGAGCAAAATGCATCAAAATGCTGGGAACCACAATCTACAGGCTCTTGAAAGACAACTTTAATCAATACGTTCATCTGAGTCAATTGGAATATATGATTTCTCTAAGGATCATTTTTACTTTTTATGTACAGTACACGTACCATGATATAAACTCATGGAGCAATAGGGGAGATTTAAGATACTTGATCCCTTGGGAGACTTGTTCCCCCCATATTTGCTCGGAATCAAAAACATTTTTCTTCTAGCATAATTTTTCCAAAACTACTCCTGGACAAACGACTATGTTTTGGCTGCAAGTGATACCGATTGCACATTGCATTATTTTTAACGGCTGGTGGTTTGTTTTCAACCCTTCAGAAATCTTTTAGGCGATTCCGAAAAATCTCAATAACTTTGTGAAAATTGAACCAAATCGTGTCAAAATTTCACAGCACATAGTTTGAATAAAATACTTTCAAACTTATTTATCCAAATAAGGCTGTTGTTAACATATTTTCATTAATTCAGCTTAGTATACACAACAGTGACATGGGGAGACTTGATCCCTCGAGGATTACACACACATCATACATGTGAAAAATAAAACTCTATCCGGAAGCCTCTATTTACTTGGAATTCTAGTCTATTCAACCATAAAATGTGTCAGATTTATTATAACTTTAGTACAAACCAAGAAAAGGGGGATCAAGTCTCCCCATTTTGAAAATACGGCATATCCTTAAAAATTTAAGGAAATCTTGCAATTTCAAACACTCCATATTCACCGAAAATACAAGAAAACACGAAAAGAAAATAAATGGAAAGACTCTGGAATTGTTTTCCCTTTAAATAAACCATGTGTTCAAAGGGGGATCAAGTTTCACCCATTTTTGAAAAATACATCATAAAACATGCCTCCATAAAAACACAGTTAAAACTTTTACAATAATTTAAAGCCCTTCTGTTGTGTATTAACTTGCAATAGATGTTTACCTGTCATTTTGTACGGAAACCGGATCTAGTTTTTTGTTTTTTCTTAAAATTTCAGGTAAATTAAGAAAAAGGGATCAAGTCTCCCCAGTCTCCCCTAGGGTCGTTACTGGTACGATTCCAGTGGAACAATTACATGTTTAAGTCTCAATTGAGAAAGGCAAATGCTCCAGAACTAAAAAAGCACATTTTCAAAAAATGATCCACAAATCGAAGAAAATAAGAACTTCCGATTGTTTATTTAGTCAATTATTACAATCAGGTGGTTTTGTTCGCTTTTTCGTCACAGTTTTGGATAATATGCAATTCTCATTGGAGCCTTAATCGTAACAAGAATATAAAAAAGCAAGTATAAAATCTCACCAATCATCAAACACTTAATAACACTTAATAGTCCATTTTACTTCACAATGCTCAACCAACTGATGAACTTCACAACTAGAGAAAAAGTACTTTCTGAATAGTTCTGTAGTTATCGATTACATCAAGTTTGTGCCTTTTCGCTTCCGTCTTGCATTCAAGTCTCTTGATTTGGCATAACATATTTTAAAACAATTTTAAACCACAACTTAACATATACGTCAATTCATATTACTAATGCAGTCTGAATCATTGTACTTTACGGATATTGCCAATTCGATAAAGTAATATGAAAAGTATTTCGGAATCATCTCACAACAAGTCTCGATGATGCATGATGATTCACTAAAAGACCATTATTTCTCCTAGTGTCACCGTGACGCAGCTTCCAAGTTGTGTAACATTTGCTTACATACATCAGATTTCTCATACCGCACAGCTACCGAATATGATAGGCAATAAATTGGAATGTTTTTCACTCCTCAGCAAGATAGCCGCGGCCGGTTACTCATTGCGCGATTGAAATTCCTTCGTCATCACCACCAACAACACGGCGAACGACGATGGACGCCGCGCCGTGGACAGACACACAGGTAAGTCCGAGATTCATTAGGTCATGTCAATTCCGCATAAACTAACCTAGCCCAAGCACCACCACCGCACAGCAGAACGAACGGCAGGCAATAGAATATACTTGCATAATGAAGGGTGGTCGTCGGTCGGTAGTAGCAGAGCAGGTTGACGGCGACTACGGTCGTCAGTCAGTCGATCGATCAATCGACCAATCGGTCGACTCAGTTCGGCGACCTTTTCAGGCAAGGAGGTGTGCTGCCGGCCGCGTGCTGCCTTAACCGCTTCAACAGGTGTTTCGTCCGGCTGAGGGGCGAGGTCAGGTCAAAATCCTAAATCACTTGTCACGGGTGCTGGTCGGACAGTTCGGTGCAAATTTGAGTTTGAGCGTTTGGGTGTCACACTAGTACAAGCGAGTAGCATCCCCGAGAAACATTTACATGGGTGTGATTCGAGGTTATTCTGAGTGGAAGCCGGTTTATGTTAGTTTGAGGTTAGTCGCGGGTGGAAAAATGGAAGCGTTAGTAAATTTGGGGTGTTTCCAACGTGAGGAAAGGGGTTAGACACGATGGTTACGAAGGTCAACTCTGATACTCACTGGGACTCTATGGATAGACTAATACTGAAAGAGGGATCCTCTACTAGGCCGAAAGTCAATCGATCCAACAGGTAGAAGAAACAGGCGTTGAAAATTTGGGGAAACCACAGAAATATTTTTCGGGGATGTCCAAATTTAGCCTATTTATGTACAAGATGTTGTCGGGCGGTTTAACTCCAGCATCGGTTGGCAACACTTGTATCCAGGAAGTTTTCTCGTCACAATTTATCACTTTTCACTTTCGGTTGTTTACGGGTAGCTTATCATTCATGCATAACACACATAAATATCTATCGATCCATTCGATCTAGATCACTGTTGTCACACGGTTCACACTGGTTAGTTGTTTTGCTCTCATTAGGTTCACCTCAATACATTTTAATTTTTCTCATTCTCTTTCACCAATTTCACCACTTTTCTCTCATCGCACCGCTTTGCCGTAAGCGCAGGATCCACCAATCGAAAGGTGCGGGGTGCGGTTCTTAATCAGATCACTGCTCGTGTACGTTTTTTTTTTTCTATTTTCACTCACAGCCTACGGCTCTCTCTCACGGCTCTGTCGGCGATTCCTCTTTGCACGATCTTTCTTCTTTGCTCTCTGTGCGCAAATCTAATTAACACATATCCCCACGGAAGCGCAGCACGTCGGACAGCTTTGACACAATTAAATGTAAATCGCAGCAATGGCGTGTAGTCTCAGTATTTTTAATATCCGGGTCATCTGCATTCATAAATGCATTACCAACGACACACTGCTGGTTCTGCCGCCACTGCCGTAGTTGTTGTCATTATTGGGTTCTTCGTTTTGACACTGCCTTCGGTTTTTATTTTCGCTCACCCTATGTGTCACTTATGCGCCGTGTCGGAAAGGTAGCGAATTCAAAATATGTGTTTCACACGCAACGTACCAGCCCTGTTGGGATACCGCACACTACACACTACGCAGCATGGAAACTTTCTTCCACTTCTCTCAATTTCTCTCCCGATACGAGCCGCGACTGGCTCTCAATGAATGAAAATCACGATCAAGGCTGATCAACGGCTGCTTCCACTAATCCAACCCGTGATGACGTCGCTGCGTGCTGAGCTGAGAGACTCCGGTTCCACTCGTTCGACTAAAATCTAGGTCAACCAACTAGAGTGAGATAGTTTTCAAGTTTTCTTCCACCACTGCGACTTGACACCTTTCCATAGAGCTTTTTCTTCTACACACATCAATCGTTTCACCACTCGGAAATTATCCAAGTTCTCGCTCCACTTGCGGTTACTCAGATGTTTATTCTACTGATCAACACCTGCCGAATTCTGTATTGACCTACTAAATCTTCCTGAGCATTCCTGAAATCACTGCCCACTGCCACTTCGTATCTTCACTCCTCACTGAGGTCAGTATCTTTTTATCAAAACCTCCGGAATCTTATCGATCTCACTTCACTGGGTCAATCTCGACTCCACAGCTCCAACTATCCCATTCTTCACGGGTCGCACCTCGCACATGAACAGGTTCCAAAGTAGGTCAACGGAAAACTGGGTTACTTCAAGCTGCTGCGAACCGTTCTCCACACACAATCCAAGTTTTCTTCGATCGATCGCACCCAAATCTCAATCCACTGCCGGGGCTAACCACCCCATAGAATCCTTCAGGAATTCAGGACCTCGCGCACCCCCCGCTTAATCCAGACCACACGCTCACGTTACGCGGAAGGAGCAGGCTACGACTCGGGCAGGCCACGCGGACGTCGTCTAGCAACACTGGGCGCGCGCGCACAAACGCATAGAGCAACGATCGACAACAAACTGGCTGACAGACCCACAAAACTATGATCATCAACCTCCGTTCCTCCGCCCGGCTGCTACTCTCTCTTGCATTCTCGTTCGATCGAACCAATACCCGCCCGCAAGGCGAAGAACCGGCGCAGTCGGTCGGTCGGTCTGGGGGTCTCTGTGTTTACTCTTTCTCACTCTCTTTTACCGCGCGAGTCGATCGGTCTCTCACCCTGAACTTCAGATTCCATCCAGCCATCCAGCATTGGCAAAAGCTTCCACGTTCCACGCAAGCGAAGCGGCACAGGAAGCAGAGGGAACAGCGCAAGAGCGCGGCGATCAGTGTCGAGCGAGAGCGAACCCGCGCACGCACGCCAAGAGAGTCTTCCGAAGAAATGGCTTTCTTCTTTCTCCGGGCTGCTGCTGCCGGATGGGTTCGTGTCTGCATGTTGGCGGAGCTTCGAGTTAACATCTCTCCCGGGCGGGAGCGCTGGGTCTGGGTGGATGGGGCTGCTGTGGGTTGCGAGCGCTAGCGGTGTTCAGGGGGTGGTGGGAACTGGGCAGCCGCAGCAAACCAGATTCATGCAATAATGTGCGCAAGCTGAATCGGCTCGGGCTGTGTGGAGCGGATGGTTTTTGTGTTCGGGTGTGCGGGAATGAGAGTGACTTGCTCATATAATACTGTTTGTTTTCTTTTGGAGTGAATTATGTGGGACAAACATGAACATACATATTATCTAAAGTCTAAAAATCAGTTGACAGAGTTTGAACATAATCAATTTCTATTCCATAATTCAATGCAAAACTAATCGATGGACTGGAAGCAATTTTGTAAACAGAAAAATGTAGAGTTTGAGATTGATTCACACATGGCATGGGATTTTCTTCCGGACTACCACCGGTATTTACATCAACAGTTTTAACAAGAATTTCTTCAGGATTTCCTGTGGAAGTTCTTCCACGAGATTCTGTTAAGAAATCCAACAACATTAACGTAAACGTTTAACGATATTGTCTTAAGAAAATACGTTCAATTCAATCGAGAACTCCTTAAGAAGTTTCTCCACTAGTACCTCCGAAATCTGCCACAAGACTACACCCGAGAATTCCACCAAAATTTCTTCCAAAATATGTTCAAAAAAACCGCCAGAGATTAGGAAGGATTTATAAAGAATGTCTCCCGGGAATTTTCCCAAGAAGTTTTTTATTAGCTTCTTTGGGAATACCACAGACAGTGTGTTCAGCAATTCACCAACTTTTCAGGATTTTTTTCATCGGTATTTTCTTGTTCAATTTGTAATTTCTAAAAGGTTTCTGTAGGATCTATAACATGGATTCCCTAAGAAAAGAATTGAACTAGTGATTTCAGATTTAGAACTCATACAAGGAATTTCTACGATTTTGTGTCAAGCTACATTCTCGACCCGATTTTGTCACCCTCTAAGACTTGATAGGTAGAAAAACAGTCCACAATAGTAGAATTGGATTGTTGATACCTTTACTTTTTGTTTAACTTCTCCATCTTGATATTACGACATTAAGAGAATCGCAGATTCCCAGAAAAAAAATCATGCGGCATTCCGGAAATACCGCTGAATGGCTGCCAAAAGGAAGCCCTGGACAAAACCGAACAAAAAATCGGAAGAAAAAACTCCTGAATCCGGAGAATTTAAAAAAAAATCTGGACTCTGGCAGAGTCTGACAAGATGCCTGATAGAACCACATGAGTAGCTTGTGCTGGAATCCTTTAAAAAAAACCTGAGAATATCCGTTAAGAAAGAAATATCCTGAGTATTCAGGAGAGATTTCTGGATAAATCAAGGAAAACCTCGGGAGGAACAAAAGGAGTGATCCTTGGACGAATCGTGTAAAAAAATCCTGTTGGATTTCCGAGATTATCTTTCAAGATAACTCAGGAGATATTCTAAAAGCAATCTGTGTGACAGTAGATTTATTTTGTCATATTGAACAGTGTACAACGACGCATAGCACATCAAGCAATCTAGTAGGCGTCACGTATCATAGTCACCCGTGTCGTATTTCCTCGTGCAGCAATGTCAAAGTACAAAGCAGTAGTGCATTCCCGCAGCTCCCGCTTGCTCGCAATAAACCTAAAGCGCACAGATTCCTTGAAAGAACCCCTTGAGGAATCTCAAATTTAATCTGTGTAGGATACTTCAGAAGGAATAATGGAAAAAATACGAGAAGAATCTACTGAGGAGCGAGCCTCCAAAATAAACGAATAAGTGATGAAAATCTGCTTAGGTTCCCTGAAAAACACCCTTGCAAAAAATTCCAGGATTAACACCGCTAGAACTTCAGAATGTCTTGAAAGCATTCAAGAGAATTCCTGGAGAAAATGCTAGAAAAAACTTGTATGTATCCCTGTAGAAATACCAAGAGGAATGCTAAAAAAAAAGTACCGAGAAAAAAACCTTCAATAAATCTCGATAAGAATACCCAAAGAAGGAGGAGGATTCTCGAGATAACTTACGAAAAGAATCCGTAATGCATCCAGGTGATATCGTGGAAGAAATTCCATAAATTTATTTATTTATTTATTTATTTATTTATTTATTTATTTATTTATTTATTTATTTATTTATTTATTTATTTATTTATTTATTTATTTATTTTTTTTTTTGGATGTTCGAGGGTTCGACTGTTTGGATGTAACGATTGGTGGGAGTTCGGCTTTGCAGTCTAAAGTTCTCTAGAACGACCGTTTAGGATTCGTCCCTACGTTTCGGCAATTGTTGGTGCCTTCTTCAGGGGAACTGGGAGGGTTTATTTTAAATGTTGTTTTGTACAATAACTTAGAATCTATACCTACAAATCATGAATATCGTTCACCGTCTAATGTCTTTGCTAATAGTGTTGTCGTGTTATGTTGTGGTAGGTTGTACATATGCTGTGTAATTTTGGAATTTTTAGTGATTATGGTTAATATTATTTTTGGCTATTGACTTACATTCGTTTTTGTGTTAAATTTGTCCATTTACTAAATTTAATCACTGTTTTAATTTTTGCACTTTTGGATGGAGTAGCTATTTTCTTTAACTGTAGGGTTATTTTTACTAGGATAGGTTGTGTGTATGGTTTGAGTCTTGACTATTTTCATGGTTATGCGTTATTGTTGTGGAATTATAGGTTCGAGATTTGATTGTGTGTAAAATAGCTGCGTACGTTGAATTCAGTCCTTGTGTGTCTACTCTTCTGTTTACGGTGTTTTGGGTATTGTAGATGTGGCACATCTCTAAAAAGCCTAATGTGTTTGTGTTGGTACTTCTGTCTATAATTTTAGTCTTATCGAGATTAAATTTGTGTTGGTAGTCGATACTGTGTTCCATTAAGACTGTTTCCAAAAGTGCAAAAATTAAAACAGTGATTATATTTAGTAAATGGACAAATTTAACACAAAAACGAATGTAAGTCAATAGCCAAAAATAATAATAACCATAATCACTACCCAGGTAACCACTAAGCATTTGAATAAGCCGTACATCAGCCCGTATTATGCATTCGAACTGCTTGTTGCCCTACATAAGCAGTTCGAATGCATAACTGCCTTGAGTTAGCATAAGCTGTGCTACTAAAAAGCTTTTGGCTGTTATTTAGCATTTCAACTGCTTGAGGTGTTTTCACTTGGAAGCAACCAGAATGCTTTTCAACTGCTCTTTAAATGCTAAGAGCAAAAAGGTTGGGAGATATGTTATGCATTTGACAACACATATTGTCTCTCTCTTACAGAGCCTATGCTCCTGTTTACAAATTTATGCATTTGATTTGTTTCTTCATTTCCCCCTACTCATCCAAAATCCCCACAGAAAACATTACTGCAGCTGGGTTGGATTGATCATCAATTACACTAGTTTACAGCATTTTTGAACTTGGTAAGCTGATGATCATTTTTAGTGTAGAATCATGCCCTGAGTTCGAAAACGCGAAGGAAAAAAATTACAGTAGAGCGGAAATTTTTCCGACTTTCCATACAAGGTTGATGATTTGAAATCGATTTTTGTTCTATTTTTAAGCAAAGTCGCTCACTTCAAACATCTCATTCTCCGTAATCAATGCTCCGATTGAGCTGAAATTTTTACTGTAACTCGCCTACATATGATATGTCAAATAAACGTCGAGAAAGAATTTTTAAATTGGTTTTTTCTTACTGAAAAAAATACATTTCTTCAAAAATTTTTGGGAATTTTGCTAAAATTTAAGGAGATCGTCCCTAAAACACACCAATATCTTGAATTTCATCAATCTGACGCAAAACCTGCATTCAGATGATCGAATGGTATTGTACTCAGCTTTTAATTTATGGAAAAAGATTTAAAATTGGTTGAAAAAAACGCAATATATTTGAATTTTAGTAAATTACATATTTTGAAAAGTTGTAAAACTCGATATTCAGCTAAAACTCAAAAACTGTTCTACTTAAAATTTTTTGAAGGTCGGTTTCGAAATCAGCGCTAAATTGTGCTTCAAAAATTTTGGTCGTAGACAGAAGTTCACGACTTTCGTTTTATTTTGTAAACTAGTGTTATCATTTCGTCGGAAAATGTGTGCCGAATAGGTGGATACTTTGGGAAGAGAGCATCATATTTCACAGATAAAAGGGTAATGCTCTAACACAATGAAATATATCTTTGAAAACAAGTTTTGGATGTTGGAACTGCAGCTGTTTTCAATCATTCTTTATATTGGCGGTAAAACCAACTCACGCCACCGGAACAGCTGTAGCATCGTGGATCAGGAGCAACAGAATCCGAAGCAGATATGATTGATCAATCTCCGGATCGTAAGTTCAAACCCACATCACAACAAAAATGAGCAAATAAGTACCACCTAGCACCAGCTGGAATATGGAAGGACGATGAAGCGGGGAAGCACGCTCAGAGTACGAGAGGCAGACGTCAATCTATTTTTATTTTTTTTTTTTGGTCGACGAGGCGTTACGCTTCTTTGACATTCCGTCACGACGTTCCTGAAGGGGTAGCACTAAGACAGCCCGTTATTTTGCCAAAACCTGCTGTGAGGTAGCACTATAGGCGCATATACGGCTAATTGGCATTTAACACCTTGTCGTAAAGGCTACTATAATGCTGAAGGAATGCTATTTTAAATGCTTACTGGTTACTTGGGTAAAAATTCCAAAATTACACAGCATATGTACAACCTACCACAACATAACACGACAACACTATTGGCAAAGACATTAGACGGTGAACGATATTCATGATTTGTAAGTATAGATTCTAAGTTATTGTACAAAACAACATTTAAAATAAACCCTCCCCCCTCCCAGTTCCCCTGAAGAAGGAACCAACAATTGCCGAAACGTAGGGACGAATCCTAAACGGTCGTTCTAGAGAACTTAAGACTGCAAAGCCGAACTCTCACCAATTTTTATTTATTTATGAATCCAGAGGAAAGATGGTCAGTTATAGTAGAAGCGGTAAACACGAGTGTATTCAGCAAAACTATGCAGAGGGAAACGTGTTCGATTAGTCCGTCCGGAACTTTTGATAATGGAAATTTTCTTGACTTTCTTGGACTCAGGGTATCTTTCGTACCTGACACACGTTTTTCACATGCAAAAAAGTCATTGGCGAAGGAATCACTCAGTAAAAAACTGAGGAAGTTCTCATAGAACATCGAAGAGCAGACTTTGTACCAGTGAAGACGTTATGCCAAGAAGCTGAAAAAGAACATGCGAAGGGAACTCAGGAGGAATTTATGCAGGAATCACTGATGAAAACTTTGCAAAATTTCTTTGCAAATCGCGGCGATCGAACAATTGGTACCATCAAAATTTATTTGAGAAATCTTTAGAGGAATCTCTGCAGATTAAAGAATCATTTATGTTATGGGGAGTGCCCGTAAATTACGTCACGCTTTCAGGTAGAGTAATACCACTGGCTCTGTTTTATCATTCCAAAATTCATCAGGGGCTGATAAAATCGGGATATTACTGTATTCAACATGCACAAAAGGAGCTGCTGATGCTGGCAATCCACTTTTTCTTGATCCAAAAAAAAAAACTGAAATCTTCGAAATAACTCACCCACGTTTTACATATCGATTTCCATTAATTTTTGATGCTAGAGAGCATTGTCTGGCCTGAAGTTGACATTAATTACAATTTATATTTCACTCAAGATTTTTACGTGCCACCTGTCTATATTTATCCATGAGGTCTTTATTCCACTTCATAACAATGAAAAATGGTATATGGCACAGCATACGGCGGTTTCTACATAAATTTGTTCCAGAGCTCCTCTAGGAGTTTCTTGTGGGATTCCTAGGCCTTGATCTTGATCTTGATCTTATTACGGCCGGGGTTTTTTAGGGTTCCTTCAGAATCTTCATCTGCGATTCCTCATTTCTTCTGCGCTTCCCAAAAGGTTTCATCTGAGATTCGCCCAAGAACTCCTGGTGGAGGAAAACCAGGAGGAACTTGCTGGAGTATTTTCTCAAAGAAATCCTGTAGGAACTTCATGAGGAATGCTATATATAAGAACTGCAGGAGGAATTTTTCAACATACTCTACAATGAACTATTGGAAGATGTCCATTAGAAACATATGAACGAATTCAAGAATGAGCTTCTGGAGGAATTCCAAACGGAACTCTTGGGGAAAATAAAAAAAAGAGATCCCAGATGAATCCTGGAAAGAGTTCCTGAAGAAATTCCGGAAGAAAAATTCTTAAAGAATTCCAGAAGAACTTCCGGGTGAAACATCTTATGACCGCGGGAGCACTCGTCGTCCCAGACGGGGACTAACCTAAGCCCCAAGCAGCTGGTCTGAGCCTCGGCCGCTTCCGGGGTGGGCACTCAAGGCCTTCTTTTGGTCTCCCGGGTCCCAGGGCGTTTAGTAGAGGGGGAGTTTCGGACGGTGTTGAACCTATAACAACTACAGGGAAATTTACCTTCAATCTTGTATTCGGCTGATCCAGGTGCTGATACATGGGGTGTTTCACAATTGTCAAGGCGGTCTGCGAGCGGTCGGGGTACTGGTGAAGGGTGTCTTCGGCACGACCAGGGAGCGACCTTCAGGAGCGTCACAGGCGTGCGGTCGTAGATAGCTTGTTGCGTCGCAGCTGAGCGACTAATGCGTTGTCGGTGTGGTCGCTTGAATGCGACCAGAAAGCTGCCAGAGCGTCAGTTGAGGGCCCGCACTAAACACGCCCGGTAACGGCAGGGGCGTGGCCGTGGAATTCCGGGGGGGGGATTGGGGAGTCGTCGTTGAGCAGAGGGGCTTTGCCGGAACCGAAAATGCCGGCAGTACCGGCAGCTGGCTCGTGGTAGCCTGACCACGGTGTTTGATTGTAGAGTTTGTGACGCCGCCGGATAGCGACACTGTATTTCTCGAGAGCGTCTCGGATACGGCCGGCAAGCAGCGCCGATGGAGGGTAAGCGGCACGCGACCGGTCGGAGCATGGGCGTCGAGTAGCTGCTGCGCGGCAGGAGAGCGGTCACGAGGGTATACGTATCACGTAGCTGTCCACTACCGCTGTTGCGTTGGCGGTCGGCGACGTTTGGTCGTAGAATGTTATTCCCTTCCCCCCCAAGGGGGGGGGGGGGGCGAGTGCGATGTAACGATAATAGTGGCGTATTCGCTGTGCGCCCGAACTAACCGACGATCCCACTTTCGCGAGGTTGTCTCTTCGGCGGCTGTTATACGACTCTCTTTTTTTTTGTTTTCTTCACCCAGTCCTTCGTTATCGTTCATCATCTGGCGTTCCACATATCCGCTATAGCATCGCAGCCAACTTCAGTTATTGTGTTTTCCACCGCAGATATGCGTTTTCACCCAGTTATCAGAAACTTGCGTTTGTTTTAAATCAACCGTTTGAGCCTAACTCGTATAAACTGTTTCCCTAATTTCACACACCGTAAAGAACTAAACAAATTTGTTACCGTTCGGTAACACGGGCAAGAAGGAAATCCTGGAGGAATCTCGCATTAATTTCGTGGAAGGAATCCCAGACAGAATTTGGGAAGGAGTTTTTGTAACAATCTTGGAAAAAAATCCTAGAATCCCATAAGGAATCCTGAAAGGAGTTCCTGAAGTAGCCTTTTAAGAATCCCAGAAAGAATCCTAGAGAGAATTACAGCAGGAAATCTTGGAATTAATTGCTAGAGAAATTTCGGTAGAAATTTCGAAGGAATTCAAAAACTCCTGAAGTAATCTCAGGAGGTATTTCTTATGAAATTCCAGTAAAATTCTCTGAAAGAATCTCGGGAGTACATCCTGGAGGAATCCTGGCAAGAGTTTTTCAGGTAATGCCAGACGGAACCTCTTTAGGAATCCCGGAAAAATCTCACCAAGGACTCCTGGAATCCTACAAGAGCCCTGTAACAAATCCGTATAAAACCCGCAAAGAAGCTCTTGGAGGAATCTCAGATAGAACTCCTGCGGAATCCCAGAAGGACCGTGCCGTCATCGAGCCATAAATCAGAACACTTTCACATGCACACGAAACACACAAAAAAAACCTTCCACATTCTGAATCAAATCAAACCACTCATGAAAATCTGGCGAAATTTTCCCAAGGGAACGTCCATAAATTACACCACGCTTTAAGGGAGTGGGGGGAGGTGGGTTTCAGCAAAGTGTGACGACCCTTACAACAAATTAGAGGCCCACACAAAAAAAATGTGACTTAGGGGAGAGGGGGTAGAGAATGGTCGATTTTTGCGTGACGTAATTTATGGACGTTCCCCAAGTGTCAAAGCTGATGTAATGTTTCTTAGTCAAAATCGTAAACCAGGCCATGAAATGTCACTTTATCATAGCAACTGCCGTATGCCGTGCCCTAGAGAGCACTGCATTGTTTTGATTTTCTATGGGATTTTGACGTTTCTTGGCCTTGTTCTTTACAAAATGTAAGAGTGAAAGAGAAGGAGAAAATGTGATGTAGTGCCCTACTGACGTGAGCGCCATTCTTCTTCTTTTGATATATATATCTGGTAGAATAATAACACTGTGGTATGTCTGCTATTCTTCATTACACTAACAAAGCTATCCCTAAATTCTACGACCGATCCTAGAAGACCGTGCAATTATATTGAATTCAATACAGCTTTAGTTTGAGTTTTGATCTGTAACTGATCGGTGTTGTTTCTACAGGTGCTGTAGTCGAGTTTCGAAGACGTAATTCGAATAACTCAATAACTCAAAAACGAGTAGAGATATCGCAAATCTAAGCACATTTTAGGGTCCTAAAATCACCGGTTTTAGTAGAATGGCGTATTTTTTCGTCGAAAAAAATTTCATGTTTTTTTTTGGTCCCACACCATTTTTGACAACTTTAGGCCCCTTGGGAAACCACTTAGCCTTAAGATATGGACTTCAAATTTTGACACGATCATTTCTTAGCTTAAACGATCATATAACATTTCTAATTTTTGCAAAATAAGGGACGGCCTAATGGGTATAGTGGTTCACATACCGGGTAAATCAACATACATTTGTCCTACCCACGCAATTGGACATGGTCGCGCCTCTGCCCGCATCATTGAGAAACAAAAAAAAAGGAAATAAACCTCCGATTTACCCAAATTTTGCGGCAGGTGCCTTTGTGCCTGCATATAGTAAGCTCTGATGCTGTTGCATGTCATTGCCGGTGCGCATGGAAATGTATGGAGAAAACGTGGTTTGATTTACATAACTGCTGATAACTTTTGATAGGAAGAAAAGGCATCTCTATTTTTTTGATATGTTATGAATAAATGTCTCAGCTTCCAATTGATGCAAAAATTTTGAAAATCGGTGGTTGTCATCATGGTGAAAAAAAGTTTTGGTATAAAAATCCAAGATGGTTTTGGCTCCAAACCAATATGGCCGACCCAACTTTTTATAATTATTAATAGTAGTTCTATCTTTCCTCTTCTCAACAACATTTCGTTTTTAGATGATTTTTGGAGAAACTTGCGAGTTATAACGGTTTAAATGAGCCACCATTTGACGAAAATCGAGGGATCTGCAAACATTGTTGTGGCTCTTACTAACGAAGGTCCATCATTTTGAGTAATCAAATGCATTTTCTTACTTATTTTAGCGAGGACTTTCATAAAATCGCCACCTTCAGCATTTTTAAAGACAAGGTGTAAATAGTGGGCCGGTTTTATCGAGAGTGACTCAAATGCATTGTTCACATGCAACGCTACATTGACTTTAAGAACAACGATTTGCAGTGAACAATAGATGGAATAAGACACTAGTTTCAGAGATATTGCCGTTTCGGCATCTTATACCTGTTTACCCTAATGACCACTTGGTCCAAAAACCTTCATCCAAATGGCTGGACAGTGGACACCACTCAGATGTTATCCGGATTTACACGCGAAACTTCACAGGTAAAATTCACTATCACGATACTTCCCATTTCTTCCCCTATGCTACAAAATCACTGGACCAAGCGCTTGTGAACGCGGCCAGTGTGCTAGTAGTAAACGAAACGTGCAGAGACTCTCCAACTGACTGCTGCTGCTGATGATGTTGATGTTGATGCTGATGTTGCCGATTGGAGCTGTTAGTATCTCTCTACCCCAGCGCCAACCAAGCGCTTTTCTGGGCCTCGCTCCAGCCTGCCAACCAGCCACCAGAGTCGTCGTTTCTGCTGGGGCTCAGCTCGACCAACATAACACACCAACACCAGTTCAGTGGAGAAAGAGGTCAACTATTTCCTCGTGTCTCTCTATTCCATCCCATTTCGGTCGATCGAGACTTGTTCGTCGTCGTCGTCGTCGTCGTCGTCATCATCATCAGCCCCAACCGTCCACAGTTCCAGACTGGTTGCTTGGTTATGGCTAAGGTATGCTGGTTTGGCCGTCCGTCGGTTGACTGTTGTTGATGTTGATGTTGGCAGAGATGTGGGACTGCTGGCCGTGTGCTCCCCAGTCAGTCAGTCAGTCGATCGGGTTGGTCGATTGGTTAGACCAACAAGCACAACCAGTTTTTTTTTTCTTCTATTCCCCACAGATTCCCATTTTTATCCAGCAATCGAGCTCTTTTTCTCTTACTATACTCTCGAATGACGAACGTGAGCTGAACGTTGAGACGCAGACGGGCGGCGTCTAAAGGTAGTACGATAGACTTAAATGACGTCTCAACGATTACTGCGAATACAAGCTTCCAGGCATGCCAATTGCTAATTTATTAAGCTTTTAAATTTTATTTCAAATAGTTGAACAATAATTGGAATGCACGAATTTTCGGAAACTAATTGCTAAATAGATAAAGTGTAGTATACATCACTACTAATAAAAAAAACTAATATAGGGAAAGTGTAATATCCAATGCATTTCTGGATCTTCTGAGTCCTCTCCAATAACAGGTCTGAAAACAGTTGGAATAGGTTAACAAGCGCATGATATCCCATGTCGTCCCTATTTTTGCTAGTATTTCAACGAATTTCCTTTTTGGATTTATAAAAGACAATCATGATCCCACATGCCTTCCATTTGCATCGAACAATCAAGTGCACCGACAGTCGATGATGATGCGGAAACAATTGCGCGAACTTCACCTTAACATTACATTGCCATACATACTGCCAACCGCCAAACGATGGAGAAAAGCGCCAACCAAAATGGAAATAAAGCACTGAAACAAGCAGTGCTAGTTTCTATGCGTGTATTGTGTGCTTAGCTTTTACCACACGGGCTCATCCGGGCGCCAAACCTTAACCTTGCGCCAAAAGTCCCTCGACCTTTGGTTATGGCAGATAATGATAAAACACGTTATACATTTTTTTTTTCAGCGCTTTGCACAGCCAACATTGAAAAGCATCCTGGAAGTACCATAATTTCTTCTGTTATTTTCTCATCAGCATTAAGACTTCAGCAGCAAATCAGGGTGTTGTGAAGGGTATCTCGGTCGCATTGTATTTTTCAGCAAAAAAAAATCGAAAAGTGACACGTGTTTCGGGCGGATGAACTGCACATTGCGATTCCTCGTGAAGTGGTAGCCAACGGTGTTGCAGAAAATTGAAAGAGTCAAGGAGTTGTTGCATTGATCCGACGACATGGAACTGGGTGAGATCATTCCGATTTTTTCTTTACATCCTTGACGTGGTAATTTTGCCAATGCGTGTTCAAGAGGACTCCTGGAGTCTGGTCATTTTTTGCAAATTTATCTTGTAGCTCTGATTCTGACTTAATATTGAAGCGATAAAAACGTTGGAAGAAAGTAAGTGCAGGTCACAATAATCATTGAGATAATTAAAAATAATTGGCTAAATTACCTCAACCGGGACTATGCTTAGTAAAATACATAATTCGTCAATGGCTTTCTTAGCTTGAAAATTTATTCTCCGTTTTCTCTAAGCTGAATACTGTGAGAAGTTCGCGACTATTTTCGTGTGTTGGTCGGTTTTCTCGGTAGGAAGATGGGGAATGCGGAATCAGAAGCGCGCGACAATTTTCGTGGAAAGGTCGGTTTTCACGGTTAAAGCCCAGTTTCGTGTTTAGAAGGATTCGCTCAAGAAATTTATTGACCAATTCCTGGCAGAAACTTTCTACAGTGACTGCCATTTAAATTGTTATTTCTTCGCAACTGCGTACTGTCATCGAAGAAAAAGGATTTCTTGGGTGATTCAGGCAATAAGGAATTTCCCATGCATCAAGATAGGCCGAGAGATTCCTTCTGACCTGCAAATAGGCCTTAATTAAACGATGAATGAACTGACGCGTTTTAATATTGAACGACCGTTCCGTTGACTTATGTGTATTACCCCTATTATTGTGCGTCACTGCGAGCAAATAAATCATAATCGTGATAAAGACCGTGTCGTATATTTTTATTTAACTAGTGGATCATATCACCTACCAAACGTGGCCCCAAGATCAACACCTTAGCCTACCTTACTAACAAACACTCCTTCCCGAGACAACTGTGTCGAACTAACATTCCTTCCCTTTACCGATGACTGTAAAAACGTGACCGGCGTTATTTACTTTAAAATATTGATCTCTAGAGTTATGCACATTGAGAGTGTGTAGCTAGTCCCAAACGGTGAGTCGATAAGGAGAACGTCCAACATAGCTCTGGTCCTCACAAGTTCCTACCTCATGCTTCCACGGGTCAAACGATGACAAAGACCGCCAGCTAAGAGTTGTGTGCTTAGCTGGTAGTGCAGCCTGGGCACTGTTGTCCTTCTGACTTCAGCTAGATTGAGGAGGTACGTCCCGAGCGTCTGTTCACCAAGGAGGTGCGGCTCAAACAGCGTCTGTTCTGGCATCCAGCCGCTGAGTATGAAATGCTGTACTGCGTCAGCTATACCTAAGAAGGCAGCTTCTTCAACGCCATGTAGGCAGCGCGGCCCCGGTAAGGTAGCCTACTGAAAACCTTCAAACACCCAGAAAAGCAATAGTAGAGTAAACGGACTGATTCAACGGCAACAGACCCGGCAACGAATAAAGGACAACGATTGGAAAGTCAGATCTTGGAACGTGAGAACTTTGAATGAACCCGCACGTGTTGGGCTCCTGGCTCGTGAACTGCAGAATGTCGGCGTTAATGTGGCCGCTATCCAGGAGATACGCTGGCCCAAAACTGGAGAACGCGAAATCCGAGCGGTGGATCCCATCACCAACACTTCATTCAAGTACATACCACATTTACTACAGCGGCGGCGATAAGGCAGAACGCGGAGTTGGCTTTATAGTGATCGGGAAGCAGATGAAGCAGGTTATTCGGTGGAAGCCGATAAGCGACCGAATCTGTGTGTTGAGGATGAAGGGCAAATTCTTCAACTACAGCCTGATCAGCATCTATGCGCCAACGAACGACAAACCCGATGACATGAAGGATGAGTTCTATGAGAGTCTTGATAAGGCCTACGGAGAGTGCCCAAAACAAGATGTCAAAATAGTCATCGGAGATGCAAATGCGCAGATCGGCAGAGAAAGTTTCTTTCGGCCTGTCATTGGAACGGAAAGCCTTCATTCTGTTACCAATGATAATTGACTGCGCCTTGTGACATTCGCTGCTGCTAGAGGGATGGCAATCAGCAGTACCTACTTCGCACGTAAGAATATCCGAAAACACACCTGGCGACACCCGAGTGGTGACACTTGCTCCCAGATAGACCACGTGCTGGTCGACGGGCGACATTTTTCGGACGTCATAGATGTGAGGTCATACAGAGGCCCGAACATTGACTCGGATCATTATCTTGTAGCCGCAAAAATTCGGGCGCGATTATCCAGCGTCACGAGTTCAAGAAACAACAGGACGATGCGTTTCAATATCCATCGCTTGTCAGCCGAAGGGGTTGCTGCACAGTACCATCAGAAGCTAGATGAGAGGATAGGAGAGATCAACGGATCTGGAGATGTCAACAGCTTATGGGGAGTTATCCACGAAGCAGTAACAACAACAGCGCAAGAGGTGATAGGTACCACTCAGCGACGCCAACGTAATGGTTGGTTTGACGAGGACTGCCAACGAACTGCCGGACGAACGAAAAGAATGCCGCCAGAAGACGAATGCTAGTGGCCGGTACTCGGCAGAACAGAGAGCGGTACAGGGTTGCAAGAGCAGAAGAGAAACGAATCCACCGCAGAAAAAAACGGCAACATGAAGAGAGTGTTATTGCTGAAGCGCAGGAAAGTATGGACAGGAGCGATATGCGGAGGTTTTATGCAACTGTCAATGGCGCGCGGCACAAGACTGCGCCAGTACCCGTCATGTGCAATGACCGGGTAGGAAATTTGCTGACAGACAAAACAATGGTGGCAGCCAGGTGGAAGGAGCACTTCGAAGATTTGTTGAATGGTAACAGCAAAGGAGCACCCAGGAACAGAATTAACATAATGGATGACAGTCAAGCAGTGGAACCACCAACACTGGATGAGGTTAAAAAGGCCCTTAAGGAGCTGAAAAACAGCAAGGCTGCTGGGAAGGACGAGATCCCGGTCGAACTTCTTAAGCACGGAAGCGAGCAGCTACATCAATCAATCCACCAGATGATTATAAAGATTTGGGAGGATGAAGAATTGCCCACCAGTTGGTTGGATGGCCTCATATGCCCAATCTACAAGAAAGGGCACAGAATGGAGTGTGCCAATTACAGAGGGATTACCCTTTTAAATTCGGCGTATAAGATACTGTCGCGTGTCCTGTTCAACAGACTGCGACCTCTTGAGGAGTCCTTCGTCGGCGAATACCAGGCTGTTTTCGTGAGGGCCGACCAACGACGGATCAAATGTTTGTCCTGCGGATGATCCTAGATAAATTTCGGGAATATAACTTGCAGACTCACTATCTGTTCATTGATTTTAAAGCAGCGTACGATTCAGTGAAAAGAAATGAGCTTTGGCAGATAATGTCAGAACATGGTTTTCCGGCGAAACTAATTAGACTGATACGCGCAACGCTGGATGGATCAAAATCAAGTATTCGGATCGCGGACGAAGTGTCTACGTCGTTTGTGACCTTGGATGGATTGAAGCAGGGGGATGCTCTTTCAAATTTATTGTTCAACATTGCACACTGGGCCACGAGCGGGATCTAGCAAGTAAAAACCTCTAGCGTTTTGGGAGTGCATTTTTTTGAGTTGGTGTCTTCGGAGACTTGTATTTATTTTACCTGCACTTTTATGTGGTTATTTTTCCGCATAGGTGGCGCTGCGATACTAACTTTTTTTGTTTTACGTCCTAGAGGTTTCCCGTCTTCTGCAAAGTTGTAGAGCGTGCAAAAATAAGTAAAGTCGCCGAAGACACCAAAGTTGTGTGACTTCAAATAACAAAGTTATACTAAAAATAGTAAAATTTACGTGAAAATCACGTTTTCATGACTATTTTGAAAGTTCATTGCAAATTTATCAGTTTTAACACTTCACACGTGTTAATCAAAGTAGCCTGGGTCGGATGATATCAACTTTTAAATTTTTCGGGACATTTAGTTTTTTGGGCAAAATAGTTAAAATTACTATGATTTTTACTAGCAGTTTTTTTTAAGTTTCAAATTTCGTCAAAATTTGTTGCTTACTTGAAAATATACCGCTCGAGATCTATTAAATCTGAAAGTTTGCCGGAGGTGTAATTTGGTGTTTATGAGATATCTTGTTTTTAAATATTGATGTTTTTATACCTCAATTATTTTGAAAGAGAAGAAATTCTTTATTCTGAAGTTGTCCTGCAAAGATCCTCACGGATCACTTTGGCATTAAAAGTTTTATGTTTACCCAACGCCCTAATTACTTAAAATTGACGTTTTGTGTTCAATTGTCTTGCGCATCATTAATGTATTAAATCGACAATATATTTATTGGTCTTTTGAAAGAATAAAAATATAATGCTTTTTGATCCTGTGTGAGCGACTTACGTTAGTGCTAAGTTCCGGTAACCAACCCGTGGAATCAATAATGATTTTCAGTTAACTCAACGTTCATATGTTTAGATGGATATTCATGAAATTATGAAAATAAAACTTAGCTTAAGCTTAGTTTATACTGGCAGGACAACTCCGGAATAAAGAATTGCTTCTCTTTCAAAATAATTTAGGTATAAAAATATCAATATTTAAAAACAAGATGTCTCAAAAACACCAAATTATACCTCCCGCAAACTTTAAGATTTAATAGATCTTGAGTGATATATCGTCCCCTTAATGCTAGAACTAGGTAACTCGTTTTGCGAAATCGCGAGAAATATGTTTATATCTGAACGTACACCACAATAAACAAAAGTTTGTTAATTGAAACTACAAAAACACATATTAATTTACCTTTCAAAACCAACACAAAGTTTGTTTTCTAGCTGGATAAGTTTTACCAGCAGTTTTTACCTGTACTTTCCAAAACGAGTTACCTAGTTCTAGCATTAAGGGGGCGATATTTTCACGCAAGCATCAAATTTTGCCGAAATTTGCAACTTTTTGAAAAAACTGCTAGTAAAAATCATAGTAATTTTTACTAATTTGTCCTAGATTTTGCCCAAAAAAACCATTTTAAATGTCCCGAAAAATTTTGAAGTTGGTATCATCCGACGCAGGCTACTTTGATTAACACGTGTGAAGTGTTAAAATTGATAAATTTGCAATTAACTTTCAAAATAGTCATGAAAACGTGATTTTCACGTAAATTTTACTATTTTTAGTATAACTTCGTTATTTGAAGTCACACAACTTCGGTGTCTTCGGCGACTTTGCTTATTTTTGCACGCTCTACAACTTTGCAGAAGACGGGAAACCTCTAGGACGTAAAACAAAAAAAGTTAGTATCGCAGCGCCACCTATGCGGCAAAATAACCAACTAATTTTCTTCACCACATAAAAGTACAGGTAAAATAAATACAAGTCTCCGAAGACACCAACTCAAAAATATGCACTCCCAAAACGCTAGAGGTTTTTACTTGCTAGATCCCGCTCGTGGCCCAGTGTGCATTGCCCTCGAAGGAGCGAGGTCAGGCGTGCAGAGGAATGGCTCTATCATCACACGGTCGCACATGCTCCTCGGTTATGCGGACGATATTGATCTCGTCGGCATCGATCGTAGGGCAGTAGAGGAAGCTTATGCTCCTCTGAAGAGAGAGACAGCGAGGATAGGCTTGACGATTAACTCTACCAAGACGAAGTACATGATAGCGGGTAAAGACAGAAGCACACAGAAAGAAAATATGAATATTAAATGAAACATAATCGAAGATATAATGTAAACTAAAGCCATGTAAGCGGCTTTTGCATTTAAATTTCCATTATAAATCATCGAATTGAAGCTTATCCGACAACACTCATAACATTGATCTCATATTGCTACAATAATCCAAACAGATACGATAAAAGCATGCCGTTTCATAAAAAAATCTGTTAGGGTTCGGATATTTCCATGATAAGACAATCAACTTTACATGACGCCGCTGTAAAGTTGATTTAGCGTCAGATCCAATATGGCGCCAACATAAACAAACACCCGTCGTCGCCACAAACGAGATTCTAAAGCAGAAGTCTGATTTATTGGCAATATTATGGAATCCATCAAGTGTTTCAGGTAACTTTTGAAGGACTACAGTAAATCAGTGATAATAATCATAGTTTTGTATTGATAATCCAGATAAATCGTGCTGAAGGATTGAACCAGGAGTAAGTACCTAGCAGCGAATAGCAGCATGAGAATGGCAGCGGCGGCAATCTTTTGAGAACCAGCCAATATGGGCATCAAATGGCGGTGTGATTCATGGTGTTTACCGCAAATGTGCCACCTTTCGTGGGGCGGAGTATGGTGAAGTATGTTGCATCGGAAGAGAAAACAATTTGTATCGGAAAACGTGAGGTTTATGCTACAATGCAAGTGAAAGTGTAAAGCAATCTACATATGATTTGTCATTCAAATGTGTATATTAAAATATGTTATTAACTTAGTGAATAAATGTGACAATAGAAATTGCTGTCTTATTATTCATAAAAACTTAAGAAACCTAAAATAGTACGAAACTCGGATGACAATTTTGAAAGTTACATCGCCATGAAATTTACATGACCAACCATCTCCTTGCAAATGAAATTTAATATGACACGTAACATTACAGTGAATGTCACGCTCCAATTATGTGCATGATATATGATGTAAATGTACATAAATTTTTCGAACTGTGCAGGCCTAGTGGTGTTGGTGCTGAGGTAGTGATTGATGGGGAAGTGTTTGAAGTTGTTGAAGAATTTATTTATCTTGGAACACTAGTGACATGTGACAATGACGTTTCCCGTGAAGTGAAAAGGCGTATTGCAGCTGCGAATAGGGCCTTTTACGGATTGCGTAGCCAGCTTAGGTCCCGTAACTTGCAAACGCAAACAAAATTCGCTCTGTATAAGACGCTGATTCTTCCGGTTGCCCTCTACGGTCACGAAGCGTGGACGTTAAAGGAGGTAGACCGAAAAGCTTTTGGAGTTTTTGAGCGCAAAGTGCTGCGGACAATTCTCGGTGGGAAACAAGAAAATGGAGTGTGGCGCAGACGCATGTATCACGAGTTGTACCAAGTGTACGAAGATGTGAATATTGTGAAACGTATAAAATACGGCAGACTTCAGTGGGCTGGACACGTAGTGCGAATGTCGGAAGAAAGAATAGCGAAAACAATATTCAGCAGAGAACCCGGTAGAGGTAGGCGACTTCGTGGGCGGCCGCGAACTCGCTGGCTGCACGCGGTTGAAGAAGATCTACGATCCCTACACGTTCGGGGAAACTGCACAGTTCGAAAAATTTATGTACATTTACATCATATATCATGCACATAATTGGAGCGTGACATTCACTGTAATGTTACGTGTCATATTAAATTTCATTTGCAAGGAGATGGTTGGTCATGTAAATTTCATGGCGATGTAACTTTCAAAATTGTCATCCGAGTTTCGTACTATTTTAGGTTTCTTAAGTTTTTATGAATAATAAGACAGCAATTTCTATTGTCACATTTATTCACTAAGTTAATAACATATTTTAATATACACATTTGAATGACAAATCATATGTAGATTGCTTTACACTTTCACTTGCATTGTAGCATAAACCTCACGTTTTCCGATACAAATTGTTTTCTCTTCCGATGCAACATACTTCACCATACTCCGCCCCACGAAAGGTGGCACATTTGCGGTAAACACCATGAATCACACCGCCATTTGATGCCCATATTGGCTGGTTCTCAAAAGATTGCCGCCGCTGCCATTCTCATGCTGCTATTCGCTGCTAGGTACTTACTCCTGGTTCAATCCTTCAGCACGATTTATCTGGATTATCAATACAAAACTATGATTATTATCACTGATTTACTGTAGTCCTTCAAAAGTTACCTGAAACACTTGATGGATTCCATAATATTGCCAATAAATCAGACTTCTGCTTTAGTATCTCGTTTGTGGCGACGACGGGTGTTTGTTTATGTTGGCGCCATATTGGATCTGACGCTAAATCAACTTTACAGCGGCGTCATGTAAAGTTGATTGGATTATTGTAGCAATATGAGATCAATGTTATGAGTGTTGTCGGATAAGCTTCAATTCGATGATTTATAATGGAAATTTAAATGCAAAAGCCGCTTACATGGCTTTAGTTTACATTATATCTTCGATTATGTTTCATTTAATATTCATATTTTCTTTCTGTGTGGAGGAACATCGCCCAAGACCGACGAAGATGGTGCTCTACTATACGCTCGGCGTTGGAGTTAAGTTACTCTGTAGCCAACAAGGTATCAAGGTAGGTAGCTAGTCCCAAACACCATTCATTGGTTCTATGGGACTTTAAAGATAAGTGAAATATAACTTATTTTTGACGACGCTTTAAGTCTATCAAAACGTCAAAATGTTGTTGTCAATAATCAAGCGGTTTGTTCTTCGGATGGTCCAGTGCTATGGTGAAGTTTTGTATTTTCCGTGAAATTGCAGATGCGCATTTCGTAGGTTCGGTATAATCCACCCAAATACGAATTCGCAAGTTCATACATAGACACCAACATTGGATGGTTGGTGAAGTAAGGAGTGCTTGCCCAACCAAAACATCTCTCCGTATGTGCATCACCAATGCCATGAATGACGACGTATATGTTTCATGTTAGCTCTATCTTCCACAGTTATCAGTGCAGAGCCTAATAATTTCTCGAATCTGAAGTGAAAAAGTAATAGATACACTACACTACTGGAGTGGGTAGTTTCTTAGGCACACGACTACACAGATAAAAATAATGAGATTTACACGTCATGTAAACTTCATTTTACTCATGTAAACTTAATGTTATGATGGTTTACATGATATATCATGTAAATTTGTGTTATATGTCATGTAAACTCTCAGAGTCATGCTGAATTACATGACATATAATGGAAGTTTACATGATATTTCATGAACTTTACATGATATGTCATGTAAACTTCTATGATATCCCACGCTCCAATTATGTGCATCATATGTCACAGAATTTTACACTCTTTTTTCGATCTGTGTATGACATATTTAGATTCGGTCATTAAAGTTGCGAAGTGTCAAAACGAAAACATTGTTGGCACTACCGATTTACTTGGTGTCTGATGTTTCAGACATGTTTTATCATTGTATAACCCACAGATTTCATACGTTAATGAAACCAATGAGCAAAGTCATACATTTTTCGTTGTTTGTAATCGAGAAACACAATTAGAGCTAATCTAAAGCAAACATTGTTTTGAAATCTACTTATAATACATTAATAATACTTCTTCGATAATTTTGATTTCCAAAGATGTTTTCTAATGTCGGGGCCCGTGGCGCAGTGGTCCACACGTTCGCTTCATAAGCGGATGGTCATGGGTTCGAACCCAGCCCCGGCACTTGCAATTTTTCGTCAGTTGCTCTTCCCCCCGAGAGCAGCTGGCACCTGACCCTCTTCGGAGCATATAGCTCTAACGGACCCGGAATTTGGATATCGGCGAACCGCAACTCATAATGGACCCTCAATCGGACTGGAAAAGGAACCAGCAGCCACACATCAGCATCATCGTGCTCATCATTCTACCATGGACAGGGTAGAAAAGTTGAAGCAGAACAAGACACCAGTTCGATATTGTTGAATTAGAATAGAATACATGTAGGCGCTGTACAAAATATAAGTGCAGCGTCCAATTGGAATCGCTCACGTAGTGCCCTAGTGGACAAAAGAGCTGTAAATTAGGTTAAGTGAGTAAGAATAAAAAAAAAAAAAAGATGTTTTCTGTGTTACTTGGGTTGATTGTTCTGGTTAATCACAGAATAGCAACTACGATGGATACGGTTATCTTTGATTTGCTTTGCTTTAGCATTAAGGTTGAAGGACTCGTCATTGATATCACCGTCATCATTAAAAATTCGAAAGGAGTTTTCTCGTTCCAAACACAATTGTTTGTTATGAAAATGTATTCACGGTATTCCAGATGAAGTATGCAATACAGTGAATACATTTTCAATGTAAATATTTATGCCTTGAAAGAGAAAACTGCTTCGGAAATTTCAATGATGACGGTGATATCAATGACGAATCAGCGAGGATATGTTACAAATATTAAAATGTCCATTGGATCTTTCATGGTAGTTATCTCGGCAGTATTATTGGAGAATTAAACGGACTACAATGTTCTTGCTCCGACGTTTCAGTCTAGGATTTGGGCCTTTTTCAGAGACAAAGAATTGTTCGCTCTTGTCCTACAACTTTTAGCCTGTCATTTTGTCCTTTTGTGGAATCTGTTGTAGGTGGTACTGAACGGTTAACGGTAATGTGATGTTCTAGTGGCGGGAGTATTTTGGCTTTTTCTTTGCACTGCTTGTACTGTTTAACTATCGGGAGTAGGCGAGTTAGAGATGTATGTTTTTATTTTATATGATTTTTTGAAAATAAAATTTTATCCTGTTTGGTAATTTGATTATATTTCGAATCCTTATAAAACTACGGATACCAAAAACATCATGAATCATTCAACACAGCAATACAAGGCATAGTTTTATGAGAATTTACAATATCATGTGATTTTAAAGCAGCTAGAATTAAAATATATGACTCTCTATACTCCAAAAAATCAAATCTCAAAAATAAAAATTTAAAACCAGGGTACCCTTTTGGCCCCAAGATTCATGAGACGTGAAGAAAACTAAAATATCTGTTTTTTTTCTGCATCTAAATACATTTTGGCCTCTTCAACGTATTACTCCTAAAAACCACAATTCAATATCTTTCAATCAAAAAAAGAAGTTTAAAATCGGTCAACTGGTTCAAGAAATATGAATATGACTTTACGGACAGGCCCGAAGGTATTCCTTAAAAAACGAAAAGAATCGCAAAGAAGTCTTGGCAGAGCGCCTAGAAGAATCCCAGATGGAACACCTTCGGAAATCTCAGAAGAACCTCCGAGAAGAATCCTAAATTGACCTTGGAAGATTCTCATAAAGAACATCCTGGGAATCCCTGATGAAACTTTTGTAGAATCCTAGAAGAGATTCATTCTTGGGGTTTTCAAGGAATACCTTCTCAGTAACATCAGGAGCTACTACAGTTCTTCAGAATTCCTTCCACAATTTCTCTAGCAATGAATTGCGAGATTCCCCTAAATAATTCCTTTTAGCATTACCCCAACATTTTTACTGAGATTTATCCAGGAATTTTTTAAGTGGTTTCTCTACACATTTAGTCTAGAATACATCGAAGATTTTCTTCTGTGATTCCTCAGGGAGCTCCATCTAAAATTATTGTTGGTATTCCTCCAAGAACCTCATGGGATTTCTCTAGGACTATTTCGAGAACTTCTTCCGAGATGCCTCCGGGAACTTGTGATGGGCTTCTGTCATTAATTGCTTCTGAAATTTCTGTGGAATCCTCCGTGAATTTCTCCCGGTATTTCTTTGAAAATTATTTCCGGGATTCCTCTTGGAATTTCTGGAAACCCTGGAGTTTATGAGGTAAATCCTCCAAGACTATTTTCAAGCACCCTCCACCAGTTTTCGTTCATGGAATTCCTCATGAAGTTCTTGAGTGATTTCCTTGATGAAGAACCCCAGTAAGTTTCTTCCGGGTTTCCTCCAACAGTTCCCATCGGGAGCTATACCTTCTAGAAGTCGAAAAAAATTCTGAAGACATTTCAAAAGAAGCTGTTAGGATAATATTGGATAGAATTGCTGGAGGATTCCCGGAACTCCTTGAGAAATCCTGGAAGAAATACTTGAAAGTTTCAGAAGGAATCAAAGATTGAACCTTTAAGGAATCCCTGTGGAAACTCCTGGAAGGATTCCAGGGGAAAATTTTGAAGAAATTCCAAAACGAATCCCCTGAGGCATGCACAGAAGGATCCTAGAATAAATTTGTGGAGAATCCATGGAAGAAATTTCAGAAAGAATTTCAGAAAAAAATGCTGGGTTAATCCTAACAGGAATAATTCTGAAGGAATATGTGAATTAACTTCTCTTAAAGAATTTCGGGAGTACTTCATGGAGGAATCCTAACAAGAGCTCTTGAAGAAACCCCATAGGACATCTATAGGAATCTCAGAAAAAACTCCTGGAACTAATTTGTTGAGAAACCGCAAAGGATTGCCTGGAGGAGCCCCGGATGTAATTTCTATTCCAGAAGGTCTTACCGGAGAGGTGCCACCGTGCCACCATCAAATCATAAATCAGCACACATTCCCATTTTTTTCTTGGAAAGCTGACGAAATTTGGTTAAGTCCGAATCGTAAACAACAAGGCCACGAAACGTCAAAGACTTAGTTTAACGACCAAAGCTTGCAGTGCCCTACATATAGTCCACTTTACGATCCGATTTTATGAATAAATATTTTACAGGAAGTGGCGTCCTAACACGTGAATATTAATATCAATACATATCAACAGTATTGTTGTTTCGCAGTGGCGTAGCTAGGAATTTGGGGGCCCGGTGCGGAACCAAATTTGTGGGCCCCCATGAAAATTACAGATGTATATATTTTACAATGATAAATCTTTCCTTCTAACTCTCAAATGATTCAAAAGATTCTTGCAAAGGCTTCATCGAGTATTTCTCAAAAAAAAAATTCAGCGGGTCCACCAAGGATTCTATCAATAATATCAATAATAGATAAAAGAATTCTTAAGTAATTCTAGAAAAAATCACTACAAAAAATTTTCCATTGATTTTTTCGGAACCAGATATTTTTCCAGGAAATTACATCAGAATCCCGGAATTCGGAAGAGAAGTCTTTCTAGAATTTCTTCAAACATTTCTTCATCTTCTTCAGGAGATCCTCTAAATATTCCTTAAATGATTTTTCCACGGAAGTCAAGCATTTCTCCATAGATTCATCCACTAGTTTATCTTAGCATTTCCGCAAGCATTCATTACTCATCTTGGCGTTCCTTCATAAATTCCTTCAAGAATTACTACAACGCTTTTTTTTAATCTGCAAGGATTCTTCAAGAAGTTTCTCTAAAGTTTCATTAATAGATTTATCCTAGAAATCCTCTAAGAAATTAACAAAGAATCCATTAGATGACAATTAAATCTCCAAGGATCCCTACAGGTGTTCCTCTAACAAAATATTAGAGGAACTTCTGTAGGATTTTCTTCAAAAAATCCTTCCCGATATTTCCTACGAATTCTAAAAAATACCTACTCTAGGAGTTTCCCCAAGGATTCCTTCAGGCATACCTGTAGGAACTCTTCCAAAAATTCCTTTTGCGACTTTTGAAAAGACTCCTTAAAAATTCTTTCGAAAAAAAACTTTTGAAAAACCATTCTAATTTTCCATCAAGCCATCTCAGTCAAAAATTTCGCCAGGGTTTATTTTTATCTATTATTTCTTCAGAAATTCCTTTCTAATTTTCCATCAAGCCCTCTTAGTCAAAAAATTCGACAGGGTTTATTTTTATCTATTATTTCTTCAGAAATTCCTCCGAAAAATAGTTTAAAAAATCTCTAAGGATTCCTAGTAGGGTCACCGTGCCTTATTAACCATACAATTCTATATTCGTCTTATTCGAAAACAAAGCGATTACGGCACCGATTGATTCCGTAATTTTTGTTATCATTCATGACACTTCTAACAAACAAGCGCTTAATTCCTTTGTTTTTAGTAGGATTAAAACAGAAGCGTATATGCTTATATAGTGAAGGAACAGATACCTGATTTGATAAGATAAAATCAAATACATAAGTTACCCGATTTTGTCAGCCCCTTTTCGGAACACATTTTATGCTCTCCTCAAAAACCTAAACAGTTTTTCAAACTTTTTATCCCTTTATGTACTGCATTACCGCTGTAGTTTGATGATAATTACATATAAATTGGTTAAAGTTTGACCGTGGGATAACGAGAGCCAAAAGTTTGTCTAAAAATATGGCTGACAAAATCGGGTCCTTACTGTAATTTCTTGAAAAGTTTCTCCAGGGACTCCTCTTAAGACTGTTTTGCCACTTTTTTAAGGAATTCTTTAAGAATGCCTAGAGGCATCTTTAAAATGATTAATGCAGGATTAAGACTTCATATAGGATATCCATCTTCCAATCTAATTCTTCAGGAATCGCTTTAAGAATTCTATCAAGGTTTTATTCAATATTACAAAGGAATTTCTTCAAAGACGCCTTTTGAAATTCCTCTCAAACTTCCTTCAGGAGTTTTTCCAAAGATTTCTTTATTAGTTTATCCAATAATTCTTTTGCGATTTCTCCAACAATTCAACTGATTCAAAAAAAAAATGGAGGATTTTTCAAGCATTCTCACAGAAATTCCCCCAAAAAAATCTACTGGTATGCCATCAAACATTTTTGCGATTTGGCTAAGGAAATTATTTGTGAACTATTTTAGATTTTTGGAAATTCCTAAAGTATTTTTTTGAGATTTTCTTAGACCTTTCCATTGTAAATGCTTGATTTTTTTTAATTCCCAAAAGTGTATTTCATAGAAATTCAAAAGTAACAATAGACGGAATTCCGTAAGGAATTATCAAATGAAATTTGTAGAGGAATAACCAAAGGAAAAAAATAACTCTCAAACCAATTTCCAGAGAAAATTTTCGGAGTATCTGTCGAAGGAGTTTTCAAATAAATTTTCAAAGATATTCCTTAAGGAATTCCTGCACGGTTTTCCATAATAATTACTGAAAAAGATCCAAAAGAAATTTCCGAATGAAAAATCTAATAAACAAATGCAAGATTTTTTTCAAGAATTTTCACACAAATTCGTCCAAGACATATATTGAAATTCTTTCAATAAATTCTTTAGGTAATCTTCCAAGGTTTCCATCTATTGATACCATAAAAGTTTTACTTAGCCAATTTCATCCGGATCTCCTTCACGAATTTTTCTATCGATTTCATCAAACATGTGTTTCAAATTAGGAACTACAAGAACTTTTTCTTAGATATCTTTTACGATTCATCTAGGAATCACTTGTTTACAAATTCCTCCAAGATGTACTTCGATAGTTGCTACAGCGATTGCTTCGGGGACTCCTCCAAGTATTTCTTCAGTAGTTTTTTTTTAGATTTCAAGAAACGACTCCTTTGGGGCTACCTCACGTGATCCCTTGAGCAAATTTCCCAGAGAAATTCTTCAGGAATTCCTTCAAGAATTGTTTTCAGAAATTTCTGCAAGGGTTCTTTTTGAAATGCCTCGAATAGTTTTTCTTAAATTCCTTTCAAGGATTTCCTACGAAGCATTGCTCAAGCATTTCAAACTCTTTCAATAATTGCTGTATAAAATCGTTCAATCAGAAGGCCGGCTCCAGAGGCACGTTATCCTCCATTTGGGACATTTGTGCCATCGCCATACATATGAGCCTATTTCATCATTTACCTGAGGGAGAATGGGACAAGGGATGGGAATTGGTAAAGGGAAGGGTGATGAAATAGGAAGAGGTGCCCTAAAAGAGGGAATGAACGCATAAGCGCAACGAGAGCTCAAAGCCCATACCACAACGGGGTTAATCAGTGCCCTGAAAAGGACACTGTAAAACGCATAAGCGTAAAGAGAGCCTATACTGTCCCCATTCGCACAACAGTCCCATGTGAATAGGAAACCCAGCAAACATGGGACTGTTATGCGAATATGGGCAGTATAGCTCATTGGAGGTAGATTGCGACGTCATGCGACTTTCAATATGACATAGAAAGGCACGTCATCAAAAGCATCCTCAATATTCAAGAAATCACCCAAGCAAAAACTACGTTTGAGCGAGTGCTTTCTTGAAAACGTATACAACATTGTGTAAAGAGTCACTGTGGACATCCCAAATTGGGAGACATGTGAGTTCACATGAACAGGCATGTTAGCCAGACGAACATCACAGATGTGATAATCGACAATGCGATTCAAGCATTTCAGAAAGAACGGGGTAACCAGATAAATCTGGAACTTATTCCTTCTTTTTACAATGCACGCACCCTTTCGGGATAAAACTACAGAGTAATTTCACGCCATGAAAATACCCAATAGAAAACTACAAGAGTTCAAAACCTGTTTGAAAAACTCAAATCTCACTGGAGAAAAATGGGACAAAGCCCCATTCGCTCCAGGAGATTTGAAGTAAGCAGAGCTTTTTAGTGCTCACTAAATCGATTCTATAGCTACAATCTTCGGGGTAGAAGCTAAAGATTCGTAGCTATACAAAAGACTGGTTTATCCGAAGATATTTAGAACTTGAACAGGTCCGAGTTCCATTCAGGAAAATCACTGGCGGTCCGCACAGACCGCAGATGACAAGCTTCTTTCAAAGCAATAACTATGGTATACCACAATGAAGGGCGTTGTAATAACAAAACCACAATGAAACTCTCTTGGAGTAGCAATGGAAGCGAGTTATCCATAAAATGTGATCGCAACCAATTATTACAGGTGCCCTAGTTTGTTGAGCAGGGACGCCTGAATACGCAAAGTTTGCGAAGGAACATTCAAAAGTGCAAAGAAGGTCAAATGGAGATTCCTCATTCCAATTTTTCTATCGATTTCATCAAACATGTGTTTCAAATAAGGAACTACAAGAACTTTTTCTTAGATATCTTTTACGATTCATCTAGGAATCACTTGTTTACAAATTCCTCCAAGATGTACTTCGATAGTTGCTACAGCGATTGCTTCGGGGACTCCTCCAAGTATTTCTTCAGTAGTTTTTTTTAGATTTCAAGAAACGACTCCTTTGGGGCTACCTCACGTGATCCCTTGAGCAAATTTCCCAGAGAAATTCTTCAGGAATTCCTTCAAGAATTGTTTTCAGAAATTTCTGCAAGGGTTCTTTTTGAAATGCCTCGAATAGTTTTTCTTAAATTCCTTTCAAGGATTTCCTACGAAGCATTGCTCAAGCATTTCAAACTCTTTCAATAATTGCTGTATAAAATCGTTCAAAGATTCATAAGGCATTTTTTTCAATTCCTCTTTCACAATTCGTTCATAAATCCTTTAAGAAATTCCAGTAAAGACTTCATCTTTTTCTCCAAGGATTTTTCAAGCTACGTTACAATTTTTTTTCAGGGATTTCTCAATTTTTTTTTCAGATAATCAAGGGTGAACACATTCAATACCAAAGGATTCCTGCACAAATTGACTCAGGGGGTGTTAAAGAAATTCCCCCAAGGCTTCCTGCAGAAATTTCCACACGAAAATTTTTAAAAATTCTATAAATTTGTTTTTGGTATGCATCAACGAATTTGAGAGGAATTCTTAGGGGTTTATGCCAATAATTTCTTCGAAAAATATTATAGGCATTCTTCCAAAAATCCCTTTGCTTTCAAAATTTCTTCATGAATCCTTTAAGTAATTCCTCATAGTACTTCTAGTACTACTTCATACCTGCAAGCAAAATTCCTGCAAGCATTTCTACAAGGATCCTTCCGGGAGTACCTCCAAAATTTCTTCAGAAAATTTCACAAGGATCCATTCAGGAGCCATACCTGATCAAGCATGAACTCAGAAATTCATCACAGATATTTTCCATGAGGAACTCCTGCAAGATTCCTTCTTGGAGAAGTCTCTAAAAGAATCCTTGGAGAAATTTTTTAAAGTTCATCTGAAGGTTTCGTTAAAGGACTTCATGGCATAATCCTTGAAGGACTTTATGAAGGTATCCGAAGAGGTGTTCCTGAAGGAATGCTTAAAGGAATTCGCAAAAAAAGTAATCCTTGAAGGAATATTTGAAGGATTCTTTGATAATTTTTTGAAGAAATTCCTGAAGAAATTCTTGGAGGTGGTCGTGAAGGAATCAATTCAAGTATTCCAAAATCAATGCTTAGAAAAAAATCTGAAGCAATCCATGAAAAAGTTCTGAATTAAATCTCAGAGGATTTTTTTGTAGAAATCTCTGAAGTAACTGCTTGATAAATCGTATCAAGGAATACTTGGAAATAAATACTTGATAAAATCTTTGGAATACGTTAAATGCACTTATTTTTCATACGAAAGCAAAAAAAAACGGCTAACTATTGTTATAACGGTTTGACTTGACATGTGTTTAGATAATAATTTCCATAAAACGGGCCCCGGAATTTTAGCTGCTACCTTAAGCTAAGTCAACAACTATATTTGGTCCTGTTATTAGGATATCAGGGACGTTTTCACAATGCTCATAAATTGGATTTTGCGAAATTCGTTACCGATTTGGAAGGTAACGAATTTCGCAAAATCCATTTTTTTCTAACACATTTTTCTTGTAATTTTGGGGCCATCTATGTGCCCCATTCCAAAAAACTCTTGATAATCACAAAAGGGCCCCACATACCTATCAGCAGTTCAGCGAAGTACTAAACTTATACTTATAGGAAACTTTCGCTATTTTAAGAATTTTATTCAAATTAGTGTTAGAAACTTTCCTTGATTTGGAGGCCCAGTGCGGACCGCACCCATCGCACCCCCCTTGCTACGCCACTGTTGTTTCGTAAAATGACTATTCAAGGGGGAGAAAAGTCGTCTCTTACCCTCATAAGGATCTTTTTCTGTAAAAAAAAACCTGAAATTTACACGTCGAAGTGAAGAAGTTCCCATCTTACACCATAAGAATAGTGAAACACCGCGAAAATTGACACGTACTTTCGACTAAACCATTTGACTGATAAGGAAATATTAGAATGAGTGTATATCAATTAATTCGTCTGCCATTCGTTAGCCTTTTTAAGATTGTTTGGTTGTAAGCAAAAAAAAATGGTTTTCTAGAATATGTACTCAACGTTCCATTTTTATGAGTCATTGGATTCAGGATTTTAGTTTTAGAGGCACGAAACAAATAAAATCCCATGATCCAAGTCAATATGGCCAATAATAGTTATTTATGTAACGAGTGGCAAAAACTTGATTTTTTTAGCACGAGTCGTGCATTTATCCAACGAGGCTTGCCGAGTTGGATAAATACGAAGAGTGCTGAAAAAATCGAGTTTTGCAACGAGTTCCATACAAAATTTTATGCAATGATTTTTTTCATAATGCAACCCATTTGGGTTGCATAATGTTCATAATGCAACTCAAATGAGTTGCATTATGAACATTATACAACTATTTTTCATTATGCAACTCATTTCAGTTGCATAATGAACCAGTTCGGAAAAACTGGCCATTATTATACCAAAATAAGTTATATAAAATGTGAATTATAATTCTGAATTGCATAAAACTTTTTTTTCGATCGATTTTTCAAGCGAGTTGATGGATTTGAACTCCCTTAGCTGTTAATGATAGTTATTAGGTGTTGTCCATAAACCACGTAGACTCATTTAAGGCCATCTCAGAAACACACCCCTCCCTCTCCGTAAAATGTTGTTCATACATTAATTTGAAAATTTGTATGAAGCGTAGACTTTGACCAGAAACTCCCCTCTCCCCTCAGAGTCTACGTAGTTCATGGACAGACCCTTATCTATTTCTAATATTAAAGTGAATTTGATCTCGATTAGTCGATTAAACATTTCATTACCGATAGAAACACTAATTGAACAATTCAACAATAATGACATCACAAGTATTTTCTTTATTTCGTGTACTGTCAAGCTGGTATTTGCAAGCGTCAAATATGATAGATACAGTTATATTTTTGATAAGTGTGAAATGGTTCTGTTCACCAGAGGTGAATTGAACCAGGTGTCACCACTTTGTCAAAACCTTGAAATATCTGACAGTAAAAAATGACGTCAAATGACGAATAGGGAAAAGGAGGTGTGTTTAGAAATAAAAGGTGTAGATAAATAACCAAACAAGAACCTATACCAAGTATGCACTGAAAATTTTCCAAACAGATTGCCAAAATATTATGACGAATCACAAGTATTACTGCAGATACAGTACCAATTGTGAACAACTGAATAAATAGTACGATGTTCTCTATGGTTCAAGTCGGGGATTTTTCTGAATAGGCTAACAAGAACGTGTAACGCGATGACGCACTCGATTCTCTGCGATTATTGGATACAGATGATCAAACATTGGCACTGACATTGGACTCATATCAATCTGGTAATGTTTCCATAAAAAAATATTTACATTAATTTGAAACAAACTGAATTCAAACGTGTTTGTTGTTATTCAGTTACGAGCCCGCTCTATCCACAAACTACGCAGGTTCATTTTTGGTCATCCAAGACCCACGTTCATTTTTCCATAGTAAAGTTTTGTTTATATATAACTCTTTCTTGCGGACTAAGTAGATACAAAAGATAGACAAAATGATCGGGACAGGCAAAATTTTCACTTCTCAAAAAATTTTCAAATGACTGTAACTTTTCGAAAAATGCATAAAATATTCTCAAATTGTCACTGTAAGTTGATCAACTAATTGTGTATCATTGAACAAAATTTCGAAAAGTTCGGGCTATTCTGCACAAAGTTATAAAAATTCCTGAGAAAGGTATAATTATCCTATAGCCAACTTTGAGCTGTTATATCTTCGGATTGAATGAACCGAATGCAATGCAATTTTGACAATTTATGACTTATACAATAAGCTTTGAAAAACTTTTGACTTAGCTTAAAATTCTTCATACGGAAGAAAATTATAACGATTAGATTATTTTCTAATAAAATACCAGTGTGAAGAATTAGTCTACGTAAAAATTCACAAATAAAAAGAAATTAAAAAAAATACCAAATTTACTTTAATTTCAACATCGCTCAAAATTCAAGGTGCTAATTATAGTTCATTTAAATTTTCTCTAATTGTCTTAAATATAAATATGTTTTGAAAGAAAGTAACAACATAGCCGGAAATTCATTGACAAAGTAATAGGATGCATATTAAAAATACACCGATTTACTAAAAAACATAAAATAAATTAAATAGCTATAACTTTTTTCCTTCGTAATAATTTCAAGTTGAGTCAAACGTTTTTCAAAGCTCATATAAGTCATAAATGGTCAAAATTTCATTGCATTCGGTTTATTGAATCCGGAGTTATAACAGCTCAAAGTTGGCTATCGGATACTTCTACCTTTTTCTAAAATGCTCATAACTTCCTACAAAATATCCCCATCTTTTCCAAATTTTGTGAACTGATGCACAACTTAGAGTGAAAATTTGAGAATATTTGATGCACTTTCTAAAAAGTTACAGCTAATTGTACATTTTTTGAAAAGTGAAAATTTTGACAGTCCCGATCATTTTGTCTATCCCCTGTACATATGGGCCTTTTGGTCTTACTTTTGTGTTTGAACTCTTTATCACGTAATACCAACAGTTCTAGGTAGAACCAATACCTTGATGACCTTATTCCAAGAACTATTCGACGTTTGTACGACAGCTTTGCCATTTTTCTACAACCTCGGAATGCCCTCGCAAACCACCTCGCCGTCGTGAGAGATTTTCCATGAGCACGAACTTTGATAATTACAGCGTGCCATAAGATATGCCTATGCTTGGGTTTCGGTTCTATCGTTACCATCTCTCATCGACACCCACCTTAATTAGAGCATCTTCTTCGATGCATGGGTCTCTGCCTTGATGTAAACATCCATGTGGCCTCCACCATCGCCCCAACCGGTCTACTACGAGGGGGTGTCCGTCTGATCAATTCTCCAACATAATCACATCACAACACATTTTGTCCGTGTGATGCAAACGAGCCATGAGCAGAGGGTCGTCTAACCCAATAAACCCAAGATCGATTGTCCGTCTGCTGCAAATGCTCTAGTGGTGATTAGTGTTACCGCCGTGTCAATCAGTCGGACAGTCGATCTCGCGTTCGGATGGTCCGACTCGTCGATCAGCGCGCGAATGAGAGCGAGGCCGTTCAGAGCGGGAGGAAGAAATTAACCCAGCACAGCTCGTGGTGGCGGCGTCGTGGAATCCAATCGTTGCCTGCCTCGCCATAGTTCGGAAATGTCTAATCATGGTCCGGCGTGGCGGCGGCGGCGGCTGTGGCAGTGTTGTGGTTTCTGGAGTAGTTTATCAGAGCATTGGGGCAGCCGAGGCGTGCTCTGCGCCGGTTGTTGGGGGAAAATGCATCGGAACCAACACTGTGATCTAGGTCAAATTCACCGCGAGTAGGCACCAATTGTTCCGATAGAGGAGCACACCACTGACTGATGCTGGTAGGAGCGAACAAGTGTGGTTAGTGGGCGGTAGGAATGTTCAATAAGTCTTGGAATTTTAATTTGTAAATTAAAACTGTGAGGATTGATAGCAAAGAAAATCTTTGTGCACTATATTTTTTAAAATATTATTGATTTTTTTAGTCATTCGTCACATACTATGGCACATAGATCTAAGGTAACTAAATTTTGTTTTTTTCTTTTCAAAGTGCTCTAAAAATATAGGGTCTCAGACCATTTGGACCATTTTTGAACACGGTGACAAACGTACAGCATTTAGCCATGTTCAAACATTTAGGTCAATTCAAGCCTAACTTTACCAAACACCGTATCTAACAAAATCAACGAGCGGAGAAAATGGAAGGGCAAGTTCGCTGTTCCCATAGCAACTCATACATTGAGCATTTCGGAAACGTGAAAAATCCGGGAATTTTTTTTTACAAATCATCCCCAAAAGTGAGTGATACAAGTGGTCCTCAACGAAATTCAGCGCCTCATGTAAAAATCTGTAGAGATATCGCAATTCTAAGCACATTTTAGGACCCAATCATCGGTTTTAGTAGAATAGCGTATTTTTTCGTCGAAAAAAATTTCATGTTTTTTAGTCCCATTCCATTTTTGACAACTTTAGGCCCCTTTAGAGACCACTTAAATAGCTGAAACTATCATCTTCCACTAACGAACTTATAACTTTTTTTTTGCAAAATAAGGGACGGCCTACTCCAGAAGCACTGGTAATAACAAGGACGCATTCCACGCGCAGCTCGAACGTGAGTACGACGGCAGCCTAAGTCACGATGTCAAAATCGTTATAGGAGACCTAAACGTAACCTACCTGAAACAAGGAGGAATTCAGAATGTCAGAACCTATCGTGGCGCTTACATCGACTCCGACTACTATCTGGTGGTGGTCAAACTGCGCCCAAAAGTTTTCGTCATCAACAACGTACGGTAACCGCACCGAAGAAACCAAATTTCGCTTCAGCAAGGCGCAGAATCTCGAGGCCGCGTTGCCAGACGATGGTGAGCTCGATGTGGCTCTCTACAGGACTGTTGGAGAACAGTCAAAGCAGCCATCAACGACGCAGCCAAGAGCATCATCGGGTACGTGGAAAGGAGTCAACGAAACGAGAGGATGCTGCAGCAAAGAACCTGGCAGAACGTGGAACGTTATAAACAGAAACGGAAACAGCCGACCCATTATTTTCGGGGAAAGAAGAGTGCAAATAAATTTAACTGCTGTGAAACACGAAAGTTCTACCAGAAGTTTTTACCTTACCTTACCGATCAGGCTAAGGCCTGGGTGGCCTCTGCTGTACATAAGAGCCGTCTCCATTCCACTCGGTCCATGGCTGTTTGTCTCCAGTTCCGCACTCTGCGTAGGGTCCGCAGATCTTCCTCCACTTGGTCGACCCACCTAGCTCGCTGTGCACCACGTCTTCTTGTACCGGTTGGATGACTCTCGAGAACCACTTTAGTCGGGTTGCTATTCGACATCCTGATGACGTGACCCGTCCACCGTAGCCTCCCGATTTTCGCGGTATGGACGATGGTTGGTTCTCTCAGCAGCTGATGCAGCTCGTGGTTCATTCCCCTTCTGAATTTCTCCGTTGGTGTCGTTGTCGGCGGTCTCCAGTGAGCCCAAATACACGAATTCTTCAACTGCCTCGATTTCATTACCGTCGATATAAATTCGGGGTGGCGGGCGCGGTGATTCCTCCCTGGAGTCCTTTGCCATCATGTACTTTGTCTTCCACACATTAATGACTAATCCGATTCGCCTGGCTTCACTCTTTAAAGCCTGCGCACTTTAGAATCGGTACACTTTCAACCGGCTGCCGCTCAAAAAGGGTGTCATTTGGAAAAAAGTGTTCTTAGAAGCAATTGATGCTTATCTATTGTAGTTTGTAGTAGAAATATAAAATTTGCTGTCTTTATATTTTTAGATGAACTTTTGATCTGAATTCGTAAATAGTGCCAGTTTTTTCTGCACACATTGAGCAAAAACCAATCATTGTCAGATTCAAGATTTGTGTAAGAATATGTAATAACCAAACACACCAATTATGCAGTATAGAATAGTTGTTGGTATTATGATTGTTGATTAAGGGAGGTAAAATATTCCATGAGTGTTTTAAAATTTCCAATATAGCTATGGTAAGCCTTTGAAGGGTTTTATGGAAAATCAAAGGCTTGCATAGACATTTAAGGGCAAAAAAGTTGTTTTCGCATAAACTTAAGTTCGGCAAATACGCATACGGGAAGGATACTATACGAATAGTATTGGTATACAAGAAACCAATGATTTGATGCAGAACAATATAAATAATCGTGACTCGAAAGCTGTATGGACTATTGCTGACGAAATTCATTGGATGTGTTTTGATGGCGTGAAATATCTAACGAATTTTTTAATAAAACTGAATATACTCAAAAGTTTTTTTCTTTGTGATCATAGAATCATATCTATAGTTCCATAATCTATATGGTTTTCAGTGTTTTATCCATGAAAACTATCTTATTTTAGGATTATTATAAGGAGTTAGCCTTATGACTGGTTATTTCCGACTACTGTGAGGAAAAACTGCTAATAATTCTAAAAATAATCCAGGTTTCGATATGAATTAAGTTGGGCCACTTGAATTGGGGAATTGTAGATCCAAAAACGAACCCAGGTAATATGTTTTCATAAATAATTACTTTGAGTAAAATTTTGTTTTGAATATAGCGTGAATGGACAATAAGGCTATAAGTTTATTATGGTCTTGTGAACCATATTTGTCAAGAGTTTAATGTCGTAACTTGTTTTAAGCATATCTTTGATGAATATAATTTTGTTTCTTGTGGAAATATCAGCTCGTAAGCTGTGAAATTTGCAAATGTTGACGATCATTGGTTTGTGCAGAGTAAAATGGCATGAATTTCACAATCAGGTCAAAATTTTATCTTGAAGAAATAAAAACTGAATTTTTCATATTGTTCCTTCAAAATACAATAAATAAGCTTCATTTGCTTCTTACAACATTTTCTTCTGGGTTAAACCGTTTTTGATCTGCAGCCGGTTGAAAGTGTACCGATTCTAAAGTGCGCAGGCTTTAGTCGGATGTAAGTTACCGCCATCGTCTCAAATTTACAAGCAATAGAATCAATATCATCAGCGAAACCAAGCAGCAGAACGGACTTCGTGAAAATCGTAACACTCGTGTTTATCTCCGCTCTCCTTATTACACCCACCAAAGCAATGTTGAACAGCAAGCACGAAAGACCATCACCTTGCCGTAACCCTCTGCGAGATTCGAAGGGACTCGAGAGTGTCCCTGATACTCGAACTACGCACATCACTCGATCCATCGTCGCCTTGATCAACCGTGTCAGTTTATCCGGGAATCCGTATTCGTGCAAAATCTGCCATAGCTGGTCTCGATCGATTGTATCATACGCCGATTTGAAATCGATGAGCAAGTGAAAAGTGGGCACGTTGTATTCGCGGCATTTCTGCAACACCAAGCGGATGGCGGACATCTGGTCCGTCCGTTGTAGCGCGTTCACCCATGAATCCAGCCTGATATTGCCCCAAGAACTCTCTTGCAATCGGTGATAGACGGCGGCATAAAATTTGAGAGAGTATCTTGTAGGCAGCACTCAGTAGTGTGATCGCGCTGTAGTTCCCGCGATCCAACTTATCGCCCTTTTTGTAGATGGGACACACGACACCTTCCATCCATTCCTCCAGTAATACTTCCTCCTCCCAAATCTTGGTAATGACCCACGGTGTGCCAAAAACCGTTATTAACAAATAAAAATGTCCACCAGTTTGGCACCCGTCATTCGAAAGATATACTATCCTAGTATCTACTCTGAAAATTTGAAAATCTTTCATCGAGGGAAATTGAAGTTTTTGTCATTTGAGCATATTGCGTTATTTCTATAGGATTTCTTATATGGGTAAATATGTACATATCGAGGTTCTACGGCCATTTATAATTTCAACCCAAATAAACATTAGTTTTTCAAATACTAATCAACGTGTATGATGTTTAGGCAAAGTTTCTGCAAATTTGACAACATTTTGTTAAATTCCTTGCTCTGAGATTCCTCTCAAGTTACAGTTATTTAAATAATTTACTCTATTTCCCTAAATTTTACTTATAATCGCTATAATCCAATTATTTCCATGCAATTATCGTACCCGTATATGTCATCAGAACAAAAATGTTAACCTTTTCAGAAATACGTATTTAATATGTGTGATTTTTGATCCAATTTGCGATAAATTGGAACCATTCTATTGATAGGTTTGATAATCACAATGGTATGGGAGCTTAAGACGTTTGTAAAATAAATTTAAAAAGTGTATCTTTCGAGTATCTTCTTACGAGCTGAATCTGAGCTATTTAACGACTGAAATTTCATCAATGATAAGAAATCCTTGCGTATGTTTATATACGTACGATTTTATGTATAAATAAGTGATTTTTTTATAAATCTATTATATTATGTGTTGTTATTGTGATTTATTATGTGCCATTAAATTGTACTTGAAATGCTATGTAAATGCACGGTTTCTAATGATTGGATGTTTAAAAAAAGTATTATATTCCGTTTTCTAAACAAAAAGATAACTTTGAATAAGATACGACAAGAAGCACAATAGCTAATTATTTTGAAGTATAGGAAAATTAATATAAATTGTTCATGCAATTTTCAACCTTAATGTCAAACACAGGATTATATGTATTGTTCCATATGTATTAGTCTGGGACACGGTTATATGAGAAAAAACGGGAAAACTCTCATTCCTGTATATTTTTTTAGTGCCATTTTGCCCTCATATTAACTGTGCAAAATTTCAGCTCAATCAAAGAAACTGTATTTTAGCTCCCGCCTTTTTTAAATGTTCATACTATTTAGTATGAGGAGAATTGACTTCTTCAAAGAAAAATCGCTAGGGGTCTCCTTTTGATCCCTAAAAAGAAATGATGTGATCTCTGAAGAAAACTTCACGAGAATTCAGACCTCCGAAGACCGCAAAGCGATGTAATGTAAAAAAAATATAAAGCCTTACCCGATCAATAAAATGACGATATATTATTATTTATTGTTACCTTACGTGTTAACGGCGTTGCCATCCCGACTAGGCGATCATAACAAAATTATATCATAATATGTTATTATGTTACACAGATTTTTTCTAACATAGGCAGTTATAATTTAGATGCAGGATGTTGTTAAAATAACAAAAATTCTAACTAAAAATCATAAGGGTTCTAACAAAAGTGTATCAGAGTTTGTTACGAATACATCAAAAATATATCAAGCCCTGTTCTAAGTTTTTGATAAAATAAATCAAAATTATAATACAGTTTGATATTTTCAATTAGGGTAAAAATCAAATAGGGTAAAAACTATTTTTTTTTACTCATTTTTGGGTAATTACTTTAAGTGTGTTATTCTATTTTTAGAAAATAATAGGTCACATTAAAAAAACTTTCGAGTTCATTATAAAACTTACAAACATGGACGGGATTTGAACCACCAATCCTGCCATCATAAATTTTCAGTCGCCTTTGCCAATGAGGCTATCACAGAACTTGAAGTGAGGGACGAAAGAAGCTTTACTGGTTCTACGTATTGCCAGTTTCCCTATTCCCCCATCTCTTGTTTGTCAGTCGCAGGACAAAAATAGACAGAGATTTGAATGCAAGATCAAACAATGAACCTCTCTCTCTTACCAACAGCGCTATCGCGGTGCGCAGACATGCGCACTGAAACACTAATAACAGTGGTGGCGTTCGCATGGCCCGTCGTCGGCTATTTCCAAAGCAAAAAGAACGGCGAAAAAGTTGCTAGCCGACTATTTATGATTGAGCTTCGTCATGGGGTGCGTTTTGGCGGTGACAAAGATTCTTTCCGGACGGAGATGATTTTTATTTTATTTTTTGTTTTGTTCGCGCTGCGAGAACGGCGATTATACACGTACCTACGTGAGCGAAGGTAAAATGTGGCTTTGTTTTAATAATTAATAATAATTAATAATTAATAATTAATAATTAATATTAATAATATTAATATTAATAATAATTAATAATTAAATTATTGATCACAATTATATCATATGCCGATATGATTACTTCTGCAGATGCTGTTTAGTTTTATTCTGTTTTAGATTATTTTTAGTAATGAAAAAACATATTTATGATGTAATGTCAAACAATATATGGTCGAATAATAATAGATCAATGGAAAAAAGTTATAATAGACAAATGCAATCATCAATTGAGCAGAATTGTCTGTATACATAGTTGACATTTTTATTGATTAGAATTATTTAGTAGGTACCACATTTGCTATCTCCACGCTCACAAACATTCATTACTTCATAATACTATGTAACATAGTCTGTTCGGTTCCTTTTTGACGTTATTATTAGAAGTTAGAATAGCAGTACTGTTAAAATGACATATAAATCCAACTAAGTTTACTCAATTTTGAGATAAAAAAAACTCATGTGCAGATGTATCACTTTTCGAAGCTAAAATTTTACTTAACCTATAAGAATTGGGAATCGTAGAAAACTGATAGGAATTTGGCACCGTAACGGGACTGGGATATTGAAAGAAGGAAATAAATACTTAGATAAACATATCTATAGCTATGATGCTATATTTACCCAAAAACTCAAATTAAAGCAATGAATAAAATAAAATAAAAACGGAAGAGTCTGATGAAATTTCTAGAAACTGCATTGCCTTTATTTTTTACTTTATAATATGAAACAGCAGTCAATATACTAAATAAGGTATAGGGTATTGTACCATTTGGGCAGGTGTACCTATTTTGGGCACTTGCCGCTATAACTAAGTCAATTTCAAACCGATTGATTTGAATTTTTGTGCAGAGTTAGATACTGTACGTGCCTAATTCTATACAAAATTTCAAATCAATCGGTTTGAAATTGACTTAGTTATAGCGGCAAGTGCCCAAAATAGGTACACCTGCCCAAATGGTCCAAGACCCTACTATATAATGGTTACATCTGCGATAATTTTTTTCCGATTTTGACAATTGTGATCTCATTTAATCCAGTTTTATTTTTCAATCTAAAACAAATCCGACTGAACCGATCTGGTCATCGTGGATTAAGGAAACCCCGAATTGCCATACGCGTGGAATTTTCCATAGACCAACTGCAATAACATATCTGACCAGCCTAGGCCCAAAGTGTTGACTCCAAAGTAATCATTACGAAGCATGTTTCACGAGAGACCATGTCTTTTCAATACGATAACTCCAACAATGGCGATATTAGAATAGTGGAGCTTAGAAGCAAAGGGGTGTAAGTTACAAAAACCCAATTTCGAGTAAATGAGCTTTGAAGTTTTTCACCAATTTTTCATCCCATTCAAAATGTATGGAGTTTCAATATCAACCCAATTTTCTCTGATTATTGTATTTTTTTTCTAATCATCATAAAAATAATCTTTAAAATGTTCCTGAAAGCTTGAAATCTGAAGATTTTTTGATATGCTCAGCTCAAACTCGACAAAATGGTAACTTACACCTCTTTGCATCTGGGCCCCTCAATAGCATAAAAGCATGTTCCAGAAAATTTGGACTTTTGGAAATACCGCCTAACCAAATCGTTCTATTTGCATAACCAATCAATAAAAAAAGCTTTCTTGATCAAACGAGTCGAAGTTCACTTAAATCGGTTCAAAGTTGAACAAATATGAGTACTTTTCAGTTTTGAGGGGAGCCGGATGCGCTTCCGGCATTCTACGCAATAAAAAAACAAGCAAAACTGCAGCCCCTCAACAGCAATTGAATGTTTTTTCATATTTTTTTCAATTACATAGAATAAAGCTGTTTCCTTTAAAGCATTTTTTTTTGATCTTTTACCTGCATCGCACCTTTTGCTCTACAAGCAATGAAAAAAACGAATACAAAATCAAATTTCTCATTTTTTTTGTAATATAGCTAAAATCTAAAATTGTTTCGTATTCTGATATAATTATGTTATTTTTTCAACTGATCAATTTGTTCAGTTGCAAAAATAACAAATTTTTAACAGAGTTTGTTCTGATTTATTTGTAACAAAACTAGTTACAAAAGATTATAATATATTTTGTTATAATTTAGTTTGAAAAAGTAATAAACAGTCCACGTCATAACAAAATTATAACATAATTTGTTAGTTATATCACATTAAGATATAATTATGATATATTCTTGTTATGTTCATCTAGTCGGGATGCTATTCGGTTTTCTTTCGGTTATCTTTTTCCACATGCCTTAGATCGATTTGCGGTGTTCGGAGGGTTGATTCCTCGTCAAATTTTTTTACAGAAATCATTCATCAATCTAATTTTTAGGGATTAAGGGGCCACCTGTGGCGATTTTTCTTTGAAAAGGTGATTTTTCCCATAGTAAATTGTATGAAAACTTAAAACGGCTGGCGCTAAAATATAGTTTCTCCGATCGTGCTGAAATTTTGCACAGTTGATATGGGGCCAAAATGGGACTCAAAAAGTGTGCAGGAGTGAAATGTCTATTTCTACCCATGCTAATATATATTGTTGTTGTTACAATTTTAAACACCTCATGACAGTTGTTTAAGAGTGTGAATATGAGATCATCACTTAATTTTTGATAAATTGGAGTTGATACAAAATACCGTAAGCTATAACTCCAATTATCTGACGGAATTTTTTTTTTATTTTTAAGAAAAGATCGGTTATCCCTATTAAAGACACATTTTTACTCTTTTATAATAGACTAGAAAATATTTTAAACATGTGGTAGATGTTCTTCCTAACACTTTTTCAAATTATTTTATAAATATCTTAAACTCTTAAGCCAGCGTGACTATCAAACCCATCAATATAATGGTATTAAATTTACCTCATATATGCCCAACAATAACGTATATTCAATGCAAATTGCAAAAAAAATGTTTTGATGACGTATACGGGGTTGAAACTAGTATTATAGATAACATATTAGGGAAAATATGTTGGGATATCAAAGAGTAAACTATTCAAAAAACTGTAACGTGTGATTCCTCTAACAAAATGTTGTCAAATTTGCAGAAACTATGCTTGGATATCATCCATGTGATAAGTATTTGAAAAACTAATGTACATATATTTGTAGCAATCATAAATGGCCGTAGAACCACGATATGTGCATATTTACTCATATATGAAAATTCTATAGAAATACCGCAATATCTTCAAATGGCAAAAACTTCAATTTCCCTCGATAAAAGATTTTCAAATTTTCAGAGAAGATACTAGGATAGTATATCTTTCGAATGACGGGTGCCAAATTGGTGGACATTTTTATTTGATAATAACGGTTTTTGGCACACCGTGGACCCGTGTAGTGCTCTCACCAGCGCTTCTCCACCGTATTATAGAAGCTCGGTTGGAAGTTGATCTGCTCCAGCGGCTTTGTTGTTTTCAACCGGTCAACCTTCTCCTCAATCTCTTGGAGGTCAGGGGCCGGAAGTCTTTCGTCCTGTGCACATACTCCTAGATCGGTTACCACGCCACCTTTGGTACTTGCAACGTCGCCATTGAGGTGCTTATCGTAATGCTGCCGCCACCTCTCGACCACCTCACGCTCGCTCGTGAGAATATTCCCGTGATTATCTCGGCATATGTCGGCTTGTGGCACAAAGCCTCTGCGCGAGCGGTTCAGCTTCTCGTAAAACTTTTGTGTGTCCTTAGCGCGGTACAGCTCTTCCATCGCTTCGCGATTTTGTTCTTCCTGCTGGCGCTTCTTCATCCGGAAGACTGAGTTCTGCCTGTTCCGCGCCTGTTTGTAACGTGCCTCATTCGCTCTCGTACGGTGTTGCAGCATTCCCGGCCATGCTGCATTCTTCTCGTTTTTCAACTGTTCACATTCGCCGTCGTACCAGTCGTTTCTGTGATTCGGAGTCGCGAAGCCTAGTGCTGTAGCCGAGGTACTACCTATGGCGGATCGGATGTCCCTCCAGCCATCTTCAAGTGTAGCTGCGCCAAGCTGCTCTTCCGTTGGTAGGGCCACTGCTAACTGCTGCGGCGCTTAGTCTTGAGCCACTTCTACGTTACGAAGTTGCTCGATAGTGAGCCGCGGCGTTCGACTTCGACGCGTGGTGATAACTGTCGTAAGTTTTGAGCGCATGCATACAGCGACTAAGTAGTGAACCGAATCTATATTCGCACTGCGGTATGTGCGGACATTGGTTATATCCGAGAAGAATTTACCGTCGATTAGAACGTGGTCGATTTGGTTTTCTGTTTGGTGGTCGGGTGATCTCCAGGTGGCTTTGTGGATATCTTTGCGGGGGAAGAAGGTGCTTCGGACTACCATACCACGGGAGGCTGCAAAGTTTACGCATCGCTTGCCGTTATCATTCGATACGGCGTGCAGGCAGTTACGCCCGATTATCGGTGTGTACATATCCTCTCTTCCTACCTGCGCGTTCATGTCGCTGACAACGATTTTCACGTCACGCGGCGAGCATCCATCGTTTGTTTGCTCTAACTGCGCGTAGAACACTTCTTTCTCGTCATCAGGTCTCCCTTCGTGTGGGCAGTGGACGTTGATGATGCTGTAGTTGAAGAAACGCTCCTTAACTCTCAACATGCACATCCTTGCGTTGATCGGCTGCCACCCGATCACACGTTGTCGCATCTTGCCCAACACTATAAAACCTGTTCCCAGTTCATTGGTGGTACCACAGCTATGGTAGAAGGTAGCCGCTCGAGGCCCGCTTTTCCACACTTTCTGTCCAGTCCAACAAAGTTTCTGCAACGCCACGATGTCGATGTTGCGGGGATGTAGTTCATCGCAGATTATCCTGTCACATTCTGCGAAACCTAGTGACTTGCAATTCCATGTTCCAAGTTTCCAATCGTAGTCCTTATTTCGTCGCGTGGGTCTTTGCCGATTGTATCGAGTCGTATTTTCTCCTATGTTATTCGCAATGGGACTACTACCTGGTGGTGGTCAATCTGCGCCCAAAAGTTTTCGTCATTAACAACGTACGTGTAGTATATTAGCACGGTTACAATGAGGATGTGATCAAGGTAGGCCAGAGGTTCCCAAACTTTTTGCTATCGCGGCGCCTTTTGACATTTCCAAAAATGTCACGGCGCACCAAAGTTTTTAACATTTTTTTTAAATTTTGGGCAACTATCACTTTACATTGTGCAAGACAAAATCGTGAATCACTTCTCTAATATCATGTTTTCAGAATTCAATATTTGGAAAACTATCTTTTTTTTTAATTAATTTCTCAAAGATAGTTCAAATATTTGTAAGATTTCAAAAATCATGTTGATTTCATCATAGGAGTTTTAAAAATAAGAAGAAACTCAGATGTAAAGGTAAAACAAGCTGCTGAATTTCAACAATTCAGCCAAAAATTTTAAACGTTTTCACTAATTAAAGAATTGTTATTGAATGAAAATGACTACACAGAACATGACCATAGCTTCAACTTTTTGCGGAATTTGCAAAGCAACACTTTTAATTATTTTGGAAAATTTTGGCAAATTGGGACACATAAAGAGATTGTAAAGACCTGCCAGGTGGGCTTTGATTGAATTTATTTTCATAAATTTCAACTTATTCCTTTGGGCCTGAATTATAACCCCATTGATGAAACCGAGCATAACAAACATATTCGAGTTCAGCGAGGTTGCGGCAGTATTGATGAAACAGTCCGGATCGAAAAGATCAAAGCTAGCTCTTCACACTACCACATCGGCAAACCTGCATGCCGGTAAGCTATTCCGAAGACCTTGTAATTATTCTGAAAAGAACGTAAATAATGTTCTTGAAATTAAAAACTTTGGACAAGTTTTAGTAAAATCAAAAGTTAAGCTGAAGCAAAAACAAAATCAAAAACTTGAAATTTTAAAATGTGGTTTCAATTGATATGTTTGATACCAGAAAACCTATGAAACAATCGAAGAGTCAGGAAAGATTAAAAAAATGTGAGCGACACTTATTACTAATATAAAAAATATAAAGGTGTTCCGCAATACAAATAAAGAGTTTGTTTTTTTTGTTTCGTCGCAAAAGCCAAAACCCTGCGGCGCTCAGTTTGGGAAGCACTGAGGTAGGCTATGATGATGGGGGGAGTTAGTTAGTGACGAGGAGACAGGACGTACGGACAGGTGTGTTAGCTGTGTGTTGAGTAGTGGAGTGTCCGAATAAATCTCATTGAAATATTAACCGTTTGTCTGTGCATTATTTGTAATTCCTGATAATCCCGATTCCTACAGTACGGTACCGACGACCGCCACGGTACAACCTAGCTAGAGCGACTGAAGCAACCGGATGTTGCCTTGGCAAACGCGTAGAATCTCGAGGCAGCGTTGCCAGACAATGGCGAACTCGATATAGCCCCGCTAGAGGGCCACTTGAAAACATTAAAAGCAGCCATCAACGCCGCAGCCGAGAGCACCATCGGATACGTGGAAAGAAGTCAACGAAACGGTTCGACGAGGAATGCAGAGCACTTTTGAAGAAAAACTCTGACGGGTGGTAATACTGCAGCAAGAAACCCGGCAGAGTGAGGAACGTTATAAACAAAAGCAAAAGCGGGTGAAAAAGCGCCACATTGAAGAAGCAGAGTGATAAGATACGGAACTACTGTGAAACACGGAAGTTCTGCCAGAAGCTCAAAATTCATCCCGCAACGGCTTCGTGCCGCGAGCTGAAATATGCAGGGCTTGGGACGGGGGCCTCGTGACAAACGGACGTGAGGTGATCGAAAGGTGGAGGCCAGGGGCGTAGCCACGGGGGTTGGAGTCAAATTTTGGGGAACTGATACAAAGTATAACACGCTTTGTGATGAAAAATCTGAGCCACTATTGTGAACCTACGGCTCAAATGGAGTGTACATATTTACGAAATGTGAGTGACAAATGAAAGAAGGTTTTATTAAACATCGAAAACCCCTCCCAAAGCAAATGTATGGTTACGCTATCGGTACGGCGTAGCCATACATTTGCTTTGGGAGGGGTTTTCGGTACGATGGAAGTGCTGGGATGAGCGCCTGTATGGTCCACTGCACTCTGGGGGAATTTTTGAAAATATCTCTGGAGGAATCCATGGAGACATATCAATAGAAATCCGTGGACAGAAATGCATTTTGAAAGGATACTAAAAGGATTCTTTGGAGAACTGTTTTCCAAAATCATTCTAAGAAACCCTGCGAGATCCTGGATGTCATCCTAAAGAATTTTCTAGAAATTTCAATAAGAATTCCGGTAAACATTTTAAAGATATTCCAGTAAGAATGTTCTCTCCGCGGTAATTACAGAAACGAATCGTTAAATAATAATGATCAGCAAGTAAACATCCCCAAGCCAAAACATTGTTATGTTGGCTTACTGTTTAGGGGAACAAGATCATAAGTTTACAGCCTTTCGTTTGCATTATTGTCATAACCACAGACAAATCTCTCAGCCCTATCATTGTCGTCAGCCCCGCTGCTCTTCGTCTATTTCAATCGCAACTTCATCCAAATGCATGATGTACCTAGCGACTGTGTAGGTACAGTGGATGTTATTGTCGGCATAGTAAAGCCCTCCTCACTGCTCGCCGTACTCAAACCCAATCCGCCACGAACTGGAGGAAATAACTTTCTCCTTATGATTTAATTGCACTTTGAGCACTGCGGCTCACTGAGGTACTGCGGCTGCTGCCTTAAGTGATCGTCAACAACATTGTCACACTTGAGGCAGCCTATTGATGATTGTTGCTAATATGAAGTCATAGAAGAGACAGATTACAGTTGAACATGGAGACGGCCGACGACGTCAATTGGTGGCGGTGGTGCATCAAGCTAAAGAGCATGGCGGCGCATTCATCACGGGGGGAAGAACCCCAACATTGTTGTTTGCTCGGTGGGAAAGTCGGTCACAGTGAGTCTGGTTGTTTGATTTTCATGATGGATTTTACTTTTCGCTTGCTTTTGAAAAGTGGTTTCCATCGAACGATTGTTGATTCTGTGGGGTCTCCATGTTGGGTTGAGAATGGAGAGGCGAGGCAATTGATGAGCTTGTACTGTTTTTTATCAAAATACTTCAACCACAACTGTAGCGAACTTCAATCACACTTTATTTAAATGTGTACCACAATGTTAAATTCATTCACCACGCTACGTGGATCTTACATATTAATCCATTCGACAGCGGTCAGCTGATTGTTCATCAAATTACTACTTCCACCTTTCAATCTTTTCACATTTGTTTGTAGTGATGTTGTTGTGGTCTTAAAAAGTTTTACAATTGATCGTTTAAGAATGTAATGTTTTCGATATGTATATTATTCCCTCATTTTTCCACAGTCCAAGCCTATCCTATATTATCACATCAAACACGCTCTGTTTCCCTTCAATTTCACCCAATGTAAGCATCCGAAAAGACCCTAAACCTGCAGCAGCTTGATCATCCAGCCGGTCAGATCAATCCTAGATAATCCACATAATTATGACAGGTTGTGAAACATGACAAAGCCAAATCCCGAGATAATTCGGGTGAACAAATCGCCCCGAAGGCCCCTCTGAAGAAGAAGCGCTCCTCATCAGCACGCACCCAGTTTATATTTTTTTTTTCGGGAGGTGGCTTGCCCCTGGGCCATATCCGTGGACCAAACTGGGAAACGATCGCAAACGCAACGCAACCATACGTCCGTTCGTTCATCCGTCGTCGTTCGTAAAAATGTGGGCCAAGTTTATGGCCCGGTCGGCGGCGGTGCGGCATACGTAAATACAAATTACGACGGCTTGGATCTGTTTCATCTGGAGCTGGAGGCCACCACCAAGGCGAAAACAACCGTTATTGTGGCCAAATTACCGGCGCGGAGACAGTTGATCTGCCTTGGGTTGAGTTCTAGGAATAGGAAGGAGAAGTTTTTGCGTTTGTTTGGTTTGATCCTCGGACTGTGCGTGCGAATCGTTAGTCATAGATGGTTGGGATGGGCTTGAGGCTAATAAGCTCTTTGCCGAAAATGGAGATCGTAGATGTTACAGGTTGCAATTAAAGGGTTAAGTGGAGGCGACGATCTAAGCATTCGACAGGTCAGGATGGCAGGGTTGAGGCAGGTTAATGCGAGTTTCATGGAAGATCGTTGCAATAAAAACAGCACATATCTATTGTCCATCCAGGATATTAAATAAATGAAACAAAAAAAAATGTGTTCTGAGTCGATTCAGCACTTCGCAAATTGAAATCCGCACGTTATTCATAGTTTTTATATGAATAACGTGCGGATTTCAATTTGCGAAGTGCTGAATCGACTCAGAACACAATTTTTTTTTTAATCTTAACTCTGTGACGCGTTTTGTTTTCTTAGCATTATTTTAAAGTATTCACATATTTTTGCTGGCCAAAACTAAAATAGGGCAAATATTGTTGGAGGCAGTGTTGGTAAAAACTCAAATTCTCAAATCTCATGCTTGAGTTGTTTCACGCGCGATTCTTGACTCGCCAAACTCACTGCCGAAAAAATCATGCATGAGTTGACTCTCGATTTCACTCATTGCGTTATTTCTTGGCGTTCTTATTATTTACATCGAAGGTTTTAGGATTGTATGATAGAACCAAAGCAAACCTATCGTACAACAACATTGGATGTCGTTCAAATTGATTTGGATTCGTTTTACAAGCGAACGAGATTCCGGCGCTTGACTCGTGAGAGCGAGATTTTGCATGAAAATCTCGCGCGTGAGAAAATGATTCAGAATCGCGCGCGAGTTTACTCACGCAGGAGCGGTTCATGAGTGAGCTTTGAGTGTGATTTTACCAACACTGGTTGGAGGATATTTTTCAGATGTGCTACGTCATCCAAACTGTCTCTAAGATTACATCATAAATTGCACGGATGTAAAAGTACCTTTCTACAACCGATTACTAAAAGATTATAGGATGAGTTTAGCTATTCTAAGCCATCCATGAAAGCTACGTAACGAAATGGGCTGCAAAACGGCCAACAACTCGGACTATGAGCACGTCATGGGACACCATGGTCTCGGAGAAATGAGCGAAAACGGAGAGCTGTTTGCAGAGTTTTCTGGCAATAATGACATGGTGATTGGGGGATCCCTCTTTCCTCATCGACCACTGCACAAAGTGACATGGGTTTCCCGTGATGGCTTTACGGAAAATTAAATCGACCACAATTGCATCAGCCGAAAATGGAAACGGAGCCTTCTTGATGTTGCGTCCAACCATCATCTCCTAATCGGCGAGATCCGACTGCGCATTGCCAGGATCCAGCGACAGGAGGAGAAAATCAGGCGCCGGTTCAACACACGCCGACTAGAAGACGCTGTGGTGAAAAGCTCCTTCGTCGAGGAGTAGAGAACCGTGCTGCGAATATTCCAGAAGGTGGAAGCGTAGATGATCAATAGAGCGCCATCCATCAAGAACGCATTCATCGTCACCGGCGAGAATAATTTGAGTGAGCTACGCACCCCAAGAAAGCAGCGGATCACAGATGATACCTGGAGGAAGATAGAGGAGCGAAGGAACGCCAAAGCCGTGATAGAGCGAGCGAAAACACGAAGAGCCAAAGCCGTAGCTCGTCAGCGCAATTCGGCTCTCGATAATAAAGTGAAACGTTCATGCGAGCCGACGAAGGCGAGAAAGCCGTAAATACCGACGACAACCGTCTCCTTTACGATGTCTCACGTCGCCTAAGTGGGACTAAGATGAATGCTACGATGCCCGTGAAAGACACGTCTGGACAGTTACTGACCGACCCGGCTGACCAGTTGAAACGCTGGTTCGAGCACTTTGGAAACCTTTTTCAAGTGTCGGCCACGCCATCAACACCTCAGCATGATCCGCCAAGGATTCGACACATTGCCCGTGTCAACACCGAAGCTCCATCAGTGCAGAAGATAGAAACAGCCATCCGTGGCATGAATTCGAACAGGACCCCAGGGGTCGATCGCATCAGCTGAAATGCTCAAAGCTGACCCCGTAGAATCCGGTGGCGAGGAGTGTGTTCACCTCGTAGGCCAGAGTATAGCAGAATTTAATCCGACGCTAATCTGTGTTCTCCAAAGTTCTGCAACATATGGGAAACCGTGACATTTCCGGCCAACTGGATGTAAGGCGTCTTAGTAAAGGTACCCTAAAAGGGTGACCTGCGTGTATGCGATAATTGGCAGGGCATCGTTCTCAAAGTTCTCTGCAAAGTGATCATTAACCGGATACAGGAGAAAATTGACGCAACTGTTCGACGGCAGCAAGCAGGATTCCGTGCCGGACGATCCTGTGTGGACCATATTGTCCCGCTCCGTATCTTTCTGGAACAAATCAATGTATTCCAAGTGAGTCTTTCTACCTGGTGCTCATTGATTACGAAAAAGCTTTCGACCGTCTCAATCGCGGAAACATGTGGGAAGCCCTCAGGCACAAGGGTCTTCCTGAGAAAATCATCGGCCTCATTGAACCACAGTACAGGGCATTTTCGTGCAGAGTACTGCACAACGGTGTTTTGTCCGATCCCATCCGGGTCGTTGTTGGAGTGAGGCAAGGATGTATACTATCACCGCTACTGTTCCTCATTGTAATCGACGAGATTCTGGTAGGTGCGATTGTCCGTGAACCAAATTGTGGATTGCTGTGGCAGCCCATTACCATGGAGCGCCTTAATAACTTCGATCTGGCTGATGACGTTGCTCTCTTAGCTCAACGGCGCTCTGATATGCAGAGCAAGCTCGATGATGTTGCAAATCGCTCCTCAGCGGCAGGTCTTCCCAAGTAACCACAAGCATTATATCATAACATTAATTCAATCGTATTATAGTTTAGCTAATGCAACATAACTTTTATTTTACATCCGTCAAGTAATGAAGCGTTTAATCTACATTATGAAAGCATTGAAGCATTACGATATTTTGACAGTTCTGTATAGTTCTATAGAGCCGTTGTTAAATGCTTCATTGCATTACCATGTTAAAAGCTTTATAGCAATCAATAATGCAAGCATTTATTACTTTATATATACCTTTACTAAAGCTTCCATCGTTGTAAACAGAAAAATATCGCTCAGTTCAAAAAAAAGAACTGTAAAACACATTTAGAAACAGAACCAGTCAAAACAAAAGAAAAACAAACCAAAATTTTCATGGATTGTTGCGGAGCACTTAGATTATCATGCTCAGATGTTGCTGTGTGAAAATGTATATTATGTATGGTTTTTTGGGTTTCTGGTTGGGACATGAAAACAATCAGATGCTGAGGGAACAAAAATTATGTGGGGGTATCGGTTTCCTTATTTAACATAACGCTCCGATTTCATAAAAGGAAGAATTAAAGCGCTGTTTGTATTGTTTCTTATTTATTGTATTTTAGGCAGAAGTGAGCACGTATAAAAAAAACAGAATCAACACAGACGAATTTATATTCGAGAGTAACATAACTGATGGCATTCAGACCCCGGCACATTTTTTAGAGTTGCTGGAAACACAACTCAATAAGGCACGAGCTAAGTATACGTTACCTTATGTTGCACATTTTTCCAGGTGCAAAACACATGGTATCGTAGCACACAGCGTTAGCGCGTCCGAGTTTGATCGTGGTCAGTTTCAGCAGTCTAGGTTCAAATCCCGAAATACAATAAAAAGCATCAAAGTGAGAGTATCGGAAGATAAAAATAGATAGAAAAATGGAAAACATACTTTTTTTCTTTTTTGACATGATGCATTAAGTATGCATTCCATACGATTTGATTGCATTAGCTATATGGTACAAGCATTTTATATGCTTTAGCAATCACCACAGTAATGCTTGCTTTAAACCAACAATAGTAGCGCCACTTTCGATTTTAAACCTACTTTAATGGTGCCTTTAATGTTCAACTCGCTGTAGCTTTTCGAAAAGTGCATCAAATATTCTCAATTTTTAACTGTAAGTTCATCAACTAGTTGTGTATCAGTAGTCCAATTTTGGAGAAGATCGGACCATTGTCCACGGAGTTATAAAGATTCTAAAAAAAGGTAAAATTATCCGATAGCCAACTTTGAGCTGTTACAGTACTTTTTCGATTATATCACGAATGAAAAAAAAATTCGCGTGATATATTGGAGCGTGATATAATTGACATTTTTTTTCTTACGTATTTTTTAATCGGCAGACACTTACATACAAAAAGAACGCTAAAAACCCAACAAAACATCAAACACAGTGATTAAAGTCTTATACCTATATGCTTATTATTATTATTATTCTTGTAATTCTAGTAATGATTTTTTTGTTTTTAACTCGAATCTATATACATTCATTTTATGCTTGTCAGCCAACGCACTCCTTTTACGCATAATAACAATCAAGTGCATATTTGTTCATAATGCAACTCATTTCGATTCATAATGAATCAAATGCAATTGTTCGATCCACAGCCGGTGTTTCCACGGTCAGATTTTGGGATACGGTGACGGTTGAGTTTTCTTGATTTAGCATTTAAACGTATGTATCGTTAAAAATGTTATACGTATGCATCTCGTTTCAACACTTGATTTTCACAGCACTCATCATATTCATTCAACTCGGAAAGCCCTTATGTATAATTATACTACTCGTGCTTTAAAAAGCATCATCTTTCAACTCGTTGTATGAATCGTTATTCGTTGTATCTCTAGGCAGCATATCAAGAAAATACGCTTAATATATAAATTTGATCAACCGTTAAATCTGCATTATAGAGTGATGCTGCTAGCCTAGAGAAAACCGTAACAGTCTTGTCAAAAATAACTAAATTCAGACCGAATTAGATCCGGAAACGAGATCTGAAACTTCCTATACATATATCTGGCAAGCTTTATGCTGCGTGAAGCTGAAATTTTTAATCAGTTAAAATTTCAGATTGTACTGGATTCTATTTGTTTGGAGGATATTTTGAATGCGTTAAAACGCGACAACCGATAATTAAACTTCATCCTGCTCCAAATAGAAAATAAAGAATGACACACAACCACATGACAAGTTCGCACAGGATTACTGAATCTAGATTCATCAATGCAATTACACAATTTTGAAGCAATGTTATTATAAGTTTGCAGTTAGGTATATATCATCAACATACTGAATTCAATAAATTTGTAGGATATTTGAATTTTTTTATGCGTTTTGTTAAAGATGCATCTCTATGATTATCCCATAATGTATTTTGATAACTTTAATGACACTGGACAGAAAAGTTCTGAATTTATACGTGTGGAAACATTTATGGAACATTCGAAAAACGAAAAAACGATATTATCTTCTTTTCGTTCAATAGTTATGTTGTGCAGACTGTTAGGTGAGAACTTTTGACCTGCATTACTCTACTAGTGTGAAAGTATCATGTTCCATGACGATTAGTTTGTCCTGCCTTGCTTGGAATATGTGCTGTTTCTCGATTATCATACCGTGATATAATCGAAAAAAAAATAGCGTGCTAAAATCGAGAGTGATATAATGGAGCGTGATTAAATAGAACCGTGACAAAATCGAAAAACTACTGTATATCTCCGGATTCAATGAACCGAATGCAATGAAATTTTGACCATTCATGACTTGTATAATGAGCTATGAAAAACCTTTGACTCAACTTAAAATTCTTAACACGGAAGAAAATTATAACGATTAGATTATTTTTCTAATAAAACACCAAATTATCCAAAACTTCAACATCGTTTCAAAATTCAAGATGCAAATTATAGTTCCATTAATTTCCCTCTAAATGACTTATATATAAATGTGTTTTAAAGGAAAGTTACAACATAGTCGCTAATAAATTGAGAAAGTAATGGGATGCATATTAGAAATTGATGAATTTACTAAAAAATCGTGAAATGAATGAAATCGTTATAACTTTTTCTCATGTTAAAAATTTAAAGTTAAGTTAAACGTTTTTAAGAGTTCATCATATAAGTCATGAATGGTCAAAATTTCATTGCCATCAGTTCATTGAATCCGGAGATATAAAAGCTCAAAGTTGGCTATCGAATAATTATACCCTTTTCAAGAATCTTTATATCTTCGTGAAGAATAACCTGATATTTTCCAAATTTGAACCACTGATACACAACTAGTTTATGAACTTACAGTAAAAATTTGAGAATATTTGATGCCCTTTTCAAAAAGTTACAGCGAGTTGAACATTTTTTGAAAAGTGAAAATTTTACCTGTCCCAGTTATTTTGAGTATCCCCTGTACTTTTGGTAGATACATGAAGCTTCTACATATCGTTCCGATACATGCTTATTGCGCCCTGACCACAACACTTTCTTTGTGTTTCGAGCTGCCGTTTTTTGGTGGTTTTTGTTTTCTATATTTTGCTTTTGTCGTCATGTAGATATTACTCTCTGTTGAATAAAAAGTAAAACAAGTATTGTAAACGAATAAGTTTGTAAGTAGATCCAAGTTAAACAGTTAGTAAATCAAAGCAGCAATTTCCTTTGCATTTAACTGATATAATCTAATTATTATTTAAACATGACTTTGGCAGTTGATTTCATCACATTTCAACTGACCAATCATCTTCCAAGCAAGTCACTGTCATCCAAAACACTCCACGTTACAAGACAGCCACACACAATCCGTCTGCTGCCTTAAGTAAGCCCCAAAGATAGATTCTCAGGTGGAATGAAGAATGAATTATTTATATTTCCCCTCGGAAATTATTTGTCTACCCCGTCTTCGTTGTTGGCTCCAACGCTTATGCGCGCAATTTTGAGCACCAAGCCGGAGAAATGCTTTTGTGAGTGTTTACCTCCTTTTGACTTTTCGATGCTTTTTTTTTATTTCGCACGAATTGAGTGGCTACCTGCGGTGTGTGCCTTGTTGTATGGCACCTTTCCGAAGAAAGGCAGCCCAAAGTCACAGTCACAGTCAGTCACATACCGACACACACACAAACACATGGTGCGAGGTCCAAAGCCAAAGTCAAGTTCAAGCAGTTACTTTTCTGTGTTGTGGGTACATACGACGACGCGACGGCATGGATGGGTGATGGATTGGAGGTATTTGCACAACTGGAGAATGGCGGCGGTGGTTCAGGATCGAGGGGCTCGACGGTAACAAATTCATTCCGCACACATATCGAGTTGACATTAATCATGGATTGGAGGCACGCTGACCCACTTACGAACTTTATTTCAAAGCGACGCGATGGTCGTTGGGTCTGTCGAATGGGGATACATTGTATCCATTTAAATGGAGGTCTTGTGGGAAACTGGAAGAGAGGTACGATAACGAAAATAAATTAATTAGTCGTGGTTGATATTTTTTCGTTGGGCTAAGAAAATCTTGAAAAGTAATCATTTTAGATAGATAAGAATTTATTCGAGCAGTGTATACACCAATTCGTTAAATAGTTATTTATGTAACGAGTTGCAAAAAGTTGATTTTTTCAGCACGAGTCGTATATTTATCCAACGAGGCTTGCCGGAGTTCAGTTGCATAATAAGCCAGTTCTGAAAAATTGGCCATTATGATACCAAAATGAGTTATATAAAATGTAAATTATGATACTGAATTGCTTATAAAATATTTTGTAATTACTATGGAGCTACTTATCCTGTACTTGTCATTTCATTACAAATGAAAGCTTAAAGCATTAATTATGATTTTGGGGAGAGCGTAAAACATTTATTGGGATACGTCGAAGGTAGCGTGCAATACAGACCCCATTGGGGAAATTGTCCTTTTCCCAACAACTCCTATGCCTACCTCCTCGTGGTACCAGGCTACGAGAAAGTTTGAAGGTTGCTGAAAGGTCGTGTGACTTTACTTTCAGTCCTGAACACCCACAGTGGTGCAGAGCGCCGAATTACAAGATCTCCATCCTGGACGATTACCCGCCATCGCCTTGCCTGTGGCCAGGTCGAATTTCTGTCGATTTGCTTGATTTCGTTGTTGAGGCTGTGCCGCCATGAGCCTCTGGGTCTGCCTCTGCTGCGATGTCCTGCTGGATTCCAATCCAACGCTTGCTTGCAGATTTCGTTTCAGCCCCTGCGTAGAGTGTAGCCGACCCACCTCCATTTTCGCTCCCTAATTTCTGTTGCTATCTTTGATGACAACGACGATGGAGCTCCACGTTGGAAATCCATTTGTGGTGCCACCATGCACGAATTATATACCGCATGCATCTATCGATGAAGACCTGTAGCCGTTGCGTCCGCTGATACACACCAAGTTTCACTAGCGTATCGCAGCACAAGTTTCATGTTCGAGTTGAAAATTCAGATTTTGTTCCGTCGACTAATCTGATTGTATTTCTGATACATTTCTCAAACTCACAAAGGCAGTTCTCGCCTTCTTGATCCGTGCACCTATGTCAATCGTGGTGGCACCATCGGCAGCCATTTGGCCACAAAGATATTGTAGGCATTCAACGTTCTCTACTCTATTCCTTGCCAGCTACAGGAAAGCTGCAAGGCTTAACCATGTTTACATGCAACGATTTGGTCTTGTTGACGTTGATGGTACGACCTGCCGCTAAGAAGTGACCGGCAACATTACTCTGCACATCAGAAAGCCGTTGAGCTAGGAGATCAAAGCTCTCAGAGTCAGTCACGTATGTGGTCCATGGTAATGGACTGCCGCAGCCACAACAACCTACGGTTTGGTTCACGATCAATCGCACCTACCAGGATTCGTCGATTACGATGAGGAACAGTAGCGATGATAGTATACATCCTTGCCTCACTTCAGCAACGATCCGGATGAGATCGGACAAGACACCGTTGTGTAATACTTTAAACAAAAATGCCCTGTACTGTGGTTCAATGAGGCCGATGATTTTCTCAGGGACACCCTTGCACTTTAAGGCCTCCCACATGTTTCCGTGATTGAGACGGTCGAAGGCTTTTTTGCAATCAATGAACATCAGGTCCAGAGACTCTACGGAATGCTGCTGGCTGACGCCCGAGAGTTGCGTCAATCTTCTCCTGTATCCGGTTAAGGATAACTTTGCAGAGGACTTTGAGAACGTAATGGAAATACAGTAACATGATGCTCCGCCAATTATCGCATAGTCAGGTCACCCTTTTTGGGAAATGTTTGCTGAATTTCAGCACAACGTTGCTGATCAACTGTCTTAATTGCTGGAAGATTCAGCAAGCTGAAAAATAAATGCTGATATTCAGTAAACTCGTATTGCTGAATGAAATCAGCACAAAAAAAATCAGCTAAGTTTGCTGAATACCAGCAAACAAAATTTGCAGTGCGGCGTGGCCGACACTTGAAAAAGTGGCTCGAACCAGCGTTTAAGCTGGTCAGCCGGGTCGGTAAATAGCTTTCCAGATGTGTTTTTCACGGACGTCGTAGAGCATTCATCTTAGTTCTAATAAGGCGAAGTGAGACATCGTACAGTAGACGAATGCCGTCGGCTAGAGAGTTCGACGCTCTTTTGTCTCGCCTAAATGAGCGCTTCACTTCCTTCCATAAACATGGTCCGAAAGCACTCACACATCTATAAAATACTTACCCCAACATCGCCACAACGAAGATGGTTTTGCAAATCCATCACGCCAACTTCCAAGTGCAGCTTTGGCCGTGATGGATAACGCGCAGCTACTCACGACAGTATCCACAAAAAGTTGATCGGTTTCGCCTTTTTTGCCTTTTTTTTAGTCGTTCTCCTCCGCATCCGCTTACCGACGGTCTAAAAATAGATTTCCGAGCTGCCGCGGTTGCTGCCGTCACCAACACAATCACATTCCGAGTTTGTTAGTGGCAAAAATGCAGTCGTTTGAATCAATCCATTATTTCATGTTGAAAATACCATATCTCTGTTTGTTTTAACAAACTGTCAAAAATCTCGACCAATGAAAATATTTGTATATACAAACAATAGAACAGTTCGGTTTAAGCGAGAAATCAGTTTATCGCTATAGTAAACTGAAAAACCGGTTGATTTGAACTAGAATTTAATTGTGTTAACAATTTATTTTTCTGCGTGGATCCGAGACCATGGCGTTCCATGACGTGCTCATAGTCCGAGTTGTCGGAACCAATCTTCACGTTGAAGCCACCCATGAGGATCTTTATATCACCTAAATTCAAAAACCCAATTGACAAATTTACCCTTTGATTGCCTAAATAAATATTTCCATGCTTAATGGATTGCAATCAGAAAAGCCCCATAAATTGAAGCATAGCTAAAAATTGTGATGTGCTGGAGCAAATATGAGCCCGGATAGGCTCTCAGGTGAACGTCATGGGGGTTTCGGGTTTCAGAGGCGTTTCAAGGTATTTCAGGAGATTTTTGGGGCGTTTATAGCCTCTTAGGTGAGCCGGCAGATGATGATTTGAAGATGATTTCATTGGGATTACAGAAATGCTTCAAAGCGTTTCAATGCACTTCAGGACATTTCAGGAAGTTTGAGAGGTGTTTTGGGAGGCTTCGTAGTTTCTCAGACAAACTTCACAGAAGTTTCATGGGGGTTTCAGAGGCATTCCAAAGCGTTTCCAGGCTTTTCAAAGCGTTTCAGGGCGTTTGCGGAGGTTTCAGATAAGTTTAAGGGGGATTTTACGGGGCTTTAGGAATGGCATGCTCCTTTGTGTATGAGTTTCTCGGAGGTTTCTGAGGACTTTCAGAGGCGTTTCATAGCGTTTCTAGGCTTTTCAAAGCATTTAAATACGTTTCATGGCGTTTGAGAAGATTTAGGTGCGGTTTTGAGCGGCTACTGAGGTTCTCTGGTTAATTTCATGGTAGGTGTTTTCAAGCGTTTCAAGGCGTTTTAGGAGGTTTCAAAGAGGTTTTCTAGGTGAATTTCACGGATGGTTAATTTCATGGAAACTGCATGGTGGTTCCGAAAGCATTTTAAAGCATACCAAGGCATTTCAAATCGTTCAAATGTGTTTCAAGGCGTTTCAGGAGGTTTTAGAGAGGTTTAACAGATGAATTTCACGGATGAAGGTTTTAGTTTCCAAGCGTTTCAGGGTATTTCAAAGAGGTTTCCGGGTAGTTCAAGGGGTTGCAGAGGCTCTTAGGCGAATTTCAAGGAGGTTTCGTGGGGATTTTAGAGGCGTTTCAAGGCATTTCAGGGTGTTTCAGGGCGCTGAGGGAGGTTTCAAGGGGGTTTAATAGAGGTTTAGAGGCTTGTAGATGAATTTAACGGAGAACTCATGGCAGTTTAAGACATGCTTTTAGAGGCGTTTCAAAGCGTTTAAGGGCGTTTTATGAGGTTTCAAGGGATTTTAAGGGGACTTCAGAGGCTCTCAGGTGAATTTCATTAGGGTCTTAGATGCGTTTCAAAGCGTTTCATGGCATTCCAGGAAGTTTCAGAGGAATTTAAGGGGCTTCAGAGGCTCCCAGAGGAACTTCACGGAGGTTTCCAGGGGGTTTCAGATACTTTCAAAAGCGTTTCAAGGCGTTTCAATGTGTTTCATGGCATTTCAGCAGGTTTCTTGGATAATCATAATATTCTTAGATACAACTCTCCACTTGACAGTACATGCTTGCATGAGGCTATGCAATTAAATTTCATTCATATTACTGCAATAGATCATTGATGACGCTTGTAGATCAGATAGCTTAAACTCCAGGGAGTTCTCGAATAGTTCTATACAATCATGGAACACGAAGCTTGATAGAACATAGGGGCCTGAGGCTGTAATAGTATGGAACCTTTTCCATAATAGTTTCAGATACAACTAGTAACTTTCGTAGATTCGATGACCCATACCCATGGAAGTTCTTGGAGACTCTTAAAGAATCATTGAACTCACCACTTGATAGACCATAGTTACTTGTGGCTGTGTGAGTATGAACTTGAAGGTCATAGAGACAACCTTAGTAATTCCAATGACCTAGGTATACTCAATGGAGTTCTCGGAGATCCTCAAACAGACAATGAACTCACCACTTGACATCACATAGTTACATGAGGCTGTGTAAGCATTCATTTTATGCATATTGTTCCAAAAGATCACTGATTACGCTGGTAGATCCGATGACCTATACCCCAGGGAGTTCTCGGATATATCTATTCAGTCATAGAACCCACCACTCGATAGGATATAGATACCTGAGGCTGTGAGAGTATGAACCTTACTCATAAAGCCCTTAGATACAACAAAATACGTTAGTAGATCCGATGACCTATACTCAAGGAAGTTCTCGGGGTGTCCTCAAACAGAAAAGAAACTCACATAGTTGCATGGAGCTGAGCAAGCATATATTTTATTCATAACCCAACTAACAATCGCAAGCCACAAACAAGCATGCACGCTGAATTGTTGCTAAATAATAGTAATGATAGTTGAAACAGACACTGTTTGTGCCGCATCTCCATGATGATCAGACGCTCAGGGCGTACCTCCTCAATCTAGCTGAAGTCAGAAGGAGAACAGAAAACCTGCACCACCAGCTGAACACACAACTCTTAGCTGGCGGTCTTTGTCATCGATTGACCCGTGGAAGCATGTCGAGCTTTTTAATCTAACTTAAAGTCTTCAATTCCATGTATCGTTTGTCTTGTTAAGATGATGACTCATAGTATATGTACGTTACACTACATGCAAAGCTGGTTATTCGATCGATTCTCTCCATGAATACAACTTAATTCGATAATGGCCCAAATCATCCGTACCACGATTTGCCATTCTAATTCAACACGCCCTATTCGTTCAATTGGGCCCCAACAAGCAACCCAAGATCAACTCTGATCGTCTCCTCAACCGTCGTCGTCATCATCATCACCACCCGCACCGCAACTTCTTCCCATTGTTTGAAGGTAGGTAGGTGTGTATTGTTAGCAACCCCAGCCAACATTCAGCAAAAGTTAATCGCTTGCTTGCCTGCCAGCCAGCAAGCCTGTGTAAGCCCAAGGGAGCCTGATCTTTGTGCAGAGTCAGACTGAGTCAAATCGCGCAAGATCGTGGGAAGCGAAAGCATTTCTTTCTTTCTTCTTCCCGCCGCCGTCGTCGTCGTCGTCATCTTGGTCGTGCTGGTCGTCGTCGTCTTCGACTTCGTCGTCGTATTCATAGTCGGCTCGCGGTGATTCGCGATTATCGTGTGGTATTTTTCGACGGTTTTTTTTTTTATTTGCGGCACGGTTCTTTTGCGGCCTCGAATCTAGGTCAACCGAGGTAGAGGGTTGGTTATGTTTCCCGTCTTGTTGTTAAGCTTTTTTCCCGTTGTTGTTGGGTGCGCGCGCAAAGGTCGTAGGAGACGACCGACGGGGGCTTTAGGCTTCTCTCTTTCGTTTGCGCGCGCGTTCCTTATTCGGTCCGGGACCGGGATGACGCGCATTTGAAGCGTGCGCTGGGTAGTGGATAGTGGGTTGGGATAAAGAAGATTACGCGGGAGATCGCACAAGATGATGAAATCGAAATGATTCAGTGAAACTGTTACGATGGCCAACATGACGACGGCAACGCGACTTTGGGCGGAACCGAACAAAGACTTGGCCTTGAAACAGATTCAGAATGATAAGTGTGAAGTTCTGGCGATTGTGACATTTCGAATGGTGATCACTTTCACGAAGGAAAGTATGTCATCGAAAAATTAAATTTTGTCGTTATGACAACAGTAATAAATAATTTCATTTATATAATTTTTGGTAATATGGAAAGTTACGAAATATTGTAATCACTTCATGGTGGTATAAGGGCAATTAACCCTTATTGTATAACAGTTAGTATTGTAATTATGAAATTCAGATGTTTTTTTTTTCGTGCATTATGTCACGAAAGTAGAAAAAAATGTTCAGTAGACGATCCCGTCATTTCTTACACTTCTAAATAAATGAAAATTCCTTCAAATTCCGTTTTCTAAGAAAAATTAAAACGATTTTACCGTAACTCCGGAGCCAAAATGTTGAACGCATCGTCATAATGTTGACCAGTTCTCGCTTATTGTTGAGTGGTTCACTCCGAAAATCAGAATAATCAATTGTCTATTAAATTTTTTACACTGAAACCTTCTTGAATATTCCCAAAACCCCATGAAATGGCACTATAACGGGTCTAGAACCTCCTGGAACCCCCTCAAACTACCTGATACACCCTGGAATATCCATGAAACCCCTTGAAAATCTCTGGTTGGCCACTGAAACCCCCTGAGACCCTTAGAACCCCTCGGGACCGGGCCTGGAATGCCTATTGAGCCCCTTGAATCTTCCTGGAACGCCACTAAATCCCCCTGAAATCTCCTGAAACCGTCTTGAACACTCCTGAAACCCGCTGAGATCCTTACAACACCACTGGAACTGTTCTGAAACCTCATTAAACTCTCTGAAACCACTTAAAACATCATGGAACGCTCCTAAAACCCCTGGAACGGAACTGCAATGGGTCTGAAACCCCTTGGTTCCACTTAAACCATCTCAAACACTCTGAAACAGCCATGAAACTCCTTGAAAATCCCTGGACGGCCACTGAAACCCCCTGGAACCCTCAGAATACCCCAGGAACGGGCCTGGAATGCCCATCAAGCCCCTTGAATCTTCACGGAACGCAACTGAAACCCCCTGAAACCTCCTGGAACGCTCCTAAAATCACATGAGACCCTTTGAGCATCCCAGAAACGGACCTGGATCGCCACTTGAATCTCCATGTAATGGCACTGAAATCCCCTGAGACTCTGAAATACCCCTGAAACGGCTCAGTAACAGGCTTGAAACCTCCTGAAACCGCCTTCAACACCCTGGAATATCCCTGGAATGTCATTTGAACCCTCTGAGAGGTCGTGGAACCTTGCTGAAGCGTCTCTGAAATCTTTAGGTACTTCCACCGCTTCCTTCCCGTAGTGGGCTTCGTGGCCATGCGGTTAGCGGCGTTAGTCATTTAGGCGTATTGTGGGTGCCACGGAGTGAGGATTCGATTCCCGCTCCAGCCGGAGGAAACTTTTCGTCAAACGAAAAATCCTCCACTGGTCCACTGGGTGTTCAGTGTTGTCCGTTGCCTAATGTTAGTGAATGTGTTCTGCAACCTCTGGTTGAAGACGGTTTAGTGTCTTTTTTAACTACTTAAACATTAGATTAACCTCACCTTCGATAAGCTCTTCAGTCTTCAACAGCTCAAAAGTTTTCTTGAAATGGCGCTTTGTGAGAGAAGGAGAAAGTCGTTTGTTTAAAACAAATAATCTTTTTTAGTCTACAAAAATAACTTATATTTTGTTCTGCATGTGACTATTTTCATTTACTGGGATTTCAAATATCCCCATTCTCGATGTCCACAGCGACAGTCACTGAATTAATCGGCAAACAAGAAATCCGGAAGAATTCCCGCAGAGCACCATAGCAAGAACTCCTCAATTTAATCACATATATGTTTCTACCAGGCAGGTCCGTACACAGAAAAGATGGAAAGTAAGTTTCATGCATTCTTGAGAAAGGCGCAGCCCGAGCAGAAAAAATATAGCTGTATAATACCAAAATCTGGTACGCAAAATCCAATAGGTTAAATACCTAAAATAATAACTTGGGTGTTTGTACCTAAAATCTAGTAAATAATGGGGATTTTTTTAAATTATCGTACAGATTGGGCCAAAGGGCCTCAGATTTTCATAAAGCTTTTTCCACAGGCAGGGCTCATGGATATATGAACAAAAAAAAAATGGAGAAAAAATCAGGGTCGCTTATTTTCCCGGAAAACTCATTGGGATTTTTTTGTTTTTCCCTGATACTAGTTACTTTGAAAAATCATTACTCAAGATCGAAGCATCGTAGAAAATAAAAAAAAATTGGCCTTTCTCGTACACTAAGTGTACTGGAAAGGCTATATGTTCACTCCAAAAATGACTTTTTGATAGAAGGCCCGGAGGGTCGAGTCACATATACCAATCAACTTAGCTCGACAAATTGAGGTGATGTCTGTATATGTGTGTGTATGTGTACAAAAAACTCACATCACTTTTTGGCAGTAAACCTCAACCGATTTTAATGACCGACGGTTCATTCGACGCGGAATCTGGTCCCATTGTTTCCTATTGAAAATGGTTCGGATCGGTCCAGCCGTTCCGGAGTTATGGCCATTTAGGTGTTACGGACCAATACCCTTGGAAGGGGCCATACATAAAAATGTAATAAACACATAGATGCGACACATCAAGCTGCGGTTACCTGATGAACAGTTTGCAAAAAAAGCCTCAGACCATTATCTGAACCGGTAGTGCTCCGGAACCGGTTCCGGATGTCCCGCCGGAAGTGGCCAAATATAAAAGTGAACCAAATCCATGCATGCGGCTTTTTTAGATAACTCAATGAAAGATGGCAGGAAAATAGTCTCAGATCATATCTGACCGGTAGTGTTCCGGAACCGGTTCTGGATGTCCCACTGGAAGTGGCCAAATATAAAAGTGATTCAAACCCATGCATGCGACACATAAAACTGCAGCATTTTCGATAACCTGATGAACAGTTAGCAAGAAAACAGACTCAGACCATATCTGAACCGGTAGTGTTCCGGAACCGGTTACGGATGTCCCACCGGAAGGGGCCAAATATTAAAGTTAACCAAATCCATGCATGCAATGAAAGGTTGGCGTAACAAAAGACGACCATATCTGAACTGGTAATGTTTCGGAACCGCTTCCGGTGTCCGGTGTTCCGGAGGTGGCCGTATACAAATGTGAACAAAACTTATGCATGCGGCACATCAAATCACGGTTTTTCTGACAACTGACCGAATCAAGGAAGTAAGCTAATACGATATTAGGGAATGCCAGTAGTGCCGACACTAGTCCCGGGTTTTCCTCCAAAAGCGGCTAAATACAAAATTGAACCAAGCCCATGCCTGGTTACCTAATAAACGTTAGCAAGCAGGCTCAGACTATTTGAGAGACTACCGGTAGTGTTCCGCAACCAGTTCCGGGCCGGAAGTGAAACCAAACCCATGCAAGCGATACCTCAAATCACGGAATATTAGGTAATATGACGAACAGCAGCAAGAAAATAGAAGGATGGCTTACTAGTCTTGACAAAAATAAAAATACTGCTATTTTATCTTGTCAAGACTGGTGAGCCATCCTCCTAGAGTAAAAATTCAACAGTCGAAAATAGTCAGCAAGACAATAGAGACAAGCCATACATATGTATTAGTATGTTACGGAACCGATTCGGGCTGTCCCGCCAGAAATGGTCAAATGTAAAAGAGAACCAAAACATGCGACATATCAATGACTTATTTATTTATTTATTTATTTATGTCGTCAATTATTGTAGACTACAAGCTCATTCAGTAACATGATAAACGGTTAGCCAGCAAATACTCTCAGACCATATTTGGGAGCAGTCTTGTTAGCGATCACAGTCTTTGACACCTTTTCGTCGATATTCGGCTGCCTTTGTCTCCAACATTCGCAACACAAGCGATCAAACTACTGTACGGAACAAAAATGTCGAATGAATGCGCTTGACCACGATTGCGTCTTCGGGAGATGGTTCGGTTTTTGTTATTCCTGTCTTTCCCATAAAGAGGGCTGTTTTGGATAAATGTATGTGTCGTAATCGATTTATCACACACGAATAAACTAATATTATACCAATCTTAATCAAAATTGGTTGAAAACTTGCAAAAAGCTGGAATTAGACAAATGTCATCGTGTCAGACGACGATGATTTGATCCACTTTTTTGTTTATTGATCTTCGTTCTGCCGCTCGTGTTGTGTGTAAGAGGTAGCGGTCGCGCTCGAATGAAACAAAGCAAGCTGACACCCGACCGCGGCAACGAAATGAAGGTAGTCAAAAGTGTCGAATGTTTACAAGCCTGTTTGGGAGAACCGGTAGTGTTCCAGAACTGGTGACGAGACGCTGGAAGTGGTAAAATATAGAAGGGAACCAAACCATAGCGGCCTTTTCCGATAATCTGATGAACGGTCAACAAGAAAATAGTCTCAGGCCACATCTAGAACTTGTAATAGTATTGCGGAATCGATTGCGGGTGTTCCATCGGAAGTGTTTTAATATAAGTGAACCAAAACCATGCATGTGGCACAAAAAACGCAGCTTTTTTTTTCAAATATTTCCCGAACGCTTAGCAAAAAAATAGCCTCAGATCACATTTATTTTCGGTTTTCTAGGTAACCCGATGAACAGTTGACAAGAACATAGTCTCAGACCATATTTGAGACAACCGGAATCGGTTCCAGGTGTCCCGCCGGAAGTGGTCGAACGTAAAATTGAACAAAATCCATGCAAATCAAATAGCGGAATTATAAAAGTGGACAAAATAAATGTCAAAGCGATAAATCAAATCGGTTTTTAAACGATGATAAGTGAAGAAATGTGCCGGGGCCCGTGGCGTAGTTGGTCACACGTTCGCTTCATATGCGGATGGTCATGGGTTTGATTCCCAGCCCCGGCACTTGCAATTTTTCGTCAGTTGCTCTTCACCGAGAGCGGCTGACACTGACCCTCTTCTAAGCCCCATGGTTCAAACGGATCAAGATACCTGGCCATCGACATACTGCTACTCATAATGGACCCCCAATCGGACTGGAAAGGAACAACGGCCATCCATCATCCTTGTGCTCATCATTCTACCATGTATAAAGTAGAAAAGTGAAAGCAGCAGAAAGGCAACCAGTTCGATAAAAGAATAATAGAATACATCTAGGCGCTGTACAATACTGTATGTGCAGCTGTCAATTGGCATCGCTCACGTAGTGCCCTAGTGGACAATAGAGCTGTAATTTAGGTTAATTAGGTTAAGTGATTAAGAATAAAAAAAAGGGAAGAAATGGTCAATGCACGACTAGGGTTAAGGCACAGACAAACAGACGTAACACTTCGAACAATTTTCGATTCAAATCATAGTCATGGAAACATATTCGCCCAATGCTAAAAGGACTAAGTTTGGCCGACCACCAACTAGGTGGCGGTAGTGAGCAAACGTCAAACTCGAACAAAAACTATGCGAGCGCCATGGTTGGGCAGTTGGCCAACTATCAAATTTTGAAAAAGACCGTTAAATCGGTGTACGATGAGAATTATCAGAGTGTTACGTCTATTTGTCTGTGGTTAAGGATTAGAACAATTAGCCACAGAAGTCCAATGTCGCGACTGTTCGTGTGACTAACATCTAGTTAGCCATGCCCTTACAGCGTCAGTAGCGGTCTAGAAGTGTCAAATAATTTTGTTTACCAAAACAAAAGATCCTCCACAAGGTGGAAACTTGGGTGGAAACCTAAAAATACTCAATTATTGAATTAAATTTATTAAAATAATTAAACTTGAAAAGTAACGACAGCGCCATTGGAGTTCTAGTGTATTTCTATTGGTTAAGGTGGTCAAGCAGTCAACTGAGAGGTCTGATGTTTTTCAGCTCTGTTTTACTGTTGAACATAACATCGGAATATGTACCATCAATAAGATTCCCAAATCGATGATGGCTCTGTTAAAATTGTTGCTTTTCTATATAAAGTTTTCGCAGGATTCAGGAACATTTTGGTTAACGTCGACGGAAAGATCATGAGTACATATTCGACGAGAAAGGCACTATCACCACTAGGTGGATTAATCTGGGTTTTTTTAGAAAAAGAAAGCAAATTTCCAAAAATTAAATAAAATGTATAACCTAGAAAAAGTTTGCCACGAAATTTTCCACAGTTGAGAAAATTCGTAAAGAAAAGTCGGAAAAAACTAAGGCCGAACTCGTTAAGAATTTTCAAAAATTATTTTTGAGACGGTAATTTCATAAGCTATGATAGTTAAAATTTTTGGAATGCACTTTTTTTTCGTTCCTGAGCTATGACCAATTTTGTGAAAAATGACGCACTGATATAGTTTGAACAGTTTTAAGTACATTGGAACGGATTCCGATTTTTATTCTAAAACTTGTTTTCCGGAAAGTTAAAATCGAAAAGTGAGTACAGTTAAGAACCTTTTCAAGAGAGAATCCACTAAACTTTTCTATTACAGCCAACACAAAATGACGATTTGACGTTCAAACAAACACCTTAACGATAAAACAACACAATTTTCGATAACAATCTATGTCATTACAAACAAATTGTCATACTAAACTAATAAAACATTACAGAATCCTTGAAAAAGGTCCAATAATGACCGAAACGTCGGGTTGAGAAAACATTGTAGTTGACTAAATTGGACTGAAATGCCAATAAACCCCCCCCCCCCAAAGATATCATCCAACGTACAGCCGATCACCCAAACAAGTTTAAATTTACCGGGATATTTCAAGATGTTTTTTTCTTCAGAATTATTAGCGGTATCGATCATATCCTTTCTGCCAAGAATAATCAAAGAAAATTGGGATGGAATGTTAGCTCCAGTATGTACATGTTTCTACAAGTATCCGATAAATCTTCTACATCTCAATACCATGGGTAATTTACCATTCTCAAACATCCAACCATCTATGTACGATTGACCAAAAAACTTTATGATGCCATCCTCTCTTACATCAGCCGTCGATTCATGCAAAAACTCACACTTTCCCTAAAAAATCTTCCGTGCACTTGTCTCTCGTTCAGTCAAGAATCAGGAACGCGTCCGGCGCACAAAAGCGCGAAATAACAGTCCGACCGGGGCAACAACGGCGAGAAAGAAGAAAAAACTATCATTAACCTCAATTCGGGCGCGAATGTAGGTATGTATTCATACTGACAGACAAACTTAGGGTAAAAGGGTATAATGCGCCCCACCGGGGCAAAACGCCCCCCTTCATTTTCTAGCGATTCAAGCGCTTTTCGCATGCGTGATCGATTAGAAATCTCAAATATTGAAGAATAATTGCCATCAAGCTGGTCCGTTAGTTGATTGGTATAGAAAAGCAATAAAAACATCAAAAAGTCTGAAATCGAGCTTTTTTGCGTAATATTTTACCACTTGTAATCTGACTTCATTGTAAACGAAGCTAGTTCTGTTCGCTTGTGTTACTTTGCAACTTTTATGCAGTTAAACACTTGTTGAAAGACCCTCCTAGGATAAGCATGTGGTGGAATTATCCCCTGGGACAGTTTTATCACGGGGCTGGACGTTTTTCTTTGGATGGGGCGTATTGCCCCGTTTGTTTTGATAAGGCAAATTTTGGAACGTTTTCGAAAAACGTTTCAAAGCTTCCATAGCCACCTCTCCAAAGGCAAAGTTCGCATGCAACACTTCACTGACTTTAGAAACAACGATTTGCAGTGAACAAAAGATGGAATAAGGCGCCAGTTTTAGATATATTGCCATTTCTGCTTAAGGGGGGCATATTATACCTGTTTACCCTACAAGAAGTTTCCCCTTGTCTGGTTGTTAACGAGGAACAGCAACAGAAACCCGAATGGGGAAAATAATTCGTCATCCCACAGCCGCCGATTTCAGGGCATTGTTCCAATCGGCATGGCACTTGCTCGTTCGGCTGGAGACGACTGCGACTGACTCTGACTCTGCTCCGTAGAGAACGGAACGAGACGAGATCGACCGTTGCCGTGGTTGCGTTGCTAGTGTGGAGAATCATCAAGCGTGATGCGTGGCGGTGCGGCCCGGTGGTGGGTGACTTGAATGAGTCAAGTGACGACAAACCCGCACTTCTGTGGCCACGGACGCGGATGGTAGGTTCGTTTCTTGATTTCAGCACATACACCAGCTCTTTTTCGTCACTTTTCCATTCATTTCACTGTCACTCTTACTCAACCCTTACGCCATCCACAGGCGGAGCGGAGACGACGACGATGGAAATCACATCCCAGTAGCGATCGTATTGAGAAAGGACGGTAACCACTCGGATGAATATTGTCGTTGTCACCGGTTCTTATCGACATTTGCCATCACCGCGCGCCGTTCGAAGTTTGACGGAATGCACCCTCGATTTGGGCTCATTTGTTGTAGCGCCAAGCCGAGGGCGTTTTGTAATGCCAATTATGAGCGCCGAATAATCCATTCGTTGTGTGTGGATCAAGTTCGATGGGTACGCGTGCATAAAACAATTAGTGACAATAAGGCTGCTCCGAGTGGAGTTAATACACGCAGTTCGAAGACAGCAAAGTCACAACAGCACCAGTGCGCCTGAAGTGTATGAAGCGCGTTGGTTGCCGTTGTTGTAGAAGACCGCGTGTAAAAACCGTTCGGGACACACGGTGCGCAAATATGCAAAGTATTTTAAGGCGAAACTGGAAGCATTTCCTCACTTTTTGGTTTTTGATTTTTTATCAAATAACGAAGCAATATTTTCAAAATCGGTTTTCGTGCACATGTAGAGTATGGATCAAGGTATCTTCTGAATTTTTTTTGTTGTGGAAAATGTTTTTCGTTTTTGCAGAAACCATTTTTGAACAAAATTTCACAAAAAAATGGTTTCTGCAAAAATGGAAAACATTTTCCACCTCAAAAAAATTCAGAAGATACCTTGATCCATACTCTACATGTGCACGAAAACCGATTTTGAAAATATTGCTTCGTTATTTAATAAAAAATCAAAAACCGAAAAAAAGAGAAAATGATTCCAGTTTCGCCTTAACGGTAAACGTGTAAAAAAGCAGTCACGACGCGACGGCCGAAAACAACGGGTCGTCGGGTCCCATGATGATGATGGTAGGTAGATCGCGTGAATTGGCAGGAAGCAAATGCGGCCACGCAAACGTTGGCTGCTGTTGGATGAATGGTGAGGATGATGTCACATTGGGCGGGCGGAGGTTTCCGTGATGAGTCGATTGATCTATGATGGATGATGATTGTTATTGTGGGAAGAGGTTTGGTGAACATGGCAAAAAGCACGTTCATTGATCTCTGTGATTTATACGATTTGAAACGAAGTGCCATATTTGTTTAGCAGACGATGCTTTAGCTAAAACCGTTCATTTATAAATTCATAAACAGCAGGGGATTTTAGTCCTTTTTGTTCGCGGTGCACCTTTTGGAATTCAATTGCTTCACAATATAGTTTTTAATGATTGTTTTACCTTAAGTATCTTACCTGTCAGACTAAGGCCTGAGTGATCTCTTCTGTGCGAAGGAGTCGTCTCCATTCGTCTCAGTCCATGGCTGTGCGTTTCTAGTTCCGCACTCTGCGAAGGGTCCGCAAATCGTCTTCCACCTGATCGACCCACCTAGCTCTATGCGCACCACGTCTTCTTGTACCGGTTGGATGGCTCTCGAGAGCCATTTAAAACGGGTTGCTATCCGACATCCTGGTGACGTGACCCGCCCATCGTTGCCTCCTAATTTTTGCGATGTAGGCGAAGGTATGTTCTCAGCAGCTGATGCAGCTCGTAGTTCATTCGCCTTCTTCAAATCCCGCCTTCCATCTGCACTCCACCGTAGATGGTACGGAACACCATCCGTTCGAAAACTCCAAGGGCGCGTTGGTCCTCTGCACGTACGGTCCATGTTTCGTGCCCATAGAGAACTACCGGTCTAATCAGCGTTTTGTAGATAGTCAACTTCGTGTGACGGCGAACTTTGTTCGATCGTAGAGTTCTGCGGAGTCCAAAGTAAGCTCGACTTCGTGCAACAATGTGTCTCTGAATTTCTCTGCTGGTGTCGTTGTCGGCGGTCACCAGTTAGCCCAAGTACACGAATTCTTCAACCGCCTCGATTTCATCACCGCCGATAGAAATTCGGAGTGGCGGGAACTGTGATTTATCCCTGGAGCCCTTTGCCATCATGTAGGTACTTTGTTTTCGACACATTAATGACTAATCCGATTCGCCTGGCTTCACTCTTTAGTCGGATGTAAGTTTCCGCCAGCGTCTCAAATTTTCTAGCTATAATATCAATATCAGAGTAACCTTCTCCTCAATCTCTTGGAGGTTAGGGGCTGGAAATCTTCCGTCCTGTACACGTACTCCTAGATCTGTTACCACACCATCTTCGGTGCTTTCAACGACCACCTCACGCTCGCTCGTGAGAAGATTCCCGTGATTGCCTCGGCACATGTCGGCTTGTGGCACAAAGCCTCTGCGCGAGCGATTCAGCTTCTCGTGGAACTTCCGAACGGTTGTCCCTGTTTCTTCCTTCATCCACTTCAAAAAGGTTTGTCAATCATGTTATTCATAATTGGATAACCTGACTGCCTTATATTTTTGAATTATCTTCAAATCCATTAGTGGGCCAGGCCATTTTAATATTTGTATCACATCTATGATATGCAGAAATATTAATGCTGACAAGAAAATATCACAAGAAATTTTGATATTTCCAGGATGATTTCAATACTGGCTGTGCAAGCACTAGAATAGAATAGAAAAGAAATTGTTTTTTTTTTTTGTCGCTAACTTATTTTTTCGCGCGTTTCAAACATTTATGGCAAAGTTCCGATGACCCTGGAGGGATTGGTTCTGCTTGTGCCTCGCATTCAGCAGAAACATAATTATTTATACAATAAATAGAAAAAAATCTATTTTAATTTTATTTACATTTAACTTGTTTTACGCATTTTTTCACATTTTTTTTAGATAAATTGAGATATTTTTGTTGTTAAACGCGTTTTTTCTTGTTTATATTTTTTATGTAAGTTAAGATGTTCTTATTTCTCGGGTCGCCATTTTTTTTTAATTTTCCTTTTTTTCCACGCATTTCAAACATTTATTGCAAAGTTCTGATCGGTTGTGCTTGGGCCTTTAAGGTGAAGGTTGCTTGGAATCATAACAAATCCCCTGTCTCCCACTCGAATGACCCACCCATCCACCCACTCAAGTCAAACAAATCATACGACGCACAGTGAAGTATATGTTGGCGAAAGATGCGAAACATATTTCTGCTAATTTGAACTACTTCAAGTAAGCAGTATGATTTTTACACTTTTGATTAGATTGGATTGATTCAGGCATAATCATTATTGTTTTTGTCAACTCATTGGTAAAACTTCATTCAAAACCATTTCTGAATCCATAATTGATTTCCTTTTTGCCCAATATTGTTACCGTTCATCACACTATGCGCCGTTTTATTTACATGTTTCTGACAGTTCTATCCTCTCTTCTCTCGCTGCTCTTATTTCTTATCTACAGTAATATGTTGTGACATTGACCAATGCAATAACAACACAGAAAAAAATATTCATGTAAAATTCAGCGAAAAATCATGCACATAAAGTGAATGCTAGAGTTAGTGAATATTTACATGAGATATCAAGTAAAATTACGTTACGTTCGTGTAAATTTCCACTAATAGTCGCGTAACCGGTTGGAGTCCATGATGGTTTACGCGATGGTTGGCGGAAATTTACACGATGGTAATTTAATTTTACATCATATCTCATGTAAAAGTGCACTAACTCTAGCATTCCCTCTATGTGCATGATTTCTCGCTGAATTTTATTTACATATTTTTTTCTGTGAAATAATAATCAGGAAACTGTGTTTATTATATCATGATTTCGTGTTGGCATGCATTTCGAACACAACATTCAAATTTTTGCGAGATATTTCTAATGAATCTGTTCTTATTTTGTGGTAAATGTTGAGCGGTTTGATCACCTTAGCGCAGCGCTAAACAATGACACACAATTCAACGGTTCGTTTTTCAGTTCCATTGAACCGCGATCGAAATTGCGTTGGTCTTTCCGACCACAAAAACGAAAAATACGCGATTTTTTCACTTGGTTCAAAAGTGAACAGTTTTCCATCAGATTTTCAAAGTGCTTGTGAGTGGAGAAGTATATTTAGAAAAGATATTGAAAAAGGTGTGTCGTGGGAAAAGTATGGTGCGAGCTGCGTTTTTTCGCATATAGTTGGGAAACTATTGTGAAAATTTGGAGTGCTTCACAAAGTGAATGAAACTATGTAAACGATCATAAGTAGCAAAATTGGTGGAATTTGGAGCAGGTAAGACAAAATAATTTGAAAAATAAGTTTGTCAACCTTCGTTTTCGACGATTGATGGGTGAGGGGAGGGAATGGGAAGATAGCAAGTGGCAGTCATACTGACGGCCATTTTTGTACTCCAGCAACTATGTCTTAACTCCCCGGCCTAGTTAAGTAAAGCGATTCCAGCAAGATTAGCAAAAGGTACATGAATGTTGTTAGTATCCAATCTACGAAGAATACCACAACTACGCTAACGCTAGAAGGTATTGCGTATCATCTTCAGCGGAGTGCAGATGGAAGACGGAACTTGAAGAAAGCGAATGATCCTCGAGCAGCATCAGCTGCTGAAGGAATCATCGTCCTCACCGTGAAAATCGTAAGGCTACGGTAGACGGGTCACGTGATCAGGCTGTCGGATAACAACCCGACTAAAAGGGTTCTCGAGAGTCATCTGACCGGTACAATAAGACCATTGGCGTAGCTAGGGGGGGTTCCAGGGGTGCCTGGCACCCCCTAGAACAAATTTGGCACCCCCTAGATTTTTTCCTTGACAGTCACCAAAAATTTACAATTTCACACAATAATTACAATATTTATTAATGACACATCAACAATCCACAGACTAACAGACCTACAATCATACAGTGATTCCTCAAGACTTCCTTTACGGATTCCTCCCGATATTTCTTCAATAAACTTCCCTTAGGATTCTCCAGGCAGTCCTGATGGGTTTGTACATACTGCAAATTTCTGCAGATGCTGATCCAGCAATTTCTTCTAGGATTTCTTTGGAAAATCTTACTATGATACATCGCGGAATTCTTCTATGGATCCCTCTAAAAATTCTATTGGGATTCCTTCAGCAATTCCTGGTGGGATTATTCAAGACAATTTTCCTGGGATCCTTTCAGAAGTTACTCCGGTGATTCTTCCAGGAATTCCTTCAGAGATTTTATTTAGAGATTCTTCCAGAAATTTCTTGGAATTCCTCCAGGAGCTTATATTGGCCTTCCTCCGGTAATTAAGGCTAGGATTCTTCCGGAAAATCTCCCTGGGATTTTTCAAAAAATCCCTTCGGTGACTCTTCCACAGATTTCTTCGAGGATTTATCCAGGACATCCAGGGGTTTTTTTTTCAGAAATTCCACAGGGATTTCTCCTAGAACTTCTATTGACCTTCCTCCATGAATTCCAGCTGGAATTCTTCAATCAATTCTCATGAGGACTCCTTCAGAGGTACTTCTGGGGATTTCTTCTGGCATCAGGTGACAGAAGGCTGGCTCCAGAGGCATGCCATCCTCCATTTGAGGTATTCCTCCAGGAATTAGAAGAACTTCTCCTGGGATACTTCTGGCATTCCTGATTCTAGGATTTCTCTAAGAAATTACTTCTATGATAACTCCCGGAATTATAGGAATTCCTCCAGACATTCCAGTTGAGATTTTTCAAGCAATTCTCGCGGTTACTCCAGCTATTTTTCCTCCAAAAAATCTAACTGTGGTACATCAGAAAGTATGCTACGGATTCTTTTAGAGCTTCCTCCTGGCTTTTTTTTTGGGATCTTTCCAGGCAATCTTCCTAAAGTTCTTGCAGAAATTGCTTTGGTTATTCTACCAAGGATTTCTCCAAGGACTCTTCCAGTAATTCCTCCAGAGATTTTATTCAAAGATTCCTCCAGAAATTCCTCATGGAATTCCTGCAGAAACTCTTTTTAGCCTACCTCCAAGAATACTTCCAACAACTCCTCATGCGGTTCTTCCAGCAATTCCTCCAGAAATTGTTATTATGATACGTCCAGAAATTCTTCAAGTGATTCCTATACGAATTTATCCTAGCATTATGGCTGGAATTCTCCCAAGAAATCTTTCTGAGATTTCTTCAGAAATTCCTCCTGCAATTCCTTCCGGGCCTTTTCTATAGATTCTTCCAAATTACCTCTACCGGTTCTTGCAGGGACTTCTTTAGGTATTCCAAGGATTTTTTTTCTTTAAATTCCCCCAGGCATTCCTGATTGGGTTTCTCTTGAAATTCCTATATAGTTTTTTTCCAGCAATTCCTCCTAGAATTTCTGCTGAAATTTCTACAATGATACAACCTAGAATCCTTTTAATAATACCTTTTGAGATTTTCCTGTGATTTCTTCAGAAGCTCTCCGGTGATTTCTCCAGGAATATTTTTCCAAAATATTTTACCGAAGGATTCTCTCATTCATTTTTCACGGGATTCTTCCAGAAACTCCTCTTGGCCTTCTTCCAGCAAATTAAGGTGGACTTCTCAAGCTATTTCTGCTGTGGTTCTTCTAGTAATTCTTCCTAGGACTCCTCCAGAAATTCTTGCTGTAATACCTCCCGGAATTCTTCTAGTTATTCTTCCAAGAATTTCTCCAGCAATTGACGCGACGCGACACGGACAAAACACTTATCGTTCTTACAAAACATAAAAGGAAATAAACATTTACCTTTTCGTCGACCGATTTCGGGCTAGATGTTGCCCATCTACAGGACGATGTCCAACTGATCACAAAAATAAAAACAGCTTCGTACGTACTGCCGTACACGTCAGAGAGAGATGAAACTATTTCATCTTTTGTTTGGTCAATCGGAAGAGGGGCGAAACTATCGGAGCATCGTCGTCATTCATCAGTGGTTGTTCGGCGGTGGTGATGAACATAGATTCCCATGCATTCAATTGGGAAACTTTTCGGATGCATTTCTTGAGTTTCGATTGATCCCAGTCTATGGTATGGTTGAGTTCCATAGAATGCACTGCAACACTCGATTCATGGACTTTTCCGTTGTCTGTGGCAGTTTTATGCTCTCGTAAGCGGGTTTTGAGTTTCCGGCGGGTTTGTCCAATATATACTGCGGGACAATCTTTGCAGGGAATTTCATAAATTCCCGACATTTCCTCCGCTGGAACTTTGTCCTTCAAGGCGCAGAGAAGATTCTTCAATGTTTGACTACTCTTGTAGACTGCTTGAAGTCCATGTTGTTGGAGAACGTTTTGAATGGAATTTGTTAATTTCGGGTAGAAAGGTATACTGATTCGTTTTTTCTGGTCTCGGTCAGGTTGTAGTGTGGTGGAGTTTTGGCGATGTCTTTTCCGTTCATGTTTTCTGAGTATCTTGTCTACAATTTTTTTGTCATATCCATTCAATACCGCGGCTTCGTGAATCTTCTTTCTTTCCGTAATGAATTCTTCCTTTTCCATCGGTATATTAAACAGCCGATGGGCCATCGAATGGAACGCGGCTTGTTGTTGTGTTCCGAAATGGTTGGAGTCGGACGTTATGTACCGGTCTGTGGAGGTGGGTTTCCGGTAGATGCCGAATTTCAAGGTGTTGTCGTCTTTCCTGGTTATCATCAGATCCAAGAAAGGAAGTGTGCCGTTTGTCTCTTTCTCTATTGTGAATTTGATGGAACTATGTCGAGTGTTCAACAGCTGAAGTATCTGCGTCAAGTATCGCTCCTTAACTACTGCGAAAATGTCGTCAACATAGCGCCTCCAAATACGGGGGAAGATTTTTTCTTTTTGGAGTTCTTCTTCGAAATCACTCATGAAGACATCGGCCAAAAGCGGTGATAATTTACTGCCCATGCTGAGTCCAAACGTTTGTTTGTAAAACTTACCCCTGAACATGAAGTAGTTTTGGTCCATACATACTTCAGCTACGGTAAGGTATGCTTCGATGTGGTTAGGCGGCACTCGACAACGTTCCAAGTGCCTTCTCAAACTACGAAGTGCATCCGAAACAGGTACGTTTGGAAAAAGGGCGGTGACATCGAAAGACACTAAAATTTCACCCCGTCGTATCTCGAGGTTCTTCAGTTTCTCGGCAAGTTCTATGGAATTCCTAACACTTTTACCGTGGGTTACCGGATACCTTCTCATTTCTCCTACTAGCCAAGCAGCCATTTTTTCCGTCGGGGTACAAATATTTGAGGAAATGGGTCGCATCGCTACCGGGTTTTTGTGGATTTTCGGTAGGCAATACAACGATGCTACTTTTGGGTTTGGAACAAGAAATGTTTTTTCAAGTTTTTCCTCACCCATCAGGTGCGCAACTTTCTGCCGGGCACTGTTCGCTTCCTCGATCAACGAATTGAGAGGATCTTTCGGCTTGCCATTTTTGTATTTGCACTCCTCATACGGACCGGAGTTTATCATCTCCAGGACCTTGGCTTCATATTCTTGCTTGTCCATAATAACTACAGCGTTACCCTTGTCCGCCCGAGAGTAGACCACACGGCAGAAAGTTGCGCACCTGATGGGTGAGGAAAAACTTGAAAAAACATTTCTTGTTCCAAACCCAAAAGTAGCATCGTTGTATTGCCTACCGAAAATCCACAAAAACCCGGTAGCGATGCGACCCATTTCCTCAAATATTTGTACCCCGACGGAAAAAATGGCTGCTTGGCTAGTAGGAGAAATGAGAAGGTATCCGGTAACCCACGGTAAAAGTGTTAGGAATTCCATAGAACTTGCCGAGAAACTGAAGAACCTCGAGATACGACGGGGTGAAATTTTAGTGTCTTTCGATGTCACCGCCCTTTTTCCAAACGTACCTGTTTCGGATGCACTTCGTAGTTTGAGAAGGCACTTGGAACGTTGTCGAGTGCCGCCTAACCACATCGAAGCATACCTTACCGTAGCTGAAGTATGTATGGACCAAAACTACTTCATGTTCAGGGGTAAGTTTTACAAACAAACGTTTGGACTCAGCATGGGCAGTAAATTATCACCGCTTTTGGCCGATGTCTTCATGAGTGATTTCGAAGAAGAACTCCAAAAAGAAAAAATCTTCCCCCGTATTTGGAGGCGCTATGTTGACGACATTTTCGCAGTAGTTAAGGAGCGATACTTGACGCAGATACTTCAGCTGTTGAACACTCGACATAGTTCCATCAAATTCACAATAGAAAAAGAGACAAACGGCACACTTCCTTTCTTGGATCTGATGATAACCAGGAAAGACGACAACACCTTGAAATTCGGCATCTACCGGAAACCCACCTCCACAGACCGGTACATAACGTCCGACTCCAACCATTTCGGAACACAACAACAAGCCGCGTTCCATTCGATGGCCCATCGGCTGTTTAATATACCGATGGAAAAGGAAGAATTCATTACGGAAAGAAAGAAGATTCACGAAGCCGCGGTATTGAATGGATATGACAAAAAAATTGTAGACAAGATACTCAGAAAACATGAACGGAAAAGACATCGCCAAAACTCCACCACACTACAACCTGACCGAGACCAGAAAAAACGAATCAGTATACCTTTCTACCCGAAATTAACAAATTCCATTCAAAACGTTCTCCAACAACATGGACTTCAAGCAGTCTACAAGAGTAGTCAAACATTGAAGAATCTTCTCTGCGCCTTGAAGGACAAAGTTCCAGCGGAGGAAATGTCGGGAATTTATGAAATTCCCTGCAAAGATTGTCCCGCAGTATATATTGGACAAACCCGCCGGAAACTCAAAACCCGCTTACGAGAGCATAAAACTGCCACAGACAACGGAAAAGTCCATGAATCGAGTGTTGCAGTGCATTCTATGGAACTCAACCATACCATAGACTGGGATCAATCGAAACTCAAGAAATGCATCCGAAAAGTTTCCCAATTGAATGCATGGGAATCTATGTTCATCACCACCGCCGAACAACCACTGATGAATGACGACGATGCTCCGATAGTTTCGCCCCTCTTCCGATTGACCAAACAAAAGATGAAATAGTTTCATCTCTCTCTGACGTGTACGGCAGTACGTACGAAGCTGTTTTTATTTTTGTGATCAGTTGGACATCGTCCTGTAGATGGGCAACATCTAGCCCGAAACCGGTCGACGAAAAGGTAAATGTTTATTTCCTTTTATGTTTTGTAAGAACGATAAGTGTTTTGTCCGTGTCGCGTCGCGTCTTGTGTGTGTTCTTACGTTAGCACGAAACCAAAATAATGAGTGTCTCCAGCAATTCCTTCAAAAATTTGCTGGGATTACACAGCGTAACAAAAATTAACTTTTGGTCTGTCTCTAGAGCAAACTTATGTGTCTCTGACAGATTTTGGGCCGCTGAATCCGAATCCGGGCTCAGATTTTCTCTAGCACATCACAATTTTGAGCTATACCCTAATTTATAGGGTAAAATATGCGATTTTGGGCTTTTTTAACTGCAAGTCATTAAGCATGGACATTTTTTTTAAGCAATCAAAAGGTAAATTGCTCAATTAACATCTAAACTAACGACTCATGCAAAATATTTTGTTTTTCCAAATCAAATTTGATAGTTTTAAGCGATTTGTGTTAGGTACGATATTTCCCATACAAGTCACCCTCCAAAAGTTGCATGCAAGTTTCGATACTAACATAGCATTTTATCTTAAATCTATGAAATTTGATTTGGTAAAATGAAATATTTTGCATGAGTCGGTAATTTAGATGTTAATTGACCAATTTACCTTTTGATTGCTTAAAAAAAATATTTCCATGCTTAATGGAATGCAGTCAAAAAAGCCCAAAATCGCATATTTTACCCTATAAATTAGGGTGTAGCTCAAATTTGTGACGTGCAAATCTGAGGCCGGATTCGGATTCAGTGGCCCAAAATCTGTCAGAGACACATAAGTTTGCTCTTGAGACAAAAAAATGTTGCGCTGTGTTATTCAAAGCAATCTTCCTAGGAATCTTGCAGAAGTATCTTCTAGGAATCTCGAAGGTTTTTTTCCTGGGAATTCTCCAAATATTTCGCAATGAATTCCTCCAGAAACTCCTTTTGTTTTTCGTCCAGGAACTCCACCTGGGATTATATAAGCAATTCTTGCTGCTTCTAATGTTTCAGGGTACTGTGATACCTGCCGGAATCCCTCTAAAGATTTCTGCTGGCATTCTTGCTGGGAAACTTCTGGGCAGTTTTGCTAGGATACTTCCAGAAATGCCTTTGATTCTTCCAGGGAGAGTTTTTATTCATGGATTACTTTAGAAATTAATCATGGTATTACTCCTGGAACTCCTCTCAGTCTTCTTCAAGGAATTCCAGCTGAAGGAAACCCAATAGAAGTCTCTAGAGGAATCCCTGAACGAATTTCGAGAATATTTGGAATTTCCAGAGAAATCCTAGGAGGTATTACTAGAAAAATCTTTAGTAATTATTTAGAAGGCACAGAATGTTGATAATTGACAAATTGAGGAATGAAATTGTGAAAAAAACGTTCTAGTGGGATTCGAACCCACAGCCAATCGATAAACCACAGTATGACCATTTCTTTGAGGATTCCTTCGGCATTTGTTGTTTTTTATCAAAATTGTAATTTAAGCAGCAATTTCTTGGGATTTTTTTTTATAATTTCAATGGCTATTGGCTATTCTTCTGAAGTTATTTCAGTATTTTTTTGCAGTTTGTTTTGAAAATTTATCAGAAAATTTTATCGTGTTTACTTTTGTAGTTCTTTATGATTTAATTGTATTTATATTTATTGTTTCCGAAAATTGCTGAAATGGAAATACATAAAATTCTCAACTCGGCTTACTCAAAGAAAATCCAATGAAATTCACGAAAAACTTCCTGCTAAATTCCCAAAGAAATTACCATAAAAATTTCCTTCAAAATTACCTTAGAACTTTCAAAGTAGTTGCCAAAATAATTCAAATAAGAATTACCAGAGAAATTTCTGAAGAAAATATTAAGGCTTTTTTTTAGAAATTGGGCAAACCCAATCTCGAAAGACTAAAATATTAACGCGCACTGAAACGGCAAAATAAGCAATAGCCAATATCTCACAGAAATAATATTAAATACTAACAAAGTCTTTGATAACAGAGAGATGTTCCTTCTTTTTATCATCTGCACAAAAACTATTGAAAAATATCCATAGGATTGCCAGTTATTCAACAAAAACCGAAATTTTAATTGCTCCACTCATACAAAGTGTTAGGCGATTTTGATCAAGTTTATTGCTAATTTCTCATTTTTAATTGAGCGATATTATAGCTGCCATCTCGAAATAAATTACCAAAATATATTCTATAAAAAAGTTACACAAACATTTACAAAAAAATCGAAAAAGTTCTCAAACAATTTTTCGAAATCATCAAAGGAATTTCTGAAGAAAATTTAGAAACAAATTCCAAAAGTTATTGCCTTGACAGAATTTTCAAAGGAGCGCCATAGATTTTTTCAAGTAAATTCCCGAAGGAAATCCCTTATCAATTTCCAAAGGAATTACCGAAGAAGTTCTAAAGGTAATAATCGAAGTTTCCTAAATTTCCAAAGGAATTGCTGATGAAATTCCCAAATAAATTTTCAATGCTAGTAACATCGGAATTACCGAAGGTATTCCGGAATAATCTGTTGCAGGAATTCCTTGCATATGTAATTACTGAAGAAATCTAGAATAAATTGTCTAAAGAATTTTCATGAAAAATATTGAAACGAATTATAAAAGCATATCCGAAGGAGTTTTTGAAGGAATTGGCGAAAGAATACCGAATAGCATAGATAATGAAAGTCCAAAAAATCGACGGGAAAAAATAGAATGACTTACCGAAGACATTTCAAAAAAAGAAAATGTGAGGAAGTTCCCAGAGTCATTGTCGAATTTATTACCAAAGGCTTCACTAAAATAATTCCCAAAGGAATTTCCTGAAAATTCAATGGATAATTTTAAAAAGTATTTACTGACATAAACAAAACAATGCTTGAATGACTATGTACTAACAAAGGAAATTCTGAGGAAACATTTCAAATAAAAAAAATAAATAAACTGCCAATGAAGTTGACGTAGAAATTTCCAAAGCAATTGACGATGAAATTTTCAAAAGATGCATAAAAGGTGTTTTGTATCAAGTTCTAAACATATTGATATAACCAAATAAATTCTTGAAAACATTGCCAAATAAATTCATGAATAAATGTATCCTTGCGGATCTGATGGTTTTCAATCCACAAAAAAAAGGAGCTGTCACGATGATTTTTAAGTTCATATTTAAAATACACATTCCATGTATTATATGTAATCAAGTTATCAAATTTTCAAACCTTACATGGCGGGGAAAGTGCTTAATCAGTACAACGGTTCGGATTTTCAAAAAAAAAAAAAAAGTTTTCTTAAAAATATAGCGCGTTTAAATTGGTGAACTATTTTTTCCCGCGCCGCAATATAGCATTATACTAAGAAATTGAGGATGGATAGGTATTTCCTTTTAAGAAAAAAGCAAAACAACCTGGAAGCTACTGAAACTGGCACCCCTTAGGCACCCCCTAGGAAAAAATCCTAGATACGCCAATGAATAAGACGTGGTGCGCAGCGAGCTAGGTGGGTCGATCAAGTGGAGGACGATTTGCTGATCCTTCGCAGAGTGCGGAACTGAAGACACTCGGCCATGGACCCAGTAGAATGGAGAATGGAAATAGAACGGTGACTTCTATGAACAGCAGAGAACACTCAGGCCTTAGTATTACCTACCGTTAAGGTAAGGTAAAGGCAGTATTATCAGGAACTTGCTGACATCGTTCCTGATATGCCCAAGGCATTCCTAGATAGACTAAGCACTTTTGGAAGCGGTTCCAGGTCGCTTATTAATGCTTCCGGATGTGTGAGTACTTGTAGACGCTCAGGGTGCACGTTACAACACTAGCTTCTCCGTAAGAGCTACCTGGTTGGAGCTTGGTCGCCTCCCGGAAGAAGCTCCAAAGGTTGTGAGTTCGCACTGGTGTGTAAATAAAGTACGCTTAGATAATAATCCTAGACTACCACCTAATGAGAAACAACTCAATTAGGATGTTACGAAGTAGAAGAAAATGAAGTATAGCATATTTTTAGTACTGCTTGTGGTAAGCAAGCCTCTACTGTAAATGTATATCCCATTGCCATTACCTACAGCATCTGATAATTTGTATTTGCTCACTTCCATCAAGCGACATAATTAAATCATAAAAATTCTTCACCAACATTATAAATCCAATCGACCACAAATGAGGTTTATCCCGCTTCACATCTGCCCATTTCACCATCGATTTTATTGCATCTCGCTTACCTGAAGCTGGGACCATCGTCGCTGCTGCTGGACCCTTTAGTTAGTGCTGGCTCTGATGCTCGTTGATGAGGCCCACGGCGGCGGGCTAATGGGTTCGGGTTGGTCTGCACGAGATCGATCCAGACCGCAGCGCTGTTAAGCTAAGTAGTCGATCAAAACTGGTCTCACGCTGAACCGATCCAACTAGTAACCGGAAGTAGGTCAAACCCTTGCCCGAAACCGGATCTGCTCCGGTTTCTGAACGGCTGCGTGGCCAGAATTGGGCCCAGAGTGCTGCGACTGACTGGTTTGCATTGGATGGAGGTATCAGTTAGGTATGTTTTTATGACGCTGCATTTATGCTTCGTTTTATGGTGGCCTTTGTTTGTCTGTCAACCGATCGACGAGGCTCTATCTACGGTCATCGATGGCATCCGATAAGGAGGAACCGGAGCGAGGGCAAGATTTTGCTTGAACTTGGCGTTGGACGCTTCGGATCGGACTAATGATCTGGATCTTAGTCTGAAAGTATGCAGCACGTTAGGAAATTAATTACCTTTCTGGGTACGGTGGCTGACATGGATCGCTGGAAATGGCAAGCAGGATTGGATTCTTACACTGTCGAAGCTGCAAAAGAATCCAATCTGTGGAATTGGGTCGGTTGATACCCCGAAGCTAAAAAATAAAGACATTCCAGTTACCCTCATTGATTTATACGGCGAATAATTTTCCAATGTTTACCACCAAGGCTCATCCCTGCCCAAAAAATTCAGCCGACATACCCAATTCATGCAACGCCCTGAAGTGGCCACAGGTTTAAAATTTATTGCAACCTTTGTGGTGAGGCCCATGCTTAACCCTTTGGTTCGGAAGATGACCACCACCGGCACCGGCATCGTGTGCAAACTTTCTTCGTCGGTCCGCTTCTCGTCTTCCGGGACGACGCACATTGGAGCGGTGGTCATTTAGTTGTGGGCAAAACAAGCCAAAAAGTTTGACTTTTTTTGCCAAAACTTTCTCCAAGTTTTTCGATTTCTTTGTGGTGCGAGGTTTTAGTTGGACTGTAATTAAGCTTAAGCTTGTCCTTGCCATGTGACCACCTTTTTTGTATTATTACATATGTATATCGCGTGGGATGCAAAATATGTCGTACCCAAGTAGACAACATAGCTCTGGTCCTTACAAGTTCTCTGCTTATGCTTCCTCGAGTTTATGCTTAGAGATGAGTTCCTCGTACTTTGCAAGTTTTGATGTACTTAACCACAACTGTAGGCCATTTTGACCACTGTGCCCTTCTGCAGTCCAAATAGCCTTAGTGTAAAATTAGCTACATATTTAATGCGGGAACATGTGCATAAAAATGAAGAATAAATTACTCGCAGGTTCATCGTTGCATCGTGCGGGCGCAACCGCAATGATGATCGGACCCGTACCTGTAGCTACTACGTTTTGTATGTGAGATAAGGTATAGCCGGCTACAGGGATGGAGAAATTTTGCCCTCTGCCGAAGCCGTGGTTATCGTAAAGATGATTGTTATTGATCGTGTTCTACCCTGAGAGTAGCTGCCGGATCCCGCCGACCGACGACGGTGTGTCGTTCGTTGCGTGTCACTGATTCCCCCGTTCGACCCGACGAAAAGAAATACAGGTAGGTAGTGACCCTTTTCTTGAATGGTGGGGTCATAAACAAGCTGCTGTGTTTGGGTCTTTTGCACAGGTAATGTTATGTGTGATGCGGCAGCGACGATGCCAGAACTAAGATCGGAGCGATCTTTGAAGAAAGCGTACGGCATATTGCCGCACTGGCAGCACTTCTCAATTATGCATTCCAACCCAGGTCGGGAGACACGTAAACAATCTGCAAAAACATGCAATTTAAGCTCCGAAGACTCCGTCGTTCTTGTCATCCTCGGCGTCGTTCGTATATTTCCTACTTGCTGAGTGTCGTCTTCACCTGAAGAGTTCATACTTGATTTAGTATTCCTGTTGTATATATGATTCTTTTTCATCGTCGTCGTTTTGATGCTCGTTCCGACAATGGCGACGACCTACTGACAGACTGACTGAATGACTCCGGGCGTGATTCGGCAGAAGTCAGGTTCCAAAACTACCTTGACTGAAACGCCACTATCATCGGTTATGTGAATCGTTTCTTTCTTGCTAATTTTATGCCACGGAAAATACCCACAATAAAGATGAAGATTTCAATGTTCTGTATCAACTGTTCAATTAGAATACGTTTGGAATTGAAATTCATCAACTGGTTGTTTACCAGATTTTTTATTACTTCATACTTCGTTCATACTTCAATCAAAGCTATGTCTTCTTGAGCATTTAAACTATTAATTTCCACGATGAAATATTTCTGAAATGTTTTCAAAGATATACTATAGTACTTTTAACGAGAATAAAACTTTTTTATCACTTTTTCTTCCGGGAACCTATAGTAGTCACGACTATACCACTGAAGATGCATCACCATCTCGAAGGTAACCCCGTTTATGGAAACGACGAACAAAGCGGAAAAACAATGACCGAACTCGCAGACAATTTCCAAAAAAATATTTATAAAAAGTTTATTTCATAAATTTTTGAAATGCACTTTTTTTAGTCCTGAGTTATGACCAATTTTGTGAAAAATTACCATGTAATATATGCGTACATGGTCATTTTCCAGAGTTTATGAAATTACCTTCTCAAAAATATATTTTGAAAGTTTTCCGCGAGTTCGGGCATAGTTTTACCGGATTTTCTTTATGAATTTTCTCAACAGTGGAAAATTTTGTGGAAAACTTTTCCAGGTTATATTTTTTCTTGGATTCCTGAGAAAATTTGCTTCGTACAAACTTTGTTTCCACGATGCATCGTTCTTGAGTTATGATTTCAAAGAAAAGGCTTATATGACACATTTGAACATTTTTCAACAGAATCGGACATAACTCAAAAACGAAACAAATAAGGCCGTTACACATATTCATTTCACTTTTTGACCCACCACTCTTTGACTGGTCGAGGGGGGGGGGGATAAAAATAATAAAGCATTTAATCTGAAAAATATTAAAAACTCATTGGATTTGTTAAGGAATTTTTGGCAAGACCCCATATTTTGATAAATATTTTATCATCGGCCCCCTCAAAATGCTAAATCCAGCCAAAAATTTGTGAAGGGGGGGGGGGGAGACAAAAAGTCAAAATTAAATTTGTATCAGCTTAAGTGCATTACAAAAATTTCAGCAATTAGAACTTATGAAATATTTTTTCTCAAAAATATTTTTTTGAAATTTTACCATGAGTTTGGGAATTATTTTTCCGGCTTTTCCTTACGAATTTTCTCAACTGTGGAAAATTTTGTTCATATTGTTTTTTGGATTTCTGAGAAAATTTGCTTTTATTTTCTAAAACAAACTTCGTTTATAAGACGCTTTGTTCTTGAGTTATGATTGTTCTTCAAAGTAAGTAGTTCTTCTTCTTCTTCTGTATGGCTCTACGTCCCCACTGGAGCTTGGCCTGCCTCTCTCCAACTTAGTGTTCTTAGAGCACTTCCACAGTTATTAATTGGAGGGCCTTCTTTGCCAGCCATTGCATGAATTAGTATAAATGTGAGGCAAACACAATGATACACTATGCCCAGGGAGTCGAGAAAATTTTTCCGACCGAAACGGGAATCGAACCCGCCGTCTCCGGATTGGCGATCCATAGCCTTTACCACTAGGCTAACTGGAGACCCTCAAAGTAAGTAGTGTCAGGGGAAAACAAAATATTTCCACCTGAGTTTTCCGGAAAAATAGGCAACCCTGAATTTTTCTCATTTTTTTTTTCATATATCCATGAACCCTACCTGTGGAAAAAGTTTTTTGAAAATCTGAGAACCTTCAGCCTAATTTGTACGATAATTAAAAAAAAATCCCCAGATGAGGAGTCTCCATTTGACCTTCCTTGCACTTATTATTTATTTACAACATCTTCAACACAATGGTTGTACAGATTGATATTTAGCTTATATAACTAATGAAAACTTCAATTAAAATAACTGTAATACATTCATAAAACGTTTACATAGCATCATAACATTGACAATCTAACACGGTTCGGATTAACATCATCAACAAACAAACGATACAAAAAAAAAAAACAGACCAAAAATTATCACTATCAATTATCTAAAATAAACTGTTAGCGCGCATTACATCATTAGGGCTTCCAAGGGTTGTCAGAGCGTCGAACGAATTCTCGAAATTTAATTCCAAGGGGCCAGGTTGATGCACACATAGCTATTTCTTTCCATCTCCGCTTCAAAACGACTTTATACGAAATGTAATCGAGCAGCTTGTAGTGAATACGTTTTGGTATTAGCTTCATCATACAGGGTCGCCAACGGGAGCACCAACACATCTGCGTACCATAACTTCTATATCACTTTCGGTTGTATTTACGTCGATGTTCGACAGCAGCAACGAAAAGCAATCATCAGTTGTCTCCGGTGTCTCACTGTTCTCATTCCGTTCACTTTCATAGCGCATATTTGTGCCACTCATTACTTCAGCTGCTACGACCGGTGTGGAATGAAATGGACTTGCACTATTATAAAAAGTGTCGTTAGGTATGATTCGGTCCAGCGTATACATGATTGTGGAAACTTGGCGTTGTAGTAGAGATATTTCAAAATTCATCGACTTAGCATCAACCGGGAGTTGTGCCTTTGGCTTCGCACTTCTCCAGTCATTGAAGGCAGGCGTACATTCACAACACAACCATACGAATCCGTGAGATAGAGATCGTAGATGCTCACTACTTAGACCAGCACATGAGATATGATAGCTCATTCCACACGGTCCAGCACACTTTATATACATTCGCAATTCCGTAGCAATACACAGCTCACATTCTTTGCAAAAAATCATTTGCATCACAATCCGACGAATTGGTTTTCATTCTGAAATGCTCCAAATTTACTGATTTTCAGTATTTTTTCCACGGAGAAAGTTTAGTCACCGGGCAATCCACGTAACGGTTTTGCTTTAAACAATATACGACGCAAATTCACAATAAAACGGGACGGTTTGACGGAGGGCTATAAGCGGTGCAGCAGCTCAAACGATTCCCTCAGGATTTTTTTTACTTTTGAGTGTTCCTTCGCAAAATTCGCGTATTCAGGCGTCCCTGCTCAAGAAACTAGGAAACCTGTACTAATTAGTTGCGACCACATTTCATGGATAACTCCCTGCCATTACTACTCCAAGAGAGTTTCATTGTAGTTTTGTTATTACAACGCCCTTCACTGTGGTATACCATATCTATTGCTTTGAAAGAAGCTGTCCTCTGCGGTCTGTTCGGATCACAAGAGGTATTCCTGAATGGAACTCTGTTAGTTAAAAATATCTTCGGATAAACCATTCTGTTGTATAGTTACAGTGACCGGCACAAAAAAAGATCCACCATAAAGTAGTTACACTTTCTTGTGAAAACTACATCCAAAAATGATAAAATATACCTTTGAATGAATGCACTACATCCATTTTACATTGTTTAAGTAATCTGTATTGAAAAATATTTGGTTTTTGAAAAATAAAGTGATTTCTGATAAGATTGAGAAAATTGCTTAAAAATTGTGTATAACAGAAAAAAAGATCCACTTAGCAATTAATTCTGAAACTTCAAAATTTCGCCAAATTTTCACACATTTTAGTTCTTGGTATATGCTATTGTGATGTTTTAGACAGAGAGACGAACCAGCCAAGGGCTGAAAGTCTCTTTAATAAAGACAAATCAATCAAATCAATGTTTTAGACATATGAAATTTATTTTGACATGAGTTTTCTGTATTTTAGGGTGATATGGAGCGAATTTATTTTTCACGGTCAGTATAATGGGTAAAAAATTCTCTAAACTACAGAAACTATTTGTAAGCAAGAATGAATGTCATTAATCTACAATTTAACAATAATTCAGCTTGCACACATACAGGGATGTACTTTTTTGGACAATTTTTATGAGTTTTTGTCGACTAATGCAAAGAAATACACATGTGAAGATTATCGAAAATTTGTAATTATCAATGCGTATATGATAGGATATACCTACAGCAAGCTTTATCACAAGCAGATGGAGGTGATCATTGCGATACACAAACGTGAAAGTGTTTTGAGTTATCAAATAATCCTTAATAATCTTCACAACATGTGCATTTATTTGCGTTAGTCGACCAAAACTCATAAAAAATGTCCAAAAAAGTACATCCCTGTATGTGTGCAAGCTGAATTATTGTTAAATTGTAGATTAATAGTATTCATTCTTGCTGTTCAATAGTTTCTGTAGCTTAGAGTTTTTTTTGTAAAATAAAATCGCCCCATATCACCCTAAAATTCATAAAAATCATGTCAAAATAAATTTCATATGTCTAAAACATCGCAATAGCATACACCAAGAAGCAATACATGTGAAAATTTGACGAAATTTTGAAGATTCAGAATTAATTGCTAAGTGGATCTTTTTTTCTGTCATACCCAATTTTTAAGCAATTTTCCCAATCTTATCAGAAATCACTTTATTTCTCAAAAACCACACAGATTACTAAAACAACGTAAAATGGATGAAGGTCATTCATTGAAATGTATATTTTATCATGTTTGCATGTTGTTTTCATTAGAAACTGTATAATAACTATATGGTGGATCTTTTTTTGTGCCGGTCACTGTACGAATCTCTAGCTTCCGCTCGAGAATTATCATATATATAAAATCCCAGAGTTGTCTGTCCTTCCGTCACACTTTGAAATGTTTCACTGAAATGTTTCACAGGATGAAAGCTACAATAATCATTGCACTGTAGCATTGTACCTATGTTGACTTGGTGCACCCTTGCATTGGTGCCTCATTGCATTGGTGCGTCGTTGCATATGTACATCGTTGGATTGGTGCAACATTGCATTGATGCATAATTTCATTGGTCGGTGCCTCACTGTATTCGTGCATCGTTACATTGGTGCATATTTAAATTAGTACATCGTTGCATTGGTGCATCGCTGCATTGGTCCGCATCATAGCATTGGTGCATCATTGCATAGGTATGTACATCTACATTGATGCATCGTTGCATTGGTCGTACATCAATGCATCGTAGGATTTTTGAAGCATTGTTTTGTTAAATCAATTCAGCAGTTTCTAGAATTTTCTTTCCATTCTATGGATCAGAACCCTACAACAGTAATTAACAGTCAAAAGGTGGATGCTTGGAAGTATACCTTCTGGCACTTTTCGATGAGATACCCAATGCTGTGAAATATTTCACATATGCATTGTTGTAATGGACATATCCACCGATGAACCCAATTCATCGCGGTCCGAGAATTTTGGCACTAGAGCGGGGCCATTCCCAATCAGAATCGTATAATTCTTTTTGGAAATCGTTCAGTTCTGATTGGATTGGCCCCGCTCTAGTGTCAAAATTCTCCGAAAATCATAGATAATACAAGTATTATCTTTCCATCGTTCCGTCGTACATTGGTGCATTGTTGTATTTTTGCATTGGTGTATCGTATTGTTGCATCGCTGCATTATTTCATCATTTCTTGATGCATCGCTGCATTTTTGCATTGGTGCATCTTTGCATTGTTGCATCAATCCCGTAGAAAGATCTAGAAGTTTCTTTCATTCTATGAATTAGGGCCGATTTCTTCACCTTGGCTTTATCGGTATGCCAGGCTTACCCATACTGTTAAACCTGGCTTAATGCTTAAGCCAGGGTGAAGAAATCGCCCCTTAGAGCCCTACAACAGTAATAGACAAGCCAATGTTGGATATGTTATAGTATACCTTCTGGCGCTTTCCAAAGAGGTGCACCATGCTAAATGAAATATTTCATATATGCACAAGAAAGCTTCTAGAAATTTCCTTCTAGGAGATTCAGGGATTTCCTTCATTGTATAAAAAACTACTTTTGTAGGAACGTGATTAGCCACGTTGGGTCTGCTAGTAGCTATATAATCGACTTAGTGGGCCCTGTAAAGCTCTGCTTACTTCAAATCTTCAGGAGCAAATGGGGTTTTGTCCTATTTTTCTCCAGAGGGATTTCAGTATTTCAAACATGTTTTAAACTCTTGTAGTGTTTTATTGGGTATTTGCACGGCGTGAAATTACTCTATAGTTATATCCCGAAAGGGTGCGTGCATTTTATACAAAAGGAATGAGTTCCAGATTTATCTGGAATTTATCTGAAATGCTTGAAACGCATTGTCGATTATCACATCTGTTGTGTTCGTCTGGCTAACATGCCTATTCATGTGAAGTTACATGCCTCCCAATTTGAGATGTCCACAGTGACTCTTTTACACTATTAATGTCATACTGAAAGTCACACGATGTCACAAGCTACCTCCAATGAGCTATAGGCTCTCTTTACGCTTATGCGTTTTACAATGTCCTTTTCAGGGCACTGATTAAACCCGTTGTGGTATGGGTTATGAGCTCTCGTTGCGCTTATGCCTTCATTTCCTCTTCTAGGGTACTCCTTCCTATTTCATCACCTTTCCCTTTCCTAATCCCATTCTATCGCTTGTCCCATTCTCCCTCAGGTAAATGATGAAATAGGCTTATATGTATGGCGATGGCACAAATGTCCCAAATTAAGGTTAACGTGCCTCTGGAGCCGGCCTTCTGACACCTGATACCTTATAGAAAACAAAACAACAGCACTGATAATTGGCCATGCATCGGAAACCAAGCATCACCCTTGTTTATCGCTAGAATCTCCCCAGTAAGAAGTTTAGAACCCGGGTTTTAACATAAGCAGCAATACCATTAATGAAACAAGTGTTCAGTAAGGATTCTAGCATGTTCCCAAATAACACAAACGTCACGACAGCGCAGATTTTTGGTGCGCAGAAGTCACTGTGACTTACTTCTAGCAAATAAGTATTTGTTTGTTAGAATCAAGTCACAGCGACTTCTGCACAACGAAAACCTGCGCCGCCGTGACTTTTCGGTGACAAGTGTGTTACTTGCGTTCCTTGCGTACTAGTATTCCCCAGTCTTCGAAGACTTAGTACGTGCATGGATCCCTAACCCAATTTGATTTCCTTTGCATTGAGTTTAGCCTCAAGTGGTGAGGTTTTTAACTACATTCAAAGTAAAGTTGGTAAACTTGGTTTTATTCAAACACTGCAAGTCACCACAACACCAGTAGCAAGGACTAAATACTATAATTCCTTGAATTGCCAGAACACATATTCCAAAATTTAAAAATAAGACAACACTAGAGTTCGCTTTGGATCTTTTACCGCAACGCATATTTTAAACCCCCTCAACCATTCATCCCTCAGCACGGGTCGCCTGATACCTTGGAGTGGGGTTACCTGTTTGTGGAGTTTTACCCTCGGAACAGGTAGTCCGTAGTGCTATTCTAAGCCGGCAGCTACACGGGCATTGTTACGGGGATACTCTCGAGGTGGTAAAAGAATTCGTCTACGTCGTTTCCTTTCAAAAAGCTGACAATAAGGCGCCGTCCACAAATTACGTAACGCTCTAGAGGGAGCGGGGAGTATGGCCAAGCGTTACGGCCCATATAAAATGTTTCGGGTTTTCAAACAAAAAGGCGTTACAGAGGGCGAAGGGGGATCGAAAATGTCGTTTTTATCCTTACTTAATAAATAGATGCTGCCTAACGTGAGCCGTGAATAACAAAGGCGCATCATCAGTGTAAGTCGTCCCTATAACGAGCTCCAGAAGAAAATGCGGTCAAAAATGATTTACAACCGCACCAAAAGTACCACTTACAAAACGTTAAAAAGGCCGGTGGTCCAATATACCAATACGAGGCCATGGTCGAGGAGGACTGGAATTTTCGAGCGATGCGTGCTAAGGACGATCTTCGGTGGTGTCCAGGAGAACGGTGTGTGGCGGCGAGGATGAACCACGAGCTCACAGCACTCTACGGCGAGCCCAGCCGAGAAGGTGGCCAAGGCAGGAAGGATACGGTGGGCAGGGCATGTTGAAAGAATACCGGACAACAGCCCTGCAAACGTTGGTGTTCACTACCGATCCGATTGGTACAAGAAGGCGTAGAGCGCAGAGATAGCGTAACCGAGGATAGAGAGCAGCAACCATGAACCGAGTACTGTGGCGTATTTTTGTTGATTATCACCCTCATTCTTGTTTTCGATCGAATCCACTTTCGAACGAAAATCTTTCGCATTCCCGTTTACGCCAGCAAAATCAAATGGCCTACTGATTCGATCGAACCAAAAACGTTCGAAAGTCGATACGTCCGTAAACAAGAATAACTTATCTTAAAAGTTATGTTGATCAATTAAATGTACCTACCCAAGAAACACACCCAGACAACCAGTAATCGTATAAGATGTTGCATAAGCAGACAAGGTGGAGGCCATATACGTGCACGCCTCCATTAAGGCACATGTAAAATGTACGTTTATCACCTCCACTTTAGCATCTTATACAACATTTTATACGATGACTTGTTGACTCGGGCAACTTGTTATAATAATGTAAATAATACATGATCCATACAAACGCCCATGTTTTGTTCCAAATATAGGAAACGTATTTTCGTACACTTATATCACCGAAAAAGCGCAAAAAATGGCGGCTTATAAAACATCTTTGATGTTACTGAAGATGTTTTTCAATACATTCTTATAACAATATTGAATATGTTCTCTGCAAACATCATAAAAACTTACTTTTTGCTTGCAGGGAAATCATAATTTATCAAACGCACACTGTGAAAATAAATATGACATCTATTTTTTTTTGCTATTTGGTCATGGCTCAAAATAATTATTGAGCATCTAATTTCTTTTGTAATTTATTATTTGGATGTTTGGTTACTATGACCTAATTTCACGTGCCATTCAAAATTTATGGTGAGGGAACGTCCATAAATTACGTCACGCAAAAATCGACCATTCTTAAGCCCCTCTTCCCCCTATGTCACACTTTTTGTATGGGACCTCTGAAATTTTTGTATGGGTCGTCACACTTTGCTGAACCCCCCCCTCCCCCCTCTAAGCGTGACGTAATTTATGGACGTTCCCTGATATGAACACATTCACTCTTCATGAATGCATGCGCTTTTCATCGGGTTAGAAACAAGATGAGAGGTCTTTGTCATTTATCTGGTTTATTTGAGAATTTCGAACAAATTCTCAGGGATGCAACATGGTGGCTTCCCGAAACAGTACCGTCAGGAAGTTTTGGAATGCTATTTCCATTTATGTTGTAAAAAAGATGTGCTTTTAGAATATTGAATTTATATCAATTATCGATATAAAAAATTATATTATTTCAATCAATGTTTAATTGTGCAAAATAAACAATTATTGGGAGAAACAATTGTAGATAAATCAACGGCTGAAGTGTTAGTGTGAAACTCTTAAACGGGCACTGTAATTCACTTGTCCTGATATAGAAAATAACAAAATATTAGATGTACGTTCAAATTACATCTTATGAACATCTCAATAACATGTTTCTCGAATACTTTCAAAAATACATTGAAAAAACATCATTGCAACGTATTTTAAACATCCATTTGCATATATCCTACATGGATGGGATTTTTGTTCTGGATACCTATTTTGAACATAATTATAACAATAACAAACTCAGTGTCCAACTTACGGAGCCAATATCAATAAATTGATTACTAATATTTCGCGGGATCAATTATAATGTGCAAACTGGGCTTTTCAGTGAGATTGAGCCGCACCTGTGAGAAAGTATCTGACGAGATTATTAGGTGATAGTAGTGTAGATAGAAGTAATTTCGGTGAAGTAAAAAGTGGCGGCTTCCTTCTTCGCCATGAGTGGTTTCCACAGTCGCCAGCCGTTGTGAAAGTATTTCGATATCCGCGTTTACCTGTTAAGCAAATAGCAAAGCAAAACATGTAATTGTGGGGTATGAACAAAGCTGAGTAGCATTCACCATGCGTGTATTTCCCCTAGCAAGCATCAGTGACAGCCAGCACCATGACGGGGTCGTCGTCAGTGTGATGCTGCCTCATTGAAGAGTGGACTGTTGGCGGAGCAAGTCGCCATCACCGTGAGGTTCCGTATTATGCCAAGTGATTCTTCTGCAGTTTGCTAAGATGGCTGGGAACGGATTGTTCCAGTGAGTTGCTCGGTATTCACATTGGCGATCCTGCCAGGAGTGCATCATAATCAATAACAAGTTAATCATAAAATAGGTAGAATCACTTGGCATAAAAACAGTGAGAGAAAACAAATCGTTTTGGTATGTGAAGTGTGTGGTGGTGCTGCCAGTGAAGTGGGTGTTGCAATTCTGCGGTTCCTGACGAATGCTAGAGCGCGGAAAGTTTTTGTTTTTCCAACCGCGTTCTGTTTTAGCCTTGGTTCTAGCACAAACACATGAACAAAGGCGCGGTGACGTGGTTGATTTTTGCTGTCGACTGGTAGCACGCTGTGGATAGGTGGTCGGTCGATGATTGCATGCATGTTTCTTCATGTTCTTGCTCGGCATGGATGGTCGCGCTTTCGTTGATTCCTCGGATCGTACATGCTCGTGTTGTCGCTCGGTTGAACGGTAAATGCAAACAGGTTGATGTGCATGATGGTAGAGGTGTTTGACTATTGTGAATGTTGCCGTAAAATACTCGCGGCGTTGGTTGGTTGGGTTGGTTTTTGCTCGGGTTTTTGGTTGAGCAAATTAATGGCGTGTCGAACCGCCGAAAATTTTTCTGCATAAGGAAAATGCAGGGACGTGTAATGAAAACCGTCCAAGGAAACGGCATTTTTTTTTAGATAACCGCCGAAAATTATTCTGCATAAAGAAAATGCAGGGACGTGTAGTGAAAACCGTCCAAGGTAAAGGCGTTGTTGGATAACCGCCGAAAATTTTTCTGCATAAGGAAAATGCAGGGACGTGTAATGAAAACCGTCCAAGGAAACGGCATTTTTAGATAACCGCCGAAAATTATTCTGCATAAAGAAAATGCAGGGACGTGTAGTGAAACCCGTCCAAGGCAAAGGCGTTGTTGGATAACCGCCGAAAATTTTTCTGCATAAGGAAAATACAGGGACATGAAATGAAATCCGTCCAAGGAAATGGCGTTATTGAAAAACTGCCGAAAATTGTTTGCATCAGGAAAATGCAGCGATGTGTAAAGAAACCCGTCTAAGGAAATGGCGTTGCATGATAACTGCCGAAAGCTGTGCGTGAGGAAAATGCAGGGACGTGTAATGAAAACTGCCCATAAAAATTGCATATCGTAAAACAGTTTAAAATTCGAAGTACGCAATGAAAACATATCTACTGAAAATATGTTGTAGAACCTCTTTCGAACTCGTTTTGTAGAATCTATTTTCGTATAATGAAGGACATTTGTGTGTTATATATGGTCCATCTGTACCATCACATTGAAACATTGAAAATGGAGTTGTGTGTCTGATAAATCTCAAATTCGTTAATCTCTTGTTTTTTTTTTTTTTTTTTTTTTTTTTCTTTTTTGACAAATAATTCTTACAAAATGTTAGTTTTCGTTGAATGCGTCGAATTTTCGCAATCGTGAATAACGATTGATTTGAGTGAGAGAAAAACAGGGCCGGCTACATAACGAGACGTGCGCTTGAAGGAGAGAAGACGCATCACCCAACTGCGTGTGTTGTAGTTATTTTTAATGGAGCTCGGCAAAACCCCATAGATGATCGGTTAGCATTGCAAGTTATCAATCAAATGATATTTATTTATACATTTATTTACGCAAATATTCAACATACATACATTGACATTACCCCCAGTGAGCTATAAGCTCTTTTAAGGGGGCTTAGATGGCAATACCTTTAATAAATTGATTGTAGGTGGCTATTTAATTTATATATAATGTTACATTGGTTTTTATATAAGTTTTCAATTTTTTTTTGAATTTTGGTGGTGGTACACAATTTCTAAGCGTCGAAGGTAATCTGTTGAGTAAGATAGGTCCAAGATAACCAAGTTTTCTTTTTCCGTAATTGGTTCTGACTTTAGGAATAGGTAGGTGATCGGCTCGCCGTGTATGATGGTTGTGCGTTGTTCTTGGAAAATTCATATTCGTAAGTAGATCCTGCCGGTGCATTACAGCGTGCGTATAGATCAACAATTGATGGTGGTACAAAGCGCGAACCGGAAGAGGAGACAATCTACTATCTGTGAAAAGAAGAGCAGACGAGTGCAAATGAGGTAGCTTTTGTATCATCTTAAGGCACCTATTTTGTAAAATTTGAATCTGTTTTACACGTTCATTAGTAGCACATCCCCAGATGATAGTGAGATGCTGGAGATGGGAGTGAAAGAATGCATAATATAGGTTTTTCAAAGCATTGAAGGGTACAAATTGGGTCAGTTTCCGTATCAAACCACACATTTTAGAGAGTGTGATTGATAATTGATCAATGTGATTTTGCCAAGTTAATCTAGAATCCATTATTAAGCCGAGATATTTGAAACTATCAACATATGGCACAATTTCTCCGTCTACAGTCAGCCCAACAGGGTTCAAAATCAATTTGTGAGTCGATCTAAATAACATAAACTTTGTTTTAGAAATATTTAATGAGAGCATGTTCGTCGTAAAATAGCTTTTGAGGATACGCAAGTCTTCTTCCGCGGCAGATATTATTTCAGCCTGGGTTTTACCTTCGTAGAAAATGGATGTATCATCTGCGAATAGTCTTACCACGCCTTTCAGATTTATATTAGGCAAATCGTTCATATATACTAGGAACAAAAGCGGTCCCAGGTTACTACCCTGCGGTACTCCGATTGGAATGCTCAGTGTACTGCTAGCGACTCCATTTACTATGACAAACTGTTTTCTCTCTGACAAATAGCTGCGAAGAAGATTATTTGCCTGACCACGAACGCCATAGGCTGCAAGCTTGGAAAGCAGCACTTCATGATCCAGTGTATCGAAGGCCTTTTTCAGGTCAATGAAGACGGCTCCAACCATGTTACGTTTTTCAAATGATGAATATAAAGATTCCACAAGCTCACAAAGTGCATTAGAGGTACTGGAACCGGATCTAAACCCGTACTGCATGTTATATAAGATGTTGTGATGATCGAAAAAGTCATTTATACGGGTAGCCAGGAGCTGCTCTATTATTTTGTTAAAAATGGACAGCACAGCAATCGGACGATAATTTTCAGCATTCTTCCTATCTCCCTTTTTGAATATTGGAACTACTCTGGCCACTTTCAGGAATTCTGGATAAACGCCTGTCTCGATAGATTCGTTGAAAACATCTCGTAGTAACTGGGCAAAGTATTGGTGATGATATTTCACCAAGTCTGCTGGAAAGTCATCTGGGCCTCGCGCTTTATTTGATTTAAGTAGGTTTATAAGAAGTATCACCTCGGATGTAGACGCTGGTCTTAAAAACATAGATGCACTATTTACTTTTATAGAGTTGAACTTCAAGATGTCCCTATCAGATTTAATTCTGGAGGCTAGGTCGGATCCAACGGAGCAAAAATATTCATTAAATGCCGCACTTATCGTGGCATCACCCACGAGTTTTTGTTCGTTCCGTTCGAGTTCTGTGATGTTGTGCTGCTTAACACTCCGACCAAGTAATTCATTCAGTCGACTCCACAGCAGTTTATGATTAGGTGTGTTTAACAAATTCACGAAATATTGGTTTTTAGCAGAACGTTTGACTTTCACCAGCTTGTTAGATACATGTTTTAACAACGCTTTTATCCTATCGTTACTCGGGGACTGTCTAGATCGTGTTAACAAATTATCTTTTATTTTGCATAACTTCCAAATATCAACGTTCATCCACGGACACAATGGAGATTTCAGCTTTGCGTCGATAGTAACTTTCTTTGAATTCCGTAGTTTTATGGATTTATATTCATTGGTAATTTTTAAAAGCTTTTCAGAAGGTGTTAGTTCTGGCGGTATATTCAACAAAAACTGAGAAAACTCATCATGGACCTTACGGTGATTTATTATTGTCTTCTCCAGTTTTGTACGAATTGATTTGAATGAACAGCTAATCGTAGTTATAATGAAGTTATCGTCACTAACATTCTGAAAAATAGTGTCGTTGTGTACACGTTGTAGTAAGCTATTGGAGCAAAGTGAATGATCGAGTATTGATCCAGATGCAGGCCGGGTCGCGTACTCGTTCGTAATGACAAAGTTATACGAAGTTATCAGGGATTGGTATTCTTTTACCATCGCTACATCAGATCTGTTTACTGGTATATTGATGTCACCGACTACCAAACAGTCACTACTTGCAGGACAACTTGCTATAATATCTTCTAATTTCTTGAGAAAAGGACCATGGCTCTGAGATGGGGGTCTATAAAAAGCATGCAGGTGTAACAACCGAGACATATTGGTTACTTCAAGATGGACATGATGGAATTCTGGAATATTTTTAACTGATTTGAAATGCGTTTGATGCTCAATTCTTGCGAATACTGCTAAACCACCTCCACTAGATTCGGATCTACAGACAAACACGGAACGATAACCATCAATTTCATACATACCTACTCTATCATCTTTCAACCATGTTTCGCAGATAACTATAACGTCAATTCTCACTTTGCAGGAATCAATACATTCTAACAAATAATCAAACTTCTTGAGATCATTTAATCCTCTGATATTTATTTGCAATACTTTGAAAGAATTTTCATTTGAATTTTTCTGTTTCGACTCACAAAAAGATGAAAAAGATTCGAAATAAGAATTTGAAAACATGCTAGAAATTACAATACAAATTTATATATATATATAGATATGAAAACAAATACAATGAGAGTTGGTGATACTAAGAATTTATCATGTGCAGGTACGCTTTGACAGGGGTTCATTTACTGCTGATCGGTTTAGATTTCCTGGAGAAGACTCTGATAAACTTCGCTTACTGAACTGTTGTCCTAGGCGCTCAATATCTCGGCGATTCCGTATTGTTTGCACTTTCGCATTGTCGCTCCGTTTAACGAGGATAACACCTCCTCGGCCAGGCCATACATATTTTATTTCGAGCGAATCTTGCATCCCACGTACTTCTCTCAGCATAGACAGTCCAAGGAGAGATAGCTCATCTCGTACTATAACGCTACCAGGTTTCCCGTTTACTCGCATACCATTCACAGCCGAAGTTAGCAGCCTGCCATGCTGTTTTTTACTCGAGAAGAATCGCTCCTTTGAGACAGTGTCAGAGAACACGATTTTAATAGGAGGATTTCCCCCTTTTCCATCCTTAGAAACCATTCGCTTAGCAGATATCACGGAGTTTTCAGGTAAATCACATGACACAGAACTGCACACTTCTCGAAAAACCTCCATGGTGTCCTCATTCTCATTCATTGGCAAGCCCAAGATAACAGCATTCTTTTCTGAAGCTACGCGAGATGCTCTGTCAACTTCAACTTCAAGAGTAACCATTGAGTCTACAAGTGAATCATATTTTTCGGTCAACGAAGCGACAGTCCGTTTCAAATTGTCATTTTCAGCTTTCAGCTCTGCGAAACGGTTTGTGATTGAATGTAACTCCTTCATCATTGACTGCTGAGATGCGTCGATCTTTGCATTCACGATTTCCATTTCTTGCTTGATTGAAGCCCTCACTGACTCATTCAACTCAGCTATCAGCTTATCGAACCCAGGAGATTCATTCGTACGACCGTAGATCTCGGCACAACTGGGTGAACAGACAAATGTTGACTGCTGCCGCGTCCTTGCGATCCCAGTGCCGAAGATACGTTTACATCGAAAATGCATGCTGTTGAAACATACCGAGCACTCTATGACTTTGGCTGCATCCAATTCTTGTTTTTTGCAGATAGAACAGACTATCGTATCCTCAGTATCACCATTCTCGGACATCTTGACGAAATTTGTTTACATACTATAACGAACAAAGACTACGAACATCGTGTTAACACAATAGATACGACTCAACAAAGGCTATACATGTGACGGAGAGACAAGAGAAGCAATTGTGGATGATTGGTGTACTAAACTGCAAGAAATCGATCGAGCACCGAATACGACAAGGATTCCTTAGCAAATTGTCACCGAACTTTTTATGATAAAAAGAATGCAGAATGCTCCCAATTTTGCTCCTTATCGACGTCCAAAACTTTACCGGGTGTACAAACTTCACTATTACGCCGGAAACACAATTTAAAACGGTATTTTTCACTGAGAAAATAAACTATTAAAAAATCTCAAAAAAGCTACCACCATACAATACCAGGGCTGCCAGATAAACTATATAGGTTCGATATTAACAAAAGTGCGTTTACTAAACAAAAAAGTAAATATGGCCATTTGTCTTAATTCTTGTATCTTGAAGTGTATCTTGTTGCATTGGTGCCATAAGGATGAAGAGAACGAAATTGAGGGTTTGAGCGTAAAAATAACAAGTCTGATAGTAAGAAAACTTTTTTTTTCGGAGAAGAGGGAGAATGTGGGGTATGAACAAAGCTGAGTAGCATTCACCATGCGTGTATTTCCCCTAGCAAGCATCAGTGACAGCCAGCACCATGACGGGGTCGTCGTCAGTGTGATGCTGCCTCATTGAAGAGTGGACTGTTGGCGGAGCAAGTCGCCATCACCGTGAGGTTCCGTATTATGCCAAGTGATTCTTCTGCAGTTTGCTAAGATGGCTGGGAACGGATTGTTCCAGTGAGTTGCTCGGTATTCACAGTAATTATTGGATGCTACCGTCGATGGGGGTGACAATGGGTCTGGGGGTGAGATTGGGTCAAAACAGAGAAACATAAAATTTGAAATAGCTCATAAACTATCGTTAATTTATATTGAAAACTTTATATTATTTCAAGGAGGAGATGTTTTTTCACGTCATGATGCAGAATAAGATGTTTTGCAATGATCGTTTTTTGTTAAATTTGTGGCTAAACTTATATGATGAAACTACTAGTAAATCACTCTGAAAAAATTTCTCCTTCGTAATGTTTAACACAAGTACCTAACCATAAATTTTCTTATAAGTGATTAGCTGTAGTTATTACCTGGTTGATGTCATGAAAAAAGCGGGCTGTCATTGCTCTTTTTATTTAAAAACTCAATATTTTCGACCCTATGTCTAAATATTAAGAATGGGGGTGAGATTGGGTCAAGCAAGTTATCGAGTGCATATAACCTTAACTGAAAATTCAACTTGTTATCCAGTCCCCATTTGACGTTAGAGTGTGCCATGTTCACCGTATCTTCATAAAAGCACGCTTTCTTTCAAAAATATGTCAAGAAGTGTCAAACGAGTGTGTTAATACGTTTAGTGCCTAAAATCATTTATAACAATACACCCATGCGTTTGGACAGCTCCTCTAATCATCAGCTAATCTTTAGTGTACTGCAATATCGTAAGCTCACAAAATAGACTTAACATAATATTTGAACGACCCTCTATCTTGAGATGGAGTGATTTGCTTTAGCAATATAGAGGCCAATGATCATGTACATAAGAGTTTATAACGGAGGGTTTGGTTAAACATTCCTCTTGCAGTATACTAAAACTATCATTTACAATCAAACTTTCATTGCGCCCCTCTCTCATTGTAATCTCCCCTCCTCTCATGGAGGTTGAAACTCTTAATGAGGATGATTATGATGACTAAAAATGGTGATACAGTATACAAACGTTATTTTTTCAAATTTCAACCATTTTTTCGGTTGTATTAGCCTTTTTAGGTGGATTAATCATCTTTTAAAATTACCTAAGTTTTAATTCGTCATGATAACATTATGTTTTAAGTAGGTTTACTAGATATGATCATAAAATTAACTTATATTCTTATATAGGTGATTTAGAATACTTTGACCCATTCTCACCCCCTCTAAGGGGTGAGATTGGGTCAATTTTCAATCATATGTAGTTTAGTAAGCAATTCATATAACGTGATACTTTCTTGCTAAACTATCATTACCACATAGGAGAGTATACATACCAAATAAAAAGTTATGCCGACTTCAATTGCATTAGTTATTTAACAAACAATCTTTGAGTATCCTTTTTTGACCCATTCTCACCCCCAACAACGGTATTATTGTTTAATTTCTGTGTATTTTTTGAGTAAAATATTTTTCAAGGCAGTGACGTTCAAGAAGATACTGTGAACTAATGAACACATTACGTATTTAATACTTAAAAATAACGTATTAATAACATATTTGGGACCGAAGGTTTTAACTATGTGCTGTTAATGTTTCACAAATCATCTATAATTGAAACGAATGATTATACAAAAATCTTGTGCAATCAACGTTCAATTTACGTCATTTTAACTTGTAGTGATTTTGATTAGATCTACACACTTGTTTTTGTCAAACTTAAATAAAACATTATTTCAACACAAGATGTATTCAAATACGATTAAGGTACTGTACTATAACATCTTTCTCAAACATTATTTTCAAAGATGTTTTCTGTGTGTGTTACTTGGGTATCTATGTATGAGCCGATGTGAGTATGATCCATATCCGTAATACAGCAAGAGATCACTTGTTAAGCGTGTAGATACAGTGTTCTATATTCAGTGGAACTTAACTCACTAAGCTAAGTAATCTTGTTTTTTTTTTTATTATTGCCCAATCACTGTCAGCCCTGATATTTGCTATCTTAATTATTCGTTAAGCTCATCAGCCACTTAAGTAATCCAATTATTTCCATCAACAAATTTTCCCTACAACCTCGATCACATGAACAGAACATTCAAAGTTCAATGCTCGCCACCCTTCATCGATCCTCCACCGCGACTCAACACATGAAGCCTTTCGATCCGTCCAAGGTTCCCTTTACGAGGGCTGAGGATTTCACCTATTTGTTCCTACGTCGTCGTCAGTCGGTTGGTAGTAACCGACCGGCCGCTTCGATCGTTCACCCGCTGGGTGGCTAGTTCGGTTCACTGGTGGTCAAATTCAAGGCATAAATAAATATCAAACATTTCCATGCGAACTGGTATGGTATGTTAGGTATCCAACTAACGATTAGCCAATCTCTCGACCCTTCAAGCCATACAGTTATCTATTGCTATTGGTTGGCTCGCCAAAAAGGTCTTATCAAAAGATGAGCACCAGCATCACCGCACCGGTTCTAGGAGGGCATCCGAACGAGTGACCCTCGTCCGACCGGCCTCAACTCAAGCGGAGATTGATTTATTGATGCACGCCCTTTTATGGGTCCAATCTGGGTCAAGTCGGGAACAAGCGTGTCGCGGAGGCAGCAATGTTGGAAAAGATCCGAACGAGGACCCACCGCACTTCGAACCGAGCAGCAGCAACAGCAGCAACGAACAAACGGACGGAGATCCGCGCCGCAGGGCTTGGTCCAGCCAGAGAAAGGTTCAGTTCAGGTCAATCAATTTATCATTTTCAGTTTAGCTTTGAGGTAAAGAATGGCTCTTCTTTGTTTCGGGTACCGTACAAATATCTACTGTTGTGTGCTCTCAACAGGTTCAACGGATATCCAGTGGATCGAATCGGCTGGCAATTTTTCCAAGTATGCTAGATTCACGTAACCTGGTGGGAAAAGGGCAAACGCTCGGCCTTTTCGGTAAATATTTGCGTTTGTTTGTGTCAATACGAGCCCTGTTTGGTGTCCTGCTGACAAAGCTTTTTACCGGGGCCTAAAAGTCACGCAAATTGATACTGCAGCAAATTGGACAAGGTGCAAATTGGCAAGAACATAGGTTCAGTACCTGCGCGGCGTGATAGGGACCTGCTGTGCTGCAAACGTTAGGATATAGACAAAAGATACAATGCTCCTGGAAGGATGCGCCTTCCCGTGGTGTGGAGAGAAGAAACAGTGAACATGGGTACAGGTCAATATTGTGAGTGCAAGTTGCAGCTCAATTTGGGACGGATCAAACAAAACCACCAGCTTCCGTGGACCGCACATGGAACAGAGGATCTGACCGCAAAAGCGTAAATTGTTATGTTGACCTTGGCATGATACCGTACAGGATTTGTTGTATTTTGTCAATATTTACGGTTACCGTGTCAAACCACTTACTGTGGTTTGTGCTTAGTTCTCAAGAATGGTGCAGGACCTTGAAAATGTTTATGGTTTACATTTCATAAAACTTTGAGAAATTGATTATTCGTCTCTGTAGAAATTAAAACAAGTAGTTTAAATTTTTGCCGACGTTTCGATCCGTTTGGGACCTTTGAAGGGGTTCTCTCGTTTTTAATTTCTACCAAGACTTCTAAGCCATTTCCCAAAGTTCTTTATATCTTAACAATCGAAATCCGATAAGTTGTCTTTTGTAACTTTTGGTATAGGAGACAAGTGCCGGTTTTGGCCAGTTTTTGCAAAATGCAGGAACTAGGCTAATATAAGTTTTAGCATGCCTATATTCTTCTTCTCCTTCTTCTTCGTAACGTGCTAACTGGGACAAAGCCTGCTTCTCAGCTTATTAACTTAACTGAGAGCTTGATCTGCCAAAGACTATTTTGTATGTGGTAGGCACGAAGATATCCTTTGCCCAAAAAAGTGAAGGAAATTTCTTTTACGAAAAGTTCTTGGACCGTCCAGGAATTGAACTCGTCACACTCAGCATGTATTTGTGAAGAATTTGTTTTGACAATTTTGAAATAACCTGGAAACTTTTGTCTATCGTTGCAAACAAAAATTTGATCATTTAATTTAGATTTTTTATAAACCATGCAAATATCAGATAACGGAAGTCAACTGAATGCATCTCAAGAAATTAACACATTCGATGAGGAATGCAGAATGTGCTTGCTTTTCAGGAACCTCAATACACATTCGTCCCAAAGCTTTCTTCAAAGTCTTATGAGGATTTCAGAAGCAACATCACCCATTCGTCCTACAGTTCGTAGTGTATTTCTCTAAGAAAATCACAGTATTCTTGAGCTGAAAAACGGTGAGTCGATAAGGAGAGCGTTCAATAACGCTCTAGTCCTCACAAGTTCCTACCTCATGCTTCCACGGGTCAAGCCATGACAAAGACCGCCAGCTAAGAGTTGTGTAGCTGATAGTGCAGCCTCAGCACTCTTGTCCTTCTGACTTCAGCTAGATTGAGGAGGTGCGTCTCGAGCATCTGTTCACCAAGGAGGTGCGGCTCAAACAGCGTCTGTTCTGGCATCCAGCGACTGAGTATGAAATGCTCCTCCACCGGAAGCTATACCTAAGGTGGCAGCTCCACCACGGTGGATAGAGAACCGTAGGCCAACCACCTACTGTTTCCATAACCAAAAAAACCGTTACAGAAACCGAAAATGAAAGATTACGAACTTTTAGCGCGAAACAACGGACAAGAATTGGAACTTGGAATATATTAACACTAGCCCAGCAGGGTAAACTGGCACAACTAGCCAATAAGCATGCCGAATGAAGCTTAAGATCATAAAACTGTGCAAAGTCCGTTGGCTGAACTTTGGCGTCAGGCCAAATTCTGCTATACTTTGGCTTACGAGGTGAACACGCTCCTCGCCACCATGGAATTGGTTTCCTGCTCAGCGCTCACGCCCACGTTTCTCTCATGAAGTTGGAATATTTTAATGAGAGAATAATTGTAGCCAGATTCAGAACACGGGTTCGAATCCTTACCATGAACCAATGTTACGCGCCAACGGATGCTGCCGAATTGCAAGATAAAGAGAACTTTTACAGTCAACTGAATGCTGTCGTGGACAAGATTCCGAAAGGTGATATCAAGATCCTCATGGGCGACTTCAACGCGAAGGTTGGTTCCGACAACTCGAACTCACGTCATGGGATGCCATGGCCTCGGAATGAGCGAAAACGGAGAGCTGTTTGCAGAGTTTTGTGGCAACAATGGCATGGTGATTGGGGGATCGCTCTTTCCTCATCGACCAGAGCACAAAGTGACATGGGTTTCCCGTGATGGCGTCACGGAAAATCAAATCGACCACATCTGCATCAGCTGAAAATGGAGATGGAGCCTTCTTAATGTGCGGAACAAAAGTAGCGCCGACATTGCGTCCGACCATCATCTCCTAATCGGTGAGATCCGACTGCGCATCGCTAGGATCCATCGACAGGAGGAGAAAATTGGACGCCGGATCAACACACGCCGACTGGAAGATGCTGCGGTGAATAGGTCCTTCGTCGAGGAGCTAGGGAACCGTGCTGCGGATATTTCAGCAGATGGAAGCGTAGAAGATGAATGGAGCGCCATCAAGAACGCCTTCATCGCCACCGGCGAGAATAATTTGGGTGAGCTACGCACCCGGCGAAAGCAGTGGATCACATATGGCCGGGGTTCTGCTAAACCGAACTAAGCGCCAAAAAGTTTATTCCGAGATAATTAAGTTTAAAGTTCAACAACTCACAAATAAACAACAGCTAAGATAATTTGAAACTTTTTCGCACACATATAACTCACAAGCCTTTATTAACCATCAGAGATGAAGAATACATGTAAAATATTTGGAATCATTGATATAATTACATTTGATTTCTCAGTACTTTGCACTCAGTTCACTCTGGCTGAACAAAAACATTGGAATATGGTATATAGTTCAGTGTGGCTGACTGTATTTCTTTGTTTCAGAGAAAACCAGTCGGATTGCGAAAAAAATCTCGATTTTTCATCGTCTGAAGTTGAAGTAAATATCACTCACAATTCTTAACATGAATCAGAGAGGACGCGTATAGTACAGTAGCACGGAGGTTTCAAAATAGTTTGAAATATGAACGGCGGAAGCCCTCTCAGCTCAGCAATTGCCACCCATGTTTTTTTTTTTCATATGCCATGCATTGTGCAGGTACAGAGCAAGAGTGATTATGTCAAATGATGTCCTTGCATGTCCTGAGGTCCTGAGATGTGAAAGTGGAGCAATTTGTGTACTTCAAATTTATGCTGGTCGAAGAAAGCCATGAAAATGTTCTGCTAAAGTGAACCAAGACAAAACAAATTTCAAAAATACGAAAGAGATTCGAGCTTGGATCATTTGAGTGATTACCAAGCGCGTTACCTCTAGGTCATTTTACCTAGCTGAAGGTCAGTCGTTAAGTCAGAATCAAGTTCTAAACATTCTTCTAAAGGATGGTTTTCGAGAAAACGCCATTTTTCGATCAGCCAAAGCGAACCAAGTGTTTGATTTTTTTCAATCTTTATTATTCTTATTATCCTTGTTGTTCAATGACGGCTCCTGTGTTAAAGTATCAGTATAAGGTGTATTGACATAACGCAGGTATTCAAAACCAGTTGATTTTTGAATTGTTGAGAATAAATTGATTCTAAAATGCATTGGATTTGGTTCACTCTGGCTGAATGTGATTTGGAAAAACGGCGATCAGGTTTATCGACATATAATTAGATCCTCCAACACCCGTATTTCTAATTACGTGTTCAATTATCTCACAGGTTGTTACTATGAGTCGGTTAGAAGTTAGAAATCTGACGGTGATGAGGAAAACTTGAAATGTTCATCATCTAGATCAATGCTAAAATATTTCGCTGATTCTATGAAATGGTTTACAGTTCACTCTGGCTGGGTGCAATTTATTTTTTTGTATGTTCTGCCAAACAGAAATTGTGAATTTACTCCACGAAGAGCTGTAAGAATTACTGGATTTTTACACTGAAGGTAGATCATCATATTCTTCATCCAATGGTTAAGAAAACTCATTTTTTCAAAAAATGGTCTTTGGTTCGGTTTAGCAGAACCCCGACCATATGATACCTGGAGGAAGATAGAGGAGCGAAGGAACGCCAAAGCCGCGATAGAGCGATTGAAAACACTAGTTTACAGCATTTTTGAACTCGGTAAGCTGATGATCATTTTTGGTGTAGAATCATGCCCTGAGTTCGAAAACGCGAAAGAAAAAAATTACAGTAGAGCGAAAATTTTTTCGACTTTCCATACAAGGTTGATGATTTGAAATCGATTTTTGTTCTATTTTTAAGCAAAGTCGCTCAATTCAAACATCTCATTTTCCGTAATCAATGCTCCGATTGAGCTGAAATTTTTACTGTAACTCGCCTACATATGACATGTCAAATAAACGTCGAGAAAGAATTTTTAAGTTGGTTTTTTCTCATTGAAAAAAATACATTGCTTCAAAAAAATTTGAGAATTTTGCTAAAATTTAAGAAGATCGTCCCTAAAATTCGCCAATATCTTCAATTTCATCAATCTGACGCAAAACCTGTATTCAGATGATCGAATGGTATTGTATTCAGCTTTTAATTTATGAAAAAAGATTTGAAATTGGTTGAACAAAACGCAATATATTTGAATTTTAGTAAATTACATATTTTGAAAAGTTGCAAAACTCGATATTGTGCTAAAACTCAAAAACTGTTCTACTTAAAATTTTTTGAAGGTTGGTTTCGAAATCAGCACTAAATTGTGCTTCAAAAATTTTGGTCGTTGACAGAAGTTCACAACTTTCATTTTATTTTGTAAACTTGTGAAACACTAGGAGCCAAAGCCGTAGCCTGTCAGCGCTATTCGGCTCTCGAGAAGGAAGTGAAACGCTCATGTAGACGGAACGAAAGAACGTGGGCGGACTCCCTAGCCGACGAAGGCTTGAAAGCCGCTAACGCCGACGACATCCATCTCCTCTACTATGTTTCGCGTCGTCTTAGTGGGACTAAGATGAATGCTACGATGCCCGTGAAAGACACGTCTGGACAGTTACTGACCGTCCCAGCTGACCAGTTAAAACGCTGGCGCTGGTTCGAGCACTTTGGAAACCTTTTTCAAGTGTCGGTCACGCCATCAACGCCACGAATCCTCCAAGGATTCGACGCATTACCCGTGTCAACACCTAAGCTCCATCAGTGCAGGAGATAGAAACAGCCATTCGTAGCATGAAATCGTACAGGGCCCCAGGGGTCGATCGCTTATCAGCTGAGATGCTGAAAGCTGACCCCGTAGTATCCGCACAACTACTGCATCAATTATTCTGCAACATATGGAAAACCACGACTTTTCCAGCCGACTGGATGCAAGGCGTCTTAGTAAAGGTACCCAAAAAGGGTGACCTGACTGTATGCGATAATTGGCGGGACATCATGTTACTGTGTATCGTTGTCAAAGTCCTCTGCAAAGTGATCCTTAACTGGATACTGGAGAAGATTGGCGCAACTCTCCGATGGCATCAAGCAGGATTCCTTGTCGGACGGTCCTGTGTGGACTATATTGTCACGCTGCATATCATTCTGGAGCAAATCAATGAATTCCAAGAGTCTACCTCTCTACCTGGTGAACACCTGGTGATTACGAAAAAGCTTTCGACCGTCTCTATCACGGAAACATGTGGGAAGTCCTCAGGCGCAAGGGTCTCCCTGAGAAAACCATCGGCCTCATTGAAGCACAGTACAGGGCACTTTCATGCAGAGTACTGCACAACGGTGTCTAGTCCGATCCCATCCGGGTCGTTGCTGGAGTGAGGCAAGGATGTATCCTATCACCGCTACAAACTGTTCCTCATCGTAATCGACGAGATCCTAATAGGTGCGATTGACCGTGAACCAAATCGTGGATTGCTGTGGCAGCCCATTACCATGGAGCACCTAAATGACTTCGAACTGGCTGATGACGATGCTCTTCTAGCTCAACGACGCTTTGATATGCTGATACCAACTCCACGCTAGCAGGGCAATCAGTGGAGAATGTTGAGAGCTTCCGAGATCGACATAGGTGCACGAATCAAGATGGCGAGGGCTCCTTTTGCGAGTTTAAGAAATGAACAGGTAAACAACCAGATCAGTTGACGCACCAAAATCCAAATTTTCAACTCGAACGTGAGATCTGTGCTGCTATACGCCAGTGAAACCTGGTGTGTATCAGTGGCGAACTCTCAACGGCTACAGGTCTTCATCAATAGATGCCAGCGGTATATAATTCGTGCATGGTGGCCTCACAATTGGATCTCCAACGTGGAGCTCCATCGTCGATGTCATCAAAATCCGATAGCAACAGAAAATCGGGAGCGAAAGTGGAGGTGGGTCGACTACACTCTACGCAGGGGCGGAAACGAAATCTGCAAACAAGCGTTAGACTGGAACCCAGCAGGACATCGCAGCAGAGGCAGACCCAGAGGCTCATGGCAGCGCAACCTCAACAACGAAACCAAGCAAGTCGACAGAAATTTGACCTGGTCACAGGTCAAGGCAATGGCTGGCAATCGCCCAGGATGGAAATCTTTCAATTCGGCCCTTTGCACCACCGTGGGTGCCCAGGACTGAAAGTAAGTTTGTTCAAAAGTTTTGAAATACATATGATCATTTGGATACCAATCCTTGATCATTTTCAAAACGAAAGACATCTCATCACATGGGTAGACAAGAGGACATTCAATGAGGAGGAAGTCTTAGCTTCCTGGTTATCACACCTGGTTGGTTGCCGGTATAATACAGTTAAATATTTCCATCAAAAGCAACAATGTGTAAGATCACTCGAATAATGATCAAATTCCTCACATTTCTATACTGCACCTCTCCAAAAAAAATTTATTTCGCAGATTCATTCCGCCTACGGACGCCTAAATAAGCACAAGACTGCCAACGACCGACCGAGCTAGAGCTCTAGCCAACCATTCCATCTCAATTAAAACCCGTTTCAAAGTCAGAGTCAAAGCCAATGCCACGGAGCCACCATCAGCCGCCACCGCAGCCGCAAGGCAAGGTGGTCATCAGCAGACGCCCAATTGGTGGTTTGTTGACGAAACCTCTGCAATCGGATCATCAACAACAACGCGGTCGTCGTTGGTGAAGCAAAAATGAAAACTAAAACAAAAAAGCAAGCACGTGTGCGGCGCGGTGCGTCCACAAAATATACCGTTTGATCCGCGCACAACCAACGGACCGCCACCACAGCCACGGGCAAAACCCCACCCCGAATTGATGAGAGTCGTCGTGGAGCTGTGCTCCGTCTGTAGGGAGGATGACGACAGCCAGAAACGGACGACCGCTCGGAGGTTCTCCGTCACCCGACTGACTGGCCAAGTGGAGCAGCGAAATGGAGCCAATTTCGCAGAACTGAAGGAAAAGTGACACAACCGATTTGGGGTTTTGCGTCGTTCGATACTTTTGAAGGTTTCCATTTGGTGCGGACTGATCACGCTGTAATAAAATCACAATTCATTGAACATTTCAGGGATGTCAAATTAAAGACTCATCGGAGTTTTTCTATCTTTTCCAGACCAATAAGTTTTTTTGGACTGCACCCAAAACTTTATTATGGTATTTTAAACAGTCTGTCCCATATTCGACAACAATCCCGTTCATGGCATAAAACGAAATAAGAAAAACCTCAACCGCACGGATCATATCATGTCAATCTGGACACGCACATGACGTGCTGCAAAAAAAAATCAGACAGGACAGACAGTGTCCAGCAGACCTCCACAGCCAATCATTATTCAAGAATTAAGATTCATGCGTTTCACACGCCATCCACCCTACATCGCAGAAATTCCCGTACACCAATGCTGCGTGCGTGCGATTGCGGTCCTCATTCGGGTCCCGATCCAGTTTCCAAAAATCCTCATCAATTTCGGCGGCGGGCACTCACGCGACCCACCGTAAGTCATTGAGACAAGAAACGTGTTTCGCATCGACTGTCGCCATTGCTGGTAAGCCCTAGCCCTAGCGTGGCTGCCAACAGGTTCTTCTCGGTGAACACCCAGCCCAGCAGCCTGAGGATGCCCAAAAATTGCCATCACACGTACGCACGATAACGGACCAGACCAGGCTATCGGGCTCAGGTCGGGACTAAAACTTTGACAGAGCTGATTGTGGAAAAAAAATGAGTAGACCTCCAAAAATGCACTGCTTGATAAAGGGCAGAAGGAGAGTGTTATGCCCAGTTTCATTGGGGATTTCTTTGTGATTCCTACTAATCTATGGACGTTTGGTTTCCACAATATGTATGGCAAATGGTCGTAGCGGTTTATGTCTCGAACAGAGAACGATAAACTAGATTTATTTATTATTTGTATTTCAATTCAAAGGGAAATACCGTGCGTGGTAAGCATTCCATTAGCCGAGTTCTATTTCATCTATTTTTTACACAGCCGTAATTTTCATGATTATAAACATAAACTAACTACCCTTAAACGCTTCTCAGACCCTCAGGATCCCCCCACCCTCCAAAAGCCCTAAAACGAGTACTTGACACTGGAACGCCGCTGAGACCTCATAAAATCCCCTGAAACGCCCCTGAGACCCCCCCACCTATAGCTTTCCTGAGATGCCCTGGAATGCTAGTAAAACCCCATGGGACGCCCTTGAGACCCCATAAGACCTCCTGAAACTCCCCTAAGACTACCTGAGCTTCCCTACGACCATGTGAAACGGTTCTGAGACCATCTGATACTCCCCTTGAACCCCAGACACCCCTTTAGGCGCACCTGAGACCCCAAGAAACGCCCTTGAGACTCCCTGAAACCCCGGGGTCTCCCGAAAGCCTAGTGGTTAAGGCCATGGAACACCAATCCGGAGACGGCGGGTTCGATTCCCGTTCCGTTCGGGAAAATTTTCTCGACTCCCTGGACATAGTGTATCATTGTACTTGCCTCACAGTATACAAACTCATGCAATGGCAGGCAAAGAAAGCCCTCCAATTAATAACACTAGTTACAGCATTTTTGAACTCGGTAAGCTGATGATCATTTTTGGTGTAGAATCATGCCCTAAGTTCGAAAACGCGAAGAAAAAAAATTACAGTAGAGCGGAAATTTTTTCGACTTTCCATACAAGGTTGATGATTTGAAATCGATTTTTGTTCTATTTTAAAGCAAAGTCGCTCACTTCACACATCTTATTCTCCGTAATCAATGCTCCGATTGAGCTGATTTTTTTACTGTAACTCGCCTACATATGATTTGTCAAATAAACGTTGAGAAAGAATTTTTAGATTGTTTTTTTTTCTTATTGAAGAAAATATATTTCTTCATATATTTTTGGAAATTTGGCTAAAATTTAAGGAGATCGTCAATCTCTCGAGATCTGACGCGTAAGTATCCTGGGACTGTTATTCATCAAGTGAAACAGACCAAGCTGCGTGTAACTGCACCTAGTTACAAAGCAGCAAATGAAATTGCTCAGCACGAAGCGTTTAGCTGTGAATATACGATCTATGTGCCGGCACGAGAAGTAGAGGTGAAGGGGAAGATCCTCGACGAAATGCTGACGTGCGAGGACATCAACTCCGAACAAACAGGCCCTTGATTACTCAGTTCCATGCTGCAGTAAAGACCTAGTGAATCCGCCTCCGACTGTTAAGTATACTTCAAAAAAAAGCATTCGACAAAGCAGCAAGAAAAAGGCTACAAAAGCTCCTCGAACTTCAACTAAACCTCCCAAACCCAAAAGAGGACTGCTAACTTTCAGGGTTCTTGTGGATCGCTTATATGATGCCATCGGCCTTCCGGACACTCTTCGAGGCATTATTGAAATTTTTATCCCAACAGTAGAAGAATATCTTCGGAATTTGACACAATCATGGTCCCTCCTTGCTTCGCTCATATCTTTCGATGGCTAATTCATCAAGTGAGGTGCAAGATATGATCACTGTGCTACAGTGGAACTGTCATAGTTTAAAACCTAAATTAGACCTGTTTAAGTTTTTGATTCACAACTCAGATTGTGATATATTTGCACTTTGTGAAACATGGCTCTCTTCTGAAGATGAACTCAACTTCCACGATTTCAACATAATTCGCCAGGATAGAGATGACCATTACGGGGGAGTACTCTTGGGGATCAAAAAATGTTACTCATTTCATAAAATTCCAATTCCGACTCATCCTGGCATAGAAATTGTCGCTTGCCAAATAAACGTAAAGGGTAAAGATCTTTGCGTAGCTTCCGTTTACATTCCTCCAGGTATTTCAATTAACCGCCGTCATCTTTGGAATGCAGTTTCTGCACTATCACATCCAGTTTTAATTCTGGGTGATATGAATTCACATGGTACTGGGTGGGGCGAGCCATATGACGATCGCAGAGCGGCTATTTTCTATGATTTGTGCGACGATTTCACTTTGAACGTTTTGAATACAGGTGAAGTGACACGCATTGCATCCGACGGTAAAGAAAGTCGGCTTGACCTTTCTTTGGATCAAGTTCACTATCATTCGATTGCTCGTGGAAGGTGATCGAAGATCCTCATGGTTAGGCCCGGATTAAGGATTGTGTGGGCCCGGGGCCCGAGGGGGTGTGGAGGCCTCTCGGAGAGATGACCAAAAATATTTTTCCTTATTTTCAGTACAGTACTTGAGTAATATGAAAAATAAAGCTAGTGTTAGCAATTAAAAAAGGTTTTTGTGGGGGCCCCTAAAATGTGGGGGCCCGGGGCCTGGGCCCTCCCGGCCCCCCCTTAGATCCGGCCCTGCTCATGGTAGTATTATAACCACCATAAAACATAATTGCGAAAGGTCAGACGAGCCAATCCAGGTTCCCTTTGACCTCACTAGGAACATCGATTGGCAAAAATATGCAGAAGCGGTAACTTTTGGAGTTGAATCATCCAATCTTCTCCCACCTTTGGATGAGTATCGATTCCTGTCTGAACTGATTTACAGGAGTGCATTAGAATCACAAAAACGATGCGTTCCAAGTGCAGCCTTCAAAAGAAGACCAGCCACCCTTGGCTGGGATGATGACTGCACCCAATTGTATATTAAAAAATCTGATGCCTTCAAAGCTTTTCGTAGGCATGGCACCTCGGATCTTTATCAAGAGTACGCTTAACTTGAAAGACAACTGAGGAACTTGCTAAATGCGAAAAAGCGTAGTTATTGGCGACACTTCATTGAGGGTCTCTCAAGAGAAACGTCGATGACAACGCTTTGGAGAGTGGCTCGCAACATGCGAAACTGCTCATCTTCTAATGAGAGTGATGAATACTCCAACCGTTGGATATTCAGTTTCGCGAAAAAAGTCTGCCCAGACTCAGTCCCAGCACGACCAATTTCTTGGGAATCAATCTCAAGGGACGGTTCTCTGGACAGACCATTCTCAATGCTGGAATTTTCTATAGCTCTTCTTTCATCAAACAATTCTTCTCCGGGACGCGATATGATAAAGTTCAATCTTCTTAAGAATCTCCCAGATATCGCAAAAAGACGATTACTAGACCTGTTCAACTCATTCATGGAGGACAACATCGTTCCGCATGAATGGAGACAGGTCAAAGTAATAGCTTTTCAAAAGCCTGGTAAACCAGCGTCTGATCATAATTCATACCGCCCAATTGCTATGTTATCATGTTTAAGGAAATTGGGTTTTTAAATTAAGGAAAATGTATCGATTTTTTGATTTTATACAAAAGAGCACCTTTTTCTGAGCCACTATGATTTTTTTCAGATTTTTAGAACTTCATTTTGGTACCTAAAATCAATTTCAAAGAGATTTTTTGAAATCACCTTTTGACAGCTGGGTAACTGTTTGACAGCTCCACCCAGTACAAAATGCGACGAGGGGTGATTCGACAAATCGCTCCCATACAAACTTCAAATTGATTTTTAAATAGGTTCCCGGTCACCAAAATTCATGAAAATTTGGATTTCGGCTCAGTTTCGCATGCAGATTCAGAATATGGAATTATCTCAACAGCGCTAAAGAAGCCAATTGTTGGAAAAAATGATCCTATCGCGACTCGACCATTGGGTTGAATCGAATAACTTGCTTTCAAATACACAGTTCGGGTTCCGCAAGGGCAAAGGAACAAACGACTGTCTAGCGTTGCTTTCAACAGATATTCATCTGGCCTTTGCGGAAAAGGAGCAATTGGCTTCAGTTTTCTTGGATATTAAGGGCGCTTTTGATTCAGTTTCCATAGAAATATTGTCAGAAAAACTGCACAATAGTGGACTAACAAGACTTTTAAACAATTTCTTGTATAATTTGTTGTCAGAAAAACATATGAGCTTCAATCTCGGACAACTGACAACTTCCAGAATTAGCTACATGGGCCTACCCCAAGGCTCATGTTTAAGTCCCTTGCTTTATAATTTCTACGTGAAAGACATTGATAGCTGCCTGGAAGGACAATGCACGCTAAAACAAATTACAGATGATGCTGTGGTTTCTCTCAAAGGCCCACATGCAGAAATGTTGCAAAGACCATTGCAAAATTCCTTAAACAATCTTTCCATTTGGGCAAGAAATTTAGGGATCGAGTTTTCTCCGCAAAAAACTCAATTGGTTGTGTTTTCTAGAAAGCGGAACCCAGCCCAACTAAAACTCAATCTTTTGGGAATAGAAATCGACCAATCTTTGACTTCGAAATACCTTGGGGTCTGGTTTGATTCAAAAGGTACTTGGGGTACCCAAATCAAGTATTTGGTGCAAAAATGTCAACAAAGGATCAACTTTCTACGCACAATTACTGGCACATGGTGGGGTGCTCACCCGGAGGACCTCATAAAACTTTACAAAACGACTATTCTCTCGGTTCTCGAGTATGGCTCTTTCTGTTTCCACTCAGCAGCAAACTGCCACCTATTAAAGTTGGAACGAATTCAATATCGTTGTCTGCGTATTGCCCTCGGCTGCATGCACTCAACACATAATGCGAGCCTAGAGGTCCTGGCAGGGGTGAAACCTCTCCAGAACCGCTTCTGGGAGCTCTCGCTAAGGTTACTTATCAAGTGTGGAGTGAGCAACATACTTGTGATTGAAAACTTCGAAGAAATGCTCTCTCTGAATACTCAGTCAAAATTTATGAGAATCTATTTTTTCTACATGTCATCTGACATAAGCCTCCAAGGTCATAATCCACCTCGTGTACACTTCACCAATGACAGTTCCTCTGTTAAATACGATCTGACCATGAAACAAGCTGTTCATGGAATTCCAGATCAACTTCGATGAATATCTATTCCTCGCATTTTTAACGAAAAGTACCAACATGTCAATTCCTGTAAGAGATTCTTCACTGATGGGTCTCGCATAAATGGATCCACTGGTTTCGGTATCTTCAATGAAAATTTCGCCACCTTCCGCAAACTTCAGGAACCTTGTTCGGTTTATGTTGCTGAGCTGGCAGCAATCAACTTCGCTTTGGGGATGATTTCCAACATGCCCGTAGACCATTTCTTCATCTTCTCGGATAGCCTTAGTTCGATTGAGGCACTCCGGTCGATGAAACCTGCTAAACATCCATCTTACTTTCTTACAAAAATAAGGGAGCAGATGGGTGCACTGGTCGAAAGATCCTACAAGATTACCTTTGTATGGGTCCCCTCACATTGCTCAATTTATGGCAATGAAAAGGCGGACTCTCTCGCAAAGGTGGGCGCACAGGAAGGTGAGATCTATGATAGAAGAATTTCACATGATGAATTTTTCCATTTTGTTCGCCAGAGTTCTCTTCAAAGTTGGCAAAATGAATGGCGAGATGGCCAGCTGGGACGATGGTTACATTCCATTATTCCTAATGTTTCCTTGCGAGCGTGGTGGCATGGTTTGGATGCAAGTCGAAATTTCATTCGCGTAATGTCAAGGCTTATGTCCAACCATTACTCGCTAGATGCGCATTTACACAGGATTAACCTCGCGTTGAGCAATGTTTGTACTAAGTGCGGTTCCGGTTATGATGACATCGACCACGTAGTTTGGCAATGCCCGGATAATGACGCCTCCAGAGCACTACTTTTGAATACCCTTGAGGCCCGAGGTAGACAACCCTTTGTTCTTGTGAGAGATGTGTTAGGCACTCGCGATGTCACTTATATGCTATGCATTTACGACTTTCTTCGTTTGTCTTGTATAAAGGTTTAATTCTCTTGTGTTTTCTCCCCCAGTTTTTTTCTCTGTTTTCGTCTTTGTGTTGTTCCTGGCCATCCGGCAGATGAAAAGCCCGCTACAATCTGGTGCTGAATCACTATGAAGACAACGAACACGCCATTACGTTATGCCTTTTGGATGAGCTTCAGAAAACCCTTACCCCCAGTCCTTACCACGCCCATCCTAAAAGCATATGTGACCCACTAATCTCGAGCTGCCACGAGTATCCTGGCTCCGTCCCGTACTAACTATGTTGTATACAATGAGTTTTGGCTCCGCAAAGCGTTAAACGCGATTGAGCCCCAAATAAATGAACTGGTTAAAAAAAAAGGAGATCGTCCCTAAAACTCGCCAATATCTTGAGTTTCATCAATCTGACGCAAAACCTGCATTCAGATGATCGAATGGTATTATATTCAGCTTTTAATTTATGGAAAAAGATTTGAAATTGGTTGAACAAAACGCAAGATATTTGAATTTTGATAAATTTCATATTTTTAAAAGTTGTAAAACTCAATATTGAGCTAAAACTCAAAACTGCTCTACTTAAAATTTTTTGAAGCACGGTTTCGAAATCAGTGCTTAATTATACTTCAAAAATTTTGGTCGTTGACAGAAGTTCACGACTTTCTTTTTTTTTTAACTAGTGTTATTTGCTTCTTTGACATCAATGCTGTAGGAATTGAGCAAAAATTATTAAAATTCGTGAAAGCCAATTTCGTCCCAAAAACTAGCTTTTCGGGGGCAATCACGCTGTGGCGCGAAATTATACTGAACGTAGTAGCTTTGCTTCCCTGCAGTTTACCTTGGCTACCCCTTATCGTGGGTGTAAACAAACTTGCGTGTTGGCCATCAATATCAATGCTGGCGCGATGGCACTTTCTGCGCGCTCAAGCATGATTGCCCCCGAAAAGCTAGTTTTTAGGACACATTTGGCTTTCACGAATTTCAATAATTTTTGTTCAACGCCTATAGAATTGATGTCAAAGAAGCAAATAATCACAAAACATTAGAGAATATAATGCCGTTCTAAAAAATCCTACATATTACGTATATTAGGGTGTTTTAAAACAAAATCTATCAAAAAATAAACTTCTTAAGGTTTTTCTGATTACAAATGTGAGAATTACACATGTTTCCTTCAATTTTTTTGGCATGCGAAGTTCGAAGAACTTGTAGCAATCAAGTATATCTTTCAATTTGTGCCGAAAGAATTAATTTGTGACAAGTTTTAGTGTAGTTATGATTTTTTGAAGTTCGATAATAGTCGAAAACACAAAATTGATTTGATGCACCTCTTAATTTCAACGGATTTGGCAGAAATTTTGACCAGTTACTTCTTACAGGATGCGAATCAAAATACCGGGGTGGACTTGAGAACATTTTTGAAAATCTGGACAGGCCTACTCCGGAACCTTCTCTGGGTGTCTCACCGGAAGTAACCAATTCTAAAAGTTGCTTCAACCGGACAACTGGTTACTTATACAAGTGGGTCATCGTTTATATGGGAAAATGAAAACTTCAATGGTATCCCATCAGATCAAAGCTTTTCTGATCCCATTTCAGAACCCAAATAAGTGTGCAAAATTTGGGCACGATCGGTTATGTTTACGTTTTGCGCATCGCGTTTGAAGTTTGTATAAGGTTTTACATGGGAAAACACACTTTTTTGCATTTCTCTCATAACAAGCTCGAATTTGTCTAAAATCGTGTAACCGATAAAGTGAAAACATAGCCTAGGGTGTCCTGAAAAACTTTGTCGAAGACCGCGAAGTGATCTGATGCTTATGAAAAAAGTTATAGCGTTGGCATTGCTCGGCGAAACAGCATGATTTTGTTGCTATTGTTATTCCTTTACATGTTAAAACAGAAACACATGCATGCGGTTCGTTGGTTATAACTATTTTCACAAGCATCGGATCGCTTTGCGGTCTTCAACAAAGTTTTTCAGAACAGCCTAGGCTATCATTTTATAGTATTGGTTGAAAAGTTTCAGACAAACTTTTTCAACTTATGACAAAAATGCAAAAAAGTACATTTTCCCATACAAAATCCCATACAAAATTCAATTGCAATGCGCAAAGTGTAGACGCAACCGATCGTGCTCAAATTTTGCACAGATACTCAGGACCCGAAAAGGAACCAAAAAAGCTTTGATCTGAGAAAACGGTTCCGATGAGCCACATACATACATACGCCAGTGAAACCTGGTGTGTATCAGTGGAGGACACTCAACGGCTGGAGGTCATAATGAATAGATGCCTTCGGTATATAATTCGTACTTGCTGGTTTCACAATTTGATCTCCAACGAGGAGCTCCGTCGTCGATGTCATCAAAAACCGATAGCAACACGAATTCGGGATCGAAAGTGAAGGTGAGTCGGCCACACTCTACGCAGGGGCGGAGACGAAATCTGCAAGCAAGCGTTAGATTGGAACCCAGCAGGACATCGCAACAGAGGCAGACCCAGAGACTCATTGCGGCATAGCCTCAACAAGGAAATAAAGCAAGTCGATAAAAATTTGATTTAGCCATGGGTCAAGCCGATGGCGGGCCAGGATAGAGATCTTTCAATTCGACCCTCTACACCAATTCGCTCAGCCAACGATGATCGTGAAAAAGGACGGGGTGTACAGTTTAAGGTATAAATTTGCATATGTAATTACTGCCGTTCTACGCCCGATTGTCCCATGTTATATGGGAACCCCAGATAACATGGGACAACTATGCGTAGAACGGCAGATTAGTTGTAGTGACTACAGCCAAATTGGAGTTCTAGTGTATATCTACTAGCACAACTTCAAGATCTGTACAATTTACAGAAATTGCTGACGCCACCACAGATAGCTTATGGGTGTGCGAAGGCAGTGCACAGCTCGTAATTTCTTCGCTTTCATCATATCCAATGAAATGTGACAATAATCATCCAATTCCAGCAAATCCCACGCACTTAAATCCAACGGCTCATTGTCGGAAACACTTTACCTCTCGCAGTTGCGCGGCGGTAAGGCGGTCGTACAAGCCACCATTTCTTTTGATGGAGGGGAGTTGCAAAATTGCGAATTATGGGTTGCCCTACTTCCCGACAATTCGCGCAAGGTCTATCAGCAGTCCATTTCTTTTCTTTTTTTGCTTCCTTTGCAATCTTTCTTCCGAGCGCCGACCGCCAAGCCAAGCTAACTTGTTCCCATATCTAGGGGAAGGCCGCCAGGAGAATGTGGGCTCTTCTCTCGGCCAGCTACCACATAATAGTGCAGCAGTGCTACTGATTTTTTTCTCACTTATCGCGCCACGCCGGGAAATGTGGGTGCCGAGCCAAACAGGGGAAGATGATACCTGTTGGGAAGAAGCTTCCATGTGGGGCAACGGGTTGCAGGTACACTATGGTTCAGAAAATTTAGTTAAGATATTAAAACAAATATACAATTTAAACCTAAAATTAAATTTTATTTGGTAGATTACACTCACTTTTGTCTAACTTTTCATTTCATCATCTTTTGGAGAAGCCGTGATTAGCGTTTACTTACTCGTGTTAAACTTCTTGAACCACCGTGCGTTGCACCAGCAGCGCCGCTTATATTACTGATGGAGGTAATCAAAAGCGGATGAATGGAATAATAAAGAAAAATGTTGGCTCAAAAGTTTTCCAGACGGAAGGCTGCGTCACTACCTGTTGCTTAGTGGGTTGGTAGGTATTGCGGTGCGTTGCGTGTCTAGAGCACCTGCCCCAGAGCTCGGGAGGAAGGAAGTCGAAGTGAGGCCAACAGGTGATTTATGAATGAACTAGTTTTCGGGTAATTTTTATTAAACCCGAGCATTTCGCGCAGCATCATTACACGATATTAAGCAATCGTGCGCGGTGTGGTGGCCCGCGTTTTGGGTTCATCATTTGTTGTGCGGATATGCTGTGTATGGTTGGTTCCGGTTGAAATGGTGATGGGGTGGGAGGAGATGCCGAGCTCGCGCAAGGTGTTTTGACTTGAAGATATTTTTGTACTTTTTCCGCTGTCCCAGAAACGTTTGAGGTTAATAGATTCTGATTGGGTTGCGATTGAGGATAGTGGAATATATAAAATCTGGGATCTGTTGTCGCTGCAAAACGCCACTGGTATAGCGGGGAAATTTTTCTGTGAGGGACTGAGGTGAAAAGGAGCATGCTACATCTGGGGGAACACAGCGTAAGACTCTGGAACAAGGCCACAGGTAATAGCTATAGTCAACCCACGAACCACAACCCCCAACAAATCTTACAAAGATGCCCTTTGGGAATTTGAAAAAAAAATTCGGCAATTATTTCACAATTCTTTCGACTTCGGGGAATCGCATGAGAAGTGCTTTCCAGAAAAGAATTTATAATGGGGTTGATTCACCTGGTTGCTGAACGAAAACGATGGCTTCATCCACGTATCCTTTGATGTTTTCTCCCATACAATTTTCTGGTGTTTGGAACATCGCGGTGATGTCTTTGGAAAGAAATTTTCTCAAGAAATCCCTTGGGAATTCGCCTCGAAATTCTTTCAAAGATTTCTTTGTGAATAACTGCGAAAATATCAGTGAAAAGCACTCCTTTGATGTGCCCAAGTCTAAGGCCTTTTCTACAGAAATTCATCCGGTAATTCTTTTGGGAATTTCTTGTGATTTTTGCTTTTCTCGTACACTAAGTGTACTGGAAAGGCTACAGGTTCACTCAAAAAATGAATTTTCAAAAAAAGGCTTGGAGAATCATGTTACATATACCAATCAACTCAGTTTGACGAACTCAGAAGATGTCTGTATGTGTGTATGTATGTATGTCTGTGCTCAAAATAAGTTCACTCATTTTTAAAGCACTTACCATTGGCCGATTTAACGGTTGATAGCTCGAATCGAACCGGAATTTTACCGCATTGTTTGCTATTGAAAATGGTCTGGATCGGTCGAGGCGTTCCGGAGTTATGGCCATTTCAGTGATCCAGACTAGCGTTGGGCAATTATGAATCGATGTTCGCAACATCGATGTTTTTGTTCCGATTAATCGATTTTTTGAATCGATGTTAAAGCCCCACAAAATCTACCGAATCGTTTTTTTGCATTAGATTTTTCTTTCGATTCAAAAATATATTTTTTACACTGTATAATTTTACCATTAAAAATCTAAAAAAAATAAATATAAATCTTCGGATTCTGAGGCAATCCATCACAGGATTCAGGAAGAAACTATCTTGGAAATCTGAGGAAATCCCTTAGGATTCTGAAAGAATTCCTCTAAAGATTCTGAGCATGATTCTGAGAGAATCCATCTCAGAAACTGAAGTTATCTTTCCCAGGATTCTAGGAACATTTTTAATAGAATGCAGGGAGAACTCCATTGAGAGAGTCTTTGTCTTTTTACTGAGATAAGGTCTGTCAGGATGATCATTTTCAGCATTTTGAAGGAATCTCTCAGAGAATTTTAGAGGAATCCTCAGCATTATGGAAAAGTCCCTTTAAAAAATCTGGAGGAATTTTCTCAGCAGTATTATGTGGGAATACTTAGAATTCTAGGGAATCTCTAGATGCTAAGGGAATTTCACGATTTTAGGGTATTCCCTATCAGAATTCCCTACCAAGAGTGAAATCCATTTCAGGATTCTAAGAAATATCTGGATGATCTGGGTTGAATCCTCTAAGGATTCTGGAAGACTCACTTAGAATCCCACTCGGAATTCTGAGGAAAACTTTCTCAGCATTCTTAGGAACTTCTCTCAGACTTCTTGGAGAATCATATTAAACATTCTCAGAATTGTGGCGAAATTCCTCTCAGAATTCTTGGGGGATCCCATACAGGATTCTAGTGGTATCCTTTACAGGATTCTGCGTAAGACCCTTTTAAGATTCTGAGGTTATATTACTAAGTATTCTACGGATACACTACCCAAGATTCTCTGAAATTTCGGTTTTCTGGGGTAATCCCCGTCAGAATTTTGGGAAAATTTCTCTCATGATTCTGGGGAATTTGTCTCATGATTCTGGAGAAATCATGGGATTCTAGGGCTGTATTTTTCAAGATTCTAGGTCACTCTATTATTTCAGAATTATTAATTATTGGGCAGAGTTCTCTAGATAAATTTGGGTTTTGGAGAATCCTTCGCATCGATTTTGTGATTCCTCTTAGGGTTCGAAAGAAATTCTTCTCAGCATTCTGCAGTTTCTCCCAGAAATCCCTTTCAGGAACAATCCCTCTTAGTAATCAGGGACATGATTATGGGAAGATTCTCTTGAGATTCTGGTGTAATAATTTAAAGTATTCTAGAGGAATCACTCTCAGAGTTCTAGGACAATCTCTTTCAGGAGTTAAGGGGAGTCCTTCCAAAGATTCTGGGGGAGTGTCTTTCAGGAATCTGAGGTAATTTTTCTGTTTTATTTGGGAATACCTCTCAGAATTCCAGAGAAACCTTCTCAGGGTGCTGGGAAAGTCCATTCTAAAAATTTTCGTAATTTCTCCCTGGAAGAGGAATCCTCATCAGATTTTCGGAGAAATACCTCTTAGGTTTCTAGATATATGTCTTTCAAGAATCTGGAAGAATCCCTCTTATGATGCCTCTCAGGATTCTGGGGGAATCACTTGTAGAATTCTGGGGAATACCTGTTGGGATTCTGGCAGAGTTATTGTTAGCATTCTAAAGGAATCCACCCAGGATTTTAGGGAAATTCTGGAGGAATTCTTCTCAGGATTTGTGAGGAATCCTATCTCCCAGAATTCTCAGATTTCTTTGGCAATCCTGTCCAGTATTATGAGGGAACCTTTCTCAGGATTCTGGAGTACTCCTTCTAAGGATTCTAAGCTACCCTTTTCAAGATTCTGGGTAATTGCTTTTAAGTTTCTTGGGGCATTTAGCTTGGAATTTCGAAAATCTTTTTTTTTTGAGAATCTCTCACAGTAATTTAGATGAATTAATTTCAAGAATGTGGAAGATTCGCCCTTGGATTTCCGCTCAGGATTCTGGAACATTTTGAGTAAGCTTTTCTCATAATTCTGAGACAATCTATCACAGGGTTCTGGGAGAATTCTTTTCGGGGCTCTGAGACCAATACAACTCTCAGGAAAATCAGAGAGAATTCCTTCCTACCAAGATGCCAGAAGAGTATTGCTTTTTTCGCACAGGATTCTAGTGTTATCATGTTCGGCATTCTGAAGAAATCTCTCTCATAATTTTAGAATTCAGAATTCTGGAGAAGTATCTTTAAAGATCCTGGGGGAGTTTCTCTCAGCAGTCTGCGGGAATTTATCTCAGTACTATTATTGGTATACTATTCAGAATACTGGGGAATCTCAGGATCTCAAGATTTTTCTTTCGTTTCAAAAATATTAATTTTCATTTGTTTAGCTGAATGCACTGTCTCGACGTTTTTTTTTTTTCATTCTCGAATCAGAGTCGCAAAATTTTTGATGTAGAATCTCAAGTTTAGATATTGAATTTATTAATACTATGAACTTGAACTACATGCAGTAAACGAATCTTTTCATAGTTTTGTAATATTTTATAATATCGAATCGATGTGAAAACATCGATTCAAAGCATTCGATTAAATCGGTGAATCGATTCTGCTGATCCGATTCGAATCGATTCACAAAAATCGATATCTCCCGAGCAGAAGAGAATAATAATAACTACAAAATAACATAACCTGTTTTTATATCTTGTTTTGTTATTATTAACTTATCAAGGATTTACTTTTCCATAACATGTTTTGTTGGACAATCTTATTTTGTTATTATCCAGCTATTGATATGCGCCCATTAAACAACATTTAAATAACAACTTAGTTATTATTGTGATGTTTAGAGTGTACAAATATTTGATAAACAATATCACAACAATAACAAGTTTTTAAATTGTAACTACAACATTGGAGATTTACGTTCTTTCTTCTTACGTACATATTATCTTATTATTCTTATTATTATTCTTGTAAACCTAACATTTTATGAGCACTTCGACAATTATGTCCTGTTTTTTTATCATTTTTTGAATCCAGTTACATATAGTTGTGTCCATTCCATAGAAAATCTCATAATATTGTAATACTTGGTGAATAGTTAGACTCTTATGTTATAATTTGCAATTAGGATAGCTCTATCTAAAGGGTGGTCCAAAAAATTTTGCTTTTGGTTTGTTATCAATAACTTTTGAAGATCAAAATTTGTTATTGAAATATTTTCCAAATTCATTGTTATTAAGTTGTTATTGACACAAACAAAACATGTTATTAAATTGGTCTTCCAAGAACATTTTTTTGCTATGATATTTGTTATTTTGCCGCTTATGACACGCAAGTTTATAACATAATATGTTATGTTAATAACATATTAATAACTAATTTCATTACACAGTTATTTTGCCAAAATAACACATTTTGTTATGCGATTGTTATTCTCTTCTGCTCGGGCTCAGCCAGATTTGTCCAATGCTACCATAAATCATGCAATATGGGTATTGTGTATATACAATATTGAAAATATGTCCGGAGCCCAAAAATGGCGGCCAGAATATTCAAGATGGTGATCTAAATTCTAAGATGGCGTCCCAAAACTCAAGATGGCGGCTATCCTATGGTGTTTTGGGATAATAAATAATTCAATGAGGGTATATTTGGTATAGAGAGGATTGCCGGAGTCCAAATATATCAACCAGAATAACCAAGATGGTGGTCCAATATCCAAGATGGCGGCTGTTTAATGGAGTCTAGGCTCTAAAACCATTCAATATGGGTACATGTATCTCGTATGATGAAGAAGTCTGGAGTCAAAAATGGTGACCAGAATTTCCAAGACGGCGGATTTAAGTCCAAAATGGCGGCTCAAAATGCAATATTGCGGCTTTATTTTTAGAGTTTAGGGCTCAAACATTTAATGTTTGAGAAGCCAGATAAATCATTCGATTTGTGGTGCCATGAAATGGATTTTTGTTACATGTATAAAAGTGCGATATTCATCAACATATCATTTGAGTTTTGTTGAAATGGTTTTTCGAAGACACGAGAAAGGCGCCATCGCCGCTAGGTTGATTCATTTGTTTTTTTTTTTTTATACTGTAATTATTTTATTTTTATACTGTAATTAAAGGGACTTAGAGAATTCCTTTAAAAACAAATTCAGAAGTTCAATTTTCTTTTTTTCAGCCATTTTTTGCATCGTAATTCCTTTGTAAATTGCTTCAGTTTCAGCAATTCGTGATTTCTAAAGAAATGGCTTGATGAATATACAAAGAAAATTTTGGAAAAATTGCAGGTAATATACCGAAGAAATTCCGCAGCAATAGTCTGAAAAATGTGCAAATTAATGGCCATAGGAATTTCTACAGGAGTTGCCGAAAAAAAATATTTGAAAATTTCGAAGAAGAAGAAGGCGAGTAAGGGCCCAATATATACAAGCGTAATCAATGGATTGTTCTGATATTACAGATATGGTGCAACATTCTACAGGTCCATAGAGCAGTGAACTGAAGAGAATTTATCTCCAAAGATATTCTAGGTCATCCAAGAGCTTCCGTGAGTAAAAGTCTGAACAAGTGTTATCAATGGTTTGTTGTTACATTACTGCTGCAGTGTAACGTCCAACAGAACCATGAAGCATAGTTATATTGACAAATAATTTCCAAAGATCTTCTAGGTCCTCCAAGAACTTCCACGAGTAAAGGCCTTTAGATCTACAAGCGTAATCAACGCATTGTTCTTACATTACATATACGGTACAAGGTCATACAGATCCATGGAGCATTGAGCTGAAGAGAACAAATCTCCAAAGATAATCTAAGTCCTCCAAGAACTTCCGCCAGTGAAGGCCTTAAGATGTACAAGGGCAATCCATGGACTTTTATTACAATGCTAATGCTGTGCAAAATCCTACTGGTCCATGGAGCATTGTTGGATAACGAACTAATTTCTAAAGATGTTCTAGGTTCCCCAATAACTTCCGTGAATAAAGGTCTTAAGATCTACAAGCGTAATGAATGAATTGTTGTTTCATTACTGATACGGTGCAACATCGCTTCGGTTTTCCGGTTGTCAACTGCGACTGTGGTAGCTATGAACTTTGATCAACTTCCGACTCACTATTGAGTTCTCGCATTGGTAAAGAATCCAAAACTGAGATGAGTGGGTAATTTCTGTTTGGGTTTAGTTAGTTATACCGATTATATTCAATAAGTACCTCATTATGCTCTGTTCCATACACACCATACAGAATAAGCAGTAAACAGACGAACAACGATGCAACCGAACCTAGAGAGCGAAAATTAGTAGAAGTCACCACACAGCGAACCAGTCACCGACTTGCAGGTCTGGACATGAACCAACCTTGCTATGCCTTTGATTCCGTGAGTTCCGCCAGCCACTCTGAGTACCTGCAGTGAACGCAAGCGTGATGTTCCCGTCGATAGCTGTTTGTGACAGCTGTGGAGTACCTGAAATTGTCAATACATTAGTGTAGAAGAGCATCCCACCTGGTTTCTTCTTTTTTTGTACCGAATTTAGATTCCAAAATGTTGCATCTCTCTGAAACTTCCAGAAGCCACTCAATGCGACAAAACCCCAAGAAAATAGCTGGTAACACTTAAAGGTCTTAAGTTAACTCAAGATTGTTCTTCGATGCACTACAATCGACAAAATCAATCATTTATTCAGGTTAGCAGTATGAACTTCGTGATTAAATATAGTAATTAGAACCCATTACGCTTTTAGCACTAGTGCTAAAAGTGCTACGAACAATACTCGGCGGTAAACTGGAGGACGGCATCTGGTGGCGTCACATGAACTGAGAATCGCGTGAAGCGAAAAAAAAACACGACAGACTGCGGTGGGCTGGGCACGTAGCTCGTATACCGAAGGAACGACAAACTAAAATCATATTCAATAGAGATCCAGTAAAGGGGTGTCAGCTTCGCGATAGGCCCGAACGCGTTGGTTTTTTTTTACTGTTGAGAAGGACCTAAGGACTTTTAACATTCAGGGCGACTAAAAATGATTGGTTCAGTACCGAGACCAGTGGAGGAGTTTGTTCATCCGACTGTAAGAACTGGAGCTTCTCGAGAAGCTTATACTAGAAGTCTACCAAAATCTACCCGAAATATTGTCGATTTTTAAATCACACAAGCAAACGAGCCACGCTGGTCTAACGGAAATTCGTTTTGCACCCTACCAACCAGTACTATAACAACCATAGGTATGCTCCAAGAACACCATGCCACTAAGCCACCATAAGTACCTTCAGCAGATTTGCACACATTAGGGGCTGTCCATAAACCACGTGGTCATGAGGGGGGGGGGATTCGGCCAATGACCATTTTGTATGGACAAATAAAAAATTTTGTATGGACAAATGATCACGCGGGGGGGGGGGGGGTGTTAAGAAGTCCCAAAAAAATGACCACGTGGTTTATGGACAGCCCCTTATCGATTTTCATTAGCCGAAATCGAATCGTTACCGATCCATGCACGGTAGAAAAAGCGCCCTTCATACGGTATATGTGCGTTTCGGCAGCCGCAACCGTCACTAAATTGTAGCAATAATGATCATAATTATTCCTAATTTTGAAAAACACACACCAATCGGTGCTGCCCATCAACCAAACTGCTACCTATCTGTACCTAATCCTAGAAGACTTGTGAGTCGATAGGTACGTACCTAGTTGTTGCCCAGATGTTGGTCGTCCCACTGGACGAGCGCCGCTATTTACAGTTGAAGTTTTATTTTCTTTTTGGTGTCTTTCTTAGATTGGCTTCTTTCGTGGAGGGCTATTGTACTGCCATTAGAGCAGTCGGTTGTTGATATTAATCTTGATTAGTGTCTTATGGTAGGAGTTGCTCAGTTCACTTACCAGTGGTTGTGACGGTAAGGTGCAGATATGAAACTGTTGGGTGATGGCATAATAGTGAGTCGATTTCATGGTTTGCGAAGACATTTGAAGGGCTTAGGTAGGCGGCCAAAAATCACCTGTTCAAAGGTGTAGCGAATCTGGACCTTCAGTTCCATATGGAGTTTAAGCGAAACATAATTTTTGAGTTTTGGCCTAGCAGTCGGGATGCGTTGAGCTTCTGGTAGAACTTCTGTGTTTCTTGGAAAAGGCACAGCAGTTCCATTTATTCGCACTCCGCTTCTTCTTGGCGGCATTTTTTCTCCCGAAAGAGACGCTTCTATTTGTAACGTTCTATGTTATGTCGGGTTCCATGCTGCAGGATTACAGCCCACTCTGCGTTCTTCTCTTTTAAAATCGCCAACCATTCGTCTCGTCAACTCCTTTCCACGTACCCGATGATGCTCTCAGCTGCGTCGTATTATGGATACTTTTACTTCGAGCTACTTCGAGCTCGCCCCACGGCTCGCCCTCATCTGACAACGCTGCCTTAAGATTGTACGCGCATTAGTATGGGACACGCTTGTATGGAAAAAATAAAACCTTGCTCCAGTTGACTTTTTCGATCCCATTTAGGTCCCATATGAACTGTACAAAATTTCAGCGCAATCGGTGAAACTATAATTTAGCGCAAGCGGTTCAAAGTTTACATATGATTTACTATGGGAAAAGTTACACTTTCAAACAAAAAATCCCAGAGGACGCCCCTTGTCTCCTTAATTCAAATCGATCAACGCTTCTTGCAGAAAAATCATTTATGAAACTTTCCTTCGAAGACCGGAAAACAATTGGATGCTTGTGGAAAAAGTTATTGATTTTTTACCGATTAGTGATCCAACGAACGGCTTTTTGTTTTGTTTTATCAGCAGCACTGTAGCTGCTGCCTTGGCTGCTGCTGTTTCTGGGGGTGGTGATGCCTCCCGCCACCCCATGCAACAACGGTAGCAGCAGTGCTGCTGATAAAACAAAACAAAAAGCCGTTCGTTGGATCACTAATCGGTAATAAATCAATAACTTTTTCCACAACCATCCAATTGTTTTCCGGTCTTCGAAGGAAAGTTTCATAAATGATGTTTATACAAGATGCGTTGATCGATTTGAATTAACGAGACAAGGGGCGACCTCTGGGAATTTTTATCTGACAGTGTAACTTTTCCCATAGTAAATCCTATGTAAACTTTGAGCCGCTTGCGCTAAATTATAGTTTCACCGATTGCGCTGAAAATTTGTACAGTTCATATGGGACCTAAATGGGATCGAAAAAGTCAACTGGAGCGAGAATTTGATGTTTGTCTCATACTAACGCGCATGCTTTAGCGACATCCGGTTGCTTCAGTCACTCTAGGTTGAACCGTGGCGGTCACCGGTGCCGGACATTGTTATTGAAGGAGAGTTTCGGTCGAAGGTTTATCATCAACAGGTAGTGGTCATTGTTACCGCCACGATAGGTCCTGAGGTCGATAATATCGGGAAAGTATTGTCCATCAATCAGAACGTGGTCGATATGCGATTTCATCTGCTGTGGTGATCTCCAGGTGTAACGATAAGAGAGGCTGTGCTGGAAGTAGGTGCTACGCATGGCCATGGTTTTGGAGGTGGAGAAATCGATGAGTCGTAGGCCGTTTTCGTTTGTCAGCTGGTGGATGCTGAACTTTCCAATCGTCGCGTCAGTTTGAATTCCTCCTTCTGGCCTACCTAAACGCTCAGGTTTACTATGATGATCTTGACGTCGTGGCTTGGGCAGCAGTCGTACTTGCGTTCGAGCTGCGCGTAGAATGTAATTGTTGCCGCAGCTCTCCTTGATATGTAGTTTGATTTGCTCTAAAAGTTCGCACCATGGATCCTATCCAACACACCTTCTACCACGCTATGATATTGATCCGTGTCATAATAAAATCAGAGCTGGTTGCTCGTGTTTTCTAAACTTCAGCGTTTTCTGACTTTGTACGCTCCCAAGAAAATTACTTCACTATTGCGTTTAATTAAGAATTGTTCTGGAAAACTTCCTCCATAAATAATGCATATTTTTTTCTATAACTAAACAACTGGCATTTGGCTGAAATTCTTTTTAAGAGTTCGCCAAAAATTCTTCATAAAATTCATAGAAAACTCTTCTGGGACAACGCCAGAAATTCCATTGGGGATTCTTCAGGATTTTTTAAAATGTTTCTACCATTTTCATAGAAAAAGATTCTCGCAGGATTGTCTAGGGTAATTTTAGGAAGATTTTTCCTGGAATTTTCGTTGTGATTTCTTCAGCAGTTTCTCAAGTTATCTCTTAATTCCATCAGAAATTCCTTCAAGGGATTCTTTAAGAAATTTCTTCCAGTATTACTACATAAGTTTATGCTTGTATTCCTGCGTGTATTTTCTCAAACATATCCGAGAGAACATTGTCAGTACTTTCTTCATGAGTTTTTTCTTTGCCATTTGTCCAAAAGTATTTTAGATAAAATTCTCAAGAAATATAGAGGTTTCAGTAGGAATTCCTCCGAACGTTTCTTCAAAGGATACACATCCAGGGGAGGTTTGGAGATTCTTTCAGAGATTCTCTCAGAAATTTTTCTTGGGTTATGCTTTAGAAATTAATAAATTTGTCCAGATACTTTTTCACAAATTATTGCTTAAATTTCTCCAAATGTTTTTTCAGTTATTACTCCATATATACAGATTTTTTTCCCTCGGCCATTCATTCAAACATTCTAACAGAAAATTCTCTAAAGATTCTTCTGGAAGATCCTCCAAGGGTTTCTCTAATAGTTTTTCTAAGCAATGCTTTGGATTTATTCAGACCTTTCTTCAGGGATATTATCATTTTTTTTTTCTAAATAGTCTCTAAACAACATCTCCAGAAATGACTCCAGCAGTTTCCAAAGAATTTGTCAAGATATATTCCTATGAATACCTGCAGATTTCTTAAGCTGTTCTCTACAGAATTCCTCCAGAATTGTTGTTTGGTTCTGCAGGATCTCCTTCAGAAATATCCCCAAGTTTCAGTGTTTTTTTTTTGTTCAATCTTTTCAAAAATTGTACAGAAATAATTCCAGGAACTCCTTCAGAGGTATCACCAGGAGTTATCCAAGGATTCTCTCAGAAAATCCTCCAGGGGAATCTTCGTAATTTATTGCGAGATTTCTTCAAAATTTGCACCAGTGCCTTTGTACTATCTGCAGACATTTTTTTTTCAATTCCTTCAGAGTTCCTTCATGATTACTGCAAAAATCTCATCAGAAAATTTTTCAAAAATTATTTTGACAGATTTAGGTTCATGCAAATAGCATAGCATAGCATAGCATGAATACTTGCACAAATCTTGGATGGAGTTGCAAAGTTGAATATTTCCATTGACATTGCTGATGTCGCTACTATCTACAATGTCATAGATTCACTCAGCTCCACACACCTGGCCAAGTCCTTGCAAGCATTTATTAATCCCTTCATCAACTTAGAAAGAGCCCAGAACTGAAGCATCTTCCAATAGATGAAAGGATGTTGAAAATAGCGAATTTTCAACTTATATGCAGTTATAAAGTAAATATACTGAAGTAGAACTATTTATCAATAAATAATATTGGAAAGATCTCACTAATTGTTGTGGGGTTTTTGTGGTTCAATGCCGATCATCTAGTTGTCTTGATTAATGTTCTTCTCTGTAAAGAACAACACAATACTCAGCAAATAACAACACAATACTGAACACTAAACACCCGCGCATCTATTGTTTTGATTTTCACTCGAGACAATAGCGAACGCGATCGATTATGCTGCCATACTCACCCCTACAGGAGCGATGCATGCACAGCAAAGAACAACACAATACTGAACACTAAAACACCCGCGCATCTATTGTTTTAATTTTCATTCGAGACAATAGCGAACGCGATCGATTATGCTGCCATACTCACCCCTACAGGAGCGATGCATGCACAGCAAAGAACAACACAATACTGAACACTAAGCACCCGCGCATCTATTGTTTTGATTTTCACTCGAGACAATAGCGAACGCGATCGATTATGCTGCCATACTCACCCCTACAGGAGCGATGCATGCACAGCAAAGAACAACACAATACTGAACACTAAGCACCCGCGCATCTATTGTTTTGATTTTCACTCGAGACAATAGCGAACGCGATCGATTATGCTGCCATACTCACCCCTACAGGAGCGATGCATGCACAGCAAAGAACAACACAATACTGAACACTAAAACACCCGCGCATCTATTGTTTTGATTTTCACTCGAGACAATAGCGAACGCGATCGATTATGCTGCCATACTCACCCCTACAGGAGCGATGCATGCACAGCAAAGAACAACACAATACTGAACACTAAGCACCCGCGCATCTATTGTTTTGATTTTCATTCGAGACAATAGCGAACGCGATCGATAATGCTGCCATACTCACCCCTTACAGGAGCGATGCATGCACAGCAAAGAACAACACAATACTCGACAGATTTAGGTTCATGCAAATACACATTTATTTTGTTTTATGACCACCCCAAGTAACACAGAAAACATCTTTGAGAATAAACTTTAAAAAAGACGTTGTAGTATAGTACTATAATCGTATTTGTACACATATTATGTTGAAATCATGTTTTAACTCTGTTTGGCAATAACAAGTTACTGAAAAATGTTATCATCCTCACTACAAGTTAAAATAACGTAAATTTAACGTTGGTTACACAAGATATTTATATCACCGTCTTCCTTCAATTGAAGATGTTTTGTATAACATCAGCAGCACATAGTTATAACCTTTGAGATCAATCATGTTATTAAAACGTTGTTTTCACGTACTATATACGTTAATGTACAACATTATTAGTTTGCTATCTCTTCTCACTGATTTGATCATTATTTAAGAAACACCTCTTTCACTTAAAAATACAAGGCAATCCAAATACGATAGCAACTTTAATTTTATGGTTTGTGGATTGATCCTGCTACAAGTATGCTAAACGAGGTAACCAATGGGTATGTTAATAGTTTCTAAAAACTTGGCGCAGACCAATCAGCAGATCACAGTCACCATGGCTGGAAAGATGGACGCCACCATTCAACTTTATTTACATGGTAGGCCTCCCGTCATCTAAAAATCACTGGGGATACTTACCTGGCGGCTAAATCTCCCTTACCAGCACAGTTTTTACACTATTTTTTATCCCGTGAAGCAAACGAAAACAATTAATTGGTATTTGTTCTAGGAAACGCACTCTAACTTTGTTATTGTTATACCTATGTTCAAAACAGGCAATCCAAAACCAAAAATGACATCGTCGTATGCTATTGAGTAATACGTTGCTATGATGTTTTTTTAATGTATTTCATTCGACTCAAGTGGTATTCGACAAACATGTTATTGAGATGTATAGCAGTCGTAATTTAAACGTATTTCCAAATGAGCTCTTCCGTATATCAGGCCAGACCAATTACAGTGCCTGCTAAAAAGTTTCACACTATCATTTAAATATATGGCCGTTAATTCATCTACTGATGTTTCTGCCAATAATTATCCAGTTTAAATATGTAATGAAATAATATAATTTCCTTATTGATAAGGAAGACAAATTCTACAGTCTAAAAGAATATCAATAATACATCATAATTTAAAATAATATCCCAAAACATTCTGACGGTACTTTGTCAAGAAGCCACCATGTTGCATATTTGAAAATTTGTTTGAAAATCTCTTACAAACCACAGAAATGTCAAATAACTTCCCTTCTTATTTCTTTCCGATGGAAAGCGAATGAATTTATTAAGAGGAAAAGTGCTCATTTCACCATAAATTTTGAACGGCACATGAAATTGAGTCATAGTGCCCAAACATCGAGATGGTAAATTACAAACGATGTGTGAGACCTGAAAATTATTTTGAGCCATCACTTAATACTGCATTTATAATAGATGCCATATTGATTTGCTGTGCGTGGTTGATGAATATTAATTTCGTGCTAGCAATAAGTTAGTTGTTATGATGTTGCTGAGAACATTTTCGATACATAATTTTATGTTATAATGATGTATTGAAAAACATCTTCAGTAACATCAAAGATGTTTTATAAGCCGCCATTTTTTGCGCTTTTTCGGTTGTATAAATGTATGAAAATACGTTTTCCATATTTGAAACAAAACATGGACGTTTGTATGAAACATGTATTATATACAGTATTATAACAAATTGTGTTACTTGGGCACCCACCCCCCACCCTTAAAAAATCCAAAAATATTGAAGGAGAAAAAAACTTAGCTACTCATGACTTTAAAAGTTCGCATTTCTTTTTATCGCCATCTTGACATGGATAAGAGTCTTGGACGGACCAAATGTTCGCCTTCCGCCAGGTGTTGCAGAAATGCCGCGAATACAACGTGCCCACACATCACTTGTTCATCAATTTCAAACCGGCGTATGATACAATCGATCGAGAACAGCTATGGCAGATTATGCACGAATACGGATTCCCGGATAAACTGATACGGTTGATCAAGGCGACGATGGATCGAGTGATGTGCGTAGTTCGAGTACCATGGACACTCTCGAGTCCCTTCGAATCTCGCAGAGGGTTACGGCAAGGTGATGGTCTTTCGTGCTTGCTGTTCAACATTGCTTTAGTTAGAGGGTGTGTGTAATTAGGAGAGCGGGGATAAACATGAGTGGAACGATTTTCACGAAGTCCGTTCAGCTGCTTGGTTTCGCTGATGATATTGATATTCTCTCTCTCTTCTTGGCGTAACGTCCTCACTGGGACAAAGCCTGCTTCTCAGCTTAGTGTTCGATGCGCACTTCCACAGTTTTTAACTGAGAGCTTCCTCTGCCAATGACCATTTTGCATATGTATATCGTGTGGCAGGCACGAAGATACTCTATGCCCAAGGAAGTCAAGGAAATTTCCTTTACGAAAAGATCCTGGACCGACCGGGAATCGAACCCGTCACCCTCAGCATGGTCATGCTGAATACCCGTGCGTTTACCGCCTCGGCTATATGGGCCCTATGATATTGATATTAGGTACAGCTAGCGACTAAAGAGTGAAGCCAGGCGAATCGGATTAGTCATTAATGTGTCGAATACAATGTACATGATGGCAAAGGGCTCCAGGGAGGAATCACCGCGCCCCTCCCGAATTTCTATCGACGGTGATGAAATCGAGGCGGTTGAAGAATTTGTGTACTTGGGCTCTTTGGTTACCGCCGACAACGACACCATCAGAAACATTCAGAGGCGCATTGTGTCAGGAAATCGAGCTTACTTTGGACTTCACAGAACTCTACGATCGAACAAAGTTCGCCGTCACACGAAGTTGACTATCTACAAAACTCTGATTTGACCAGTAGTCCTCTATGGGCACGAAGCATGGACCCTACGTGCAGAGGACCAACGCGCCCTTGGATTTTTCGAACGGAAGGTGTTGCGTACCATCTACGGCGGAGTGCAGATGGGAGACGGGACTTGGAGAAGGCGAATGAACCACAAGCTGCTTCAGCTGCTGAGAGAACTAACCATCATCCACACCGCGAAAATCGGGAAGCTACGGTGGACGGGTCACGTCATCAGGATGTCGGATAGCAACCCGACTAAAATGGTTCTCAAGAGTCATCCGACCGGTACAAGAAGACGTGGTGCGCAGCGAGCCAGGTGGGTCGACCAAGTGGAGGACGATCTGCGGACCCTAAGCAGAGTGCGGAACTAGAGACAAACAGCTATGGACCAAGTGGAATAGAGACGGCTACTATGTAGGGGAAAGTGGGGCAATATGCCATTTTTCAAACTTTCATCGTTTTCAATGATATATAGCCTCATTTGTTAGGCTTTCAAAGTGGTAACAGCAACTAGACAATATTTGCTCGATGCTTCAACAAAAATATTCACTAAATTATTGCATTTTCATCGATTTTTTGCGATTTAAAAAACTGGTTCGTAAAACGGAAGTGGTGCAAAAAGCACATCTGCCATGGGGTAAGATGCCACTTCATGAAAACATTCAAAAATTACGTCCATCAGTTTTCTGGCATTTTCGACTTACTTTTACCCCTCTGTCACGTTTTTTTCGTATACTAAATACAAGGAGTGTCACCCCCTTCCCCGCTTAACGATGGTCGTCATATTTGAATGACCCCTAACATGGATAGCGTAGACTTCAACAACCATGCGCCTCCATGGGTGCCTCAATCTACTTGGAAACACTTGGCTGGTAATAAAATCACCCGAAAACCTTAATTGGAAGCACGAAAAACCGGAAGTTGTCAATTTTCATTGGGAAATCAAAAGATTTTCCGTGGGTTTGGCGGCCTAGCTTCTAGAAGAATGTTTAATGCAATCATATCTTGACACCATTCACCTATAGCAATGATCAAGTCCCATTCAGGAATGATTTTATGCGCTGGGCCATTTTACCCCATCTTGGCATTTTGGGCTCTGTTCCCCTACAGCAGAGGCCACCTAGGCCTTGGCCTGATCGGTAAGGTATGGTAAGCGTTCACGAGTATTGCTTTTCCAAGTGATAATATGAAGAGATTTAAACACTTTCAGAACAATTATGCTGCTAATTCGATATCGATCCAACACATCAGACTAATAAATCGACAATATTGAATTCAATATTCCGTAAACGACTGAACTTGAGCGCGTCATGCCACGGATTCATCAATCGATCGATCGATCTACCACCCAGCTACCTACCTACCGATCAATCCACTTCAAGCTTAGATTAGTTGCAGTTTTGAGCAATAGCATGGCGGTAGCACATAAATCAAGAAGCAATTCTGCAATCTAATTTTCCTAACCGTTCACTAATCGGTTTGGCGTTGGTCGGGGCGTCATAAAAATCGCGATTTTCATCGTTTTACGGTGAGCTGCTTCGTTCTGACTTTACTTCTTCATTGCCTAGGAGGGGATCGGTATAAAATGTCCAATGTAAAATTCCTTTTATGAGTGGGACAAAACCTTCTTGTTCAGCTTAATGTTCAACTTATGGGGTCTTTTATTATTACCGGAGAGGGAGGATTCTTAATGTCCCGGGGAGTCGAATATCGACTTGACTATGATTAGAATCCATCCTTCTGCAGCATGATCCATTTTACCTTCATCTCCCCCACTGATATTTGCACTACATATAAATCCACCTCGGCTAGATCAGTGACTGGTCGTGTGTGCGGTATTGAATGCCGCAGCCGTAAGTGTGTTATAATTTTCCTCTATTGTTGATTGATTTTCCTTTTGGTGGCGTTAGTTTTGTCTGAGGCGGTTTTTCTTTTCGTCTTCCACAGTCCGCGTTGCTCTAGGCTTGGCTTAGGTTATGGCTGGGGTTGCTTGCTTGGCCAATAATTATTGAATGTAAGTCCAATCGCGAAGCGAAGCCGCCGAGGATGTTTTGCAACCTGGCCAGGCAGTCGGCGGCTGTCGGTTTTTAATTCGATTTGTTTTTCTCGCTGCAAGATGGGGTGGCTTGAGCAATGTTGCGGAGGCAATAGGAATCGTGAAGGTCAGACAAAACGCGAAAGCTCGACAGTTGAAGGTGGATTTTCCTGCGCGGAATGGAGCAGGTGGAGGTGAACGCGAAGGTGGACGGTGCGAGACGTGATGGATCGTGAAATATGCCGTTACATGGATTAGATCTTAGTGTTGTTTCAAAATAAGCAAATCTGATGAAAATTAATTTGAATAAATCATTTGATCACAATTTGTTTCTACAGCTCCATTCTGTTCAGGGTATATTAGCTCAAAGAATCCGATGTCAAGTCAAAACATACATTTTTGGATTAGTCAAATAGCTTTTTTATCATATATCGTCCACTATCTGCAAACGAGATTTCTGGGAAATCCTTTCGAGGTTCCTTAGTCAATTCCTTCCGGGATTTCTTTAGAGATTCCGTGTGGAGTTCCTTCAGGAATTCCCATCTGGAGTATTTTGTCCCGAGTTTCTCTAGGAATTTCTTCCGGAGTGCTTCTTAAAATTCCTTCCAGAGTTCCTCCAGAAATCCCGTCCAAAGTTCCTTCGGGAATTCCATCCAAACTACTTCCAGATCTTTTGCCAGAATTTCTCCAGGAGTTCTGTCCAGAGTTTCTTAAGGAATTCTTTCGGGAGTTGTATCCAAAGATCTTTCAGGAACTCTTTTCAAAGCTCCTTCAGAAACTCCCTTAGAAAATCCGCTCTAAGCTCCTACAGGAATTTCGTCCGGAGTTTCTTTGGGAATTCCATTCATAATAACTTGGGAGTATCTTTGAGAATTCCAACCGGTGTTCCTGAAGGCAATCCGTTCGGAGTTCCGTGTGTAGTTCTTCTGGGAGTGCCGTCTGGAGTTTCTTCGGAAATTCCGTCCGGAGTTTTTTCAAGAATATAGTTCGGAGGTTCTTCAGGAACTCCGTCCGGGGATCTTCGAGAAATTCCGTCCGTAGTTCCTTCGGGAATTCCGTCCGGAGTTCCGCCAGGAATGCCCTCTGGAGGAATTCAGTCCAGAGTTTCTTGGAGAATTCCGTCCGGAGTACCTTCAGGAATTCCACATGAAGTTTTTTTTTTTTTTTTGATAATTCCGTATGGAATTCCTTCAAGAACTAAATCCGAAGTTTCTTCAGGAATGGTATTCAGAGTTACTTGAATAATTCCGTCCAGAGTGGTCCACTCCGAGAGTGGTCCACTTTACCGGAAGATGCTCTTAAAGAGGTTATCAAGAGGTTTTGATGTATAAATCAGTTTTATTGAAAATTTTATAAAGTTGGTCTTGAAGATCTCTTATAGAGCCGAACAAAACTTAAAATATTACTTGAGAAATTTACTCCTGTCAAATTTCCTGGGCAGATAGAATTTATCCCATTTTGCTTCAGAAAGGATTTGATTATTTCAAACATGTTTTAAAAAAACACAACTTGTTTGCAGTTTTGCTACAGGGTGTATTCCTAAATCTTGGCGGGATATTACTGTGAAGTTTGTTTTGAAAGGAGATCGTGAGTCGTATGAACAAGCAAAGAGTTTCAAACCTATCAGTTTGACCTGGTTTCTTCTGAAATTCTTAAAACGCATTATGGATCATCACATCCGTGGTGTTCATCAGACCAACGTGTCTCTTCGCGTGAATCACGTGAATCAACATGCTTTTCGATCTGGTAAGTTCACTGTGACTATTTTACACAGGTTGTTTACAATACCGAGAAGACATTCGCTCAAGAGCTATCTTGTTTGGGTGTTTTCTTAGATATCGAGGGTGCCTTTGACAACGTTTTATTCGATGCCATATTGGAAGCCGCACGCAGTCATGGTATGTCTCCAATGATTTCCAATTGGATTCAGAAAATGTTCAAAAACCGACATCTCTTCTCGACATTGCGTCAAGCAGGGATTAGGAAATTGAGTGTTTGCGGATGCCCCCAAGGGGGAGCCTTCTCATCACTTTTGTGGAATCTCGTAGCAGATACGCTATTGAGGCAACTTAATAATAGCGGGTTTCCTACTTATCGTTTTGACGACGACTATCTAACATTGTTAGTCGGTATGTGCATCAGCACCCTTTTCGACCTAATGCAAAACGCTCTTCAAGTAGTTGAGAGTTGGTGTCGCTAATATGATCTTTGGGTAAATCCGAGTAAAACATCTATTGTTCTTTTCACGGAAAAGCGAAACCGTAATGGTGTTCGACCTTTACGTCTCTTTGATTCTGAAATCAATGTGACTGAACAGGTAAAGTACGTTGGAGTCATTCTAGATTCCAAGCTTTCCTGGACATCTTTTTTATTGAATCCAGAATCAAGAAAGCTTGTATGATCTTCGGGCAATGGCGGCGAACCTTTGGTACAGCTTGGGGTCTAAAACCCAAGTATATCGAATGGATTTACACGACTGTCGTTCGGCCAATTTTGGCTTATGGATGTCTTGTGTGGTGGCAAAAGGGCGAAGTGAGAACGGTCCAATCAAAATAAGATCATCTCCAAAGGGTGTGCTTGATGGCGATGTCTGGAGCGTTCTCTTCAACTCCCACGGCAGCGCTCGAAGTTCTTTTTGATGTTTCCCCACTACACATTCATCTCAAACAAGAAACACTTTCTTGTACTTACCGCCTATGGGTACTCGGTTTACTAGAGGAAACTCCTGTGAACCGCAGTTCAACACCTACCTTGTTGTTTCCACAAAATTTCCTTCCCGGGAAGAGTGGACATCTGGATATCTGGAGAGAAGTATTTCAGACGGCATCGTATGTTACACTGATGGCTCCCTTCTCGAAGGTCGAGCAGGTGCTGGTGTTTATTCTCGTGAGCTAAGGCTGCATCAGTCTTATTCACTTGGTAGACACTGCACCGTTTTTCATGCCGAAATCTTTGCTCTTATGTGCGGAGTGCAATCAGCACTTCAGCAGCACGTAATGGGCAAAGTAATATACTTCTGTTCAGATAGCCAGGCTGCTATTAAAGCACTTGCTTCGGCCAACTCCAGGTCGAAGATAGTTATCGCTTGTCGAACTCAAATCGAGGAGCTGAATTCAGCAAACGCCGTTCACCTTGTATGGGTACCTGGCCATTCTTCCATCGCTGGAAATGAATTGGCTGATGAGTTAGCTCGCACTGGAGCATCACAGGACTTTATTGGCCCTGAGTCAGCTATTTCGATATCGAAGTGTTGGGTAAAGCTTCAGATTCACACCTGGGCTGCTACTCAACACAGACAATACTGGAATAGTTTGGAGTCATGTCGTCAAACCAAATTATATTGTACTGAGCCATCTCCAAGGGTGGCGAAGTATCTTACAAATCTGTCAAAGCAGAATTGCAGCATGCTGGTCAAAGCATTGACTGGCCACTGTCGACTCAGTTATCACATGGCGAATATTCAGCAAGCTGATTCATTTGCCTGTGATAGCTGTGAATCCGATTATGGAACTTCGTATCATTTAATATCTAACTGTCCAGTTTTTGTGCAATTGCGTTTCCGAGTACTCGGTAAACACTTATTAAGTGAAACTGACTTTAGAAACCTGAATCTGCAGGACATTCTGCTGTTCTTGACCCGCTGTGGTAAAGAGCTATAGGCTTTCTTTACGCTTTATGCGATATCACAGTGCTCTTTTCAGGACGCTATGTGAACCCATTGTTGTACGCTTATGCGTGTATGACAATCCTATTCTCTTATCTGTCCTTTCCCCTGTCTCATCATCTCCCTCAGTTAAATGATGAATAGGCTCGTGTTCATGGCTATGGCACAAACTTCCAAAATGGAATAAACGTGCCTAAGAATTCTAATTCTAATTTGGCAACCCAGTTTCGGGTTTTATTATTAACGCTCTATGGTTTGAAGTTCGGTTTCCTTCCTATATGTTTTGATAGGATTTTCTCAGAATACTTTGTTCTAAACACTTTTTATACTTTTAACATCACACATTTTTGTCTAAGACGACAAATTAATATCTCTTATATTTTCGTACTTAGAGCCATTTTTCTATGAAAAATTCTATTTTTTTAATTAATTTAAACGTTTCAAACGACAAACACCTTTTTTGTTTTTTTTTTACCATTGGAAGATAAAAATAAAATCTTTAGAACAAGACTAAATGGTTTTAAATCAGCTTGCTTCATTCTGAGATATTGAGTTTCAAAAATATGCAATTTTTATAAGAAAACCATGATTAACTTTTTAAATTGATGATATAGAACTTGCTGTCTATGTAAAAAAAATGTTGCATATTAATTGCACTAAAATTGCTCAGGGCAAAGATTTTGCGAAAAATCAATGTATGAAAAGTTATCTAAAGAACACTTTTCTTCGGTTGTCACAATAGTTTTTTCTTTAAAAAATTATTTATTGAAACCATAAGAGATAGCACTATGGTTTCTTCGGAAAAATTGTTCTGAATTGAGTGAATTCAACTTTGTAGAACATTTAATCGCTCTATATGGTTACAATTAAAAGTTGACGTTTTGATCCTGAAAACCATTTGGACCACCCCAATTTGACATTATTGAGAACAACGGTTAAAAAAAATTGAAGAAACTTTTCCGAAGACAGATAATAGCTAAAACTAATAATTTAGGCGTAAATATTTTTCCAGTTAAATAAGGCCCACGGACCATTGTGCAACGGTTGATTGTTCTGACATTTATGCACGCAACAGAAACACGTGTTTAATGATAAATTGAGATTTGAATTACGTAAAGAAATCCACGTGCTCCGGTGGGAATCGAACCCATAACTCCCAATTCGTTGGACGGGTGCTTATTTTCTCCAAACTACGGAGCCACTTGACCGTCTTCGTTACCTGAATGCACAGAACCCAACTCAATTCCTCTAATGCACATTGTTTGTTCCTTTTAATAATTCAAATCTCCTTTGGATGGTATTAGATGAACATCTACACGTCTCTGTTGTGAGCAATGTGCATGAATGTCAGAGCGGGAAAGGAATCATTTTCAAATATTGGCGTGAGACGTGAGGACGGAGATGGGCAAGTGGCTCCTAGCCTGGAGGAAAAAAGCGCCCATCTAGCGAATTGAGAGTCGTGGGTTCGATTCCCACTGGAGCACGCGGATTTCTTTTCATAATTCAAGTATTACTAACTTGTTTCTGTTGTGTGTATGAATGTCAGAACAATTAAACGTTGTTATTTCCACTTGACTTGGTTAGCCTAAGCCAGCGGTTTTCAGATCGTGCACCGCGGTGCACTTGGTGCACCGCAAAGCCATGACAAGTGCACCGCAACACTTCAGAAAAGTGCATGTTCAAGTTTAAATTTAAATTCATTACCTATATCATGAAATATAATTCGACTTAATTAGAACAACTGAACTATTGTAAGGTGCTCCAAGGGATTGAGAGTAATATTTCCATTATTTCAGCCGGCAAGTTACCCTTGAATCCATCAAAAACCGTCTCAGATATTCTCGAAGAATCATGGAACAAGTCTGCCAAAACTTTCCTAACAATATTTTTCCAAGAACTCGTAATGGATATTCACAAGTACTTACCCTACAAGACATGTGCAATGTATCTTCAATGAATGCGCTAAAAAAAAAAAATCTCAGAAGAAATCTTACTAATATTTCTGTGGCTATGCTTAATACCAGAGAAGGGATCTATCAATGATCTCGAAATCAGGTGAACGAACACACAGCTGCTTCGGAATTGACAAGAGTGCCTGGAAGGAATTTATCAAGAAAAAAAAAAAAAAAAGAGACGAACCAGCCAAGGGCTGAAAGTCTCTCTAATAAAGACAAATCAATCAATCAATCAAGAATATTGTCAGTATCAATCTATCAAAAATTTGCTGGTGGCAATTTCCTAACCTCAAACCTATCTGTCCAACGAACGTAAATTCTTGAATTTTGTTATCAAATTAGCTCGTTGTTTGTAGAAAATAACGAGAATTGTCGTTTCCGTCTATTTTCAATTTGATTCAGATCCTGAATTCTCCGCTAATTCCAGTTTTAGAGTCGTTGAAGAGGTAAAAGGAGAGGTTACGAGACGCTACTGCTAGAAATAGTTCAGTAGTCTTGGAAGGACTTCACCGAGGTTCTTAAAAACAATACATAACAAATTCGACTATAGTTAATTTCGTATTTATAAAGATCTTGTCTAAAAGTTTCCAGAAACATTCTGAGCAAGAAATATTCTAAGTCGAATAACTGTGTCACTCCACTATGCTCCAATAAGTGATAAAAAAACGTAAGACAATGTCATGTCATAATTGGTGGGGGAAAAGCTAATGACGAGTGCATGCACCTTGGAATTGCTATGAAAAATTCGACAGCTTTTTTGGCGAATTTAGAATTGTTTCTTTTTAACAATAATGAACATGTGCACCGTGGAGCGATTTATTTCCAAAAAGTGCACCGCGAGCTGAAATGTCTAAAAACCCCTGGCCTAAGCAAAAATCATCAAATTGATATTTAGAAAACAACGATCTTCCAATTCCTCGGAAAATTTTGGTCGAATTTTAGCATATTGAGAAGAGACAAAAATAATTTATTGACGAAATTTGATTTTGTTTGGTAAAATCTCAGAAAATTCCTTAACTAATTTGATGTTTATGATTTTGGCCTATATTTTTTGGCAATTTTGGACTAAATTCATTTATGATTTATCGTCACGCGCTCTTCAAAGATGAACTATAGATTGACTTTATCCTTTAATGAATTTGGTCATTTAAGAGATACAATGAGTTGTGTAGATCATCACGCTAACGCCGCTCAGCACTAAACTGCATAATTTCCAGACAGCAATCTAGCTAGGTTTACTAGTGACCTTGGAAAACAAAAAAAAAATCAACATTTCGCATCTAGACGAGTGCACGAGCTGTTTTGAAGAATGTGTAACTGTAACACATTTTTGTGTGGTCTGGAAATTATGCACTTATGAGTAGTGCTTACACATTTTTGTGCTGAGCGGTTTTACTGTGATGTGTGCTGCTACGGTTTTGTCCATTCGGCTTTTTTCGATTTTTTGTTCCTTGGACCTTCATTCCCTGCGATCATCTGTCCCTCTTCGTTCTCTAGGTTTGGTACATTGTTTCCGTCAACTTTTTGTGCTCTAGCCATTCCCCGCACCGTTCAGATGCGCATTAAAGTACTGCTTCCATCTTTCAATCACCTCACATCCGCCCGTCAAGGGGCTTCCGTCTTTATACCTGCACATTTCGTTACTTACACTAATCAAATTGATCGTTTTATACCACGTTACAAATAATTGCAAATGGTATGCTATGGTCTTATCAACCATTAAAAAATAAATCCTTAGATGAGAGGAAGGCTTCCGAGATCTTCACAAGATTGGTTTAAATGATGACCCAGTTTATCTGTAAATTCCGCTACCAATTATAACAAGGTGATAGACGTTTATGTTTGTTGTTCATCGCGAATACTGTTGTATGCTTGAGATCATGTTTGGTAATTAGGGTATTCAATCAATTGAAACCGATGATAACAATTACCTAGATATCTGCGGAAGCCCGGTGGCCAACAACGGGCCAACCGCGTGGACTCGCGAGGGCTTTCCAGCTGTTTGACGTAACTCGATCAATTTGTCTGAGCCCGTGCTGTTTCCGGTCATCATTTTATGATGGACTCGCAGAAATACCGTTCATGAACCTTATCTCATGATGGGTGCAATTTGCACACCATGTAATTAATAGAATACGCTGTTGGTCAAGTGCATCCATCATCGTGCGTAATAAGCACCAGCCAGCCAGCGGCATGAATGAAAAATCGTGCTCAGGGAAATTTTACGTTTCCCCCCGGACGAGCCAAAAAAAAACAACAGAGCCTGCTGCCGGGCAAACCATTGATGCGTATTCATTCATCGATGCAACCCCAGGCCGGCCGCCCGACGACGAGAGCATCATCACCCAAACTCGGCAGATGATATACGACCTCGTTTGCATCTTTTCTGTCTGCGCATCGCCGACCGATTCGAGGCCAGCTGTGCCACTAATTACTGGCCTCGGCATTGATACTCTGGGGCGCTGCACATCGACTGCATCATCTCTTCCACAAAATTCCAATGTCAATAGCGGGGCTGTCTTGTTTATGATCATTTTCGGATGGCCCTCTCGAATGTGCATTGCATCGCAAATTGAAGACGCAAGCAGGCAAGTCTCCAGCGTTGCTCTCGGCCATTAATGTGCAAATTTGCCACGACCGAAGAGACTCTTGGGATGCATGTTTGCGCAAAAAGATGACAAACATGTGGCCATATTTTGGCGACAAACCCGAACCGGTACTTCTCTTTTGCCACTTTGTGTTTGGGACATTGGCTGGATGGGCATTGGGCAGGCACACTTCCTTCTTCCTGATGCTGATGGGAGTCTGCTTGCTCCGTACGGGTGACAAGCAGCGGGTACCTCTACAGAAGTAATTAGCATTAATGATTTTCTGCAGACATTATCGTCAAAAAGGCAAAACGATTGTCGCTTCTGCCTGGGCTGAGCCTTGTGTCGGGCAATAAAAAGGAATTACATTTATTGCATTCTTGAGACGCTAACACAGCGCGAACGATGGGACGATGGTCTTCGGGAATGATGGTCCTCATGATTGTTTCGTCAAAACTGCAGCTTTGTTGCGAATGTGTGTCAATGGGCATCTGGGGTCATAAGCGAATCCTTTCGATAGGATATTCTTTTTAAACCCTAAAACGAATCGTTCGTCATCTTATATTCAAGGAAAAATATAGTTTTAAACTGTAAACTATGGACTAAACAACTTACAAAATTACTTGAAATTGTATCGGTTTAATATCTGAATTAGGCCGCAAAACGGTGAGTCGATAATGAGAGCGTCCAACATAGCTCTGGTCCTCACAAGTTCCTACCTCATGTTGTTTGCTTAGCTAGTAGTGCAGCCTGGGCACTGTTGTCCTTCGGACTTCAGCTAGATTGAGGAGGTACGATCCGAGCGTCTGTTCACCAAGGAGGTGCGGCTCAAACAGCGTCTGTTCTGGCATCCAGCGGCTAAGTAAGAAACGCTGCACCACGCCCAGCTAGATCCAAGGTGATAGCCCCGTCAGCGTGGTCGTCCCTGTGTTGGTTGGGACGTTAAACAGAACTGGCACGATGGCCCTCCAGCGAGACAAGAGTATTGGCGATGGGCCTACCGTAAAAATCCCCATTGCGAATAACATAGGAGAAAATACGAGTCGATACAATCGGCAAAGACCCACGCGACGAAATAAGGACTACGATTGGAAACTTGGAACATGGAAGTCACTAGGTTTCGCAGGGTGTGACAGGATAATCTACGACGAACTACATCCCCGCAACTTCGACATCGTGGCGTTGCAGGAACTTTGTTGGACTGGACAGAAAGTGTGGAAAAGTGGGCATCGAGCGGCTACCTTCTACCAAAGCTGTGGCACCACCAATGAACTGGGAACAGGATTTATAGTGTTGGGCAAGATGCGACAACGTGTGATCGGGTGCAGCCGATCAACGCACATTGGAGTAAATCACATCAAAACCTGATCATAAGTGGAAAAACTCAAAATGAAGTAATTGGGTTTTCCGTTGTGTTTTTGCCAAGTGTAGTTATCATGTAATCGTTTGACAGTTAAGTAGTGTACAAATGTTTTGTTTACGCTTATCAGAAGAGGTTAAGTGAAGCTGAAGTTTAGCCGTTTTCTTTGATATAACTCACAGCGCGTGCTAGTTTTGACCGTACAAAGTGAATGAAATTGATAGTCAATCAATTCAACAATGCAGTTTGTTAAAGAAGATTAATGCTGTTATTCTGTTAATTTGAAACCCAAACAAATTGACGTTGAATTTACATACAATATATGAAAATATTGAAAAAAATATTTGATGGAATCCTTTACCGTACATTCAAAATGAAATAAGTTGATTTTCCGGCTGTTTCCGGAAAATCTGCATTTAGTGTATGATAAAACTATTGTTCCTCTTTCAAATGCAGAAAGAAAACCTTCCGGATGTTTCCGATTACAAAAGTTGCAACACTTTGAAAAAATCGTGATAATTATATTATTATATGATATTATTTGCCTTAAAACACTATTTGGCCCTCTGAACGTATTTTTGCTGAAAACTAGAACTCAACAGCTTTCAAGCAAAAAAAAGAAGTTTAAAATCGGTCAACTGGTTCAAAAGTTGTGATTTTTTGAAAAAAATTAGTTTCGAAAAATCTTGACTTTTACAATCATAAAATTGGTCAACCTAATGACGAAATAAAAAAATACGAAAACTATGAAATACGTTTCATTACTAATTTGGGTTGCATTTGGGTTGTGAAAATGCGTCAAAATAATTTTGATCAGTTTTGATGTACTAGGTGCTCCACTGTGCAACGCAAGGATGTGCATGTTGAAAGTTAAGGGCCGTTTCTTCAATTCCAGCATCATCATCGTCCACTGCCCACACGAAGGGAGACCTGATGATGAAAAACAAGCGTTCTACGCGCAGTTAGAGCAATTATACGATGGTTGCTCGCCGCGTGACGTGAAAATCGTTGTCGATGACATGAACGCGCAGGTAGAAAGGGAGGAAATGTACAGACCGGTAATCGGGCGAAACAACCTGCACACCGAATCGAATGATAACGGCCAGCGATGCGTAAACTTTGCAGCCTCCCGTGGTAGGGTAGTCCGAAGCACCTTCTTCCCCCGCAAAGATATCCACAATGCCACCTGGAGATCATCCGACCATCAAACAGAAAACCAAATCGACCACGTTCTAATCGACGGTAAATTCTTCTATAACCTATAACCAACATCCGCACATACCGCAATACCCGACGCTGTATGCATGCGCTCAAAAGTTTCGACAGTTATCACCACGCGTCGAAGTCGAACGCCGCGGCTCAACATCGAGCAGCTGCGTAACGTAGAAGTGGTTCAAGACTACGCGCAGAGGTTAGCAGTGGCCCTACCAACTGAAGAGCAGCTTGGCGCAGCTACGCTTGAAGATGGCTGGAGGGACATCCGATCCGCCATAGGTAGTACCTCGACTACAGCACTAGGCTTCACGACTCCGAATCACAGAAACAACTGGTACGACGGCGAATGTGAACAGTTGAAAAACAAGAAGAATGCAGCATGGGCGAGAATGCTGCAACACCGTACAAGAGCGAAGGAGGCACGTTACAAACAGGCGCGTAACAGGCAGAACTCAGTCTTCCGGATGACGAAGCGCCAGCAGGATGAACGAGATCGCGAAGCGATGGAAGAGCTGTACCACGCTAAGGACACACGAAAGTTCTACGAGAAGCTGAACCGCTCGCGCAGAGGCTCCGTGCCACAAGCCGACATGTGCTGAGATAATTACGGGAATATTCTCACGAGCGAGCGTGAGGTGGTCGAGAGGTGGCGGCAGCATTACGATGAGCACCTCAATGGCGACGTTGCAAGTACCGAAGGTGGCGTGGTAACAGATCTAAAAGTATGTGCACAGGACGAAAGACTTCCGGCCCCTGACCTCCAAGAGATTGAGGAGGAGGTTGGTCGGTTGAAAAACAACAAAGCCGCTGGAGCAGATCAACTACCAAGCGAGCTTCTAAAATACGGTGGAGAAGCACTGGTGAGAGCACTACACTGGGCCATTACCAAGATTTGGGAGGAGGAAGTATTAGCGGAGGAATAGATGGAAGGTATCGTGTGTCCCATCTACAAAAAGGGCGACAAGTTGGATTGCGAGAACTACCTCGCGATCACACTACAGAGCGCTGCCTACAAGATACTCTCTCACATTTTATGCGGCCGTCTATCACCGATTGCAAGAGAGTTCGTGGGGCAATATCAGGCTGGACTCATGGGTGAACGCGCTACAACGGACCAGATGTTCACCATCCGGTGTTGCAGAAATGCCGCGAATTCAACGTGCCCACACATCACTTGTTCATCGATTCCAAACCGGCGTATGATACAATCGATCGAGAACAGCTATGGCAGATTATGCACGAATGAGGATTCCCGGATAAACTGATACGATTGATGATGGCGACGATGGATTGAGTGATGTGCGTAGTTCGAGTATCAGGGACACTCTCGAGTCCCTTCGAATCTTGCAGAGGGTTACGGTAAGATGATGGACTTTCGTGCTTGCTGTTCAACATTGCGTTAGAGGGTGTAGTAAGGAGAGCGGGGATAAACATGAGTGGAACGATTTTCACGAAGTCCGTTCAGCTGCTTGGTTTCGCTGATAATATTGATATTATAGCTCGCAAATTTGAGACGACGGCGGAAACGTACATCCGACTTAAGAGTGAAGCCAGGCGAATCAGACTAGTCATTAAAGTGTCGAAGACAAAGTACATGATGGCAAAGGGCTCCAGGGAGGAATCTCCACCCCCGCCACCCCGAATTTATATCGACGCCGATGAAACCGAGACGGTTGAAGAATTTGTGTACTTGGGCACACTGGTGACCGCCGACAACGACACCAGCAGAGAAATTCAGAGGCGCATTGTGGCAGGAAATCGTGCCTACTTTGGACTCCGCAGAACTCTACGATCGAATAAAGTTCGCCGTAACGCCGAAGTTAACTATCTACAAAACGCTGATTAGACCGGTCGTTCTCAATGGACACGAAACATGGACCCTACGTGCAGAGGACCAACGCGCTCTTGAAGTTTTCGAATGGAAGGTGTTGCGTACCATCTTCGGCGGAGTGCAGATGGTAGACGGGACTTGCAGAAGGCGAATGAACCACGAGCTGAACCATCTGGTATGCCAATTATTTCATTTTCACAAATTTCATGGTGTTCAGGATGTTCTATGTTGTCAATGAAGACTCTATTTGTAGCATTTTTGCCGGTGGCAGTCATCAGTTTTATCAAATGGGTGAATTTTATACAGCTGTTTATATATTGGGGTCACACAATGACCCCTCCGGCTCCAAAGGGTATTCCTTTGGTAATGCCTTCAGTAATAAATTCATCAATGCCTTTGGGATTTTATTTTCAAATTTGTTCGGGAATTTCCTAAGAACTCCTTCGGAATTCTCCCAGCATATATTTTATGTGATTCTTTCCGGAATCGAAAATCTATCGGGAATTTCTTTTAGGAATCTATTTCAATACCTTTGTTAACTGCTGGCAAAAGAAAACCACAAAGATGTTTTGTGAATCAACTCAGCAATTCCTATATTTTTTTTCGTGAATTTTTTAGTACTACTTTAAAGAAGTCCTGTGGTGGCCTCTTCTGTAATGTCTTTGACAATTCCTTTGGCATTTTCTTATTTTGTTTTTCTTTGAGATTTCTTCCAAGATTTTTTTTTTTGAATCTTGAACACTGTCTGAACTACTTCGGCAATTTCTCTGGAAACATCTCTGGAAACTCTGTCAGTAATACCTATGAAAATACCTTCGCCAATTCCTTCAGTAGTTTTTTAAGAGTGCTTCAGTAATCCATTTAAAAATTTCTCTGATCCTGTCTTTGGAAAATCATTCGTTTTTTTTTCAATTAGGAATTGATGTTTTATGAGATTTTGCAATCTAAGAATTAAATTAAAACTCAAATACACTCAATTTGGTCTGGTGAGGGCATTAACACCCAAAACACTCAAAATTGTTGGTTTATGAATTGTTTTACTTATCTGGCGTAGTGAATTTTTTAATTCGTCATTAAGGTGACCAATTTTAGAATAGGATTGTTGGATCAAAACTAAACATTTTCAAAAATTCATATTTTTGGAACCAGGAAATAATACGTTCATAGTATCAGGAACAAAGAGGTAGCGTAATCCGGGGTAGCATTGATAAAAATTCACGATCTTTCTTGATGCATTTCCTTCTTTATGCAAACGGTACACGTTTTATATTTCTCAAACAAGTACTGGCCCTCTGAGTAGGGTATGTGTTCCATCATTAATCTCACGCTCCCATATTCATCCTATTCGAAAACAAGCGATTACGGCACCGATTGATTCCGTTCTTTTTGTTTTCATGGATGCTCACTCCTAACAAAAAATACAAAAATAAGAAACGAAAAAAACAGCGCTTCAATCCTTTGTTTTTCGTAGGATGAAAATGGGAGCCACATGCTTATAAAGGGAACCAATACCCTATATATTAATGAACTTGAATGAGTATTGTGAAACTTTAAAATATGTTTAAATAGGCGTTTTAATCTAAGTTTTGATTTAGTTGGTTTGGAATAACATTGATCTTCTCATTCATCAATCGTTTGTTTTGAAAATGCCCTGACTTACTAAATTTGAGGTCCCTGATTGAGAATATGTTTTCCAAACTCTTATAATTTATGTACTTTTTTAGTTATTTTATGATTCCAATCCTCCTAATCTCGTATCTATTATTCATGCCAAACATGAATGTTTCAAAAATCTCATTTCGTCGAAAGAAGCAACTTGGGCAGTGGGTTCTATTTTGGGCTTTTTGCCGCTATAACCCTTTACAAGGCAGTGGCAACTATATTGCCACCTTATACACATATTTTTTTCTGTTCGTTTAGAAAATTTTTACAACTTCTGTCCATCAGTTAAGGACACATTAGGCCTTTGTGAACACTCATGATTTTTTTGAGCCATAACAAATATGAATGGGCTTTTTTAGAACAAAATGTCTCTCCAAAAACATCCATTTTTGAGTGCATGAAGGTTTATAAGCTCGAAATTCTGTTATGGTAAGTGAATTGAAAATCGAATGATGGGGAATGAAAGGCCTATGTTTCTTTTACTTGTGGACAAAATTTCAACTTGATTGCTTCGTTATTATTAGAAACTCAGCCTTTTGAAAAAATGTACTATAATAAATGGGCATGTACTAAAATTGCAATAACGTCCAAAATAATTGACCAATCGAGTTCAAATCCACACAAGTAACTCATGAATATTAGGGCAATAACCTGTTAAAAAATCAGCATGATTGATTAACGCATCACAAAATAACAACATTTTAAACTTTGTTGACAAAAAGTTGAAATTTAGACCAATTTTTTTCATACAAAATCGACCATCGATTTTTTTGAAAATAAAAACGTTTTTGTTCATTACACCACATGTACTTTATATTCCAATGTAGAACGAGTGAATTCCGTGCCTGGTTCTCTCGGCCTTATAAAGGGATAACGCTGTCAATTTTGAACCAATTTATTTATCGATTTTCTGAGAAATATTTTTAGAAGTTTTTAGAAACCCTTGTTTCGAACATTTCTTCAGTTTTTTTTCGGATTTCGTTTTCGAGTTATATGTAATCGATCCTTGGTTACTCTTCGAACAACTCTCAAAAACTTTCCCTCTACAAACTAGAACGTAATGAAATTCTAGCAAACTAAAATTCAAGATATTTGTAAATCCTGGTCGAAATTTCTGCAAAATCGAACTGCTGGCATTTTGTATGGAAAAACTGCCTTTGATTACTAACTTTTGTTACCGAATGAAATCATTAATTACAGTAGAAAGCAAATTTTTTATCATCTTTATTCGCCCCAAAAACCATTTTAATCAAAGGTCATAATCACTAATCAATCAAATCGAAATTGTTAACATTATTCATTAGTTATAACTAAATTTCGTTTATTTACCTATTTATTTGTCTATTTATCGAAGATGATCAAAATCGCTATAGAAAATCACAGTTGATCAACTGCTATTCAATATTATAGCACTTTGCCATAACCATAGAATGTACAGTCTGCATACGTTACATTCATCATTGCACGCTAGTCGACACTAGAGGGCGGCTCTCAAACGCATAGCGAATAGTCCTTTTCACTGCATGCGTGTTGAGTATAAATACGGTTCGAATGGCGTTAGAGCAAATAAACTGCGTTCTTGGAGAAACGAGTAACGTAGACAATGTGTAGCAATGTATTATTTAGTACGACCAACAAATCGTTCAAAAAACCAAATAAGGGATACACTCAAACATGTTGTTCGGTAAATCATCTGTGGCTACATGTATTAGACGTTCCTTATTTTAATCTATTTTTTTTGTGCCAGCTCGTTCGATGTTCTATGTTCCAAAATTCAAAAAATAAAAATAAAAAACTGACTCATCCCTTTTTCATAGAAAGTTCGATTGTCTGTTGGCATGAAAATTTCGATGGGGTTGAACTCAATCCCAAAGCGAATATTCTTTTGAAAATGTACTTTCCCGAGTGTGGGATATATGAAAAATATTATATAAATTGAAGTTGAAAGTCTTAGACTATTGATTAAAACAATTAATAAATGAAAAAAGCTCAATAATAGCATATTTTGATATGAAGAACAAAAAGTGATATTTGTTTGTTTGAGATAAGGGGTAAAAGTACTGAAAATAATATCTCAATTATACTCCTGGAGCATCATCATCATAGCACATTTAGCTCTTGATAAGATCTAATCAATAGCAGTGAGCTATTTGATTGATCTTCAAATATCATATCACAGACAAACAGACGCAACTCTTAGAGAAAGTTCATCAACAACTTTTGCCCGGTGTCATTTTCATGAGCACACTGCCATCTGATGGTAGAACCGCGCGCGACACTGTCGGCCATGATGGATTTCGATTTGATGTTTTGCTGACACGCACACAAATTGCCTGTAATTTTCGTTTGCATCATTCAGCAACGTGTACACTGGTAAACGTCAAAGCGATCGAACACTAGCGCATCTGGTGGAACGATCGCGCAAAACAAATGAAATTTAAATTGATCGTTAAATGCATGTGCCAAGCTGATTTGAAGAGTGTTACGTCTGTTTGTCTGTAAATCATATTTAGCTATTGGTTAGATGGTTCAAAAACAAATTGTTGCTATTATGTTCAGTACTTTTACTTCTTATCTCAAACAAACCAATATCACATTTTGATCGTCAGTACTTGAACTCTGCCCGGGCTCTTGAAGTGTACACATATGCTTCATGTGAAAAGTGCGTTACCAAAGAGCAAAAAATAAATGATTCCTATGAAAATTCAATGGTGAATCCACATTTGTGGTGCTAGATTTTCATGAAATAACGGACCAATATTTTCAAAATCGAGTTTGATACACAATCAGAGGAAGGATCAAGGTTCTTCTCCTGATTTCAAGGAATCTAGGATCTCCTCTTTTTTTGGTGGAAAATGCTTATCAGTTTTCCATATTTTTTTTAATTTTCGTTGAAAAACGGTCTCTGTAAAATGAAAAACCTTTTTCACCAGGAAAAAAATAGAACATAAGGCGCTGTCCATAAACTACGTAAACTTATGTTTCAAAAAGCTATATTATAACAAAAATGTGTAAAAATATACAAATGCTCCAAAATAAATTCTTCATGATATTGATGTAAACATTCTTGACCAGCATCATATGAAACATGACAAGAACATCATCACATAAACCACGTTTATTACAATCTAGGCACTTCATCTATACCTAATCTATAAAAAGTACATATAAAATCACACGATTACTACAACAACCAATATCCATTCGATTCTCTCAACAGCACAATGTCGCATATCCCCTAACCTTAGGAATAGTACCGCCGCACTTCATCCAGCAACTGGTCGATGGACGTTTCATCAATGGGAATGAATCTCTTCGAGTTACGGCTAAAGTAGTAAATGTCACCCGTATAAATGTCGAACCACAGAGCGTGGATGTGCAGATCGTGTGACTCCAGCCGCTTCTTCAGAAACCCGTACGAAGCCACATTCTCGATCTGCTGCAGTGTGTTTACTTGGGACAGTTTGTCCTCCAGGGCAAACTGGTTTTCCGGATCGATGTAAGCCACAAACTTCCGCAATGGAGTTTCCGATGAGAAAATCAGTGGTTTGTCCAGGCCGACCTGTCGAAGGTTTTGGAATTTTTGCAAACTGGTGCTGGCATGCTCGCAAAGCCACGCCCGGAGTGGCGATATCCGACGGTTTTTCTGGAAGAAACGAGGTAAGTTACTAAACTAACTAACTTATTTCTAAGATTTGTAAACAGCTTACCCTAGAGGAAAATTCCGGATCCCTCAGCTGGTACAGCAGATTCATGGCCTTGCAGTCGCTGTGGCCACATACGATGATGTGTTTGATGTTGTTCACAACGCAACCTAGCTCCAACCCTGCTGGTTCACAGCTGAAGTACTCATCCTGGAAGTGCTCAGCATGTGGCACCAGATTGCCGGCGTTACGTATCACAAACATGTCGCCCACGTGGGTATCGGTGTAGCGGGTTGGGATCATTCGACTGTCCATGCAGGTGAAGAATACCGCTTTTGGCTGTTGAAATGGGAAACAAGATTTGTATGAGAACTCGCGAGAAGGGTAGGATCACAGACAAACAGAGGTAACACTAGCAAAATTTCCATCACTGACAAATACGATCAAATCATCACTGTTGTGGCCTTCATTCTTTATGCTAAGCATTTCTAGATAAATGGTTGTGTGCCTTTGATCACAACCAAATATCTATAAATGCATAAAATAAAACTCATAGGTATAAAACATTCACAAAATTACGAGGAATGCAAGAAATTTGTATTTTGCGTTGAGTTCCGTTGAAAGCGACAATATCTTTGTTGTTTTGCATGATAAAAGATTTTCAGAACAGTTTAGGAATCGTTATAACTACCTATTAAATCTTCACAAAATAACGAATAATTCAGGAAGTCTGTATTTTCGGTTCAAATGCAATTAGGGGATTCACTAAACAGCGTAAACCATTGCGACAATATTATCCTAAAATAATGTTTAATTGTTCCATTCTTAATTTCACGCAGAACATGACCGTAGTCGCTAGCCTTTTGTGAAAAAAAAAACAGTTTACATTATGAAAAGCATAAGATGATAAAGTGGAGGCCATATGCGTGCATGCCTCCATTTAGGCGCATGTAAAATGTACGCACATCGCATTCACTTTAACATTTTATTCAACATTTTATACGATTACTGGTTGACTGGGTAGTTTCTCTGGGAAATTATTCAGCAGTTTTGCACAAAATTTCTCCCACAATTTCTTGAGAAAAATCCAATGAAAATTTCTTTTTTGGTTTGTAATTCATTTAAGGGCAATTCTTCTACAAATCGTTTCGATAATAATTAAGAAACTCTTTCGATATTTTTTATTGAAATTCCTTCGATAATTGCTTTGGAAATTGATTATAAAATTTCTACCACCGTGAGTTTTTTCGGAAATTGACATTTTCGAAATTCCTTAGGCCTTTCCTTCGTGAATCCCGAGGTAGTATATTTTCAAATTCCTTTAGCAGTTCCTTTGGGTATTATACTTTATAAATAAATTGCCCGAGAAATTTCTTGAAAATTTCCAGAAGAAATATATAAGCAATTTTTTTGAGAAATTCGCAAAAAGGATACCTATAGAATTGTAGGAAAAAAAGGAAAGCAATTACCGACGAAAACTGCAAATAAAATGACAAAGGGGCCATCCATAAACCACGTGGTCATGTTGGTTGGGGGGGGGGGGGGGGTTTATGGGCAAAAACCACGGTCCATACAAATTTTATTTTTTTTTTTGATGAATGAAAGACCACATGGGGGGGGGGGTTGGGTTCGGAATCCCCCAACAAAATGACAACGCGGTTTATGGACAGCCCTAATCATAATTTTCGATGGACTATCCAAAAATAACCGTAAAAATTCACAAAAAATTACTAAAAAAATCTCAAAAAAAGAATGTCAAAGCATTTCAAAAAAAAAAAGTTGAATGTATATCCAAAGATATTGCCGCCCGCAGTTATTGTCTAGGTAATATTCAAAGAAATAGCCGATAACGTCGAAAAACAACCGTAGAAATTTTTGAAGGAATTCAAAAAAAAAACTCTTTGCCATTATATTACGAAAGAATTTCAACAAAATAGTCAAAGAAATTTATTAATTAATTATCCAAAGAAATTGCCAAAAATAATCCAACAGAATTGTATTGCGGGTGGAGAATGGAACACAGTGAATACATTTTCACTGCGGAAATTTCAGCTTTAGACGAGAAAATGCTTTCGAATTTTCAGTGATAACGGTTATGTTAATGACAAATCCTTCAACCTTAAGAAATCTCTTCAGGGATTTTTTAATATACTCCTCTAGGGATTTTCCCTTGAATTTCTCCGAAAGATTCTCATAAATTCTCCTAGAAATTCCTGCAGAACCAACTAACCGAGTTCCTCCAGGTGTTTCCCAGAAATTCCTGCAGAAACTCCTCCACAGATTACCCAAGTTACAATGAATGCTGAACAGTGAGAGTATTAGCTAAACATTGGCTGGTTAATGGTGGAAATGGCTGAATACAATGACAGTTGAATATTGGTCTGACGTATTGCTTGTTCAACCTCTTTAATCAGCAATACAATCAGCAATGTTGTTCAACCTTTAATCAAGTAATTTTTGACAGTTGACCCAAACGGTGTTTTTGTAGGGTTCACAAAGCTTCTTCAGCCTCAATACAGATTTAGTTATGTTGTTGATTATTCAGATACAACAAACATTGCTCTCGTTTTCGAGGATGTGTATGTGTATACAATGTGTGTGGTGTAGGTGGAAAGGTGAGTTACTATAAATTAGGAGTTCCGAGTTCATTTACGAGTTCTTCTGGAAGTGGAAAGCCGCAAATCATAGTGGAAGATCTGGTGTGATGGTTAAAGCACGTGACTATCACGCCGACGACCTGGGATCGAATCCTACTCCCGACAAACTCGCAAAATGTCAGTTCTTTCTTCGGAAGGGAAGTAAAGCGTGGGTCCCGAGATGAACTAGCCAAGGGCTAAAAATCTCGTCAATACAGTTAAAAAAAAGCCGCAAATGGTAAAAATAAACTTAATATTTTTTTTAATTTTTAACCAATTTAATTGATTGCTGACTAAGCGTATATTAACACCGCTAAAGAATATGAACATTAATCGTAATGTAAATCAAAATGTATTGTAATGTCCCGTCATGTAAACTCATTTTCAATTGAAATTTCTAGCGTATGTCACGTAATTGAGCAAATTTTAACCTCATACTCAACATCCAATTCAAATTGCATTGACATTACAGCATGATTTTACTACACGCTAACGCCGCTCAGCACAAAAGTGCATAATTTCCAGACTACACCAAAAATGTGTAACCCTTGCACATTCACAAAATCAGCTCCTGTGTCCGCAAAATAGTTAAATTCGCAAAAATGTTTGTACAGCAATCTAGATAGGTTTACTAGTGACCTTGGAAAACAATAAAAAATCGACATTTCGCATCTAGACGAGCGTACGAGCTGTTTTTTGAGAATGTGTAACTGTAACACATTTTTGTGTGGTCTGGAAATTATGCACTTATGAGTAGGGCTTACACATTTTAGTGCTGAGCGGTTTTACTGTGTAAAGCATCTTGTTTCGTGTGGAATTGCGACGAACAAGGATAGTTACATGATAAAACCGTTAACTTTACATGAGCAAGCTGCAATGTTGTTTGCTGTCAAATTCAACATGGCTGCGGTGCGGTGTAAACAATTGCTCGCCGCGGAAGTTGAAGTAATTGCACTTTTCCAATCTATCCGGAATCAATCATGTAAGTTTTTCAATATTATTCTGTTGATAGTGATTAAAATTTTCGTTCTATAAATGCATCTTGCAGCATTACAACGGAATCGATATTAGCAGTGGCACTGGCAGCAGCGGCGGCGGTGTTGTTGTTCGGAAAGCAGTTGAAGTGGTGATGGCTGGTGACGATATCCGTCGAATTTCGAGATTTTTTTCGGGACGCAGTTTACAATTCTCGGAGGAAATACGGATCTGCGGAAGAGGTACCTGGCCTGCACCATTACTAAGAGTCTTGAATAACGAGCGCCCAGCAGATCTGATTCATTAGGCAGTGTTATGATGTGGTCTTGATGTTCATAAGTGCGGGTTTTTAGTGCTTGACATTTTTTTGGTTTCACTAAGTGTTCAAGTAATAAATTTGTAAATCCCAAATATGTGTATCAATAAAAAGACAAAATGATCATTGAACTTATGTGCATTATTGAAAATTATCAGAAATTTTATTCTGCAGATACTGCCAGCTACATAAATTACACGACCATGAAATTTAAAAAAAATGCACCCAAAATGATAAATAAAATGTCATGTAAATATACATGATATGTCACGCTCCAATTATGTGCATGATTTATCATGTAAATGTACATTAATTTTTCGAACTGTGAAGCCTTAAATCAGCATAGTTAATTCCTTGAGAAAGGCACAATATAGTAACCGAAACGTCGGATGAAAACTTAACAATCCGTTTTTGAGTTTTTTCTTTCAAGACTGAAAGCCATAACCTCAAAACTTGTGCTCAGCTTTTGTTCAAACGAAGGCTATTTCAAAATAGTTGGAATCAAATTGTTACCTGGGTACTTTACCAATTTCCTCAGAAAATTTTGTTCAGGGATCTCTTCGGGAAATTTTCAAAAAAAAATCTCCAATCTCCTCTTCAAAAAAACAATCTCCAGAGGCATCTCCAGGAATACCTGTAGAAATTCTTTCAGGAAATCCTTGAGAAATTTCTGCATCATTTGTACTTTTATGAAGTACTTCTGTAAAATCCGTGAAATCCTGGAGGAATCTTTGAAGTAATACCAGGAGATACTTCTGATGGAATCGCAGGAGAGCTACCAGCTACCTCGAAATTTCTACAGTAATCCCTGACAAAATTTAGCAAGGGATTCCTGGAGGAGCCTTGGAAGAATTTCCGAAAGAATCACTGAAGATTTTTTGAAAACGCCCTAGATGAGTACTTTAAAAACAATCCATGAAAGAATTTCTAATAAAATTCCTTGCTGAAATTCATAGAATAATCCTTAAAACTACTAAAGAAGTCTCTGGATTTTTTTCTGGAGGAATTCCTGAAGAAAATTTTAAAAATAATCCATGGAAGAATATTTGATTGAACTAGGACCTGTTCTAAAGTGCAAGTTACAGCAATTAAATTTGAAAATGTTTTCCAGATATCATGGCTTTTGTAAATAATTGACCTCGAGAACTAACCATTTAGTCAAATAATTATTAAATAATTTAAAAAAAACAATTTGAAGAAAACATGTCATCAGATAGAACTGCATAGCACAATTTTCAATGTCCTGTGTGAAAAAAACTTTGGTGAGAACAATTCTGGAAGAACGATGAAAGAATGTATAACTTAATTCCTAGCAAAAAAATTGCTGGGGGACTCTGGAAGTTATTCCAAGAAAATTTCTGGAGCAATTTATGGAGAGATCGCTAAAGAAATTTCGCTGTACAAATTGCAGACAAGATTCGGGTGAATTTGTTTGAAAAAAAAAAATGCCTCATTGAATCTCTGAGGGTACTCAGGAGCATTGTCGAATCGTAAAAAAATCATTAATCTTTTGTGAAACTTCTTAAAAACTCATGAAGAATTCTTTACGAAATATCATGGAAAAGTTCCAGAATCCAAAAAAAAATCGAATAAACACATGAACAGGAATGCATTCTTAAGAATAGCTTTGAAGGAATCCTTTCTACAATCATTCTAGTTATTCCTGCAAAATTTAAAAAGAAATCGGGAAAATTTTGAAAAAAAAAATAAAGAATCACTAAAGGAAGTCCTTGCGGTGCCACTGGAGGTAATCGTGGAGAAAACTCTAAAGTAGTACATATATGGGAAAGAATACATTCTCAAAGAGTTCTCAGCGGAATCTTAAGAAAAGTTCTCTGATGAGTTCACAGAGAAATTGCTGAAAGAAATACAGAAAAAAAACATGTAATGGGTTTCCTCGGAATAATTCTTGATTAGGCGCATTATTTAAGTCATTTCCTTGGGGGCGCACCAGTATAGGGAGCGCTGAAATTTGGAAACCTTGAGTAACCAGCTCTGATTGAACCGTGGCAGCACTGCTCAAGAGGCAGGCACGTTCTCCTTGCTTTAGGGATTTCCACAAAAGCTTGGTCTTAGGATTCCTTGAGAAACAAAATCTTGGTAGATTTCCAAAAAAAACTATCTATAGGAGAAATCCCAGAAAGAACTCCTGGGAGATTCCCACAAGGAACTCCTAAGTGTGTTTTGAAAGGAACTCCTAGAAGTTTCGAAGAAGAAACTTCTGAAGGATTTAAAGAAGAAAATACAGGAGATTTTCTGAAGAAATTCCTGGACAATGTAAACGTTGTTACAAAATTCAAATTAGATTTTCAATGCGTTCTGTTAATCGAGGATTTAGGTAGGTGCACATACTTCAGCGATTTGAGAACCACTGGGCTGCAATCATGTTCTACAGCTGAAGATGGCGAAAATAGAGTCGGAGCATGATGACGTCACTGAAATAGGAGATGGCTGAAGGGTTCGAAGGACTTTCGGTGGGCGGCCATCGTTCACTTTAAAACAGGCGAGCGTGTAGATCAGACGTGCTATAAGTTAATTAGTGGAGTGAAGATAGCCAGTGAAAAGGCCAATAAGGGGTGTGCCTAAGTTTTCCCAAATTCAGGTAACTACACGCAAAACAAGAAAAGCTACCAAAAATTGAGATATGCCTTTTCTACCAATTTATGTATTAAAAACGTACAGAAAATGTGATAAATCATAATCCATTCGTTGTATTAAGATGCGCTACACGGTTTCATAGCTTCCATACCACTACACACAAACACCTCCATTCAAACCCGAGAAGTTGAACCGGGTTGCGTCTAAAAATAACTTTCGCTTCGCTGCTGAGCTTCGCGTCCTATTGTCTACATGGAATTTTCCACTTGCAAACAGCAACCTGCTGGATGCGGGCTTTTCAGTGCACAATGGGTCTAGAGAATAGAGGTAATAAACTATAGAGGAAGAATGTCGCTGGCGTCGCTGCCGAAACATCTCTTGCTGGCGGAGATAGGCCGGGCTATAAGTGTCAAAGCGAAAAAGTATGCAGTTTGACAGATAGATACCCGACATGTTTGCGAGCGAGAACAAAGGGAACAGCAGCGACATTCATCCTCTATAGTTTTTTAACTCTATTGTCTAGAGTCGTATTTACGAAGACAAAAATGTTTCTGCCAAGTTCTCCCATTTGTTTTTTTTTTCATTATTGTGAAATGATTACGGTCAATCAAGTGTGGCTTATTCAAAAATCTGCTGATTAATTATTCTCTATACAATATCAGAATGTTTTACAAAGTTATAGCAAATTTACAAAAATAAAACATTCGATTGATTTGATTGATTTGTCTTTATTAAAGAGACTTTCAGCCCTTGGATAAAACATTCGAATCATTACAACTTTTCGAAAAGTTTTCAATAAATTGCAACTTTTTTGCCTTTGGTCATATTTTAGTCGAGTCCATCGATACATGAAGACCAATACATTAGTCATAAACTTTCAAAATTTAATTTAATTCGGTTCGCTTAGTCCTAAGGTACAGTAATTTGATAAACGGAAGTCAAAAACTAGATATAGATAGAAAGGCTCTAATTTCGTGTAAAGTTGAATAATCAATCAAGCCCAAATTTGCACCAATTAAATCAAACTCGTTGAGGAACAAGTAATCAAAATAGTTTTGGTGGACTTTATAAAGGGATACAACTTGCTAAAAATGTTTTAGGCAATTTTAAAAACTTAGCATGCTTTTGTATATTCCATTAGGCGGTGCTAGAGGTCAAGCAAATTTTAAATTTCATATATCTCAGAATTCTGGTCACTTACAAAGTTGGTGTCTTTGACAATGTTGTTTGGTAGGTCAAGGGCTTACAGTTAATGGTCCACTTGTTTCGAAATTTTGCCACAAGGAAGCGCAAGTTACACATTTGCAAAATTTTGGAAATGAATGTTTTTTTTCGTAAAGCAATCAAAAAGCTGTAATTTAGTTTTCTTTGAACATATTTAAGTCAAGTCAAAGGTTTTTCAAAGAGCTATATATTAGTCATGAATGTGCAAAATTTCATTTCATTCGGTTCACTTAATCCAGAGATATAGCACTTTAACGAAGAACACTCAAATATGAAACATTTTACTAGAGTCGCTCCAACTTCATGTAAAACTATCCAATCGAGCTCAAACTTGTACCATTTATAGCTAATTAGTTGTGCAACTAGCAGATAAAATTTAAGAATATTCCCTACATATTATAGAAAGTTACAGGTTGCTGAATATATTCGAGATAATAAGTAAAAGATACATGCTTCTTCTAATTTGCAACTAGCGCCGTCTACTGGCAGAATCCTGAACCAATCAGCTAATCAACTGAAACGCCTTAATAAACCAAACAACATTGCCGAATAAACCAATTTTCTAAGTAATCAGAGTTCTGAGATATATGGAATATAATAATTAATTTATCGTCAGCGCTACCTAGTGGTGGAATTTTGAATCAAACGACCCATCACCAGTAAAACCTTGGCTGGCCTAACAACTTTGCCAAGTATACCGAATATTTAAGTAATCATGGTGTTAAGATGTACGGTACGGAAATTTCGTCAGTGCTATGTCTTGCTGTCTGTGATATCTGTCATACCAGAGACAAACAGACGTAACACTGATGAAATGTTTATACCAAATATCTCATCATCCTGGTTACTTAGAGAGTTGGTGTCTTCGGCAATATTATTTGGCTGGTCAAGAACTAACAAATGATGAGCCGTTTGATTCAAAATTCCACCACAAGGCAGCGCTAGTGAGCAAACAAATATTATATTCCATATATCTCAGGACTCAGATCACTTAGAAATTTGATGTCTTCGGCGATGTTGTTAGGTTGGTTACGGCCGCTCAGTTGATTAGCTGAAGGTTCTGTCAGTAGGCAGCGCTAGTTACGAATTAATTGAAGCATGCAACTTTTATTTATTATTTCAAATATATTCAGCAAGCTGTAACTTTTTAAAAAAATACACCAAATATTCTCAAATTTTTCCTGCCGGTAAGCTATAAACGGTACAAATTTGGGCTCGATTGGATAACTTTACATAAAATTGGAGCAACTCTAATAAAGTAGTTCATATTTGAGTGTTCTTCGTTTAATTGCTATATCTCTGGATCAAGTGAACCGAATGAAATGCGACATTGCACAATCATGACTAATACATAGCTCTTTGAAAAACCTTTGACTTGACTTAGACACGTTCAAAGAAAACAAACTTACAGCTTGTTGATTACTTCACGAAAAAATATCAATCATTTGAATGATTTAGCAAATGTGTAACTAGCGCCGCCTAGTGGACCATTATAACTGTAAGCCCTTGACTCACTTAACAACGTTGTCGAAGACACCAACTTTCTAAAGCATTGTCCAGTTAGAATCCGGTCGCAGATAATCACTTATATATCAGAGGTGGAATAACAAACAGAAAAGGTGAAGCCCTCAAAACAAAGACAATTTACTGTAGTTTCATGGAAAAATATCATTAAAATTATTTAATTTAATTTTTAATACATTTGCTCATTTTTTCCGTGATTACTTCCTTAAAAATCTGCACAATGGTAGTAAATTTTAACATCAACCCCTTCGGCGGATTTGTTTAACAATCAGGTCATCTCTGTAGTGTCCTGAGACCCTCTATCAATCTGATCAGGATTCCAAAGAAACTTTGCCAAATATTTCTCTTCTTGCGAAATTAAGGGCTATTCAGTGAATTCCAAAGAAGCGAAATTTGAGTGTTTTTTCGTTAATAAACACTATCCAACAGTGATGACACCACTACACATCTCAGGCTGTCGTGATAGCTCACCAAATTAGCTCAAACCTCTAAAGATCCCTTGTGTGTATTTTTGAAAAGCAGCACGCGATTCTTGAGGTTATCATCTTTGTACACATTTGGTGTCAAAATCGTGATATGAGAAAACGATGCCCAGAGCTCGAACTTCCTGGCAAATCTTGGAATTCCAAGCCGATTTATCCATGAACATAAAATTCAATCTTCCATGGGCACTTCCTCATGGCATGGTTAACAACATCTGTGCACAACACACATAATGGTTATGGAGACATTAACATTTTTCGCAACTGTCGTACCTGACCACGCTTAATTTTCAGCGTGTTTGTGCAAGATTTTTTTCCTTCACTTGTCTTCAATCTGAAATAACTTTTCACTCGTAGTAAGAAAATCGATGAAATTTTCACCATCAATAGAGGACTTGTTTATGATCAGACGGCTGTAAAAAAAATTGATTATGATCATTGGGAGCGTCACAATAAATTATCCTTTGCGTCCGGATTCTAACTGGACAATGCTTTAAGTGGTGAGAGTCCTGAGATATATGAAATTTAAAATTTGCCGTTTATTGGTGGAATTTCTAATTAAACGATCCATCACCATCCATCATGGCATCGCACATAAAATTATTAGAAAGCAGATTTTTGAATCAGTTTAACCAGATGAACCACCCTAACATAACAATAATAGGGAATAGGGTCAACAATTGAAAATAAACTTTCTAAAACACAATATGTGTCTTAAAACTTAAAGCTGAAGCTTAAACAGTTTTGTCTTCGCAAATACGGCTCTGGACCCATTGTGCAGTGTGGCGGCTGTATCACTTCCATCACCAAGCCACGTTTGTGTTGATCATGATGGCTTTCAGCCTCGTGTCTATCCATGTGCAGTTGTAGCCGTGCTGGTTAGAGCGCAGGATACTGTGAATCACCATTACAGTGCCTCGGTTCGATTCCCGCCGCCGCCCGTATTTCTTTTTAAACATGTATTGGTATTTGATGCCGCTGCTGCCATGATCAGTCTAAAAATAGAACAAATAATGAGAAACCAGTGCGACAGAGCACACGCACACATGCGAAATTTTCCTTTGCCAGATTCTAGGAAGCCAATACAATTTTTGGTATACTGCCACCTACCAATTTTTGTATTTGCAAGGCCCTAATACAATATTTGTATATGTTTCATACCCAACTGTATTAGAATCTGCCAATCTCAGGTTGCGTGTAGACCCTCGCATACCAGATAGATCGAGACAGATCCTGGATTGTCCGTCGGAAGGACCTTTTTGTACCGTTTTTTTTAACTAGCCTTCTGATTGGCGCGCCGAAGGACCGCCAGTGTACGCCACGATCTGGGTTTCCGTAAGGTGCCCAAATCTAATCGTAAAGAACTGACACTGTTCCTCTGACTTCGGGCCATAAACGCTAAGGAGGAACTAGCTCTCGGGTAAAAGCCCTAATTACCAAGGAAAGATTCTTCTCGGTTCCACAGAGGGTGGCCTTGCCGTCGTCGACCGACTACTTCTGAAGGAAGCGCCTGTAGTCCTGAACCAGTTCCACAAATCGCCATTCCAGTCCATCTCCAAACGCCATTGTAAGTTCGGGATTCCAAAGGTCATCGGTAGCTGCTCCGCCATCTTGCCGGTGGACTTCAACGAGCCTGGTCAGCCATCGCTGGAGCAGCAGTCCCGCCGCGAGCGCTCGCAGGTTTGCAGCCAAAGAAGGTATGTGCATTGAACCAGTGACCAATACAACAGAACTGCAGTATACATCGTAGATTCGAACCGCTTTAGTGTTAGTTATTTAACTCCTTGAGCGCCCTTATAGATCCGCGAAGCCCCTCCGGTTGTCCGGTAGCGCGCCGACCCTGTGACTACGTCCGAGTCTCGCGCTGCTGAGTTGTTGTCGGGCAGAACATTAGTTTCAATAAGGCCGGAACAAATCTCATTTCCTTCTTTTGTCACAATACTCGTTGGCGCGCTAAGGGGGAGGACAATAAATAATAAATGTATTTGACGAAGAAATACCCAAACAATTCGGCAAAATCTATAAACTCATCGGATTTGTTGAGAAATTTTCTGTGCAACTCTAATTTCACCTTAAAATTTTAAAATTTCTTGAATAATTTATTGGTGTCCCCCCTCAAAATGTTGGATTTCGACCAAAATTGTCCGAGGGGGCGGTGACATAAGAGAAAATCGAAATTTGTGTCAGCCTAATTCCCTAAAGAATATCTAAGGACTAGCTAAAGAATATCTAAGAATATCTAAGGACTATTCTGGATAGAAGCCAGCAAAAGCTCTTGAAGGAATCATTAGAACCATCCTCGGACAATTTTGATCACCGCAGCAACGTTTACCTCCTTTACTGCTGGGTGATCACGTACCTTCTGAAGAAAAACAGTAAGCCGAAACATCACAACGTTAAATCAGTAGTTTTCATTGACTCACCGAGAAACACCAATAACACAAATAAATATCAGTTAACGGTGATTAACACATCCAAAATCTCATCCAAATTGGAAAAAATCGAGTAAAAAATGGCATTTTTTTTCGTGTTTTAGGTAGGAAATGCTCTTGTTGTAACATTATTCATACCTGAAATTATTAAAGCAAAATTTAAAATATCCGAGCACTTGCCAAAAAGTTAAACGAACAAATCAAGTTCTTGTTCAATCGTGACATGGGAAAAACGCACGCTGTTCGAATAGTATCAATCTAGTTTCAATACATAAAGGTAAATATTAGATGAAAAATATAAAAATATATGAACGAAAAATATCAAAACAAATACAGATTTTGAACAATTTCACGTCAACATTTATGTTTTGGCTGATGCTTCGAAAAGTTCTCAATTTTGCTCTAATAAAATTCAGTATATTTATTAGACCGGGTCAACATGGTCATTTTTTCGGATCAAAGTTATTTCGAAGCCTCTCATGGTTCCAAACAATTCTGCAAAATTTGGGCGCGATTGGTTGCGTCCCCGCATTCCGCATTGCATTTGAAATTTGTATGGAGTTTTATATGGGAAAACCTAATTTTTAGCATTTTTCTCCTGAGAGGCTCAACTTTGTCTTGTACTGTGTAACTAACGATGTTAGAGTATAGCCAAGGGGATCCTGATAAACTTTGCCGAAAAGAGTAAGATACTAGAGTGACTCTGAAAAAAGTTATTAATGTTCAAAGTATGATACCTCGGTGAAACTACTGAAAATCGTTTTTCCTGCCAACACTGCCGGTGCTTTACAGGATCAATTCGTCCTTGCTTTATATTCTGACATTTCATGGAACAACAACCCCCGTTTTCATCAACAAACATCACAAACATCAATCAAGCTAGTGGTTTTCAGTCAATTTTCAAATTATTTTTCAATTGAAAACCAATTTTTTATCATTTTAGGTCAGCTCTGCTTTTGGGGAATGGTTCTAGAGGTATTTTTGAGGAGTACCTATGCATTCGTTCGTCATGTTATGATCCTCGATCTCGCCACGGTTCCAGTAGGACGAGCTTAAGGTAGCGGAGCAGACAATCGCCTTAAAAGCTCGAAGAGTATGGCAAGCCGATAATTGGAAGAATCTATTGAAAGGGAAACCAGTGCCCGGGAAATCTTCGTTATGTTGGCTCCACTCTGCAGAACCTGAGAACTTTGAACATTAAATCGTTCTACCCAATGTATAATCATTTTTCCTCCGCTTATTGGTGATATGCTACCATAAACGACTACTACACGCCGGATTATTGTTGTTGTTAAGGGACCATTCATAAACCACGTAGACTTTTTGAGGGGGGAGGGGGGGGTCTGGCCATAGTCTACGCTCCATACAAATTTCAAAATTTTTGTATGGACGAAAGTCTACGAGGGGGGAGGGGGGGGGGTCTGAGATGGCCAAAATTTGGTCTACGTGGTTTATGAACAGCCCCTAAGCGCACACATTCTGACCATTAGGAAAGAGAAACATCGCTTGACAGGTTGTCTAACGTTGCAACCAATGCTTCCAAACAAAACCGTCTCCCCCCAAAAAGTCTACCTCTACGTGGTTTATGAGCAGTCTCTTATAACACTGTTTATTATTTGTTTGATTATTTATAACTAAAAACTACACCAATATATGGGATCTGGTCCCGTCCGAGTTTAATGCCGACGTTAATTCCACTAATTTTTCAATCGCATGCACTCTTTGGTTAGCCTGATCTCTTCTGGATGATGATGCACCAGGCGGTTCATCAACGCAGTCCCGCACTCAAACACACCGAACTCCACCTCCAAAAAGTCATTGGAGATAACCCCGCGTCGCCAGTTAGCCTAGTGGTTAAGGCTATGGATCGCCAATCCGGAGACGGCGGAACAAACTTTGACGGCCATCGGTTTACATTGAAGTTGGCTAGAGGGTAATGATATGCGACGATAATCTACCGCCCATGGCCTGGAAGCTAAGCCGAATCGAGCTAACCGACCCCGGAGCAGATGGCCTTGTTCGCGTAGTTACTCTGCGGACAGCTTCTGGGGAGCTCAAACGGCCGGTGGAAAATGTTTGCCTCCTTCCGGAACCGAATAGGGAGATCGAATTCTACTTTCATTTTCAAAATTGCCACATAATTGGATAACTATCCTTTATTTATTTGTAGTTTTAAGAAGAAATGAATAAAATGTTTGTAAGGTGAACTAATTAGCAATCTTTAATTTAAACCCATAACCGATAACGTTGCCGCTTGCTATTGATCAAAATGTCGGTTATGTCAGAATATAAAGCAAGGACGAATTGATCCTTTTAAGCACCGGCAGTTTTGGCAGGAAAAATGATTTTCAGTAGTTTCACTGAGGTATCATACTTTGAGCATTAATAACTTTTTTCAGGGTCACTCTAGTACCTTACTCTTTTCAGCAAAGTTTATCAGGATCTTTTGGCTATACTTTAAGTTCGTTGGTTATTCAGTATAGGACAAAGTTGAGCCTCTCAGGAGAAAAATGCTAAAAATTAGGTTTTCCTATATAAAACTCCAAACAAATTTCAAATGCAATGCGGAATGCGGAGACGCAACCAATCGTACCCAAATTTTGCACAGTTGTTTGGGACCATAACAGGCATCGGGGTGATATGATCAAATTTGAGTTTTCCCATACAACGTTGACCCAGTCTAATATTTATAGTTCACCGTTAAATTTTTAGCTCAATCGTTTATGGGAGAACAAAGTTACAACATGTTAAAGTTGACTGGCTTAAAACGCTGTTTTTTTTTATTTTTCGAAACTTTGTATGGACAAAAGTCTACGAAAGTGTGGGGAGGGTTCTGAGGTAAGCTAATTCCTGTCTAAGGGTTGAAGGATCAATGTGATACCATAGATTCTTGACCCGCGGTCACCTCAACGAAGATATTGTGAATATCACGACGTTTGATTTGAAACGCACCGTAAAATACGCTACACCCTAACGCGCACGCCCCCTAATGTCAGCTTTCCCATCTTCTGTCTCTTTTCCAATGACGACATCGGCAACAGTGTCCAACCGTGCGTAGCGTCGCATTATATCACTTATTAATACCTGCACGCGATTGCAGCACATATACTACACCTTGAACCAGTTCGGTGACCCGCCAATCGAAAACGACAGTTATCACTGTTATCCATTCCGATTACGTCCTCATACTAACCTGTGGATTGTCTCGCACTTGTTTGAATTCCTTTACCATCTGCTCCCGGGTGGTGTTCCGGTATCGCATCACACCTCGCAGTATCCGCTCCATGACTCAGTCTGGCGTATGGCAATTGTCGATGATGATGACGAGTAGAACTCTAACTTAGCACCTTATTATCTTATTTTTGGACGCAAAATACGAGACAGGGCACAAAAATGCTCTCGGCTATCACGTTTAAAACTACTTCACGACGTCATGTTGTTTGGTTGCAAATTATCACATGAATGGTGTCAATTCGGTTCGCGTGATTTTGGCAATGTTGTTATTAAACGATTCAGTAAATAAACTGTTCCGATTCGACTATATCAGCTTCGAGACTGTAAACATTACCAACTGATGCTGTTCGTGTCCGTATACAGTCTATACGAAATTCCACCAACACAGCACAACGCACGTGTTTATGGAGCGTTATGAAAATACAACACAACGACGACGACGACGACGACGACTGGCGGCTTATAGGACTTTGGAACAACGCAGACGATTACTAGCGTACGTTTAAATTACGTCACTGACTCACGGTTTGATTTCACCTTCACCCACCCACGAGAGATACTTCATCCGCGTTTTAGTACCCCGAGGTCATCCAACCGTCTCTAGAATGTGGCCTTGAACGCACCGGACGGAAAACGGAAAGTGAAATAGGTCACTGTTGCTCATGAAAGCAGCTCGTGAATGTCACGGGTGAAAGTAACGACACGGTACGATCACGCCTGTTTCGTTGCAAAGTCGGAGAGTAACTGGGGCGAACCTTCTTATCGGCGCCACGGCCGGCTGAGCGTATGAAACACTTCCTTGGTCAGCTATGTACGTTATCACTAATTTTGTATTCTCTCTGGACAGCAGCGACCGCGCGGACGAAATTCATGAGCATGTGCGAGTGACCGATGGGTATTGAATAGAGGAAAATACGCTGTGCCAAAGCACTAATCGTTTATGTTTAATGGGTAGAAAATAAACCAGAGAGAAGTCGCCCAATCATTCTCTATGGGGTGGCTCCAAGCAAGCAAGAGGCCGAAAATATGCTCACACCAGCTCTAAAAATTGTTTGCAAGATTTCTGTCCTACCCGGAGAAGTCATATACCGTCAAGTCGGCATTCACCGTTGGTCTAAGAAAATTTGAAACGAATAAAGGCTGTCGTTTTACACCATTCTTATAAACATTGTTGGTTTGCTGTTAATAGCCTTCATTATAGGTTAAATTAAAATTAAAGTAATTACCACAAAAGAAGATTATTTTTCACAAAAAAATAGTGATATATTACATTTTGTAGAGGATGGAAAGGTCGGACCTTGGTAGTAGGGACTCATTCACCGTGTATCAAAAAATTCCTTCACTTTTGTTTCAACATGATCAAAACCACCAAGAAAACTCAATTCTCTTCGTTAATATTCATTTAAGTAAAAACGTACAAGATTTAATTAGAAAAAAGGAATGTTCAAATTTTCAAATTTATATGGGGCACGGTGAATGGAGACCATTGAAATTTAGGGTATCCATTTACCGTGCCTTTTTGTTTCAATTAAAACATCAGTAGAAACATACTTTCTCGGTAAACTTGCTTCAAAAATGCAAAATTTTTTGAGTTGTGCCCCTATTGCAGGAAACCGACGATATGTGTAAAATATGGTTAATTTATAAAAATCGTCAACTTTATAAGCAGATTTTTCATATTTTTCTAGTGAACAAGTAAACCCTAACAAGATTGCGTATTAACCCTCTAATATCCAACCCCGCCTTTAGACGGGGTATAGTTTGAGCATTTTTGTAATTTTTGTTTCGTGGAAAATCAATATTTTTATATTTTTAGCTGATATTTAGGACTGTTTTGTGTATCTCGAAATGGTTTTTGGTGTACTTTAAAGCGTATTTACATTTTTTTAAAATGACTGAAAAATTGATGTTTAAGTCACCTTTTAGAAGTCATTGTTTATTCTGTATTGAATCGCTACAATTAACATATTTTAATTTTTTCCCAAATCATTCTACCCTAGTTGAATAGTTTAAGGGAATCGAATACACTCTAAAATTATTTTTCTTAAAATTACACGGAAAATAAAATTTTCTATGAAAAAAATTTAAAATAAAAATATTTCAACAATAATCATAAAATCTCAAAATGTTTTCATCTCAAAAAATCCGTACCCCAAATTGACTTCCAGGAAAAATATAAAAGTATGGGGATGCTCAAAAATAAAAATAAGAAAAATCAAAAACTGTAATACACGAAATCGAGAATTAAAAAGAATCATCTTCCAAAACATGTTTAAATCGATTTTGGATAACGAAAAATGATATTTAGATCAAAATCAAAAATTTGGGTATTAAAGGGTTAAATGTTCATGTGTAAGTGTACTCTCAAAAAAGTTTGAAAATATTCCATCCAGTACCAGTATTCTTTGAGATATAAACTCATTTCAATCTCGCTCAAAATTTTACCAATGGAGCTTCAATATATGGTTTATAATTAGTAAAAATTTCAATGTTTTTGATTGATGTATAAAAAAGTTATGAACATTTGGATGAAAAAATATTTTGACGAAAAAAATGCTGTACGGACAATTGTTTGATACACTGTACGTTTATAGTGTCAAAACAGTACTGTAAAATTCAATTCAATGTGCAATCCATTTGTGTTTTATTGGTGTAATTAAAGTGAAATTATCATACCAATCATGCAATTGAATATATGGAAATAATGAAAAAGTATTCGAAAGCCCATGATGAATGACGACTTGACGGTATACAGATTTATCTGTATCATACAGATTTTTTGGAATCTCCACAGATTTCGTTTTATATTAAATACAGATTGTTGAGCTAGATGGGCCATTTGATGGGATTTTTGAAAAAATCATCTGACATACATGGTCCTACCTGCCTGGATAAATTGTTGACTAGAAAATAACTGTACTCGAACGCCGCGCGAGTAGCAAGCATAATTTTTGTCGGTCTTGCCCAGTGTGTGGATTTTTATCGCGAACCACTGAATGGTCCATGCTCAGCAAGTGATACATTCGCGAATGTAACATTTCATGAACCAACATGATCGGGAACGCTCCCCGAAATGCTGTTCATTCTCTTGCCCGGTTCGATACGAGAGCGCAATCAAGAGAGAAGATGCTCGATGACGCTAATGAAAGCGATGCATTCGGTAAGAATATTTTATTGCCATAATTCTTTTTTTATTGTGACTACACAACCTGCAACGTCATGAATACAGTTAAATTAAATAGTATTTCACGTTTTTAAAGCGAAAACGCATTAAATACTGATGAAAATAACGATTATTCACAGTTGCCCCAAGCCAACGATGAGCGATCATCGGTAAGTGTTACACTTAGCGATGCCCGCTCATCGCCGCAGCTTGTTTATATCGGAGTATCCTCTTTGTGTTCCTTCGTGAACCATGCGACTCGACGAGAGAACATACACCGCTTGGTAATTGAAACAGAACCAACAGAAGGGAAGAAAAACTGCCGAGTGGTTCACTGATCACTTTTTCGTCCAAACACTGGTCTTGCCTGATGTTTCTCCAGTTTTCTCGAAATGGTTCGGGTTGTCAGGATTCCTTCATCCGTGTGCAAACAGCGTATTCGCAGCCACCCACGAAGTCGTCGATCTCTACATGGTTACTTGCTGGATATTGTTTTCGCAATTCATTCTTCCAACAATCGTACTACGTGGCCTCGTCCAGCTCACTGAAGTCTGCCGTAATTATTCGTTCACTATATTCGTGATTCATGTGTCAATACCACACGCCTTTCTGTAGTTTACCGGTAGCATTTCATTCTTTTCTTAAGCTCAACAACTTCACATAGATAAAATTGAGCTTACAATAATACGCAACACATTATGGGTCGCTGCTTCTCTCCAACCTCGGGAACGTCCTTTTTCTTTTTCTTCGTGGTGTAACGAACACACTGGGAGAAAGTCTGCTTCTCACCTTAGTGTTCTATGAGTACTTCCACAGTTATTAACTGGGAGCTTCCTCTACGAATGACCATTTTGCATGGGTATATCGTGTGGCAGGCACGAAGGTATTCTATCAAGTGTAGAATTAGCATAAGTTAAAATACACAGAAATAAAAATTAAAAAAAAAGATATTCTATCATTGGGAAGGAAATTTCTATTACACATAGTTCCTGGACTGACCGGGAATTGAAACGTCACCCTCAGCATGGTCATGCTATATGGACCGTCCTACACTCGCCAAATACTCTCGGCCTGGTTAGTCTATCCTGTCCGCTGGGCTCCATGTCATCTTTCTTCGCCGCCACACACCGCTGTTTTGCAGACTGACAAAGGTGGTTCCTAGCACCCGACCCTCGAACTCATCGAGTTCTTGCTTGCTTTTTTGCATAGTCCAGGTATCGTGCTTGTAGAGAATCAGCTGTCTTATCAGGGGTAATTTTCCAATTGTTGCACAGCTAAAAATTTGCCAATTGTTGCACACCTCATAAGAATAACATGGAGTGTGCAACAATAGGCGAGTTTTTAGCCGTGCAACGATTGGAAAATTACCCTACATGTTACATTTCCGTTCAGTGTACTCTTTATCCTTGACCGGAACGATCAAGAAATATCTTGTGATTTGCGTACTACCCATAAATAAGTATCCAAGGTACATGAAGTCTTCCAAAACCTCAAAAGTTACTCGTCTATCGTAACACTGCTGGCTAGTCCTGTCGTTCCCCACCGTGTACTTTGTTTTCGACGCGTCCACCATCGGTCTTACCTTTCCTGCTTCGCATTTCAGATGTACACCCGCCACTGTTCCAAATGTTATAGGCTAGAACTTCCAGCAATAACATCCATGTCATCCGCAAAATAGACAAATTATATCGTTCAAATCGTGGCCCGGCTCATCGCATAACACTTTCCAGGGTGATGTTGAACGGCAGGATTGAGAGACCATCGCTTTCTAATAGTCCCCGGTGAGATTTGAACGAACAAACCAGATCGCCCTTACGCAGTTTATGCAGTGTCCATCGCCGCTTCGATCAGTCTAGTGAGCTTTCATTGGCGTAGCTAGGATTTTTATCTGGAGGGGGGCACGAAATGTGAATATGCAAATTGGCATTGCAGTTTTGAGGAATCAAAAGGGCTGTTTATGACTTTTTCATAGTTCCGTAAACTATATGAATGAGGACTGTATATTTTTAAAAGGACTATATTTTTCTATAAAATCATCAATATAAGTTTTTTTTTGCATAACTTTCTATAGATTTTTTCAAATATAGGAAAAATATAACATTAAGCGGTTTTCGTAAACATCAATAAAAACCCATTTCTTAACATTCGACATAACTTTCCCCATACTTAACATGCACATTTTCATGAAATTCATGAAGTTTTTAATTTATTAGTATCATATACTATTCTATCAAAGGTAAAGCTCAATAGTTGGTTAATAATAATGCACCAAGCAGCCTCCAGCTTGATATACAGGGTGCGGCAGGAAAAAATGCGAAAAGTTCAAGCACTATTACACGCTTAATATGGGATATATATGACTATTTTTTCATGACAGTGTATCTATCAGTCAATATCTATATTCTAGCACTGCAAAATAAAAATAAACATATTTGATGTTAAACATGTGATAATGTAAGCCTAATAAGCGGGTATCAATAAACTGCGCGCCCAATGGTCATTAAACAAAATGACTATAACAGTAAAAAAATAGCTTAAATTCGATGAACAATCAGACCACACTGATCCAGAGCCATGTAGTTTCACATACTAGATGAAATAAGTACACATATTTGATGATATTGTAGAGAAAATTAAAAATTTTGTTTTATCAGATACGAAATTTAGCGACCTCTGTACTTTTCTGCGGTTTGAAAATTCTGATTGTCTTCATCTTCAGGCGCCACCCTGGAAAGGTTAGTGACCAAAATGGGAAAATATTAAATTATTTTTTCCAGAAAACTAGCCTATTAGAGATCATAGAACGTTGAAACATAGATTGGTTAACGTCAAATGGACGAAAACAAGGTTTGAAGTTGAAAAACACTTTCGCATTTTTTCCTACCGCAAACTGTCGTGAGTAGCCTTGTTTACAAAGAAATTCCCAAAAAATATTTATTTAAGTCCTGTGATACAATAGCACAACGGACTCGGCTAAAAATTTGTCCAGAGTAGTAGAATGATGCTTTATGAATGGTATAGAAAAAAAAAATACTTTTTTTTGCATTCTTCGTCAAAAATTTATTCCATAAAGATTGACAGAAAATTGCATACTTTTTGCTCCATTGATGCAGATTTTCGAATCTTGTTGTTATTTATTTTCAACAATTGGAAGAACCTTCAAAGAACGAAACTGTTTTGATTACTGTGCCTATAATGGCGCACAGTAACCAAACCAGAAATGCTATTAAGAAGCAGTTTTCTGCATTTTAATTCACATTATTAAAGTAGGAACTGGAACTGGGTGCAAAAAATAATTGTTTATTGAATATTTTCATGCCCTTTTTGCTTTACAATTGAATTTCATTCAAAATATCGAATCTCCTTTGAGACCTTAATATCTCAACAACTAATTTTCCAATTGAGTTGAAATTTCTTTAAATTTTATTCGATTCAAAAATGATTACTATAATGAAAGATGATGTACTGAACAACGAAGAAAGGGTGCTTAAATGTGAACTATACGTCTTCTTTACATTGTCTTGTAAAGTTTTATAAATTGAACAGTCCTTATGAACAATTCCTCCATTTTTTTTTTCAAAGCTTGCTGCAGTGATTCCATCATGGATTCCCCCAGAGATTTCTTCAAGAATGCATCTAGGGATTTCAACAGGCATTTCTTTGGCGATTTGCCCTAGAATATCTTTAGAGGTTCCTCCAGTGACTGTTCCAGTGCTGTTTTCGCACTTTCCTTCGATAATATTTCCTGAGATCCACTAAGGTATTTCTGCAGGTATTCCTTCGGAGATTTCTTCAGGCATTTCTCCATATATTCCTTCTAGACATTGCTACAATAATTGCATCTGGAATTATTCGACGTATTTCTGCAGGAAAGTCTTCAGTAATTTCTTTCAGGAATTTCTACTAGAGATTATTCAAAAATAATTCCAGGCATTTCTTAAAAATTTTGAACAAAACATCCTTTAGGAGTTCATCCAACAGTGTTCTCGATAATTCGTCTAAAAATTACAGCCGTCATAGATATCTTTAGATTTTTTCATTCTGTATTTCCAGGAATTCGCAAAAACAAAACTCTCCTGTAGGAAGGAATTCCTCATGGGGTTTCTTCGGAAATTCCTCCAGGAAATTCTTCCAGGAATTCTTTCAAAAACTCCTCCAGGAACTGTTTAAAGATTCCCTTAGGAATTCCTCTTGGTATTGCTTCGAAGATTCCTCCTGGAGTTTCTTCAGGAACTATATTCCAGGGATTCCTTCAGGAACTGCTACATGGATCCCTCCAAGAGTTCTTCTACTTACTCTTTACAGGATTCCTTCAAGATTTCACCACGAATGTCATCGATTTTTTCAACACTTCCTCCTGGGATTTCAGAAACTCCTTCAGGAATTCCCTCAGAAGTTAATGCTTCGATTTCTTCCTGAGAATCTCCAAGAAATTCCTTCAGGGATTCATCTAAAGATTCCTACAGGGATTCGTCCACAAATTCCTCAAAAAAATCCTCCAGAGATTCTTCTAGGTATTCCTAGAAATAGCTCAAGGAATTCCTCTAAAGATTTCACCAGGGATTCCACCAATTATTAATCATGAAATTTATGCAGGGATACTTCCAGAAGATTCTCTGGAGATTTTTCTAGGACTCCACTAGGAATTCCTCCAGGCATCCCTCCAGATATTCCTCTAGTAATACTTCAAGGAATTCTTCTAGAGATTCCATCAGGATTTTTTATGGGATTTCTCCAGGGATTCTACCTGAAAGTTCTTAACTGATTCTTCAGAAAAATCCTACAGAAATTCCTCCAGGGATTTCTCTGGGGACTCCTCCAGGGATTCCTCCATGAGTTTTTCTGGAGATTTCTCAAGGAATTTCTCTAGAGATTCCTCTAGCAATTCTCACAGGCATGTCTCCAGGAATTTCTCCAGGCATTCCTTCAGGAGTTCCTCTTGGGAATCCTCTAGGGATTGCTCTACGAATTCCTCCAGGAATTCTTTTAGGAATACCCACAGAAGTTCCTCCAGGGATATCTATAGGGATTTCTCCATGGATTCATCCAGGATTTCATTCAGTGACTCCTTCAGGAATACCTTTGAGAAATCCACTAGGAATTACCCCAGGAATTACTGCAAAAGTTATCTCATGAATTCCTTCAGGAATTCCTCCAGAAATTGATCCAGGCATTCCTCCACGAATTCCTTCAGAAATTGCTATGGCAATTTCTCCGGGAAATTGTTCCAAGAAATCTTCCAGGGATTCCTGCATGAATTCCTCCTGAGATTCCTCTAGGAATTCCTTCAAAGATTTCTTCAAGAATTCCCCAGGAAATCCTCTAGGGATTCCTTCACAAATTTCCCCAGGAATTGTTCCCGGAGTTTATCCAGGAATTATTCCTGGTATTTTTCAGGCATTCCTTCAGGATTTCATTTCCCCAGGGACTCCTCCAGGAATACCACCAAGAATACCTCCAGGAATTGCTCCGAAAATTTCCCCATGGATTTATTCCAGGAATTTCATAAGATTGTTTTATAACCCTCTAATACCCAACTCCGCCTTTAGACGGGGTTTAGTTTGAGCATTTTTGTAATTTTTGTATATCTTGTATATCTTACAATGGTTTTTTGTGTCTTCTAAATCGTATTAACATTTTTCAAAAATCATTGAAAAATTTATGTTTTAGTCACCTTTAAGAAATCATTGATTATTTTGTATTGAATCGCTAAAATTAACATATTTTAGATTTTTCCCATATCATTCTATCATAGTCGAATAGTTCAAGTTAGTCGAATACACTCTAAAATTACTTTCCTTAAAATTACACGAAAAATAAAATTTTCATTGAAAAAAAAATTAAAATAAAAATATTTCAATTCTAAAATCTCAAAATGTTTTCGTCTCAAAAAATCCGTATCCCAAAGAGGCTTCTAGGAAACATATAAAAGTGTGTGGATGTTCAAAAATAAAAATTAGAAAAATCAAAAACCGAAAATCACAAAATCGAGAATTAAAAAGAATCATCTTCAAAAACATGTTTAAATCGATTTTAGATGACGAAAAATGATATTTAGATCAAAATAAAAAAATTGGGTATTAGAGGGTTAATTTCTTCAGCAATTCCTCCAATAATTTTTCAAGGGATTCCTCCGGAATTCTTCCAGACTTTCCTCCAAAACTTTATCCAGAAATTTCTCCTCCAGAGATTCCTCCAAGGATTCCTCCAGAGATTTCTCCAGGAATTATTTCACGGACTCATCCAGAAATTCCACCAGGAATTCCTCCATAAATTTACCAGGAATTCCTTCCGGGAATTCAGGAATCAACAATTCTCCTAGGGTTAGTTTCTCGGAAGTACCACAAGAATTCCCCTAGGGATTTCTGCAGGAATTCCGCCAGGAATTTGCCCGGAAGTTCCTCCAGGCATTCCTTCTGAGGTTCCTCCAGAAATTCCTTTGAAATTTTGAGAATTATTTTAAAGATTTCTAGAGGAATTCTGCTGCGATTTGTATTAGAATAATTTATGATAATTTTAGAGGAAAACAAGAGTCAGGAAATTCTCCAAGAAGTAAATTTTTAAGAAATTTATCCACAGATTTATTCAGGAATCCATCCATGTTTGCACCATTTCTTTGCAGAAATGGAGAATTGATCATCTCACCATACAAAAATCCAGCTCCCTTCAATCTAGTACTTTACTGATTGCGTCCTATTGATGGTTGCGATGGAAGTAGACAAAAGGTTTAAACGGATTAAGGTGTGAAGGTGCTACTGTCTTAAGACGGATGTATTGAAGGACTCTGGGAGAGATGGACGCAGCAGCGCATCAGCAATAGCCGAACAGCTGGCGCTATTAAAGGCGTTCCTTACATTCAGGGTCAATACTGCACAGTTGCAAATCCCCCTCAGCTTACGCTAGAGTGCTATCTCCGCGGTCTTCGTAACAAGATAGCGTCTACAGTCGAGTCCAGAGAGACAATGTACACCTTCGGTGTGTCTCAACAGTCTGTCGAGGATAATCTTCTCTAGCACCTTTCCTCGTCGTGTTGATCAAGTATATTGGTCTGTATGCTAACAGGTTTACGGCTGTCTTTAACAAAAGTACCAGGCTCTCTGGGGAACCTCCCTCATCCAGGCATTGCTACGTAGCAGACCTGAACACGGGAGCCTCTGCAATAGCCTCTTTTAAGGCCTTTGTTTGTATCGATCAGGCTTGAAAAAAAAGACGGTCGAGTAGAGTGGGTAGAGGGTGGATGGTAGAGAACATGGTAGGGTGTTATGTAGTGTAGAGAGTTGGGTACACGGTAGATAAGAGGGTAGGATAGTGAGTACGGTGAAGGATTAGGATGGAGTGTAGGATAGACCGTAGAGTAGACGGTAGGGTTGACGGTAGGGTAGAGGGTCAGGCTAGAAGGTTGCGTAGGAGGTCAGATAAAGGGTAGGGTAGAGGGTAGAGGGTTTGTTCTCGTGATATCGTTCCTATATATCTTCCCATGATTGAAAAAAATAGCCTATTAGAAAGTTAACGTAATCACAGTTATTCGATATGATTGACGATAATAAATAAACAGTGATTCCTCCCAGGATTCCACCAGATGTTCCATCTGGAATTCCTGGAGGGATGACTCCTGACTTTCTTCAGGGATTCTTAGGAATTCTATTTGGTTCGTGCTGGAATTCTTTCAAAAAATTCTTCTGAGATTCTTGTTTTGATTAGTTAAAGGATTCCTCCCGAAAAAGAAATATGTTAGAATATATTCTTCAGGAATTCTAGTTGGCATTCTTCAGGTATTGCTGCTGGGATTACTTCACGGATTCCTCCTGGTATTTCTTCTATCAGGGAATTCGACCGAGCTTCCAGTTGAGATCCCTCTCAGGATTCTTCTAGATATTTTACCAGAATTCTTGTAGGAAATCCTCTCGGGATCCCTTTGGCGATTTCTTCTGGGATTGATTTGAAAAAAAAAAATGGAATTTGATGTGAAGCGAAACACTGTTTAAGATCCATTCTCTCTTTTAATAGGATTAGTTAGATTTGGTGAGTAAGAGTCATTTCCTTATTATCCTTGAGTAATTTAACAAGACACGGAAACGTTCAATGCTTCCAGTGAGTTCATCGCTCTTTGAAGGAAGCTGGACACTAGACATCGGACTAGCATGCAACGCCCAGTGGCACAGCCTTTTCCTGACAGCAGTGGCGCACTTATCAGCACTCTCAGATCAGCACGATGGTGACACAAGCCGCACGACCATGAATCCATAGTTATCCTCTTTTTCACTCATTGTAGATGCATAATATCTATACGGATCATATTAGTATAAGTTGTACTATAAAAGTTGTGCTAAAACAAATTTTGAATAAAATATCACAGTGTGTGGATTTTTATCGCGAACCACTGAATGGTCCATACTCAGCAAGTGCTACATTCGCGAATGTAACATTTCGTGAACCAACATGCTCAGGAACGCTCCACGAAATGCTGTTCATTCTCTTGCCCGGTTCGATACGAGAGCGCAATCAAGAGAGAGGATGCTTGATGACGCTAATGAAAGCGATGCATTCGGTAAGAATATTTCGTTGTCATAATTCTTTTTTATTATAACTACACAACCTGCAACGTCATGCATACAGTTAAATTAAATAGTAGACAACGTTTTTAAAGGGAAAACGCATTAAACAATGATAAAAATAACGATTATTCACAGTTGTCCCAAGCCAACGATGAGAGATCATCGGTAAGTGTTACACTTAGCGATGACCGCTCATCGCCGCAGCTTGTCTATATTGGAGTATCTTCTTTGTATTCCTTCGTGAACCATGCGACTCGACGAGAGAACATACACCGCTTGGTAATTGAAACAGAACCAACAGAAGGGAAGAAAAACTGCCGAGTGGTTCACTTATCACTTTTTCGTCCAAACACTGAATATCAGATGTTGACTGTTGATACCAATTTTTATGATGATTTTAATTGTGAGACACCATAACGGGCGTTAACGGGTTAAGATTATTTTGGCTCTGATAATGAATTACCCTCCCCAAGTAGACTTTTGTGTTTTGCCCAAAATTATAGCCATTTATGTGAACCGTAGACTTCACCTGGAGATTCCCCTCCAACGCTTAAAGCAGTGGTCCTCAGGCGTACTGTCTACGCGGGCCACAATTGAATTTCACAAGAAGGCTGCGGGCCGCAAGACATTTAAAAATTTATTTTGATAAAATTTTAATAGAAGGTTAAATTTTGACGTACAAGTCATCCTTTACATTCATCAGAATAATGTTTTAGAGTTACTGATTTAAAACAGCTTTTTGTTTCTTTGTATCTTTTGCTTGGGAATTAATTCTTTACTTTTTAAAAGGGCTTTGATAAAAGTGTCTGCTTTTAGTTTTTGAAATCTTTCTAATATACTCGAAAATCAGATCGCGGGCCACACTAAACCTTCTCGAGGGCCGCATGCGGCCCGCGGGCCGCAGTTTGGTGACCACTGGCTTAAAGTCTACCTAGCTTATGGACAGGTAGTTTGAAGATGCGGGACAGATCGCTGCATAACTTGTAAACTAGATTCAACGATACGAAATTAGATAGAATAGGAAATCCCTTTTCCATACAAATCAAAAGCAGCGGCCATTAGACCACACAACTCGCTGGTTGGTTGACACCCTTTCACGGACACCATCAAAATACACAGATCCATTTTCCTTAAAAATCTCTTTATTCCCGTCAGTACAGTACAGTAAAGTCTAGATCCGTCCAGCAAATTATGTTATCATACACATTCCGGACCCGGACTGTTATTTGACCTTTATTTTATTTTTTTTTTTCTCTACACAGTAATAAGGTTTGTTCTGTTTCTACAAATTGGATTTGATAGTTGGTTGATTGGTTGGTTCTCTACAAGTCGTTGTTTGTCGTACATAGTTAAGGGAGACAGATTGAGAATAAAAGACATTGCTAACAACAAATTTGCGGAAGCGGAAAAAAGTCAATCGTTTCTAGCAACATGGCCACTTGGTAGCTTTTCGGAGCCGTTTCTTGTTTGGGCTCCGTTTGACTGGATTTCGATAAGGTTAATGTTTGATTTTTTTTTTCTCTCTTGGTTAAAGACTTGTACGCTAGGCTCTCTTTCTAAAACATAACAATTGAATAAACTAAGGAAAATCCGATTCGATCTCTGTCGCTGGCTTTTCTTACGTCGCCAAACAGATTCGATTTGATTGATAACAGCTCTAGGGGTAGTTGTAACGCATTGGGCGATTTGGGGGCTTAGCTGTCCGTTTGTGAGGAGAAGAATTGGGGAAGAATATTCACAGTGCAGCTATAACAGACCTCTAACCAGCCAGCAGCAGCGTGGAAGGGTTATTTGAAATAAAAGTACTTCTTCTTGATTAAATATCAGTGATACGGATTGTTGGCGTTGTGGTACTGCTGCTGCTGTTGTTGCTGCTGAAGGAACTGTTGTGGCAACTGTTGATGCTGATGCGGGTGGTGGCTGTAGTAGTGGGAAGACCCTCCGTTGACCATTCCTCGAGCTGCGTGCGCCGAATGGATGGCATTGGCAGCGTTCATGCTGTTCGGATTCTCCAGTTCTTCGAAATATTTCCTAGCGTTCCGGATGTTGATCAGGGTTGCTTCTGAGGGAATTGAAGGATCCGACATGATTACCATGACGTACGTGTTGCTAGTGAACGTGTCAATGAAGGCCGCGAATATGCTGTTCCGCACTTCCATGGAGGAGAACTTTGCACCCAACTTCGAGCAGGACAATTTGAACTGTTTGATTATGTTGGACACTTTTTCGAACCGGTGGCTATCCCTGTGCTGCTTTCGTTGACAATGTGAGATCACCAAAAAAGTAGCTCGTTCAAACAGCAGAACTTCGTCGGCATCCACCACATTGGCAAAGTAATTCAGCGAATGCTCCAGAGCTTTGACGTTCGGGATCAGCTGATATACGATACTACTCCACGCTCGATACAGCGTTTCGTCCCAGATGCTTGTCCGAAAAGCGGTACATTCCAGCGGCTTCGACAGTCGCTTCAGGTCCTCTTCGCGCTCCTTAAAGATAATATCACGCTGATCCTCGGCAACCAGATCCATTTTGTGTACCAAGCAGAAGATCTTGGCATCCGGCGAGTTTTGCAGGATCGCCTCCAAGCAGGACTGGTAGTAGTGCATGTCCTTGTCCAGCTCGCGGCTCTCCACGTCGAACACGTAGATGAGGACCTCCACATTGCGGAAGATGTTGTCCTTCTGGGAAGCAAAGTACTGTTCCATAAACGATTCCTGGCCCCCGCAGTCCCACAGGTTGAGGACCAAGTTGCCCAGGAAGCGCACGTGCGAGTGTTCGACATCGACTGTAAACAAGAGAAGAGAGAAAACGTTTGTATGAAACATGACATTGCTAGGCTCTGCTATGAATCAGAACGATATGCAAAGATTTTATGCGAGTATCCACGATACAATGGTAAGCTTAAAAAAAGAAAATTTCTCCTCATTATAAATCTGTCAAGTGACCTGAGACCTGTCAAACATTTTTAAGGTTATTTTGTGGTGAAAGGCCTGAAGTACACATGGTCAAATATTTGACAAGGAAAGAGCTCAAGAAACAACATCAGTTTAGCCTATTACCCTATTATGTTAGGGCACAATTGGTGTCCTTTCCAGAGATTGCTCCATGATGTCCATCTGGGTACTCCTCCAAGAACTTCCTTCTGACGATCCTTCTTCTTCTTCTTCTTTACGGCTCTACGTAATAACTCGCACTTGGCTCTTCAAGAACTTCAACAGTTTAGGGCTTTCTTTGCCTGTCCTCACCTGAATTTTTACACTACAATCATTTTTACAAAACCTTTTTAGTGAAATAAATTTCACGCAATTTTTTACACGATTTTCTTGAACTTATTTTTACTTATTTATTTATTTCGTCAATCATAACGTAGACTACATATATACTTAAGGATGTATCTATATCCTATTGTATCTTAAAGAGTTGAAATATTTCCTTAAATTTGTTGATGATATGGTCAAATCAATGAATTAAATGCTTTGGCTGTTTTCCTACTCTCCGCATTGACCAATGTGGCGCTAACTTCTATGCGCGAAAAATAGCTAAAAGTAAATCGCAAAAATATTGTATGGCGAATAGCATCTAAAGGCGTATTTCAGTGGAACACATTATTCGAAAAAATATTTGGTAGCGGCTGTGCACAATGATGACCGGATGCCTACCAAATATTTTTTCGGTAAAAGCTTGTCATTTCGAGAAATTTGAGTTTAGATGCTTTTCGCCATACAAAATAAAATGGATTTACTCCTGCTGATCAACTGTGGGCGCGCGCCAAGCTGGTAGTCCATTGATACACAGTGCTGGTTGTAAAGAGACATCATTCGATTCAATGGACTAAATTTGGCATATTCTCTTCGATGATTGTTTAAAGCAAATAGATTTCTATTTCTCAATTGTCTAGTTGGAGCATAACAATTTATACACGATAGTAGATTTGCCGAGTCAATGCGTTGCGATACAATATCATTTACAAATGAGGCCATAGCAAATTCGCGGCGTTCCATCAAGGTCTGGATATCTATAAGCAAGCACCGAGCCTTATATGAAGGCAACGGGAATGTGGTCCAGCCTAGATTGCGTAAAGCATATAAGAGAAACTGCTGGTTGAAAATTGAGACTGCACAAGCCCTTCAAAGTTTGTATGAGAATTACTATGGGAAAACGATGTTTTTCATACAACCGACCCTAGTATTTCCCCAAGTGCCATAGAGCATTAGTTGACCCTTGGTACTTCTATGCTACTCTATCAGCTACCACTTTGCCAAAGACTGCGTTCAAATCGCATGCCTCATTAATTAATTACCGATTTTTATCCAGCATCGAAATCTTTACTCATGATGGTTAAACTATTCGAAGGGCATCACTGCATTTTGCAGTGAAACATAGTAGCCATGATTTCAGTGTGCTATCTTTGGCGCCATATGCAACAATGTTGCCTGCTGGGAAGCTGGAGGATTACTGTTAAAGTTTGTCCAGTTGGATACAATTCGATAACTATGTAATTAATGAGGCGTCCGATTTCAATACGGTCTTCGGCAAAATTGTAGCGGATAGAGTAAATAGCCTAGGAGTACCAAGGATCAACTAACCCTCTGAGGCACATGGGGAAATACTAGGGTCGATTGAATGAAATACATCGTTTTCCCATAGTAATTCCCATACAAACTTTGAAGGGCTTGTGCAGTCTCAATTTTCAACCAAATGAGCTCAAATTTTGGGAGAAGGCATAGAATCTGGTTACAAATCGAATAAGCGGTGTGGAACCAAACAATTTTTTAAACCACGCTACTAGGTACAGGTTAGTGTTGCACAAATCCAAGCAACCTTCAAGATAACGCCATGAGCAAATCTGTTCTGTCATCACCATCCGGCGAATCATGATGGATTCCCTGTACGAGCGCTGTCGAAACAATAAGCTCATTTTCACCAAACTTCGACCGCAAACTTCCCCGGAGAACACAGACGACACTAGGTCACTGAACGGTGGCGGTTCCAGAAACACGGATCTCGAGGAAATATTCACCCGGAGAAGCACGGGAGCTGCCACACGACTAACATCGACGTCGCGAAGGCATCCAAACAATGACGGAGATGGCACCGAGCTGGATTCCGACCTGGACGAATGCCGTTCCGAGATGGGGTCGGAAATATTCTCCGAGGCCGGGAATGTTACCAGAAGGAACCCCAAATTCAACCGACTGATGCACCTGATTCAAACGGATAAACCTGCTTCGCCTCCGCCACCAGAGCCAACCAAATCACCGGAAACGCCCAACACGACACTGGTCCCTTCGGAGCCGAACGAGTCGATCGCATCGGTGAAAAACACCGAATCCAGTTCCCGCGTGAACAAACTGTGCGGCAACTTCTACTGGAACCTGGTGACGATCATTTCCGTCGCCTTTGGATTCGTGTTCACCGAGTTGGTCCTGAAGCAGACCGTAAAGTTGTTGCAGGTGGCGAAAGTGTGGATCGAGCATGCTGGAAACTACCTGTGGAATAATTTTCTCGCCCCGATGGGGACATCCGACGGGAAGCAGTGGAGCAAACCAGGTACAGGGACGGCAGGCGTAGATAACATTCTACTGCTGGCGCTGGTTGTTCCGGCTGTGCTGATCTTGGCGGTCCTCTACGCGATTGTTTGGGTTCTGTACTTCGTGAATGTGATTTTGTTGACGGAAATACCTTTGTTTTAAATTATGAGATTTATTGATGGATAAAACTACAAACTTGTAAAACAGAAACCAAGAGACATTTTTATTAATGTGTAGTTCTTGTTGCCATTGCCGTTGTCTTCAAGATTCCTTAAGCCTTTTTACGGCATCATCAGCATCGGCAGCCATGTTGGATATGAGCCTCAAAATTTCAAAGTGATAATTCTCTGTCACCAAAGCAAATATTCGTATGAAAAAGTATCATCCTATACATAACATGATAACGAAACATTGCAGCTCATTTTTGACAAAACCAGTCTACTTGGGTTAAATCAAGTTAATCACGTGTGTAATGAACTTAATGTTTACTTAGATCTATTATTTACCAGCTGCACAGAGAACTTTCATGTAGACAAAGCCCTTTATCCCTTATGGAAAAATGAGAAACACCATATCGCTATTCATTGAATATTCATAGAATATTCATTGTTGAATCATCCTGTCTCCACACGACCAATTGACTGCGGATTTGAATTAGCTTTCGATTTTAAAAATTGTGACTTCAATAGCATTCAAAACAAACTCAATGAAACGGATTGGCAAACTTTATTAAAAAACAATATGAATATGAGTTGTAGTGTGAACATATTTAACGAAAAGTTATTCGCCATATTGGATGGAATAGTACCGAAGAAACGTAAAAAGATGACGATCAACTCTAAAAACCCCGTTTGGTTCACGAGAGACATAAAAAAGTTAAGAAACCGAAAACAAAAAATGCACAAAGCTTATAAAAGAAATCGTTCCGCGGAGAATCTAGAGCAATATATTAACATTTGTGAGTTGCTTGATACTGAAATTAGGGTTCGTTCAAATATTACGTAACGCTAAGGGGGGAGGGAGGGGGTCTAGCGCTGTGTTACGCTTCATACAAAATTCCAAAATTTCCCATACAAAACTTGTTACGTGGGGGAGGGAGGGGGTCTAAAATTGTCAAATTTTGCGTTACGTAATATTTGAATGAACCCTTAAAAGCGCATACGAGAGTTACAATACGAAAATCGAAAACGACGTGAAGAATGACCCAAAAGCTTTCTTTAGTTTTGCCAATAGTAAAATGAAAACTAATAACTTTCCGTCGTGCATGGTGTTTGAAGAGGTTGTTAGTAGTGATAGTCAAGAAATCTGCAATAATTTTGCCAAGTTTTTTCAAGGTAACTATATCGCATTCAATGATTCTTTCGATCGAGAATACTTCGACTATTTGCCAGAACATACAAGTAATATTTCAGTCAGCTCTATCACAGTGCAGGAGATCTTAACTGCATTAGAAGGGTTGGATTCTTCAAAAGGACCAGGGCCGGATGGAATACCTCCTTTTCTTTTGAAGAAGCTCGCTACCTCTTTCGTTAAGCCCTTGTTTTGGCTTTTCAATAACTCTCTTGCTAGTGGTGTATTTCCATCGCAATGGAAGCAATCGTTTCTAATATCAATCTTTAAATCCGGTAAGCGTTCCGAAATCAAAAATTATCGTGGAATTGCAATTATCTCATGCATTCCAAAGTTATTCGAAGCCTCCTCCTCTCTCCTCTCCTCTTCTTGGCGTAACGTCCTCACTGGGACAAAGCCTGCTTCTCAGCTTCAGTGTTCTATGAGCACTTCCACAGTTATTAACTGAGAGCTTCCTCTGCCAATGACCATTTTGCATGTGTATATCGTGTGGCAGGCACGAAGATACTCTATGCCCAAGGAAGTCAAGGAAATTTCCTTTACGAAAAGATCCTGGACCGACCGGGAATCGAACCCGTCACCCTCAGCATGGTCATGCTGAATACCCGTGCGTTTACCGCCTCGGCTATATGGGCCCTCGAAGCCATTGTAAATAAAAAAATATTTAATCAGGTCAAAAATGGTATTACAAATAGTCAGCATGGCTTCTTTAAATCTAGATCCACAACAACTAATTTGCTTGAGTTCGTGAATTTCACTTTTGCTGCTATGGACCGTGGAAACTATGTCGAGGCGTTATACACTGATTTTATCAAAGCATTCGATAGAGTTGACATCAAACTATTGCTTTTCAAACTACAACGCGCGGGATTTTCAAGTGAACTTCTGACATGGATTGAATCATATTTATCAAACAGAATACAGTCAGTTCAGTTTAAAGGAAAGATATCTAATCACGTCCATGCAACATCTGGTGTTCCACAAAGCTCACATTTAGGGCCTTTACTTTTCATTTTATTTGTTAATGATGTAACTCTCAAATTGGAAATAATGAACAAGGCAGATTTAGCAGAATTTCAACGCGAGGTTGATGTTTTTCATAATTGGTGTCTAAAAAGTCTGCTTGATATAAATGTCAAAAAGTGTTACATAATATCCTTTACAAGGAAGCGCGAGCCATCCAATTTCAACTGCTTGCTGGGCAATGAACAAGTGGTAAGACAAACCAAAGTAAGAGATTTAGGTGTATTACTAGACTCTAAGCTTTCCTTTGTTGATCATTACAATTCAGTTATTCATAAATCTCAAAGTATGCTTGGCTTTATTAAAAGATTCAGCTATCATTTCAAAGATCCTTACACAATAAAGACTCTATATGTGTCATATGTGAGATCAATACTAGAATATTGTAGCGTTGTTTGGTCTCCATATCAAGATGTTCATTCAAATCGTATTGAATCTGTACAAAAACAATTTTTACTGTTTGCTCTAAGAAAACTAGGATGGGCATCCTATCCTCTTCCGTCGTATGAGTCCCGGTGCTTGCTTATCAATTTAGAAACTCTTAAAAAAAGAAGGGAAATTGCATGTATAGCTTTTATAAACGATCTCATCTCACAACGCACTCAATCGGAAGATTTATTAGCGAGCCTAAATTTTTATGCTCCATTTCGCTCTTTAAGATCACGTAACATATTTCAGCTCAAACCGCTACGAACTTCATATGCAATAAACGGACCAATGAGCTCATTAATGAATATATATAACAAATACTGCGAATTAATCGATTTAACTATGTCAAGACCACTGCTAAGGAAAGTCCTAAATGGTAGATCTAATGACACATAAAATGTTATATAAGTATCAATATCTGTAAATTTATACATTAAGCTTGTAGTCTACAATGATTGACGAAATAAATAAATAAAAAAAAATATATGCTTACTCGCAGTGATTGAGATGATACTTTTTCTGCTACGTTGCTGCAGAATTGACAGTTTTTTATCACTTCAAAAATGCGAGGCAAACAATCATTGAAAAGCAAAAAGTCAATGATTCGTTTGAAAACTTAGTGATGCAGTAAGACACCTTAAGCTAATGGTGAGTGTAACAAAAATATCTTCCACACCTATTCTCAAACCGAGTAGGTGAGAAAATCTAACGAATAACACATGCTGTTATTAATAATTGAATTACTGAAGAAAAAAAACTGATATTGAGATAAGAGGTAAAACAGCAAAAATAATATCAAAATCTAGTATGGAAAAGTGCTCAATAATAGATCGTTAAGATATTACAAGATCAAAGCAAGAACAGACAAGATTGGTCGCCCTTTTTCTTGAAAAAAAAAATAAAAAAATGCCAACATCCGGCATCGAACCTACGACCTTAGGATTCACAGGCAATATAATTTTATGTGTTGATTTTTTTGCAATACTTTGTTCTGGGCACTTTTATAGCAGCCAAAAACTCACAATTTTGTCGAAGACGCTAAGTTTGTATCTCATCGATTTTCAAAGTTACAACTGCTTTTCCATAAAAAAAATCGAATTTTCAAAATTCAATAAAAAGCTTCAAACAAAAAAGGTACCCGCAGTTTTTTCACCATAAATAGAACAGAGTACGATCTTTCCAATGCAACCGAGAAATTGAAAATCCATTTGCTTCTTTTTGAGACATGACTTTTTGGAAGAAAAAGCGATTTTTCGAAGAAAAGTGCCAATATCTTTTTAACTATGAGAGTTAGAACTGTGAGCTCTTTGGAAAAAAATATGCGTCGTTGATAGTTCTAAAAGTGCTCGGAACAAAGTATTCACGAGAAACAAACGAATCAAAAGTTCTTTCAGGAAAACTAAAATTCATGGATCACCCTAACATGATTTTTTTAAACAATATAAGTTAGGAACCATGAGAGATAGAATAATAGTTCCTTCGACAAACTTGCTCCAGATAATTTCTTTTACAACTTTGTGGAACATTTTGTAAACGTATATAAAACTATTAGAAAGCAGATGTTTAGATCAGCAAAACTAGATAGACCACCCTCATTTCACAATAATGAGAAAAAAAGTCGAAAAATGAGAAGAAACTTTCCCAAAGACACCATGTATCTAAAACTTATGGTTTAGGCACAAACATTTTTGTCTTCGTAAATACGGCTCTGTAACCATATTGTGCACTGTAGGAAATTCATTCTGAGAATACATCCAGAAATGCCTTCCGGAGATTCCTCAAGGAATTCCGCAACCTCTCCAAAGAATTCTCATCCAGAAGATTCCTCCTGCAGGATGTTCTTCCAGTAATTCAGGTATCACCCACAGAATTTCTCCAGAAATTCCGCCAAAAATTCCTTAAGGAGCTTCTCCGTGGATTCCTTCGTGAAATCCTCCTAGAATTCCTCCGGGAGTTCCTCCAAGAAAATCTCCAGGAATATTCCCAAGAAATTCCCCCTGAAGTCCCTCCGTGAGTTCCTCCAAATGTTCCTGCAGGAGTTTATACAAGAATTCCTCTGAGACTTCCTTCGGAAAATTTTCCAGGAAATCTCCCAGGAAGTTCCTCAAAAATTTCCTCCAGGAGTTCCTCCAAAAATTCCTCTAGGTGTTCCTTTAGAAATTTCTTCAGGAATTCTCCCAGTAAGTTCCTTTGGAGTACCACCGGAAATTCCTAAGAGAGTTCCTCCAGGAATCCTTCCAGGAGTTCCTCTAGGAATTCCTCCAGAAGTTCCTCTAGGAATTTTCCCAGGAAGTTCCTCCTGGACCAACCCGGGAGCTACTTGACAGCTGCCGAACAACGTCAGCGTACCTAAAAATTTTGGTCCGGGTGGTACTGTCAGATTCAAAGCGGCAAGCGCTACTTTTGATAAGGACGAAAACCGACAATAACAAACCGAAAAAAAATATTAAAACATTAAACATTTGTTGTTTCCGTTTTTTTGTGGTATAGGTAAATGCAAATTAAGTGCGGCATGATGAATTTGTTTACTAGAAGCGAAAATTATATCTATAAAACAAGTAAAGGCAAAATAGTCGGCTTTTATAAAATTAATAAGAAACTCGTGTTTTCTTCTAGCGCGGTTATTAAGCACCAGCAAGTAATAAATTAGGTTACTTGTGCTAACATTTTACAGCTACATATCTGGTGGCCAATCCAAAATGGAAGTTAAAAATAATCATTTGCAGATTTTTTTTTGAGTTTGATCTTCGGTTTGGTCTAGCATGCACAGTCACCAATTAATATGGAAGACCGTTTAAACATGTGTTTTATTGCATTTTTTAAAACACCAATAAAAAAAATCAAAATAATTTCAATTTAATGAACATTAGTTTTTGCACGTCTGTTGAATACGTCCTTTTGATACGAAGCGCTAGCCTCTTGTTGGCTTCCACTCACCACGAAACAAAAAGATGTTTTCGCATGGACAAAAATTGTTGCGTCAGTGAAGGAAGGACCCGTTGTTTACGAACAGTAGCGACATCTGCGATTTGCAAGTAGGTACGCGAAACTGAGCTCATCTGTCAAGTTACGGGGGGGTTGTCCTGGACTACGCAGAAAGTTCCTGACAGAGTTCCTCCGGAAATTTCTCCAAATTTTCCTCCAGGAGCTCCTACGGGAATTTCCCTGGGATTTCTTTCACAAAATATTCCGGGAATTCCTTCAAAATTTCCACCAGGAATTCCTTCCAAAATTCCTACACAATTCCTCGAGGAATTCCTCCGAAAATTTCTCTAGGAATTCCTCTGGAGGAATTTCTAAAGGGAGAAATTCTTAGAGGAATTCCTAGAAGAATTTCTAGAGAATTTTTTAGAGAAATTTCGAAAGGAATTCCTAGAGGAATTTCCGGAGGAATTCCTAGAGGAATATCGGGAGGAATTCCTTGAGAATTTTCTGGAGAAATTCCTTGAGACATTATGTCGGAATTTCTAGAGGAATTCTGGAGAAATTCCTAGAGGAATTTGTGGAGGAATCCCTTGAGGAATTCTGGACGAATTCCTAGAAAAATTTGTTGATAAATTACTAGAGGAATTTCCGGAGGAATGCCTACCGAAATTTCCGGAAGAATTCCTAGCGAAATTCCCGGATAAATCCTAGAAGATTTTTCGGATGAATTCCTGGAGGAATTTCCGGAGGAATTCTTAGAAGTATTCCTAGAGGAATTTCTGGAGAAATTTCTAGAGGAATTTGTATAGAAATTTCTAGAGGAGTTCCTGGAGTAATACCTAAAGAATGTTTTGGAAAAATTCCTAGATGAATTTCTGGAGAAATTCCTAGAGGAATTTCTGGAGAAATTCCTAGAGAAATTTCTGGAGAAATTTCTAGAGGAATTCCTGGAGAAATTCCTAGAGGAATTTCTGTAAGAATTCATAGAGGAGTTCCTGGAGGAATTCATAGAGGAATTCCTGGAGGAATGCATAGAGGAGTTTCTGAAGGAATTCATAGAGGAATTCCTGGAGAAATTCCTAGAGGAATTCCTGTAGGAATTCCTACAGGAACTCGTGGTGGAATTCCTAGAGGAACTCCTGGAGAATTTCCTTGAGGAATTCCCGGAGGAATTTATAGAGGAATTCCTGGAAGAATTCCTGAAGAAATTCCTAGAGGAATTTCTGGATGAATTCCTAGAGGAATTCCTAGAGAAATTCCTAGACGATTTTCCATTTCCTATTCCATTTAATATCTGTCCACAAATTCCTCTAGGAGTTCCTCCAGAAATTCCCGGATAAATCCTAGAGGATTTTTCGGATGAATTACTGGAGGAATTTCCGGAGGATTTTTCGGATGAATTACTGGAGGAATTTCCGGAGGAATTCACAGAAGTATTCCTAGAGGAATTTATGGAGAAATATCTAGAGGAATTTATACAGAAATTTCTAGAGAAGTTCCTGGTGAAAATCCAAGAGGAATTTCTGGAGAAATTCTTAGAGGAATTCCTGGAGAAATTCCTAGAGGAGTTTCTGAAGGAATTCATAGAGGAATTCCTGGAGGAATTCATAGAAGAGTTTCTGAAGGAATTCAAAGAAGAATTCCTGGAGAAATTCCTAGAGGAATTCCTGTAGGAATTCCTACAGGAACTCGTGGTGGAATTTCTAGAGGAACTCCTGGAGGATTTCCTAGAGGAATTCCCGGAGGAATTTATAGAGGAATTCCTGGAGGAATTCCTGAAGAAATTCCTAGAGGAATTTCTGGATGAGTTCCTAGAGGAATTCCTGGAAAAATTCCTAGACGATTTTTTGGAAGAATTCTTAGAGGAATTTGTGGAGGAATCCCTTGAGGAATTCTGGACGAATTCCTAGAAAAATTTGTTGACAAATTACTAGAGGTATTTCCGGAGAAGTTCCTAGCGAAATTTCCGGAGGAATTCCTAGCGAAATTGCCGGATAAAATCGGATTTTTCGAATGAATTCCTGGAGGAATTTCCGGAGGAATTCATAGAAATATTCCTAGAGGAATTCCTGGAGAAATTCCTAGAGGAGTTGCTGAAGGAATTCATAGAGGAATTCCTGGAGGAATTCATAGAGGAGTTTCTGAAGGAATTCATAGAGGAATTCCTGAAGAAATTCCTAGAGGAATTCCTGTAGGAATTCCTACAGGAACTCGTGGTGGAATTCCTAGAGGAACTCCTGGAGGATTTCCTAGAGGAATTCCCGGAGGAATTTATAGAGGAATTCCTGGAGGAATTCCTGAAGAAATTCCTAGAGGAATTTCTGGATGAATTCCTAGAGGAATTCCTGGAGAAATTCCTAGACGATTTTTTGGAAGAATTCTTAGAGGAATTTGTGGAGGAATCCCTTGAGGAATTCTGGACGAATTCCTAGAAAAATTTGTAGATAAATTACTAGAGGAATTTCCGGAGAAGTTCCTAGCGAAATTTCCGGAGGAATTCCTAGCGAAATTTCCGGATAAAATCGGATTTTTCGAATGAATTCCTGGAGGAATTTCCGGAGGAATTCATAGAAATATTCCTAGAGGAATTTATGAAGAAATTTCTAGAGGAATTTATACAGAAATTTCTAGAGGAGTTCCTGGAGAAATTCCTAGAGGAATTCCTGGAAGAATTTCTAGAGGAATTCCTGGAAGAATTTCTAGAGGAATTTCTGGAGGAAATCCTAGATGAATTCCTAGAGGAATTCCTACAGGAAGATAGAGCCATCGCCATGGCTTTCGCATACCTAGTTTTAGCACCATAGTTAAAATGTCCTCGAAGAGGCTCTTCCAGGGCACATTTCGGTGGCCACAGGTTGAACAGTGGTTGGCCATGGAGGCTATTGAACGTTTTTACGGTGACCAAGATGATAGATGTAAAACATCATGAAGAATTGGTTGTCCTATGCCTTGTTTTGGTGCCATGAAAATAATGGAGCATTTACAAGCCGCTAATAAGCCCAGTGGTCCTCTACGGAAACGAGACATGTATGCATGGTTCATGTCTCGTTTCCGTAGAGAACCACTCTGCTTATTGCTAGAGGAGGACCAGCAAGCACTCAGACATTTCAAGCAACGCACGATGGGTGGGCCACATGGAGCGTGATCTGGTGTGACAGACGTTGGGGAGCTGCAGCTGCAAATCGAGTATTATGGCGGCAAGTTTTTGATTCAGTGTTATATGTGGGCTTCCTTGGCCGAGCGGTTAGCGGCGTCAGTCGTTTAAGTGTCTCGTAAGCCTCGGAGTGTGGGTTCGATTCCCGCTCCAGTCGGGGAAAACTTTTCGTCAAACGGAAAATTCTCCACTGGGCCACTGGGTGTAATATGTGTTGTCCGTTGTCGAATGTTTGTAGTGTTCAGTCTGTAGAGGCCGCAAGGTCGAACACGGTGTAATTGTCTTTTAAAAAAAAAAAAAATCATGTAGATAGAGCCTTCGCATGCCTGGTTTTGATGCCCTGACTGAAATGTCCATGATCCAGGTTCCCACGTGGGTAATTTCGACGTCCGCAACAGGACCAGATTGTGTTGGCCGGTTCCACATGACCATCAGTAGTGGTAAACAGTTATGCACAGAGCTCAAATGGGATTTCATAACTATTTTTTATGTATGGGTGAAAAAAAACGGCGATCTAGCAACCCTTAGAGCTGTCATCTATACTTGGATAGCAGGCGACCCGATTTAATCGACTCGAATTATATTTAAAATATCCCCCTAAATTTATTCCATACAACGTTGACCAACTCTACTGGGCATAGTGTATCATTGTACATACTTGCCTCACAATGTACAAAATCATACAATGGCAGGCGAAGAAAGCCCTTCAATTAATAACTGTGGAAATTCTCAAAAAACACTAAGTTGAAGAGAGACAGGCCAAGTTCCAGTGGGAACGTAGAGCCATAAATAAGAAGCATAAGAATAAGAAGAACAAACTGCTTTATGTATTTTGTACCGACTTTTCGAACCCTCTAAGCAAAATCAGTTATGTACTTTTTAATTCCGCCCTACCTTTGACACAGAGTAAAGTGGGGCAAGAGATTCTTTTGAAGTTTTTGAGCTCAATTCAAATTATTTCTTTCGAGTGTCAAAGCTTTTGAAAAAGAGTCTTTCATTCCAAAAATTATGAAACTTGATCAATATTTCGAAAAGTTATGACAAAATGTTGGTTTTTGGTTGGTTGAAACATGCTATGGTCCTTCCAACACATGGAATGGAATTGTAATGAAATCGAATTCGATATTTTATTTTAGGGCGTGACTAGGCATATTTTGAAGATGCTTTAGCATATATGTATAACTTTTTGCGAAAAAGATTTGGAAATCATATTTTACACATAGAGTAAAGTGGGGCAAAAGTTCGAGTGGGGCAAGAGTTTCTTTTGAAGTTTTTGAGCTCAATTCAAATTATTTCTTTCGGGTGTCAAGGTTGTTCGAACCCTTTTTGAAAAAGAGTCTTTCACTCCAAAAATTATGAAAATTGATCAATATTTCGAGAACTTATGACAAAATGTTGGTTTTTGATCAAAAAATTATAACATGCGATGGCCCTTCCAACGCATGGAATGAAATTATAATGAAATCGAATTCGATATTTTATTTTGGGGCGTAACTAGGTATATTTTGAAGATGCTCGCACATGTATAACTTTTTACAAAAAAGATTTGGAAATCGTATTTTACACATAGTGGGGCAAAAGTTCGAATTGTGGGGCAAAAGTTCGAGTCATGTGGCAACTTTAGGTGTAAACCTAAAATTCTGCAAAATGCACATATTATCTCTAAGAGTGATGGAATTAGTGAGAAAATTCGATTAAAGTTGTAAAAAAATGTTGTTTTATCTGAATTTGGCGGAAAACTACTAATTTTTGGTGCAGTAAATTAAACCCTGATTTGGGTAAAATCCAAATCCAATTTAAAAAGTGTATTCCAGTTCTAACATCAAATATTAAGTGGTTTCAGGTATTTCTACTACCAAAGTGTCAAAACAGTGTGCTACGGTTAGCGAAATTCCACAAACACTAGATTCGAACTTTTGCCCCAGTGGTGGGGCAAGAGTTCGAATAAAACACACACATACAAAAAGTGTTGTAACTCAAAATTAAAAAGACATTTGGCGTAACTTTGTTCAGCAAAATTTTAGCTCATGGATGGTAGAATCACCATACGGTATTTATTTATTTTTATCTGCTTCCATTTTTTGAAATGGGTTGAACTATCAACTAAGGTCGAACTTTTGCCCCACCTTACTCTAGTGGGGCAAAAGTTCGAATTGTGGGGCAAAAGCTCGAGTCATGTGGCAACTTTAGGTATAAATCTTAAATTCTGCAAAATGTTTATATTATCTCTAGAGTGATGAAATTAGTGAGAGAATTTGATTAAAGTTGAAAAAAAATGTAGTTTTATCTGAATTTGGCGGAAAACTACTAATTTTTGGTGTAGTAAATTTAACCCTGATTTCGGTAAAATCCAGATCGAATTTTAAAGTGTATTTCAGTTCTAACATCAAATATTAATAGGACAGATCTATGAAGTACTAGATTTGTAGTAATGAGCTGAATTTTAGTATGGTGAGAAGGTCAATTCTCCGTTTCTGCAATAAAATGGTGCAAAAAGCGTGGGTATTATGATTCTTTGCCTATTTTGATGCTGTTTGAGTAAAACTTTGGGCAACAGTGTTGTTATTTTCTCCATTTCTTGCAACATAAACAACATAGTTATTCAAAATTTTGCTCAAACAGCATCAAATTAGGCAAGGAATGATAATACCCACGCTTTTTGCACCATTTTATTGCAGAAACGGAGAATTGACCTTCTCACCATACTAAAATTCAGCTCATTACTACAAATCTTGTACTACACCGAACGTGCCCCATTGGTTTCAGGTATTCCTATTACCATAGTGTCAAAATAGTGTGCTACGGTTAGCGAAATTCCACCAACACTAGATTCGAGCTTTTGCCCCTGTGGTGGGGCAAGAGTACGAATAAAACACACACATACAAAAAGTATTGTAACTCAAAATTGAAAAGACATTTGGTGTAACTATGTTCAGCAAAATTTTAGCTCATGGATGGTAGAATCACCAAACGGTATTTATTTATTTTTATCTGCTTCGATTTTTTGAAATAGGTTAAATTTTCAACTAGGGTCGAACTTTTGCCCCACCTTACTCTACGCGTATTTCGACTACCACTTGTAATCTTCCTCAATGTCAGTTATCCACTTGTGGATAATGCTTTTATAGTTTACGTCTTGCGGTTGTGTCTTGTACACACCCCTTTTTTCTTGTTTAACTCCTGTGGAGCCCGGGGCCATCCAAAAACAAATTTTATTATTGTCTTTACTAATGAGGTTTACAACCCTTGGTTAATTCGCGTCAAGAAAATAAAAAAGCATCGAACTCAACGCATTTTGCTTGATTTCAATGTGAATCATATGTATAAAAACCATCCAACAGCAACTTTTTTTTTTTAATTTGTCTTGTTTATCGCGTTAAAAGTTTAGTACATTATCTTTTTGAAATCATATGACTATTGAAATACGAGCTTGATACAATATTGATTTGCAAAATTTTGTCAACATTGACAATAACATCAATGACGCAATGCGTAATCAAATTAACCCTCCCAAGTAAGGCACCCGTACATCCTACTTACTTGTCGCTCCCAGCCGCCTTGTATCTCTGGCAATGTAGTTGGCAAAGATGATCGATCGCATACTGGTCTTGCCAGAGCCACTTTTGCCCATCAGTAGCACCTAAAAAGCATCGCATATTATATGTAGTCATAGAGCATTATCATCATAAAAGAACGATGGGCATTTTCCACTGCATTCCTCGGGATGATGATTCAGAAGAACCGCGGCGCTACTCCACGCACAGCTGAGGCGAGGCGCACCATCATCTGTATGCACCCACAAAGGACGGCAAAGGAAAACATCACACCCGAGTATTATTATCAGTAATGTTACCTTCTTCTTCATCTTGCTGGCCGTATCACTGCTGCCTGCTACGGGTTGCCTTGCGTTCTTTTCTCCTAAGCACCCCTACCTAAGGTTCCCTGACTTAACTGAGCTGATCGAACGAAACTTGATCCCTTCGAAACCTTTTACCGTTCGTCGGAATCCACACTAATTCACCGCGTTCCCGATGTTTACCCAACCACCCTCAATATAAACGACGCAATTGCACAAATTACATCTAAAACTAACTGCCCAAAATTTGGGAAAATCTACGTCCTACGGACGAATTCCGTCTTGTCTCTGGCGAATGTTATTTGACTTTTGGTGGATTATGGATCCTTCATCGTACGTACCACCACCACCACCAACAGCGCCACTGTGCCTTTACACCGTAGAACGACGAGCAGTAAACCATACAAATAACGAAGATGGCCGTGTGTGCGTTGTTTCTGTGATAACCTTTTGACGTTCGTTAGCTATCTCAGTGAGTGTGAGAAAGATTGTTCATGAGATTTGATTCGAGTGAGAAAATGAGGGGTATTGTATCGTTTGGTAAAATTGATCTGCCACGGCAATATTATCGGTGTACTATGCCCATTAGTATGGGACACGCTTGTATGGAAAAAATAAATCCTCGCTCCAGTCGACTTTTTAGATCCCATTTAGGTCCCATATGAACTGTACAAAATTTCAGTGCAATCAGTGAAACTATAATTTAGCGCAAACGGTTCAAATTTTGTATAGGATTTACTATGGGAAAAGTTACTCTTTCAAACAAAAAATCCCAGAGGTCGCCCTTTGTCTCCTTAGTTCAAATCGATCAACGCTTCCTGTAGAAATAACATTTATGAAACTTTTCTTCGAAGACCGCAAAACGATTGGATGCTTGTGGAAAAAGTTATTGATTTATTACCGATTGGCGATTAGTGATCCAACTAACGGCTTTTTGTATTGTTTTGTCAGCAGCACTGCTGCTGCCGTTGTTGCATGGGGTGGCGGGACTCCCCCAGGCATCACCACCCCCAGAAACAGCAGCATCCAAAGCAACAGCTACAGTGCTGCCAATAAAACAAAACAAAAAGCCGTTCGTTGGATCACTAATCGGTAATAAATCAATAACTTTTTCCACAAGCATCCAATCGTTTTGCGGTCTTCGAAGGAAAGTTTCAAAAATGATTTTTCTACAAGGAGCATTGATCGATTTGAATTAAGGGGACAAAGGGCGACCTCTGGGATTTTTTATGTGAAAGTGTAACTTTTCCCATAGTAAATCCTATGAAAACTTTGAACTGCTTGCGCTAAATTATAGCTTCACCGATTGTGCTGAAATTTTGCACAGTTCATATGGGACCTAAATGGAATCGAAAAAGTCGACTGGAGCGAGAATTCGATGTTTGTCCCATACTAATGCCCATGTTCAAAGCATAATAGATTATAAACAAACTGAGTCACAAAAACCATTAGAAAACTAGCCGCATAACGTCAATGTCGCGAGTGTTCGAGTAACCAACATCTAGAAGTCCTTAGGTACAGCGTCTGTACCGGTACTAGAAGTACATATCACATCAAATTTAACGAGCAAAAAAAAACATCCACTACAACATGTGCATCAGAAGAATTCTTCTGAGAAGGGTAATCTTATTCATATTTCTGGAAGCGTTCTCTTCGCAATGTAAGAGATTTGAGTGAAAGGATTCGCTACAGGATCCAGAAAGAATCCTTTATAGAGTTTTGAGAGGAATCTCTACAGAATCCTGAAAAGTAAGGATTCTTCTCTACAGATTCCTAAAAGGATACTCTACAAAATTCTGAAAGGATTCTCTGCAGAACCCTGAGAGGATTCTCTTCAGAATCCTGAAAGTATCAGAATCCTGAGAGTATTCTCTACAGAATCCTGAGAGGATTCTCAACAGAATCCTGGAAGGATTCTCAACAGAATCCTGAGAGGATTCTCAACAGAATCCTGAGAGGATTCTCAACAGAATCCTGAGAGGATTCTCAACAGAATCCTGAGAGGATTCTCAACAGAATCCTGAGAGGATTCTCAACAGAATCCTGAGAGGATTCTCAACAGAATCCTGAGAGGATTCTCAACAGAATCCTGAGAGGATTCTCAACAGAATCCTGAGAAGATTCTCAACAGAATCCTGAGAGGATTCTCAACAGAATCCTGAGAGGATTCTCAACAGAATCCTGAGAGGATTCTCAACAGAATCCTGAGAGGATTCCCAACAGAATCCTGAGAGGATTCTCAACAGAATGCTGACAGGATTCTCAACAGAATCCTGAGAGGATTCTGAAATGAATCCTGAGAGGATTCTGAAATGAATCCTGAGAGGATTCTGAAATGAATCCTGAGAGGATTCTGAAATGAATCCTGAGAGGATTCTCAACTGAATCCTGAGAGGATTCTCAACAGAATCCTGAGAGGATTCTCAACAGAACCCTGAGAGGATTCTCAACAGAATCCTGAGAGGATTCTCAACAGAACCCTGAGAGGATTCTCAACAGAATCCTGAGAGGATTCTCAACAGAATCCTGAGAGGATTCTCAACAGAATCCTGAGAGGATTCTCAACAGAATCCTGAGAGGATTCTCAACAGAATCCTGAGAGGATTCTCAACAGAATCCTGAGAGGATTCTCAACAGAATCCTGAGAGGATTCTCAACAGAATCCTGAGAGGATTCTCAACAGAATCCTGAGAGGATTCTCAACAGAATACTGAAAGGATTCTCAACAGAATCCTGAGAGGATTCTCAACAGAATCCTGAGAGGATTCTCAACCGAATCCTAAAAGTATTCTCAACAGAATCCTAAGAGGATTCTCAACAGAATCCTGAGAGGATTCTCAACAGAATCCTGAGAGGATTCTCAACAGAATCCTGAGAGGATTCTCAACAGAATCCTGAGAGGATTCTCAACAGAATCCTGAGAGGATTCTCAACAGAATCCTGAGAGGATTCTCAACAGAATCCTGAGAGGATTCTCAACAGAATCCTGAGAGGATTCTCAACAGAATCCTGAGAGGATTCTCAACAGAATCCTGAGAGGATTCTCAACAGAATCCTGAGAGGATTCTCAACAGAATCCTGAGAGGATTCTCAACAGAATCCTGAGAGGATTCTCAACAGAATCCTGAGAGGATTCTCAACAGAATCCTGAGAGGATTCTCAACAGAATCCTGAGAGGATTCTCAACAGAATCCTGAGAAGATTCTCAACAGAATCCTGAGAGGATTCTCAACAGAATCCTGAGAGGATTCTCAACAGAATCCTGAGAGGATTCTCAACAGAATCCTGAGAAGATTCTCAACAGAATCCTGAGAGGATTCTCAACAGAATCCTGGAAGGATTCTCAACAGAATCCTGAGAGGATTCTCAACAGAATCCTGAGAGGATTCTCAACAGAATCCTGAGAGGATTCTCAACAGAATCCTGAGAGGATTCTCAACAGAATCCTGAGAGGATTCTCAACAGAATCCTGAGAGGATTCTCAACAGAATCCTGAGAGGATTCTCAACAGAATCCTGAGAGGATTCTCAACAGAATCCTGAGAAGATTCTCAACAGAATCCTGAGAGGATTCTCAACAGAATCCTGAGAGGATTCTCAACAGAATCCTGAGAGGATTCTCAACAGAATCCTGAGAGGATTCCCAACAGAATCCTGAGAGGATTCTCAACAGAATGCTGACAGGATTCTCAACAGAATCCTGAGAGGATTCTGAAATGAATCCTGAGAGGATTCTGAAATGAATCCTGAGAGGATTCTGAAATGAATCCTGAGAGGATTCTGAAATGAATCCTGAGAGGATTCTGAAATGAATCCTGAGAGGATTCTCAACTGAATCCTGAGAGGATTCTCAACAGAATCCTGAGAGGATTCTCAACAGAACCCTGAGAGGATTCTCAACAGAATCCTGAGAGGATTCTCAACAGAACCCTGAGAGGATTCTCAACAGAATCCTGAGAGGATTCTCAACAGAATCCTGAGAGGATTCTCAACAGAATCCTGAGAGGATTCTCAACAGAATCCTGAGAGGATTCTCAACAGAATCCTGAGAGGATTCTCAACAGAATCCTGAGAGGATTCTCAACAGAATCCTGAGAGGATTCTCAACAGAATCCTGAGAGGATTCTCAACAGAATCCTGAGAGGATTCTCAACAGAATCCTGAGAGGATTCTCAACAGAATACTGAAAGGATTCTCAACAGAATCCTGAGAGGATTCTCAACAGAATCCTGAGAGGATTCTCAACCGAATCCTAAAAGGATTCTCAACAGAATCCTAAGAGGATTCTCAACAGAATCCTGAGAGGATTCTCAACAGAATCCTGAGAGGATTCTCAACAGAATCCTGAGAGGATTCTCAACAGAATCCTGAGAGGATTCTCAACAGAATCCTGAGAGGATTCTCAACAGAATCCTGAGAGGATTCTCAACAGAATCCTGAGAGGATTCTCAACAGAATCCTGAGAGGATTCTCAACAGAATCCTGAGAGGATTCTCAACAGAATCCTGAGAGGATTCTCAACAGAATCCTGAGAGGATTCTCAACAGAATCCTGAGAGGATTCTCAACAGAATCCTGAGAGGATTCTCAACAGAATCCTGAGAGGATTCTCAACAGAATCCTGAGAGGATTCTCAACAGAATCCTGAGAGGATTCTCAACAGAATCCTGAGAGGATTCTCAACAGAATCCTGAGAGGATTCTCAACAGAATCCTGAGAGGATTCTCAACAGAATCCTGAGAGGATTCTCAACAGAATCCTGAGAGGATTCTCAACAGAATCCTGAGAGGATTCTCAACAGAATCCTGAGAGGATTCTCAACAGAATCCTGAGAGGATTCTCAACAGAATCCTGAGAGAATTCTCAACAGTATCCTGAGAGGATTCTCAACAGAATCCTGAGAGGGTTCTCAACAGAATCCTGAGAGGATTCTCAACAGAACCCTGAGAGTATTCTCTACAGAATCCTGATAGTATTCTCTACAGAATCCTGAGAGGATTCTCAACAGAATCCTGAGAGGATTCTCAACCGAATCCTAAAAGGATTCTCAACAGAATCCTGAGAGGATTCTCAACAGAATCCTAAGAGGAGTCACAACAGAATCCTGAGAGGATTCTCAACAGAATCCTGAGAGGATTCTCAACAGAATCCTGAGAGGATTCTCAACAGAATCCTGAGAGGATTCTCAACAGAATCCTGAGAGAATTCTCAACAGAATCCTGAGAGGGTTCTCAACAGAATCCTAAGAGGATTCTCAACAGAATCCTGAGAGGATTCTCAACAGAATCCTGAGAGGATTCTCAACAGAATCCTGAGAGGATTCTCAACAGAATCCTGAGAGGATTCTCAACAGAATCCTGAGAGGATTCTCAACCGAATCCTAAAAGGATTCTCAACAGAATCCTAAGAGGATTCTCAACAGAATCCTGAGAGGATTCTCAACAGAATCCTGAGAGGATTCTCAACAGAATCCTGAGAGGATTCTCAACAGAATCCTGAGAGGATTCTCAACAGAATCCTGAGAGGATTCTCAACAGAATCCTGAGAGGATTCTCAACAGAATCCTGAGAGGATTCTCAACAGAATCCGGAGAGGATTCTCAACAGAATCCTGAGAGGATTCTCAACAGAATCCTGAGAGGATTCTCAACAGAATCCTGAGAGGATTCTCAATAGAATCCTGACAGGATTCTCAACAGAATCCTGACAGGATTATCAACAGAATCCTGACAGGATTATCAACAGAATCCTGACAGTATTATCAACAGAATCCTGACAGGATTATCAACAGAATCCTGACAGGATTATCAACAGAATCCTGAGAGGATTCTCAACTGAATCCTGAGAGGATTCTCAAAAGAATCCTGAAAGGATTCTCAACAGAATCCTGAGAGGATTCTCTTCAGAATCCTGAGAGGAATCCTTGCAGAATCCTGAGAGGATTTCCTACAGAATCCTGAGAGGATTCCCTACAGAATCCTGAGAGGAATCCTTACAGAATCCTGAGAGGATTCCCTACAGAATCTGTAGGGTCGAGTCCAGGAACGATAACGAAGAAACCCAATTGGATGATTTTCAGCGTCAACAAAGAATTCTTTAAAGCTGACCTGCGCTTCCAAACAGCCCAAGTAACACAGAAAACATCTTTTTAAATAAATTTGTTTAAAGATGTATTATAAATGTCGTACATATATGTGTTTTTCAAAACATCTAGTGTTATTTTCAAGCTCTAATCATGTTGACAAATTACAAACAAAAACAAATATTTTGTTTTCGTCTTTCGGATTTATCATGTATAAAATGTATTTATCAAACAATTGAATAACATTAATAGAGCATCAAGGCACAACATAACCTCGTTTGCAATCATTGTTGCGTTCTTCTACATCACATTCGCTCATCTTTCTGCTCTACCCACAAGACTAGAGCTGCAGCAGTTTGAACCCAATCGGTAAGGACGATCAGCCCGAATCAACCTGAAATCTACGCACTACTTCGCTTGCATCTTGAAGTGGCTCTTTTTCCCAATTCGGCATATTTGGGAACTGTTAACAGCCGCTGTTGCCATAGTTGTACCTAATAGATTTCCGCAGTCAGTGGACGTGAACTGCTTCGGAACCCTGACTCAGACATCCGAAATGCTCAGCCGCCATTCAAAGCACCTCTGTGCTGCTGGCTGCATCAACACAAAGTATTGATTTACACTCGCGGATTTTTCCAAGGCGTTTACCGAGCAAATAGTCTCGACGATTTTCATTCTATTAACCGCGGGGCGCGGAAACTAAAAAAAGTCGACGGCGGATTTTGACTGTCAACAAAGTGAACATCGCGGTAGATCAAAACAATATTTTGACATTTGACAGATCCAATCTCATAAGAGATTAAGTTTTATATTGGTTATTTTAGTGTTGTAATGCTTGTTGCAAAACCTAATAAATTTTTTTGATGTGCGCATGTTGAAGAAATGCTGTTGAGACATATTATAAGCGTTCATTAAACACATATTCATATTTTATTATTGAATTGCTGTCATAACGCAATTTGAACGTTATTTCAACTTTATTTCATATCAAAGTCTGTTAAAATGTTTGATTTTTTTCATAACACAGTACCGGTCACACAGTATGTGTACTATATGTAAATAAATAAAAATATGGATATTCGGAATTTTCTTTATTTTTCGATTCCTTTCAAAAACAACTTCCATGTCATCATTCTGATCCATGAATCTAATTTAAGGTATAACCAGTAATAATTGTTGTGATTCGAATAGTAGATTTTACTTAAATTACCAATGAAATTGTTCATATCGTTTTGAACGGCACTGTAAGTCTTTCGGAATCCTGCCATATTGCTTTTTGACGTGGATTCAAAATCAATATCTCAAAGCAATATAATTTGCTTGGTTCATATTATGTTTTAAGCTCAATTGATTGATTTGTCTTTATTAACCCATTTCCGCCCAGTGATCTATTTATAGATCAGATGCCTCAAACGCCCAGTGATCTATTTATAGATCAGTAACTTTTGCGATAACTGCGGATAAATGAAGCATTTTGGAAGACTGGTGTCTTCAGCAAAGTTGTTGAGAAGATCAAGGACTCTTCGATAGTACGTAATTTAGTACGTATTCGCTCCAGTAGGTGGCACTAGTGATCACGAAACATTATGCTTTGACAGGTGTTTCGTCAACAGCCATTGCCAATACTGTCGCCTTCGTATCTTGAGAATCAGACTACATAGAAAAAAAATATGTTCAGCAAAGTTGATCAGGACATCAATAGCTATCCGATAGTGAATTAGTTGGTTCTAGGTTTATCCGCTAGGTGGCACTAGTGAGTCCTAAAAAATTTAAACCTCTGTATCTCGAGAATCCGACTACATAGAAGAATTTCGTCTTCGACAAGGTTGATCAGGACATCAATAGCTATCCGATAGTGAACTAGTTGGTTCTAGATTTATCCGTTAGGTGGCGCTAGTGGGCTCTAAAAAAATAAACCTCTTTATCTCGAGAATCCGACTACATAGAAGAATTCTGTCTTCGGAAAAGTTGATCAGGATATCAACAGCTATCCGATAGTGAACTAGTTGATTGTAGGTTTGTCCGCTAGGTGGCGTTAGTGAGTCCTAAAAATTTAAACCTTTGTATCTTGAGAATCCAATTACATAGAAGAATTTCGTCTTCGGCAAGATTGATCAGAACATCAATAGACATCCGATAGCGCACTAGTTGGTTCTAGATTTATCCGTTAGGTGACGCTAGTGAGTCCTAAAAAAATTAAACCTCTGTATCTCGAGAATCCGATTACATAGAATAATTTTGTTTTCGGCAAGGTTGATCAGGACATCAATAGCTATCCGATAGTGAACTAGTTGGTTCTAGATATATCCGTTAGGTGACGCTAGTGAGTCCTAAAAAATTTAAACCTCTGTATTTCAAGAATCCGACTACATAGAAAAATTTCGTCTACGGCAAAGTTGATCAGGACATCAACAGCTATTCGATAGTGAATTAGTTGATTTTAGGTTTGTCCGCTAGGTGGCGCAAGTGGGCTCAAAAAATTCTGAATTTTTGTATCTTGAGAATCAGACTACATAGAAGAATTTCAAAATCTCGTCTTCGACAAATTCGATCAGGACATCAAGAGCTAACCGATATTAAACTAGTTGGTTCTAGGTTTATCCACTAGGTGGCGATAGCGAGTCATAGAAATTCTAAACTTCTGTTTCTCAACAACCAGAGTACATAGAAATATTTTGTCTTCGGCAAAGTTGATCAGGACATCAAGAGCTATACGATAGTGAACTAGTTGGTTCTAGGTTTATTCCTGAGGTGGCGCTAGTGAGTCCTAAAAAAATTAATCTCTGTATCTCGAGAATCCGACTACATAGAAGAATTTTGTCTTCGGCAAGGTTGATCAGGGGATCAATAGCTATCCGATAGTGAACTAGTTGGTTCTGGGCCTAACCGTTAGGTGGCGCTAGTAGTCCAACAAAATTTAAACCTCTGTATCTCGAGAATCCGACTACATAGAAGTATTCTGTCTTCGGCAATCTCGATCAGGACACCAACAGCTATCCTATAGTGAACTAGTTGATTATAGGTTTGTCCACTAGGTGGCGCAAGTAGGCTCTAAAAATTCTGAACCTCTGTATCTAGAGAATCAGATTACATAGAAGAATTTCACCTTCGGCAAAGTTGATCAGGACATCAAGAGCTACTCGATAGCGCACTAGTTGGTTCAAGGTTTATCTGCTAGGTGGTGCTAGTGAGCCCTCAAAATTCCAGACATCTGTATCTTGAGAATCAGACTACATTGAAAAACACCGTCTTCGGCAATGTCGATCAGGACATCAACAGCTATCCGATAGAGAATTAGTTGATTGTAGGTTTGTCCACTAGGTGGCGCAAGTGGGCTCTAAATATTATGAACTTCTGTATCTCGAGAATCAAACTACATAGAAGAATTTCAAAATTTCGTCTTCGACAAGGTCGATCAGGACAGCATGAGCTATCCGATCAGTAGGTCGGCTCTAGAGGCACGTTCTCCTCCATTCGGGAAATTTGTGCCATGAGCTATCCGATACTGAACTAGTTGGTTCTAGGTGTATCCAATAGGTGGCGCTAGCGAGTCATAGAAATTCTGTTTCTCAACAACCAGACTACATAGACAATTTTTGACTTCGACAAAGTTGATCGGGACATCAAGAGCTATCCGATAGTGAACTAGTTGGTTTATCCGTTAGGTGGCGCAAGTGGGCCCTGTGCGTGCTAGTGAGCCCTGAAAATTCTGAATTTCTCGATCTCGAAAATCAGACTACATGGAAAAATTTCGTCTTCAGCAAAGTTTATCAGGACATCAAGGGCTAATGGATAGTTAACTAGTTCATTTTGGGTTTATCTGCTAGGTGGCGCCAGTGAGCCCAACAAATTCTGAACTTCTGTATCTCGAAAATCAGGCTACATAGAAGAATTTCGTCGTCGGCAAAGTTCATCAGTACATCAAGGGCTAACGTATAATGAACTAGTTGGTTCTGGGTTTATCTGTTAGATGGCGCTAGTGAGCTCTAATCATTCTGAACTTCTGTATCTCGAGAATCAGACTACATAGATGAATTTTGACTTCGACAAGGTCAATCAGGACATCAAGAGCTATCTAATAGTGAACTAGTTGGTTGTAGGTTTGTCCGCTAGGTGGCGCAAGTGGGCTCTAAAAATTCTGAACAAATATTGATAAAGTAGTTTTTACTATGCTAGGTATCAAACAGCCGTCTCATTTCACTAAATATAATACTGAACACAATATAGTATAGTATAATTAGTTATCAACTTGAACTATAGATAACGTAATTTTCGATAACGTGCTATGTGATATCAATTTGTTATCTTTACTCAGGTTCATTGTGACTCTCATCTCAAAGACATTCGTTTGGGTCGAACGTGCCTCTGGAACCGACCTACTGATTGATCGGCTTCATGCAAAATAGCTGTAGATAGATAAATTGAACGTAATTTGATCAACTAGCGCCCAGCAATTTGGTTAGCGGCCAGAAGACTTGAATGCACAATGGTCTATTCGCAGATTAGTAAGTATTGTTAATACCGTGGACATTGATGCATGTTGCACCGTCTTCCATTCTCCTCTCTTTTTCGTGCTCGTTCAGGGGAGTTATTATCCGATGATGAATGGGTTGGTTTATGTTTTCCCGTTAGGCGGCTTCAATGATTCTTAGAAATTTTGAACTTGTGTATTTCGAGAATAGAACTACATAAAGGACTCAGGTCCATATAACCACAGCTGTAAATTACGTGATCCGTAAAATACGATCACGCATCATCAGTGGTAATTATTTCCAATGTGAGCTTCGGAAGAAGCTGAGATAGATGAGAATGAGATGTTGATTCATTTCATTCATTTATTTAGTATAACAACAAGTTCAAGATAAAACTGAATCAACAATATTTCTCCATAATACACTTCGTGGCTGCCGTTCTCCATCCTTTGTCACGCCCGATACTCGCCAAGTCACGCTCCACCTGATCCGCCCATCGTGCTCACTGCGCTCCACACCTTCTTGTGCCAACCGGATCTGTCGCGAACAATCTGTCACGAAGGTGGCTTTGGCCACCTTCTCGATGCTGGGATCGCCGTAAAGTGCAGCGAGCTCGTTGTTTCATCCTTCTCCGCCACACACCGTTTTCCTGCACCCCGCCGAAGATCGTTCTTAGCACGCGTTGCTCGAAAACTCCGAGTGCTTGCAGGTCCTCCTCGAGCATGGTCCATGTCTCGTGTCCGTAGAGGACCACCGGTCATATTAGCGTTTTGTACATGGTGCATTTGGTGCGTGGGTGAATCTTTTTCGACCACAGTTTCTTCTGGAGCCCGTAGTAGGCCCGACTACCGCTGATGATGCACCTCCGAATTTCACGGCTCACGTTTTTGTCAGCCGTCACTAAGGATCCGAGGTAGACGAATTCCTGCACCACCTCGAAGATATCCCCGTCTATCGTAACATGACTACCCAGACAAATCCGGTCGTGTTCGGTTCCGCCTACCAGCATGTACTTTGTTTTTGAGACATTCACCACCAGGCTTTGCGTTTCAGGCGGGTGTACAGCTCTGCCACCGTTCCAAATGTTTTGGCGATAATGTCCATGTCGTCCGTAAAGCACACAAATTGAACGGATTTTGTGAAAATCGTTCCCCGGTTGTTGAGCCAGGCTCGTCGCATCACACCTTCCAGGGCGATGTTGAAGAGTAGGCATGAGAGTTCGTCACCTTGTCGCAGTCCCCGGCGAGATTCGAACGAACTGGATAGTTTACCCGAAACCCTTACGCAGTTTTGCACACCCTCCATCGTTGCTTTTATTTATCAGTCTAGTCAGCTTCCTAGGAAAGCCGTTTTCGTCCATGATTTTCCATAGCTCTGCGCAGGAGAATGAGATGAGCAGAACGCTCATAAGGTGGTCCTTTATAAAAATGAAACATAAACCAAGCTCAAAGAACAATTGCAAATATTAGGAGTTTTCCCCACGTGCTCGCAAAGCCAGAAGGATACGGTGGGCAGGATATACTACTAGAATGCCGAATATCAACCCATTATATATAGAAATTATTAGAATGATGCATATTGAAATGCCTGAAAACTGTTGAAAACTATCCATTGATAAGCTACTAGCAGACTGTTTTAGTTATTACTAATGTAATCCATTTCTGGAACATTTCAAACTGTAACTTTTTTTTATTAGGAGAATATCAACTATGATCAGTCATCTTAAATAGATTTACATAGGGGAAATTACCTATTCTCGGCCGTTTTGTTTTCTTCGTCTTTGGGTTTTTTTTTTGAAACCTATTGAACTCAGAGTTGGTCTCAAATCCTTCCCAACTAAGCTAAATTATATGGCCAAGTTTCAGGCAATTTGGCTCACAAAAACCCCCCATGACAAAAGGAACAAATCTGCCGATAATACCCATTGTCACCCTAGCTCATAGAAATAAGGTAGCCGCGCAGAAAAAATATAAAAAAAATAATTTTTCTACGTTTTACGTGCATATGCCCCACTGTGTATTAAAACGAAAATTTCACCGTAGATTTCCGTTTAAATGACAGCAATAACTTTCTTTTATGGGGTTGAGGTACACCAGAAAAAATCAGATATCTACTGTGATTGTGGCATAATTCGGGCGTTAATGGGTTAAAGAGACTTTCAGCCCTTGGCTGGTTCGTCTCTCTTTTTAAGCTCAACTCAGTAGCGCTTGATTTATTGGAGAGTAAAAACAGAGGTTTCACAATAAATCTTGAACCGCACGTAAAATTTCACTACCACCACTGAGTAAAGCCCATTTGCGAATATGATATCTGAATAGTTAATAAAAGTCTTTGCTATTTGCATACATATCATACACATTTTTCTGGGTAAATAAAATAAATTAATTTAAAATACAATTGTTTTTTTGTTTTCTTTTCATATTGCACTTTTCAGTTAGCTCTTGCTTTGCATAGCTTTGCTAAGATAGCTTACCTAGGTTTGTCCTCGTCGCCAGGTTGTAGGGTCGAGTCCAGGAACGATAAGGAAGAAACCCAATTGGATGATTTTCAGCATCAACAATCAATTCTTTAAAGCTGACCTACGCTTCCAAACTGGTGACCTTCTTGCACAATGTCTCTCGAAATTCTCTCTCCCAGAGGGTTCTCGACTGCTACGATCATTTCTTCACGTTGTCCTTAACAACCAGCACATGTATCGGGACACCGAAGTAAATCAGCCACAATTTATTTTATGACTACATTATCAAATTCCTACAGAATCCTGAGAGGATTCCCTACAGAATTCAGAGAGGATTCCTTACAGAATCCTGAGAGGATTCTCTTCAGAATCCTGAGAGGATTCCCTACAGAATCCAGAGAGGATTCCTTACAGAATCCTGAGAGGATTCTCTTCAGAATCCTAAGAGGATTCTCCACAGAATCCTGAAAGGATTCTCCACAGAATCCTGAAAGGATTCTCCACAGAATCCTGAAAGGATTCTCCACAGAATCCTGAAAGGATTCTCCACAGAATCCTGAAAGGATTCTCCACAGAATCCTGAAAGGATTCTCCACAGAATCCTGAAAGGATTCTCCACAGAATCCTGAAAGGATTCTCCACAGAATCCTGAAAGCATTCTCTTCAGAATCCTGAAAGGATTCTTTTCAGAATCCTGAAAGGATTCTCTTCAGAATTAGAATGAATGATCATCAGCGATCTAATTTCTCAAATAGTACAGTGTGGATTCGATCGTTGGGGGTTCGTTAGATGCCAGGCTAGATGGGGTGTCTCGATGGTAGGGTGTTTGTTGGTTGCGGCAAAACCCTACTAAAAAGCACTGTTAATGTCGTCAAAGCGTGAGTGTAGAGCATTTCGATCAGTAGTCAGTTGCCCCAACAAACGAATGCGATTCGCTAACGAATCCTCGCTCTATTTATTTGAAACCCCTATCAACTTTTCTAGAACCTAATGAAACTAGGTTGCACTCATATACATGTGCAACCAGATTTTTTCCATGATTTTTCGCAAAGTCCATTATAATTCTTACTTAAGAATTCTGAGAGGAGGTTTTCCTCATTATCTAGGAAGTATATTTTTTTATAAAATCTTAAGAGGATTCACTACAGAGTCTTGAGAAGATCCTCAATAGAATCTTAAGATTAACTTCCACACAATCCTGAGAGAATCTTGAATCTCTACATAATCTTGAGTGGGTTCTCTTCATAATCCTGCGTGAATTTATACAGTATCCTGAAACGATTCCTCACCAAATCCTGAGAGTATTTCTTTTTACAAAATTCTGAGAGCATCCTCCACGGAATCCTGAAATAATCTTGAATCTCTGTAGATACGTGAGCGGATTTTTTGCAGTATCATGACAGGATTCTTTGTAGGATACTGAGAGGATTCTTGGCAGCAATCAGAATGTATTCCTATTATCTAGAGAGAATTTTTCTCAGGGAACGTTAAAAAATTACGTCCAACATTTTGGGGGGAGGGGGGTCTAAGAATGTGTGACAGTACGTGTGTTAGGTATAGGAAAATAGCGTAACAGAGGGGGGAGGGGGGTCTAGAAATCCCGAAAAACGATGGACGTAATAAATTAATCTTCCCTCAGAATCGTGACAAGATTCTCCACAGAATACTGAAGAAGTTGTTAACAGTACTCGAAATGTATTCCAGTGGAATCCTGCAACAATTGTTGCAAAAGCATGCGAAATTTTTCTTCAGAGCATCCTTCCTTCACATAACTCAGAGCAAAGATCCTGAGAGGATCATACACAGAATCCTTAGAAAATCCTCCACTGAACCCTGTGAGGGTACTCCATACAATCCTGAAAGAATCTTGAATCGCTACAGAATCCTGCTATTCTTTACAGGATCCTGTGAGGATTGTTTACAGAATCCTAAAAGGATTATTCTGAGAAACCTGAGAAGAATCACTACATAACCCTGAGGGGATTCTCTACAGAATCCTGAGTGAATTTGCTTCAAAATCCTGAGAGGATTCGCTTCAGAATCCTGAGACGATTCTCCGCAGAATCCCGAAAGGATTCTATTCAGAATCCTGAGAGGGTTCTCTTCAGAATCCTGAGAGGATTCTCTACAAAATCCTGTAGAGAATCCACAGAATCCTGAGAGGATTCTCTACAGTATGCGGCAGGAAAAAATGCGAAAGAGTTTTTCAACTTCAAACCTTATTTTCGTCCATTTGACATTAACCAATCTATGTTTCAACGTTCCATGATCTATAATAGGCTAATTTTCTGAAAAGTTAATTAAAAAATTTCCCATTTTGGTCACTAACCTTTACAGGGCGGCGCCTGAAGATGAAGACAACCAGAATTTTCAAACCGCAGAAAATCGCACAGGTGGCTAAATTTCGCATCTGATAAAACAAAATTTTTGATTTTCTCTACAATATCATCAAATATATGTACTTATTTCATCTGGTATGTGAAACTACATGGCTCTGGGTCAGTGTGGTCTGGTTGTTCATCGAATTTGAGCTAATTTTGTTACTGATATAGTCATTTTGTTTAATGACCATTGGGCGCGCAGTTTAATGATAGCCGTTTATTAGGCCAACATTATCACATGTTAAACATCAAATATGTTCATTTTTATTTTTCAGTGCTAGAATATAGACATTGACTGATACACTGTCATGAAAAAATAGTCCTATATATCCCATATTTAGCGTGTAATAGTGCCTTGAACTTTTCGCATTTTTTCCTGCCGCACCCTGTACAAAATCCTGAGAGGATCCTCTACAGAATACTGAGAGGATTCTCTACAGAATCCTGCGAGGAGTTTCTACAGAACCCTGAAAGGATTCTCTACAGAATCCTGAGAGCATTCTCTACAGAATCCTGAGAGGATTCTCTACAGAATCCTGAGAGGATTCTCCACAGAATCCTGAGAGGATTCTCAACAGAATCCTGAGAGGATTGTCCACGGAATCTTGAGAGGATTCTCCATAGAATCATGAGAGGATTCTACACAGAATCCTGAGAGTATTTTCTACAGAATCCCGAGAGGATTATCCTCAGAATCTTAAGAGAATTCTTCCTGAGAGTATTCTCCACAGAATCCTGAGAAGATTCTCCACAGAATCCTGAGAGGATTATCTACAGAATCTTGAGAAGAATTTCCACAGAACCTTGAGAGGATTCTCAACAGAATCCTGAGAGGATTCCCTACAGAATCCTGAGAGGATTGTCTACAGAATCCTGAAAAGATTCTCTACAGAAAATTGAGAGGATTCTTCACAGAACCCTGAGAGGAATATCTACAGAATAATGAGAGCATTCTCAACAGAATCCTGATAAGATTCTCTTCAGAATCCTGAGAGGGTTCTCTACAGAATCCTGAAAGGACTCCACAGAATCCTGAAAGGATTCTCTTCAGAATACGGAGAAGATTCTCTACTGAATACAGAGAGGATTCTCCACAGAGTCCTGAGAGGATTCTCAACAGAATACTGAGAGTACTCTCAACAGAATCCTGAGAGGATTCTCTACATAACCCTGAGAGGTTCCTCTACAGAAATTAGTTTAAACTAGTTCACGCAGATGAATCTCGTTCAATGATTCCGTTATTCCGGAAAAACAAAATCAGAACTTTTTCTAAAAAAAACAACTAAATATATAAATTCTTTCCAATTAACAACTACACACATGTTATGAAAGCAATAAAATATATCTTTTACTTGCGGATTTAGCTATCTACATCATCTCCTAAAAGCAGATTAAAAATATTTCCAATCTGTGTTTTTAAACATGTCTTTTACTGACATCCAGCAATTGAGCTATCCACCCGACAGAGAGCGGCTGGGAAATCCTGGAAAGCCAGTTGGTTCAGCTCTTGGTCGAATTGCTGCAATGTAAGATAATAGAAAACAGATTACCAACAAATCAGCAGATAAGAGTGCAATTTCAAAACTCACATCATTGAACGCGAAGCTCGGCACAAAAGTCAACGGAATCTGCTGGGTTCGGCGTTCGGCTTCCAGCTGCAGCTGCACTCCCTGGACACCTTCGACACAGTTCTGCGTCGCCACGAGATCCACTCCGGAACGGAAGGTGCACTACAAGAACAGATATTGAAAGATTATTTGGGGACAATGTCCGAATGCTCCATTGAATTGAAATTATTTTGACGATAAGAATTGACCAATATACTCCCATCACGGAGATTAGATTGATTGACGACCCACGTGCCCACCCAACTCAGTCGATGACAATACCCACCTCCCATCCGCGAGGATCGGCGTCGAAGCTCATCTGGCAGGTAACGTACGAAACCTGTCGGTCCTGATCGGGCAGTTGGTTCAGCACACAGGACTGGATCCTGTTTCCTTCGCACTCGAGCGGGCCATGTTGGCACTCGAAGGACTGCCCTCCGTTGATACTCTGGAGATGGGGAAGAAAACAAACAAGAAGAAAAGTCAATTGTTTGCTCGGTTTCGAAAGCTGACCACTGACTGGTAAACGGTGGGTTATTTGGCAGTAATTAGTGGACGATAAGATTGGCAACAGACTTCAATTCAGGCGACCGACGTCGGCTGATAAGGGTTAAATATTGTCATCTGAGGTGACAGCTAACACTGCACAACGATATTAACGTTTGATTGAGTTCTGCATTGTTCAGAAATGACCATCGAGATGGAAAAGGCAGTGAACAAGCTAGAACAGGAGCTTAATTTTCAATCATAATTTACGTCATACTATTTTATCAACTTAGGTACTCGACCTATAAGAAAACAATACTACAAATCATCATTGAAAATCAAATTCAATTGTGCCGGCGTTTTGTATTTTGATTTCCGGCGAATTGTCTAAATCAAAGTTTTTTAATTGTTTTTTTGTTTAATCATTTTTAATTGTTGTATACTATTTGCACCCATACACTCAGCGAAATAAACTACCGAATTTCATCAAAATACCTTATGAAATATGGCCATAACTGTAAAGTATGGATGCCATAAGAATACCTTATGAAAATTGAACATGCTTGTTATGACCTAATAACATAAGATAAACTTATGAAAAGAGCAGAAAAATCACAAAATGATGCAGACTGGAATCAATCCATGAACGTCGAGATTACTGAGCTCGTGCCCAACCCACGCGACTATCGACGCTTGAGAATATCGTGGTGCTAAATGTGTATAAAAGCCAAACTGTGAGTCGATTGTGCGTCATAGACCGACCTTATGAAAATCGTTCTAGCCGTTATGAATTGTTTAAAGGCCAATTCATAAATTAGACCTTATAATAATCTTAGGTTTATTTGCCTGAGTGTAGTGTTACAAGTGTTGAGTAAAGAAGTCACAACAATAGTATGCTTAATTTCAATAGAGATAATCATGTTCAAATGTATGCGTGTCTTTTTTTGTAGATATAGTTGTGAAAATTGGTGGAAAATCTTTGCACTCTCGTCCCTGACGTTGGTTTTTTCATTATTTACCGTTTTACCCAATTTGATTGGGTAATATTTGCATATGCAATCTGAACAGCCTTTGATTTATCGTGCAGTTTTGTGTGAGGTAAAACTCGCGCTAGTGTACGTGTGTTGTCATGGGCGTAGCCAGAGGGGGGCAGGGGGGGCCGTGCCCCCCCCCCCTGGCCGACAGATTTTTTTTTTCTAATTCGAGCCAACTTAAAGATTATCAATAATGCAGAGTTCCAGAAAAAAAAACTATTCTAAAAATTAAAGTTTTTATCCACAATTATCGAACCTTTTCACTCGAGAACCACACGAAATTTCACCAAGTATTTCTCTAAATCTTATCATATAATTTTGCCAAATTATTTTATTATGCTGCTGTAGAGTGCAGTGCAGTTATATGCTACTGCTACACGAATTTTCACTAGTATTCTATTCAAACAATCGTCATGCTAAGGACACCTTCAAAAATTCCTTTAGGTATTTATTCAGCAGGGATTCTTTCAGAAACTTTTCAAGGCACTTCACCGGGAGTTTCTGAATTCTTCCATGGGCATCTTGCTGGGTTCCGACAGTGATTGTTTCAGGGCTTGTCCCAAGAAATGCTTCAAGAATACCTCCTATGATTCCTTCAGAAATTTTAATAGATACTTCTGCAAGAATGCATCGACGAATTCCTCCAGAATCCTTCCATCACTGATTTCATCATGGATTGCTTCAGAAAATTTTTCAAGAATTCCTCTATGGGTTTCACCAGACATTCCTCTGGGAATTTCTCCTGGGATATATTTAGAAGTTCCTCCAGTGTTTTTTTTCAGGATTTCTCCAGGGATTTTCAAAGGAATGTCAACAGAATTTCATTCAGGTTTTCTGTTGTCTCAGAGATTTTTTCAGGGATTTCTCCATATATTCATTCAGTAATTTCACTAGAGATTGCTCCAATAATTCAATCTGGAACAATTCGAAGTATTTCAGCAGGAATATCTTCCAGAAACTCTTATACAGGAAATTTTACCAGAGATTAGCTAAAAACTAATCTAGAAGTTCCTTAAAAGACTACAAAACTTTATTCTAGGAGTCCATACAAAGATTCCAACAAAAATTCACCCAAAAATTACACAAGTTTACAAAATAAAACGAAAGTCGTGAACTTCTGTCAACGACCAAAATTTTTGAAGCACAATTTAGTGCTGATTTCGAAACCGACCTTCAAAAAATTTAAAGTAGAACAGTTTTTGAGTTTTAGCTCAATATCGAGTTTTATAACTTTTCAAAATATGTAATTTACTAAAATTCAAATATATTGCGTTTTGTTCAACCAATTTTAAATCTTTTTCCATAAATTAAAAGCTGAATACAATACCATTCGATCATCTGAATACAGGTTTTGCGTCAGATTGATGAAATTCACAATATTGGCGAGTTTTAGGGGCGATCTTCTTAAATTTTAGAAAAATTCCCAAAATTTTTTGAAGAAATGTATTTTTTTCAATAAGAAAAAACCAATTTAAAAATTCTTTCTCAACGTTTATTTGACATATCATATGTAGGAGAGTTACAATAAAAATTTCAGCTCAATCGGAGCATTGATTACGGGGAATGAGATGTTTGAAGTGAGCGACTTTGCTTAAAAATAGAACAAAAATCGATTTCAAATCATCAACCTTGTATGGAAAGTCGAAAAAATTTCCGCTCTACTGTAATTTTTTTCCTTCGCGTTTTCGAACTCAGGGCATGATTCTACACCAAAAATGATCATCAGCTTACCGAGTTCAAAAATGCTGTAAACTAGTGTTATTGCAGACATGGATTACTCCATATCTTTTTTACAGAAATTTTTCCAGGATTTTGCTAAGAACGCTTTCCTGTTTTTTTGGGCATCAGAATTCCTCCAGGTTTTCCTTCAAGAATTTATCCATAGGGGAAATTCTTCTATGATTCTTTCAGAAAGAACTCCAGAGATTATTTTAAATTTTCCAAGGATTCCCCCAGAAACACTTTTAAAACTCCTTCAAGAAGTTGGAATTCGTTCAGGAACTCCTCCAGTAATAAATCCAGTACTTCCCACAGGAGCTGTTTAGGGACTCACTTAGGAATTCCACTTAAAATTGCTTCGGGGAGTCCTTCTAAAGTTTCTTCAAAAACTCTTCTTAGGAATGCTTCAGAATTTCTCCAAGAATTCCATCTCCGATTTTTTTCCAAAATTATTCCTGGTATTCCTCTACGTATTCCTTAAGAAATTCATCCAAGAATTTCTTCAGGAATTTCTCTGGGATTTTCCCAGGGATTCCACAATGAATTCCTGCAGGAATTTATCTAAAAATTGTCCAGGAATTCATCTAGAGATTCCTTCAGAAATTCTGCCAGAAATTCCACTAGAGATTTCTCCAGGAGTTCCTCTGGAGATTCCTTCAGGAATTCCTACATGCATTCCTCTAGGATATCCTCCTGAGATCCCTCCAAGAATTGATACAAGATTTTTTTTTTCAGAGATTCCAGAAATCCTCCAGGGTTTCCTCAATGTATTCAGGACTTCAGGATTTCCTCCAGCCATTCCTCCAGAGATTCCGCCAGTAACTGCTTCCGGGATTCTTCCAAGAATTCCACCAGACTTTCCTAGAGAAATTTAGCCAGGAATTCTTCAAGGGATTCCTCCAAGGATTTTTTCCCCAGAAACTCTTACAGGAATTCCTCCAAATATTTCTCCAGTAATTACTTCAGGGAATCCTCTAAGAATTCCACCAGGAACTCTCCTAGGCATTCTCCCAATGATACTTCCTTGGATTCTTGCAGAGATTTCTCCAGGAATTGTTTCAGCGATTCCTCCAGGAATTCTACCAGATATTCCTCCAGAAATTACTTTAGGGACTCCTCCAGAAATTCCTTCCGAAATTTCCCAGTAGTTCTTCCAGAAGTTTCTCCTGGGATTGTTTCAGCAATTCTTTCTGGGATTCCTCCAGAAATGCATGCAGGCATTCCTTCAGGATTTAATCCAGGGTCTTTTCTAGAAACTCCTCCAGAAATTACTTCAGAAATTTCTTCAGAGACTCCTTCAGGAACATTACCGTGATTTCGGGTGAAATTGATCACTTTTCGCAGTGTTTGGCGAATAATTTTTGAATACTTATCGATATGGTTAAATTCAATGCTTTAAAACAAGTACGGCCATGGTTTTCATCAGTCAAAGAGGTTGAAAATTCTACTGCAAATCATTTTATTACAAAAAATACCATTTAAAATAAAAAATCAAAAATTTTACTTTCAGGGTGAAATTGATCAGTCTGTGAAATGTTGTTGTAAGTGCTGAAAATATTTTTTTCAACCTGAATTAACCACCCCGGAATGCGAAAAGTTATGCAAAACTTTTACAAGTTTACTAAACGTTTAATTATTTAAGTTTGAAGTTCAATAAATCTTAAGAAAACGCCTAAAAGTATGCAATTTTCATATTAAACATGTTATAACTTCCAGAAAAGTACAATTTTATGCATAAATTTCAATATTTACAGAACTTTTGATGACGAAATCGCGTTTAGCGAATACTTGGAAGCTTGAAACAAAAATTCAAATATTCATTACATGTGCGATACAGCTACGGTAGCAAAAGTTTGAAAGTGTCTTTGAAGTTCACCTAACATGCAGTTTCGGAAAATATTGAATTTTATACAGAAATATGTGTCTAATTGGCTGTAAAACATGTCAACTCATCATTCAATAGCTCTTGAGTCAGATGATGGACATTTTTTACAAATTGTTTTAAGATTTAAGCGTTATTTTCAACAAATAAAAATGGTTCTCACGACGATCAATTTCACCCCACTGATCAATTTCACCAGAAATCACGGTACTAGGAAATAATCAAGGAATTCCTTCATATATTATGTCAGCAATTCATCCAGAAATTTCTCCAGGAAATCCTTCAAGGATTGCTTCAGAAATTCATCCAGGATTTTCTCTAGGAATACCTTATGGATTTTTTCCTGGAGTTCCTCTTAGAATTCTTCCAGATTTGCCTCCAGGTATTCCGCTCAAATTCATGCAGGAACTTCACTAGGGATTTTCCAGGGATTTCTCCTCAAATTTCTCCAAGGATTCCCTCAGGGATTCCTTCAGAAGTTCCTTCGAGGATTTTTCCAGAAATTGCTCTAGAAATTCCTCCAGGAATTTCTTGGGTTTTTTTTTCTCCCATTGGATTCCCCCAGAAATTCATCCAGTAATTTTTGCAATTCCCAATGGAAAATCTCAAGGAATTCCTTCAGGCATGCCTCCAGAATTTTATGCAGGAACTCCTACAGGAAATTCTCTAGGAACTACCCCAAAATTTCTTCAGGAATTCCTCCTGTAATTTCTCTAGAAATTGCTCCTGAACATGTTTCAGTTATCATATCAACAATTTGTCCAGGAATTTTTCCAAAAAATCTTCCGGGGATTTTTTTAGAAATTCCTCTTGGAATACCCTCAGGATTTTTTTTCAAATTTCTCCAGGCATTTCTCCAGGCATTTCTCCAGGAATTTCTTCTGAGAATTCTTAATGAATTGCTTCAGGGGTTTCTCCACGAATTTCTCCAGGGATTACTCCAGAAAATCTTTCGAAGATTTCTCCAGGAAATCCTCCAGAACTTCCTCTAAGGAATCTTCCAGCAAATTCTCTAGTGATTTTTTTCAGAAATTCTTCCAGGAAGTTCCTGAAGAAATTTCTCTAGGAATTCTTCCAGGGATTTCTTCACAAATTTCTTCAAGGATTCTCCCAGGGATTCATTCAGAATTTTTTTGCGAGGATTTATCGAGGAATTCCTCCAGAAATTCCACTAGAAATTCTTCCAAGATTTTTTCAATGGATTTTTTTCAGCAATAGAAAAATAATTGAAATAGAAATATGAATCTCCCAGAATTCTTCTGTAGTTTTGTCAAGAAATTCATCTAGTAATTGTTTCAAAAATTCCTCTAGAGATTTCTCCAGCAATTTCATCATGGATTACTCCAGCACAAGAATGCTTCTAACAAATTCCTACAAGATTTTATCCAGGAATTTATCCAGGAACCCCTCCAGGAATTCCTTCAGGAATTACCCTAGGAATTTCTTCACGAACTCCTCCAGGATTTGGTCCTGGACATCCATCAGAAATAATGTCAGCAATTCCTCTAGAGATTCCTACAGGCATTTCTCCAGAGATTTCATCAGGAATTGCTTCAGGGATTCCTCTAGAGATTTCCCCATGAATTTTTCAAGGATTTTCCCTGGGATTCCTCCAGAAAATCCTTCGAAGATTCCTTCAGGAAATCCTCCAGAAGTTTCTCAAAGGATTTCTCCAGGATATCCTCTAGGGGTTTCTTCAAAAATTCTTCCAGGAAATTCTCCAGGAATTTTTCAGGGATTCCTCCAGGTATTCCTCCAGGAGTTCCTCCAGAAATTTCTCCAGGGATTTCTCCACAAATTTCTTCAAGAATTTCCTCATGGATTCCATCAGGAATTCCTTCGAGGACTTATCCAGGAATTCCTCCATAAATTCCGCTAGAAATTCCTCAACGATTTTAGGGATTTTTCAGAAATGGCAAAAATAATATATATAGAAATCCCCAAGAATTCCTCTGGAGATTGCTCTAGAAACACATTCAGTAATTCTTTCAAGAATTCCTCTGAAGCCAAGCGCTGAAAGTCTCTTTAATAAAGACAATCAAATCAATCAAGAATTCCTCTAGAGATTCCTGCAGCAATTCCTACAGGAAAACCTCTAGGAATTCGTCCAGGCATTCCTCCAAGAATTTCTCCAGGAATTTATCCAGGAACTTCACCAGGAATCCATCCCTCCAGGAAATACCCCAGGAATTTCTTCAGTAATTCATCCAGGAATTGCTCCTGGACATCCTTCAGAAATTCCTTCCAATTCCTCTAGCAAATCCTCTAGGGATTTCTTCAAAGATTCTTTCCGGAATTTTACACGGATTCTCCAGGAATTCATCCAGAGATTTCCAGGGATTTCTCCACGAATTTCTCCAGGGATATTCCCAGAAAATCCACCAGAAAATCATCTAGAAATTCAAAGAAATTCCAAAGAAAGAATTCCAAGAATTCAAAGAAATTCCTCAAAGATTCTTCCAGAAAATGCTTATGGAATTTCTTCAAGGTTTTTTTTTCAGAAAATTCTTCAGCATTTCCTCACAGAATTCTTTTGGAGATTTCACCAAGAATTCCTCCTTTCCAGGGGTTCCTCCAAGAATTCATCTAAGAATTTCTCTAAGTATAACGCCAGGAATTTGTTCAGAAATTTCTCCAAGCATTCCTCCAGGATTCTCTCTAGAGATTTTCCCAGAAATTTATTCAGGGGTTTCTCCAAGAATTCCTCCAGAAATTTATCTAAGATTTACTCTAGGAATTCCTTCCTTCTGATTTTTTCTAGGAATCTCTCCTGAATTTTCTCCTAGGAATCCTCCAGAAATTTATCTAGGATTTTCTCATGAAATCTCTTTAGAAATTTCTCTAGGTATTCCTCCCATAACTTATCCAGGCATTCCTCCAGGTATACTTTCAGAAATTCTTCCAGGGACTCCTCTGGGAATTCCTCCAGGGATTCTACTAGGCTTACTCCAGGTATTAATCCAGATATTTCTTCAAGGATTTAGCCAGGAAGTCTTTCAGGGATTGGTCCGGGAATTCTTTAGAAATTCCTCTCAGGTTCTCTCCCAAAATTTATTCAGGAGTTCCGTCGGAAATTTCAGAAATCCTTCAATCATCTTTTCATAGATGTATCCCAAGTAACAATTTTAATTTTATCAAAGTTTTTTAGCGCTTCAAAAATCCTAAACATAAAACCATTGATGCCGACTTGAAAATGCTCTCGAGTTCTTGTATGCCTCAATAAGCCCACGTTCTGGCTAGTTGGCCCAGTCTTATCAGGGTCTACAGGACTTCGTATGCAAACCAGCTAAGGATTTCGGGTTGTATCATAGTTTTATCAATCTTCTAAATAAAACCATTTTCTGACTTGTCAAATAATTGTTTTGATTATTTTTCACTCTCAATGTTCGATCGTCACAATAAATTATGCTTGGTTGTTTATCAATTGGAAAGATGCAGATATGCAATTCAGATTTGTTTTCCTATTTAATACGTGTCAGGAGACATGCCACGGAAAATTTGTGGTGAATGTGACTGTGATAATGACAAAAACTAAGTGCGCCACACAAACTATGCATATTTTGAAAGATAAATGCATTTTATTTACTCGGTGGAATTGGGTGCAAAAAAAGGTTTTTTCAACACGGCGGAGTCTAAAAGAGATTATGTAATTTTTCTGACAAAATGAATCGACGGAAACGTGTTGTATGGTTTAATTTGATCTTAATCTGTACGTGAAATCATAAGCTCAATTTTAATTTTTCTGTATTTACATGAATTATCCCGGCTAGGCGACATATTTTTCTGATAAAACTCTGTGTTCCTGATGATTCCTCCAATAGGGCTAACCCTCCTGAGGTAGTCATAACTGAGCTAATGATAGAACTAGCGGTTTTATCACAGCATTTTTTTGGTTTATGTTACGGCCACGAAATTTTTTGTTGGTTTTATACATTGCCTCACAGTTTTGTGTATTTGTTTACAACAAAAATCTCTCCGACAACAACCGTAAATGCAAGTTTTATTGAAATGGTATATAATAAGTCATAAAACCAATTCATGTCTACTTGCAAGTCTTTGACTGAAGATGTTTATAGCAGAAGTTATATGATAGTGTTATGGAACGCCAGAGGTTCTAAGTAAAAAACTACCACATATAACTAATTTAGAACAACTAGCTTTTTGACATGCTCGTATAAAACCAGGATAAAACATAAATAAACCTTTAAGGCATGCTGATTGTTACTTGGGATGTTCCCAAGAACTTCTCTAGGATTACCTGATGATTTTTGTTTTGAAATACATCGAGAATTTTAGGAGAAATTCCTCCAGTGAATTATATTGGCAGATGATTAAAAAAGAATGCATACAGGAACCAGGAAATTCTGAATCTTCAAAAGCGATCGTAATTTTCAAAATAGTTCAGCTTTAATTTCTTATTAATGTTTAACAAAAAAAAAACTATTGCAAAATAATTCACGAGTGAATAAAAATTCTTGATCATCCAGAAATTGCCCGCATAAACGATAATCATAAGATGTGCTTACCCACCCATTCGGGATACAATTTGAACAGTTTGCTGTACTCTCACTTCAAGTAGTATTCATATCACCGAAAAAAGCCAATTAAAATTAATTATGTTAAAGTCATGTGGTGATTAAACCTAGTAAATATAGTATGCTGCATTGTTTAACCGTCTACAGTACGGTCCATGTATGGTGTTCGTTTATTAGGGTGGTCATCGCTACCAGCACCACGTTGATTTGTGTAGATCAGGCGAGCTTTTACAACGTATTGTACAAAATACAACAGCATGACTGCAGAAGGGTTATATAATGCTTTTAGAATATAATGTTAATAAATTCAATGTCATCGTTTTGCGTATAAATTTGCTAAGGATTCTTGCCCCCCTCTGACCGAAAAGCTGGCTACGCCCTTGTGTGTTGTCACCTATCACCATTCAGTAGTCCAAAAAAAAAGTCTCACGAAACCTATTGCAAGCCTATCCATATACGGGAGAACAAAAGATGTATACAAAGTTTTTACAGATTTACACGGGAATTTGAACAAAAATCACTGCCACATTTAGATTGGTCAAGACAATGCAATGTAAGCTGCCTATGATTTCGCGCGCAAGTATTCCCCATAGATCTACATCAATTAGAGTCTAATAGGGGTGTGGAAGAAGATAGGATATATGTACCATACCTTGGCAAGCCGCATTGAAAATTTTGACCATAACTCGTGAATTGATAGCACTAGAAATGATAAGTCGACCCTAAATAAAAAACTACCCACTATTCCGAAGAATCAAGGCGTCTACAAAAGCTTAACAAAGTGACATTTTCATTCCAGGTTAATGCTTTAAAGTGTTAAAATTGAAACGAAATGTTACAGCTGTTTGTCGCATAGCTTTTTCGATCTCCAGTTATGCGTGTTTGTTTGAGTTTTTGGTTTAGGGGATTGTGGGGCAAGATGGCCACCCTAAGCTTAGGCGCCTTAGGAGCATATACTTTCATTAGAATATGGCTATTTAACACTCATCCCCTTTGTTTAATGTCTTTTCTATCTTCTTGCTACTTTTGACATAGAATTTTTGCCATATGGGGCAAGATGGCAACCCCATCGGGGCAAGACGGCCACAGAGCTAAACTTTTACCATTAGTGTGCTTAAATCCTAAGAAACGTTTAATAAACCAAGGTCGAATTACCCGCAACGCTTTGCCTACAGAGGGTGTGGTATTTTCCAACATTTTCTTTATGATAATGTTTGAAATAAAATTGATAGAAATATCTTGAAAATGTTCTATGATTTGGTCCATTTTTTCAGCAAACTTGTTTCTCTCGAATCGATTTATTTGCAAATACATTACAACTCTTTCTTGCATTATACTGTAATTAAACTCTTGTAGCGAACCCTCTTATGGCGGTTTTAACTATGATCTTCCAGCCCTGCGCCAAAATATTCAATGAAACCAATCACAGTTCAACACCAAATAACTTCAAAATTGTTCAGAGGTAGGTATCATCTCCAACGCAGTTAATTTTAACTGCTCCAACTAATATGAAAAAGTAATTTCCTGTGGTTTTGCAGTATCTCTAAACATCAATAACAATTTTGAGGCTGCTTCAGATTGGTTTTCGGATGGCGACATAGACCTTACCACAGGTGGCCATCTTGCTCCGAATGATTACGATACGTTTATCATTTTTTATATGATATTGTTAATTTAAAACATTAAAATTTTATTGTCGAGGTTTAACAACAGTCACATATAGACACCATGTAAAATTAAAAATATTTTTTCAAAACGATGTTATTTCATTATGTAATCCTTAAAATCAGATGACCAAATACTATAAAAAAAAACACTGTTTTTTTTTATTTTTTTTTTTTTATCAATTCTGACTATACATGTCAATGGTTGCTCCTCCGTGATTGATCTGAACTGGTACCAGTTGCACTGAGATCCAACTGAATAAGGGGCTGGGACATTCCACTTATTCTCAAAGTGCAATTTTAGCAGCTCATGCATATTTGATCAATAACGGCGCCGGCCAAGTCCTTATAGTCAGGCTGGGAAGGGAAAGGAATGTTAGAGTGTACTGGTTGTTGCTACTAGAGACCGAGAGCACTCTGCGTCCCCACAACGCAGCACGGACTGGGGTATTTGTTAGACGGAAAGGATGGGAGATCTGGGAGTCACCGTTGGGTCGGTGATGCGATCCATGGATAGGGTTATTTATAGTATTCATGATAGATTGTGTGGTGAATAAGGTGAATAAGGTCAAGCGGCACAGCACGCTTTGGTTGCATAACTTATAGGCGTTATATACACTGTGCTGTGAATGGAAGTTGGAAGGGAGGGAAACGACTTTTTTTCAATTCGTTTCTGGTTCTAGCGATGGCTATGAACATATGAATATACATGAGTTGTATATGTAGAGAAGAGAGAGCGAGAGAAAGTGGATAGAAAGATACAAAGTAGGATGAAAAGGACGGGCCAGGGATTGAACCCATGACCTTCTGCATACGAATCAGAAGCGGTAGCCACTAGACCACCAAGCCCGTTTATAAAAAAAAAAAGTGTTTTTGAACACTTAAACTTCAAACACTATTTTATCGCAGATTTTTCAAACTAATAGGGTAGGTAATCAAAAGTTGAACCAAATTGCGGCTTTCCGAAGTAGCGCAAATTTTGAGTGATTTTTTCTCCCACATGGAAAGTTACTACGGCAAAATCTTATGTACATGAAAGCCACGGGTATAAGCCTTCTGTTAAGTGGTAGAAATTTTGTATTTGCACCGAATTTCATTGAGAAATTCGATTATTCGTCAACAATGATTTTAATCTTAATTTGAACCATCGTAATCATAATTTGAACCAATTTTAATCTTAATTTGAACTACTGGCGGCAGCAGCTTGAGCATCTCCCACAACAGCCAATTTCGTGCTAAACAATAGAAAAACACATGGATTTGCTGATTCCCATAACTATTTTTCATTAGGCAGTGGAATTTCAAATAAGAATGTTCGAAACTCTTCAGGAACTTGGACACTAAATTTGGAATTTTTCATCCTCAAGAGTGCACCGAAAATGTGCTTTCTCTGGAGGGAAATGGGTGAAATCACAGTGATTTGTCTGTTTTCCATGACAAAAACGCTTTTTTCAATGCTTTTAAAGTCCATGTTATCAGGTTATATTACGGAAAGCTGTTTAACATCTCTTTCGGGACAATATTTGCCTAAAAGTATCTCCATATCAGCATTTTAGTGTGAATTCTTCAGCTCTATACTGAAGAATTATTACATAATCTACATACTTCGTCTTGATATGACATCTACTGAAACATAGCCTTCCCGCAGCTTAAAATAATTGTTAACTTTAAGTCCCAATAGAAATGACAACTTGGGAGCGGACCTGGTTGGATGGTTAGAACACGAGACTATCACGCCGAGGACCTGGGATCGAATCCCACTCCCGACAAACTCACAAAATGTGAGTTCTTCCTTCGGAAGGGAAGTAAAGCGTGGGTCCCGAGATCAACAAGCTAGCTAGGGCTAAAAATCTCGTTAATACAGATAAAAAGAAAAAAAATGACAACTTATCGTCACTATGCAGACTTTAATGAAGAGAGGCGGGGTCTAACCAAAATCTATCAGTATGGAGGGGGTTGTCTGGATAAATCCTCAGAGGAATTTTCAGTCAAAGGAAATTCTGAATGAGTTTAAAGAATAATCCCAGCAGGAGTTTCTGAAGGAATATCAGTTCAAATTTCTGGAGTAATCCAGCAAGAACTTCTGAAGAAATCCCAATATGGCAGATCAACTAGAAGGGTTTCAAATGTATTCTCAGCATTAATTTCAGGAAGAATTTCAGCAGGAATCCCCGAAGAATCCCCTGAGAAAATCTTGAAAAAATCTTTAGAAAAAAAAAGTTCTGGAAGAATAGTAAATGGAATTTCTGGATATGTCGCTGAGAGAATTAGCGGATGTATCCTTGAATCCCTAATTCTTTGGGAATCGCTAGAAAATTCACTGTAAAAAAAGTTTGAGAATTCCCAGCAGAAGCTTCTGTAGAAATCCTAAAACAAATTCTCGAAGGAATCCGAGTAGCAACTCAACCAGCTAAAGTACCAGTTTTCATATCCAATGAGACTCCGCGTTTTGATCTATACTCGTTCCAATTCCCCAACAACGTTAAAAACCGTTGTTGAATGATTTTTGCGAAGCATCTACTTAAAACTGTGTTTCTCAGCTTTAGTAAACGCGAATTAGTTGATTTTTTGTATATTCAAAATTAATCGGAAAAGCTCACTAGATATAAATACAGAAAAAACCTCTTGTACCGACTTTTCGAACCCTCTCAGCAGAATACCCTCTTTGAATAAGTGTAATCAGTTTTAGTTTTAATTTCCGCCCTATGTTGCTTATCCTTTGTCTTTTGGCAGATACGCGTATTTCGACTACCACTTGTAATCTTCCTCAGTGTCAGTCAGTGTCAGTCCGCTCGGATAATAACTGACACTGAGGAAGATTACAAGTGGTAGTCGAAATACGCGTATCTGCCAAAAGACAAAGGATAAGCAACATAGGACGGAATTAAAAGGTACAACTGATTACATTGATTCTAGATGTGAATAAGTATGCAAAGAGCTGCGTATTATTTTGAACACTCTGTCACAATGTTGGGAAACTAGTAACAACATGTGGCATGCTTGAACTGCACGTTTTTCAGTTTAGTCCAGTTATCGAACAAGTACTAAAAGGCATAACCAGAACCGCCGTAGGCGACGCATATGACATCAAAATTGATTTGTTGCACCACTTTGTATCGTATAGTTGCTGTGTGTTTAAGTTCCAACGGTTACATGATGTCTAGGCATAATTTTACAATAATTTACCTTCGCATTTTTCAAACACATATATTATCAAACAATTTAACGAGTTAAAATTAAATCTTTCTGTCTTACACATGGATTCAGTCTTCTTGAGTTTACTATTGGTTGTTGAATGCACTGAGATAAACACTCTCAAGCTGAAACAGGTACTGAATAAATTTAAGCAAAACACACTGTCCTCCACAGTTTCCTTCGCCGACACTTTGCACCTACCAGTTTTGGGCCTAAATTGAATTGGTCAAGGTCAGCCGGCTGCCACCACACCGCTGCTGCATAAAGTACTCTTAGCGCCACTGAATCACACAACCAGACAACTTCAATAGTCAATACTTACCCTAGCTTTGCCGAACGGGATAAACTCCAGATCGATATGGTTGCGCAGAGCGTTGTAGTTCGGAGCCAGCTGATTGGATATCCAGCGGATGCTGTCCGGGCACAGATGTTCGTAGAACACCGTCACTTTGACCTGCCGAATCACATAAGTCGGAAAAAGAGGAACCCAAATCAGAAAACCTAATTGATATTCTCAGAACAAATGAAATGACCAAATTTTTGCACGTCTCCAAACACAAAGGAACACTTTTTCCACAAAATCCCATTTGGATGTTAAATATTTACTCACTCGGGCATCGACGACTGTGGCAGCCACCAGGGCCAAAGCCAGAATCGAAACGAATCGGAGGAACATGTTGAACTGGAAGTTGCGCGCGCGCTCAATCACAAAACAGCCAGCCAGCCAGCACACGACAAACTAGCTCTGTGGTCGATCAATTACTGTGCAATGGTTGGTTGTCCGCGCTCCAGCGAAGGTGTCTTGTGGAAGATTGGCTCGATGTTCTGCAGACAATCTCTGATTGAGCACAAAATATGATATACCTAGATTGGCTCTCTTTTTTTCTCAGGCAGAAAGGGGCTGTCCATAAACCACAGGGGGGGGTTCGGCCAATGACCATTTTGTATGGACAAATAAAAAAAATTGTATGGACTAATGACCACGCGTTTTTTAAAGTCCCAAAAAATGACCACGTGGTTTATGGACAGCCCCGAACGTGGAAGTTTACTAGCGACGGCGTTGATATGACCACAGCAGGCCGACAACGATTGATACCTACTGCCAATACACAGTGCTCAGCGACTAATCAACGCTGCTTGTAGTAGAATCAGCTGAGCCGAAGGTGAACGGTGATAAATTAGCGATACGATCGGGAGTTCGCATTTTGGCTGGAAATGCGTAGGTATACGCCTCGTTGCATGTGTAATAGAACTAGAGCTTTACCATAGGCGCGATTGGGCTTGGTCAGGGTTGAAGTTTTCCGAAATGGGACTGAATTCACGAACACTAGTTGGATTATTTTGATCGTGACTATTGGAGCTCGATGGGACGCATCGAACCGTCCAGGTGTTTTCTTGGTTCTAGAGTGATCGAGTAATTTGATATAGTTTAAGACTTGGGTTAAGGGTATGCGGTATTTGTGTGGGTCGCGACCCAAAGTTTAAGAAACGCTGGACTAAGTTATAGCACAAAACGCCATTAACAGAAGCCCTGACTAAATAATCCTACATCGTATATCGTTCCATACGAAAATTCATATCTCGTATACCCTCAACATGGGGAACATTCGCCAATTTACCGCACTACTGTATAGTATAACAGAAGGTGCACTGATTTCCAAGCGTGACTCGTAAAGGCAACCGAAACATCTTGCTGAAACGACTGTCGACCGGCTGCATAGCTCGCGAGTCGCGAAGCTTTTTTCCACGTGCCACTTCTCAGTGTGTAGGTTGTTTTTTGTAGATGCACGCTATTTTCCGGGAACGTGTTGCCTTCCCTTCCTGGTTGTAGGCACGGTACACAAGTGGGTGTTGCATTCTAAGCCATATGTAGGTGCATGCTGCGCTGCAGATGCGACTGGTGAGAATAGCGCCATTGTAAGTGTGGTTAAAAAATTTGCCACATTCCAGCTGTAGAACCGGTTAGAATGATAGAGGAACCGTAACATGCATTGACTATTGAATCTTAGGTTTGATTTTATGCAAGGTAATATAGGTTCATCAGATATACAGGGGATAGACAAAATGATCGGGACAGGCAAAATTTTCACTTTCCAAAAAATGTTCAACTAGCTGTAACTTTTCGAAAAGTGCATCAAATATTCTCAAATTTTTACTGTGAGTTCTTCAACTAGTTGTGTATCAGTGGACAAAATTTGGAAAAGATCGGACAACTCTTCACGAAGTTATAAAGATTTTTGAAAAAGTTAAAATTATCCGATAGCCAACTTTGAGCTGTTATATCTTCGGATTCAATGAACCGATTGCAATGAAATTTTGACCATTTATGACTTATATAATGAACTCTGGAAAACATTTGACTTAACTTGAAATTTTTAACAAGCGAAAAAGTTATAGCGGTTTTATTTTTTTCACGATTTTTTAGTAAATTGGTCTATTTTTAATATGCATACCATTACTTTTTCAATTTATTGGCGGTTATGTTGTTACTTTCCTTCAAAACGCATTTATATATAAGTCAATTAGAGGGAAACTAAATGAACTATAATTTGCTTCTTGAATTTTAAAACGATGTTGATGTTTTGGATAATTTGGTATTTTATTAGAAAAATAATCTAATCGTTATAATTTTCTTCCGTGTTAAGAATATAAAGTTGAGTCAATGGTTTTTCATAGCTCATTATATAAGTCATAAATGGTCAAAATTTCATGGCATTCGGTTCATTGAATCCGGAGATATAACAGCTCAAAGTTGGCTATCGAATAATTTGACCTTTTTCAAAAATCTTTATAACTTCGTGAAGAATTGTCCGATTTTTTCCAAATTTTGTCCACTGATACACAACTAGTTGAGGAACTTACAGTAAAAATTTAAAAAAAATTGGTGCACTTTTCGAAAAGTTACAGCTAATTGAAAATTTTTTGAAAAGTGAACATTTTGCCTGTCCCGATCATTTTGTCTATCCCCTGTATATTCCATAGACCAGCAATCTGATGTGCCGTTATGCAGAACACACAAGTCTAAGATAAATAAGATCGCTTCCCGAGCAAAGTCTGACAGCAAATTGAAAACAAATTTTGATGTTGTGATATTGCAAATTATGATAATTCAGGTTGATTTCACTTTAGTCGTTTTAACGGTTAAAACATCAAAAATGAGAGCAGAAAAATGTTCCAGATACAGCAAGCTGAAATCAATTCCTGCTATTAGTGATAGCAAAGTGATAACTATTTTTGTTATCAGTGCAAAAAAATGGAATAACCGTTGAATATATTGGTTTTTCGATTGATATGAAATCCTTAATGCCATAAGATAATTACACTAATAGTAAATCCTTAGAGTTATTGTACAAGGTTGCCTAGGAGTTTAGAAATAACTTAAAAGCTTGATTTTCATAATAGTTTAAAGTGACAGCAAAACGAAGTCTAAATTTGAAATCAAATTTAGCCAAGACAAACTGATATCAAAATGTGATATCAATTTGATGCTGAATACAAATCAAGTTTTCGATTTTCTATCATTTTGTAGTTAGACTCTGCTCGGGTTACGATCGACCATCAATAACTTCGGTTTAGAAGATTACTCGTCTTTCGAATTTTCATTGAGGATTTCACAAAGGATTGCGGTTAGAGCTGTGGTCTACGGTAGGAGAGATTCTGCTGAAATTACCATGGAAATCCCGGAAACCACGGAAATTTCTAAAGACATACTGAGGACGAACATTGGTATCAATGTGGGAGTTTAATGGTGATTCCGGTGGGGATTCATGCTATCGTGTATTGTAAAATTATAGTGGTATTCTGGGGGAGCTCCCTGATGCAAACCGGATCAGTATTTGTCAAGATTCTTTCAGCAATTTCTCCAGGAGTTCTACAGGAATACTTTCTAAACTCCTTTCAAGTTTTTCCTGGTGTTACTTCTAAGATTTTTCTAGAAGTGCTATCATAAATCCCGTCAGGAGTTTCTTTTAAGATTCCTCGTGAATTGATGAATTTGCTGAGTTCTTTATGATTTGAAGCTGTGCATATGACTAAGTATGATATATCACGATTATAATGAGCATTCTTTCTGGGATTTTACTATACATATCATATACATATTTTATCATACGTTTTTATGGATGGGATCACTTAACTTTTTTTCTCTTTTCAATGAGCGAGTAATGGCGATAAAGTCTAGGCTTTCTAGCCTAGAAATAAGGGTTAAATTTCGATATCCCATCTCAGGAAGAAGATCATCTTCGAAGTGATACTACATTTCTTAGCAAAGCCACTTCGAAGTATTTACTTTACATTTATACTACATACTATGTCGAGCATTTGGTACAAGTTATCCCCGTTCTAAAACTTTATTTGGCACCGATATCAACAGCAAGATGCGCCACCTCAATTCTTGTATTGCATCTCTGATGTGCTAAATTAGACTAGACTAGACTAGACTAGACTAGACTAGACTAGACTAGACTAGACTAGACTAGACTAGACTAGACTAGACTAGACTAGACTAGACTAGACTAGACTAGACTAGACTAGACTAGACTAGACTAGACTAGACTAGACTAGACTAGACTAGACTAGACTAGACTAGACTAGACTAGACTAGACTAGACTAGACTAGACTAGACTAGACTAGACTAGACTAGACTAGACTAGACTAGACTAGACTAGACTAGACTAGACTAGACTAGACTAGACTAGACTAGACTAGACTAGACTAGACTAGACTAGACTAGACTAGACTAGACTAGACTAGACTAGACTAGACTAGACTAGACTAGACTAGACTAGACTAGACTAGACTAGACTAGACTAGACTAGACTAGACTAGACTAGACTAGACTAGACTAGACTAGACTAGACTAGACTAGACTAGACTAGACTAGACTAGACTAGACTAGACTAGACTAGACTAGACTAGACTAGACTAGACTAGACTAGACTAGACTAGACTAGACTAGACTAGACTAGACTAGACTAGACTAGACTAGACTAGACTAGACTAGACTAGACTAGACTAGACTAGACTAGACTAGACTAGACTAGACTAGACTAGACTAGACTAGACTAGACTAGACTAGACTAGACTAGACTAGACTAGACTAGACTAGACTAGACTAGACTAGACTAGACTAGACTAGACTAGACTAGACTAGACTAGACTAGACTAGACTAGACTAGACTAGACTAGACTAGACTAGACTAGACTAGACTAGACTAGACTAGACTAGACTAGACTAGACTAGACTAGACTAGACTAGACTAGACTAGACTAGACTAGACTAGACTAGACTAGACTAGACTAGACTAGACTAGACTAGACTAGACTAGACTAGACTAGACTAGACTAGACTAGACTAGACTAGACTAGACTAGACTAGACTAGACTAGACTAGACTAGACTAGACTAGACTAGACTAGACTAGACTAGACTAGACTAGACTAGACTAGACTAGACTAGACTAGACTAGACTAGACTAGACTAGACTAGACTAGACTAGACTAGACTTAGACTTAGACTAGAGCTCCTTTCAAATCTCCTGGAGCAGATGGGATTTATCCTATTTCGCTTCAGAAGGGAATTGATCATTTCAAACATGTTTTGAAAAAAAATACTTGTTTGCAATTTTGCTACAGGGTATATTCCCAAATCTTGGCGGGATATTACTGTAAAGTTCATTCCGAAACTGGGTCGTGCGTCGTATAAAGAAGCAAAGAGCTTCAGACCTATCAGTTTGACCTCTTTTTTCTGAAATGCTTAGAACGCATTGTGAATCATCACATCCGTGATGTTCATCTGGCCAAAGTGCCTCTTCATGCCTACCAATGTGGACTTAGCAGATTGACTCTTTTACACAAGGTTGTTTATGGTATCGAGAAAACATTCGCTCAAAAGCAATCCTGCTTGGGTGTTTTCTTAGATATCGATGGTGCCTTTGACAACGTGCCTTTCGATGCCATATTGGAAGCCGCACGGGGTCATGGTATATCTCCAATGATTTCCAATTGGATTCATCAAATGCTCAAAAACCGACATCTCTTCTCGACATTGCGTCAACCGGCGATTAGGAAATTGAGTGTTTGTGGATGCCCCCAAGAGGAGTCTTATCCCCACTTTTGTAGAATCTTGTAGCAGATACGCTATTGAGGCAACTCAATAATAGCGGTTTTCCTACATATGGTTCTGCCCACGACTATCTAACATTGTTAGTCGGTATGTGCATCAGCAATGTGCATAGCGCCCTTCAGGTAGTTGAGGGTTGGTGTCACCAATATGGCCTTTCGGTTAATCCGAGTAAAACATCTATTGTTCTTTTCACGGAAAAGCGAAACCGTAATGGCGTTCGACCTTTGCGTCTCTTTGATTCTGAAATCGATGCGACTGAACAGGTAAAGTACGTATTGGAGTTATTCTTGATTCCAAACTTTCCTGGGCACCTCACATTGAGTTCAGCATCAAGAAAGCTTGTATGGTCTTCGAGAAATGCCGGCGAATCTTTGGTACAACTTGGGGTCTACAACCCAAGTATATCAAATGGATTTACACAACTGTGGTTCGGCCAATATTGGCCTATGGATGTCTTGTGTGGTGGCAAAAGGGCGAAATGAGAACGGTCTAATCAAAGTAAGGCCATCTCCAAGGGATGTGCCTAATGGCGATGTCTGAAGCGTTCTCTTCAACTCCCACCGCAGCGCTCGAAGCACTCTTTGACGTTGCTCCACTACACATTCATCTCAAACAAGAAGCACTTTCTTGCACTTACCGCCTCGGTCTACTAGAGGAAACTCCTGTGAACCGCAGTTCAACATACACCTCGTTGTTTCCACTTTTGGTGAATTTGGACAAAGTTGTCCTTGCTCCAAGTGATCTTACAATTGCTTGTAATTTTCCATATAGGACATTTTCTACGAAATTCCCTTCCCGGGAAGAGTGGACATCTGGTTATCTGGAAAGAAGTATTTCAGACGGCATCGTATGTTACACTGATGGCTCCCTTCTCGAAGGTCGGGCAGGTGCTGGTGTTTATTCTCGTGAGCTAAGGCTGTATCAGTCTTACTCACTTGGTAGACACTGCACCGTTTTTCAGGCCGAAATCTTTGCTCTTATGTGCGGAGTCCAATCAGCACTTCAGCAGCACGTAATGGGCAAAGTAATATACTTCTGTTCAGATAGCCAGGCTGCTATTAAAGCACTTGCTTCGGCCAACTCCAGGTCGAAGATAGTTATCGCTTGTCGAACTCAAATCGAGGAGCTGAATTCAGCGAACGCTGTTCACCTTGTATAGGTACCTGGCCATTCTTCCATCGCTGGAAATGAATTGGCTGATGAGTTAGCTCGCACTGGAGCATCACATGACTTCATTGGCCCTGAGCCAGCTATTCCGATATCGAAGTGCTGGGTAAAGCTTCAGATTCACACCTGGACTGCCACTCTTTGTTTTTCGATAGCATGCTTCTGAACTGAGATAATAGCAAATGAATGTAAATCTTTGCAAATGAATGGTCGCAACCTTGATTGCAGCATTCTGGTCAACTTCTGCTGACTCAGCTATCACATGGCGAATATTCAGCAAGCTGATTCATTTGCATGTGATATCAGTGAATCCGATCATGGAACTTCGTACCATTTGATATGTAACTGCCCAGTTTTGGCGCATCTGCGTTTCCTAGTAATCTGGAAACTGACTTCAGAAACCTGAATTTTCAAGATATTCTGTTGTTCTTAACCCGCTGTGGTAAAGAGCTATAGGCTCTCTTTCGCTTCATGCGTTATTTCAGTGCCCTTTTCAGGGCGCTGTTTAAACCCATTATGGTACGCTTGTGCGTTGTCAGGTAGATGATGAAATAGGCTGTTATTTTGGCGATGGCACAAATGTCTCAAATGGAGGATAACATTCCTCTGGAGCCGGCCTTCTGATACCTGATATCTGAAAAATCCCAGGAGAAACTCCCGGAGGAATTTTGGATGCCATTCTTGGGAGAATCCCGAAAGAAGTTACTATATACTCGGAAGAAAATCCTGGAGGAAACCATCAGCTGTAATGTCGTGCGCGTTGTTGGGCACCATAGCCAGCGTGCACCACCCATGGGGGGGGGGGGGGTGCTGGGGTGAGTCGATGGTGCTTTGTGCTTGGCAGATCGCTGCCAAGATTCCTGCTTTTGAGGACTTGTTCTTATGAGTGCTCCTTTTAAGATTCCTCCAGAAGTTCCTTCACCGGTTTCTCTCGGAGCCATTTGGTGGATCCCTCCGAGAGTTCTTTTTAAAATTTCTTCAATAATTCTGACTAGGATTCGTTCACGAATTCGTTCAATGATTCTTCCAGGAGTTGCTTCTTGTACATATTCATTCAGGAGTTCCTTCGGGGATTTCTCCAGGAGTTTTTTTCTAATGTCTTCCTTCATTCCTCTAGGAATTCCTTCTGTTACTCTAGGAGTGCCTTCCGGGATTTTTCCAGTAGTTCTTTCCAGAATTTCCCTTCTAACTCCTTCCAGGAATTTGATTTCTCAAGGTATTCCTTCACGGGTAGGATATCCCCAAAAATTTCACCCTGGATTCATTCCGGAATTTGTTCAGAAGTTCATTCCTAGATTACTTCAGGAATTCTTTCCGGAATTTCCTTAGAAATTGTATCCAAGATTTCTTCAGGAATTTTTCAGCCTTCTGCACCACCGTGGGTGCTCTGGACTGAAATAAGTAGGTGAGTTTCTTCAGGTAGTTCCTCCAAGATTCTTTCAAGAACATTCTTCAGGATTCCTCCAGGAAGTCATTCCAATACTTCTCCGAAGGTTCCTTCCAGGGAATTTTCTAGGAACTCGTTTATCAGAATACCCCTATAATTGTCCTACACATACTAACAGAAATCCTCACCGAAATCACCTTCACCAATGATTTCCTCAAAGTCACACCAAAATTGGTCCCAAGTAAACCTTTTGGAATTCCACAAGGATTTCTACGGGGTTTGCGTAGTAATCCCAGCAGAATTCCTTTTACCGTGGACTGAATCGCACATTTAATGAGTTGTACCTGTAATCCCTTTGAAAATCTCCCCAGAACATTCTCCTCTTGATGCCCCAGAATTTCGGTGTTTAATAGAATCTTACCAGCAAGTCACTCTTCCACGCAGGTGAAGCACACATATCGAATTCAACCACACTATTTATGAAAGACAACGATTTTCGTTCTAAGCCCGAATGGTTAACAATAAGGCCACGAAACGTCAAATAGGGTATGTGTGCCATCAGTAATCTCACGCTCCCATATTTATCCTATTCGAAAACAAGCGATTACGGCACTGATTGATTCCGTTGTTTTTGTTTTCATGGGTGCTCACTTCTAACAAAAAATACAAAAATAAGAAACAAAACAAACAGCGCTTCAATCCTTTATTTTTCGTTGGATGAAAATGGGAGCCACCTGCTTAAGGACATATATGAGCGAATCCAAAGATGGCCGTCACAATGGCTGCCTTGCAAATACCGAAAGCACGGATCTCGTCATCCAAGAAACAATCAGAGATGAAGAAGCAATGATTAGCCTTGCTCACTTGTAGTAAACATTGAGTAGCATTATCGTTTGCGTGCATTTTGTGAATGACGAGATCGGTGCTCTCAAAAACGCGAGTCAAAAATGCACCTGGACGCGCTCCCATTTCACCTTAAGAAGGGAACCAATACCCTACATAGAAAAATTGATTTGAGAAAATTTCTAACAATTTGAGATGGACGTCGATGGTATTTTTTCCAGTGTTACGTCTGTTTGTCTGTGGTTCCACGCTCCGAACTTTCAATCGCAGATCCTGTCTGCTCCCTACTGTCGAGGGCACCTGACTCAGCCAGGTGCAAAGACTCAGCTTAGTGTTCTATGAACAATTTCATAGTTTTGAATTGAGAATTGCCAATATCGTGTGGCATGCACTAAGATGATCCATGCCAAAGGAAGTCAAGGAAATTCCCTTTACGAAAAATTTCTGGTCCGACCGGGAATCGAACTCAGAGCTGCCAGCATTTCCAGTCCTTCATGACTTAATTTTACAAGAAAGATGTAATTTTCAACACTATTCTTGTAAATGAGTTGGTCCAATGTTTACTTTCGACTAATGAAATCTACATCTCATGTACAGCTCGTTTTTTTTTCTTAGTGTGTAGCAATCCATTGCAATCTCAAGTATTCGTTACGAGAATTGTAAAGATACCCAATAATCTAGTGGAACTTTATTCCATGGGCCATAACAGATTCCAACGCCATACCTTAGTTGTGCATAAAAGCCCAACCAAGAGAACAATTCCAAGGTAGTTTCAATTGACTCAGCTTTCCAGAATCACTATCATGAAGTTTGTGTCATTTTCTCTGCTCCTAACATTACTGTACTGTACAATATTGGGTAGCTGTACTTCCACTTCAACCGTCTTCAGCAATAATGTTGAAGGTGAAAGTTTCTCGTTAGATGATATTCTAAAATATGTGGAAGAGCTCGCAAAGCAACTGGAAGAATCGATAAAGGATATGATCAAGGACATTGAAGAGTGTTTCCCTCTGGATGCTCAATCTCGCAGAAAGATTGCTTCATCTACTCAAGAAGTTCTGTTCCGCTCTGGAGGAATTCATTCACGTTCCAGCAAAAGTTCGAGCAGCGAATCCTCGTCGCTGGAATTCAACTTGTGGGATGCACTCAAGGAACTGATGATGGAAGCATTTGAAACCGTACGAGATATCATTAAGAGAATTCTCGGCATTGAAGGAGCTGCACGTTTATTTCACGTGGTAGGAAAATGGAAACGATTCTCAATCATGAAGGACTAAATGTTATTGAACTTTGCAGATGAACATGCACGATGGTTTTGATCAACAGGTCATGGACGAAAAGGTGGAACGACTCATAGTCTATGCGATGGAACTGTTGAAAAACAGTGCTGAGTCGGATGCAGCTGTTCCGGAGCGCTTGGAAGATTTACTTGTGCGCATAAAAAAGTCCTTCAATATTTTCGGTTGCCTGTTACGGCAGATTGATATTGATCGATCACCATAGGCGAAACTACTGGGGGTGCCGGGGGTGCCAGGCACCCCCTAGAATTTGAATGCATTGCTGTAAGATATGGGGCGATGAATGATGAATGGATGAACTAATGAATATTTATTCGTAGTGCACCCCCTGGCAAGAATCCGTAGTTTCGCCCATGTCGATCACCCTCAATATGAAAAAAAATATCTCAATGGAAGTTCATGTCTTAAAGTCCAATAAATTCAAAGAATTAAAATGTTGCATCCAATGCGTATGGCATTCTCATAAATCTTGAAATCCAGATTGCGTCACATAGATTTACTTTGTCCTTTAATTGGCTGTAAATTTATCAATCAAGATTCAATCAAAATTCAATTCAAACTCAATACAAATTCTATTCACATTCAATGGAAATTCATTCCAAATCCAATGAACAGACAAAACACCAATTCATACACCGTAACAAACAATCATTTCAAATCACGATGACTTCCCGCATCACCCCTCGCAGTACACATTCGAACAGTTCCGCCGTTTCTCACTTTCTCAGCGATGCTGGCAGTTACACTCTAAATACACAGCTCACCCGCACCCAATCGAACTAGTTCCCCGATCTGCCGTTCGCAGCTGTCAAGAGGTCGCCACCGCTCCAGGGCTGTCACGCACTCACACACAACCGCAGGGGGAAGCAAATCGAAGAAAGAATCGCCAAGAATCATCTCGCCTAGCGTACGGTTTTGTCGGACGGACGGGCAGAACACACAGCCATCGCGAACGAGACGAGAATCGCAGCCATATCTCTGTGCGCTCGACTACTACAGCCAGTCAGTGGTGAAGCGATCCGAACTGCTCCGGGAAAATCCTCGAGAGGCACAGAAGAGCTCGCGCGAAGTTTTGTGCGGTTCCGGTGTCCGCGATCCGGTTTGTCGAAGGGCCTATCTATTGTGGTGTTCCTATTGTGTGTTCGAATACATGACCCCTTGGGGAGGTCTTACGCGGCAGTGGCAATCGATGAAATCCCCCTGCCCCTCGGCGGACGACAGTTTCCTTGACATTGTATGAGGGAGTTTCGTCGGGAGTGAGTCTGTGTAAAGTTTTTCCACCTCTTTGGGGTTTATTTTTGGGGGTTCGTGAATGGCTTTTTTCGGTGTACAACAAAGAGGCTTTCTTCTTGGTTTCGCGTTTTTGGAGATTGAGGGGTCGGTTTTGTTTAGAGTGTAACGAATTGTTCGGAAAACCCATCGGAAGAACGGTACCGATTCAATCAATCAATGGAAGCAGCTTGAACGGGTCCAAGGAATAAGGCAGGCGAGTGAAAAGAGTGAAACGCATGCACCGCACAGGGGAAGAAGAAAAAGTTGTACCCAAAGAGTAAATGGTGTGAGTGTGAGTAAAAAATTGCATACATGGCGTATTGCAAATTAGTGTAATAATCTCCAAAATTGAGTGGGATAATAAGTCGGTTCTAGTGATCGGGCTGAGTGAGGAAGTGGTACAGGGATTGCGCAAAGATCTGTAATTAGTAGGGCTATATTTGGGGCATCGTACTCATAGTGGTTCATTCGCTGGAGAACTGTCATCAACCGTACACAGAGGCACGCACACCAGGAAAAAGCCTATATGAGATTCCTATTTGATTGATTTTTGCTGCTGCGACTCTGCTTCTTCTTCGTCCTGTGCTGCTTGACTACGAACTTCGAGCACACATTCCGGTTCTCCATTCTCGGATAAAAGAGGAAAAACGAACGGACTACACTAGACGACCGGAGCAACGACGGCGGCTGGGGAGAAATTCGCAATCGGTAAGTGTCTGAGTCATCATCCCGACTTTGCCACAGCAATCTAGTCACATAAAGGTACATATATGTATACAAATACAACTTATCGTAGCAGGCTCTAGCTAGGAAATAAGTACGAGACTGGACAGTACGATTCCGCTTCCAGGAACAATCCCAAACCCCGAGACAGCTGTCATATGGCTTTCCTGCTTCCTACTGGAAGCGATCACCTCTGGGACACATTTTCACACTTTGGACACTGTCTTTCCGATTTTCTTCTAAAATAAGAAAACACCTAGAAAGAACAGCGGTGACACAGAGTCGTCAACCGCCCTGTATGCGCGATGTGTGTGGAATAAGCATAAAGAAAACAACCAAGTTATAAATATAAATAAATCTCTTAAGTGCTGCGTCGCGAGATCCATCCACCGACGACGCGTTCCGCCTTCAACATCATCATCTCCATCGTAGTAGTAGGTACCTAGTCGCTGGCATCATAGACGGCGGCGCGATGACTTGCCCTGGAACATCATCAGCCAAGCCTGACTAGCCTACTGCTGCCTAGATTGCAACGAACGACTTTTCTTGCTCCAAAGTAATAATGTGCACTAATGCGAGACTCGCTCGACTCTGCTATTCCTCTTCTGCATCGCCGTTGCAGGATGCCACGGTACCGGCCGGTGAACTGCAGTCACAGTGCATACAAGACAGACAGTCGGGATTAGTCACACACGAACGACAACACAACACTTAGGTAGTTACCGCACAAAGTTCGATTGGGCTATAAGCTGCGACAATGGCGTGGAGTCGAATGCTCCATCGTTACATAGAAGCTGGACTCGACTATCCCGTCGCGATTTATAACTTCCCAAACTTCCGTATGTTATACAAAGCTGAAATTTTTGCCTTATCAAACCAATTTTTCTAAGTAATCAATTAATATTCCGTAGTTTATACAGCAGTGCATTGCTAGAGATAAATGATTAGAAATTTTAAGAATGCAACTCCGGATATTGGAGACCAGCCTGTAGAATGAAGTTTCTAGGATACTACTTCCATCTAGTAGCAAACCTCATCCGGAGAGGGTTTTAGATACCCTGTGCGTCGAGAACTAAGAACTTGCTTGAGCATTCTAACATCAGCAACCTCTGATGAGACTTCGAAAGTCAATGACGGCGCTCAATTCAGACTTCGAGAAACTCGTAACAACTGCGCCAGCGGCAGAACCCGTGAAGTCAAAGGTTCCGAAGTCTACCCAGATGGATGCCTTCGCTCTCGTGGATAGCCCCAAAAGACGGATGCTATTGCTTACGACAAGCAATCGCAGGAGCGTGTGAGGCAGCTGTCAGGTGAGGAGCTACCACGTGACGCTCGCAAGGCTAGGTGGTTCTTAACCCCGAAAGTATGAGTAAAGCCGGTAAGGAATTATATATAAACTACGTAGACTCAATTTCTGAAATCTCAGAACCACCTCCCCCTCCCCCCCTTGTTGCTTACACAATTTTCGAAATTTGTTTGGACCGTAGACTTTGGTCAGCAAACCAAAGAGTCCACGTAGTTTATGAACAGACCCTAAGTCGTATCCTAGCCAGGCATACCGGAAAGATGGGAAGGGTGGGTCTAAAAAGCCGAGGCGTCCCTGATCCAAAGGAATCGGGGGTTGCGACCATTGGTTGCTCCTTAGCAACCATAAGTTGGGCGGATCAGAGAGGGCGTTGAGCGGAAGAGGAAGAATAAAGCGCAGGACATGCTGGATCATAGCGATATCAATCTTAAGAAACGTAGGAAGGCAGGTGCCAAGCCCGAAAAGGGTGGCGAGCTCATCATCAAGACTGAAGAGTCTAAGAACTCGGAAATTTTAAAACCAAGAGGAGCAACCCCAAGCTCGTGGTTTTCGGGGGCTGTTCATAAACCACGTAGACCAAAATTTGGCCATCTCAGAACCGAACCCCCCCCCCCTCGTACACTTTTGTCCATACAAAAAAATGTAAGAAACCGTAGAATTTGGCCAGACCCCCTATCCCCCAAAAAGCCTACTTGGTTTATGAACGGCTCCTTGGAGCCGACGTGCGGCATGTTATACGCAGTAGTACAGATGATATGATCTAGCTGAACCATGATCAGGAGCATAAAGGCGCTGTCTACAAAAGTCTGCCAGGAAAGCTTCTTGGTGAAGGCGAGATCACGGTGTGTTTATAGAGCAACTTTAAAACCAAAAAATAAGTAAGTCTGAAATTATGCCCAATGATACTTTGGGCCATTCCCTTCAATTTGCTGGGTTGGTGGAAATCATCCATCGGGGGGTCTAGAACAAAAATTTTTTTTGAAGGTTTTTTATGCCAAAACTGTTAATAGCGCATATTGTAAAATTTTTGCATCTCCTACAAATAGTCACAACTTTTTTGTCTTTGAAGATAGAACCATAAAAATTTCAGGTGTTTAGAAGTAGTATGCGTAGATGACTGTATGAAAATTTCATTGAAATATGTTGAATGGTTTTCAAATAATACCAAAACTTTCAAACGCATTCTAAAATACTAAGCTTAGTAGCAAAAGTCCAACAAAATATCTATATATTTTTTATATAATAATACAAGAAAAATATTTAACTCTAAGCACCTTGAGTCATTATGATGGCAGTACTGTGAAAACTTGTTTTTCGAATGATGAACAGATACATAGTCAAATACATGAAAGGAAAACACACACACTGCCATTATGTAGCTTTTCAATAAGTATCAATTATTTATTTCAAGAACGTGATTTTGCGTATACATGTTCACAAGTACAAGTATGCCTGTATTACGAATCCTATAATAAACTCAATTATCATGATTGCTGAGCATGTCGGCCTTCCCCGAAAAAATATTTAAATGTTTATTGGTAAGCCAAGAAAAGCACTCGAGGATTGGGAAACATCTCTGTTTTGAGGAAAAAGTACAGAAACTAAATTATTTTGAAATTAATGTTTACAAGCTTAAAATTAAAAAGTATTTCACCTTAGTCAAACAATAAAAACAAGTTAACTCTGTTAAAGACCTCATAATAGCATTGAAGTTGTGCGTATGAGTCTACATTAAAACACTCTCTTGATTGAAGAACACAATAAAGAGAACTGAATTCAAAACAGAATTCAGTTGGGTAATATTCAATCAAGGGCAACCTTACGATACTAAACATATTTAGTTTCCGGATTATTCCACGATATTTGACATAGCTGTTAGACCTAAACTCGGTGGCGTCGCGTAACCTCACTTTTTACCTGTGCACCAAGTATGATTTCTTGAATTTTTTGAACAAATTTGCTTGTAATAATTAGAAAATGACGAGAATAGCTGCTTTCACTCATTTCTATTTCGATTTTGATCATAAATCCCCTGCAATTACAAGTTTTAGGGTCGGTGCACAGGTAAAAAGTGAGGTTACGCGACGCCACTGCCTAAACTTAAGTTTGTCTTTGAATTTAATAGCAATATGTTGCATATTGCTTATGCCACCATTTATTAACAAATAACTGATAATAAGTACGGAAAGAATAGTTGAAAGAACGGAGTACTTATTGAAAATGTTTCTACATTAAGCAATAAAATTGGCTGTTCAGCATAAAGCCTTGGAAAAACAATTTGATAACAATGACTTAAATATTCTTATCGATTTGTATATGATGTTTAAAAAATATTTTCTGTGTAATTTAAAACCTCCAAGCATGAGGAAGAGTGATTGATCATTGTTATGGCGTTATTTACTAGTAGAATATTTTCTACATAAAACTATATGTTTCGAAAAAATAACAAACATTTTTTTCAATCCAAATTATTGGGCCACGCCTTTCGCTTGCAATTTGATATTTAGATAAGACCTGATTCATTTAAAAAAAATGGAAAAAAATAAACGCAAAACCACGTTCTTGAAATAAATAATTAATACTTTAGTGAAAAGCTACATAATGGCAGTGTGTGTGTTTTACTTTCATGTATTTGACCTGAGAGAGAGGAGACAGCTGGCTTCGATTGCGTGCTACTTAATGTCAAGGAGGACCTGTCACAAACTGTCACCGCGAACCGAGCTGAAAATCGCACATTGATGATGTGGAGTGGCCAAATATTCAAAAGATCTTATTAAAATTTCGCTCCGTTTGTTGTAATTATAAAAGACTAGCTCTCCCGGCAAACGTTGTCTTGCCAAGCTGAAATGGTTTGACAACTGTTGAGCTCATAACGTCACCGCACTCTAGATTGGTTTCATTTCGATCGTGTTGATTTCCTTCCCAGCTCATGGAAAATCATTACTTTATCAATTTTCTTACTTTTCTAGTTGATTTTCGCGACTTTTTGTACATATAAACACAGCCACCACGAATACGAACCGAACCGTGAAAGAGTCTTGCTGATCGGTTCATCCGTTCTTGAGTTTTGTTGCCTCAAAGAAATTTTAAACTCATTTTTATATATATAGATAAAATATTAATGATCAATTTTCCTCGACCAGCGCAACGAATCCATTTATTTTTCATGCTCTGTCGCATCGAACTCAATATGCAAATCATTTTTGGCCAATAATATATTTTCAAACCATTGTGCGGCCCACAAAGTTGTAAAAAGAAGTAAGAAGACGACATGTCAACATCGTGGCTGTCAGTGAGCTGTCTCCTCTCTCTCAATATTTGACTATGTATCTGTTCATCATTCGAAAAACAAGTTTTCACAGTACTGCCATCATAATTACTCAAGGTGCTTAGAGTTAAATATTTTTCTTGTATTATTATATAAAAAATATATAGATATTTTGTTGGACTTTTGCTACTAAGCTTAGTATTTTAGAATGCGTTTGAAAGTTTTGGTATTATTTGAAAACCATTCAACATATTTCAATGAAATTTTCATACAGTCATCTACGCATACTACTTCGAAACGCCTGAAATTTTTATGGTTCTATCTTCAAAGTCAAAAAAGTTGTGACTATTTGTAGGAGATGCAAAAATTTACAATATGCGCTTTTAACAGTTTTTGCATAAAAAACCTTCAAAAAAAATTTTGTTCTAGACCCCCCGATGGATGATTTCCACGGACCCAGCAAATTGAAGGGAATGGCCCAAAGTATCATTGGGCAAAATTTCAGACTTACTTATTTTTTTATTATAAAGTTGTTCTACACAACACACCGTGGAGATGAGAGCTCTTACAGAGGAGGCGACTCGACGGTGAAAATTGTAGAATCTCGACTGACGCGGAAAAGCTCATCAAGAAAGTGTTGCAATAGCGCGAGGCCACAGCAGCCGTTCGGCTACGGAAAGGTCCGGCAGAGACACACGTAGCCTTGGCACAGCTACCTGTGACGAATGCTAACAAGTCCGTTAAACTAGGGAAGCCTAAAATGGGCTGGTCACGAGCCACGGAGGATTGCTCCAGTTGTCTGGAACCAGGACACAAGTCATGGGACTGTGAAGACCCTGACAGGAGCAAGCTGTGTAGGCGATAATGTGGAGCTGAATGCCATATAAGACACAAGGCTGCACAAATCATCCCGAGTGTTTGATTTGTTCCGAGAAATCTGCAAAATGCAAGTACCCAAAGGGAGGCCCAAAGGGCTACAGCTGACAAATCACAGTGCAAATAACACAGCAGAATCTCAACCACTGTGACGCAGCTCAGCAAGTGCTGTGTCCGGTAGTTGTGGAGTGGAGGACGAATATCGCTATCATAGCGAGCCCATACCGAATATCCGCAGATAGCGGTAACTGGGATACGGATGGATCCGGAAACATGGCGGCGATATGGACGACGGGTCCAGGAGTTGGTGTCTATTACTTTTAAGGGCTTCGTGGTCAAGGTAAACCGGGTCTTCTTCTGTAGCTGATATGCGCCTCCACGGTGGTCGACCAAGTAGTTCACGCAGATGCAGGACTGTATGACGACTGTGCTGACACAGCGAAGGCTGGAGATTTCAATGTCTTGGCCGTGGTATGGGGAAGCCATTTACGAGCCAACAGGGCCAGATCCTGTTAGAAGTACTGGTCATGCTCGATGTCGATCTGGCAAATGTTGATACTAAAAGCACCGTTAGTCGGAACGGGGCAGAATCGATCATCGACGTTACTTTTGGTAGTCCTGGCTTAACAAGTTATTCGAATTGGAAGATAGATGAGCCTGCACAAATAGCAACAATCTGGTGGTTTGCTACTGAATCGGCTGCAATAATGCCGACATCAGGCGCAGAAAGGGGCGACTATGCCAAGGACAAGCCCTCGTAGGTGGAAAGATATCTTACTGTGAGCCGAGTTCATGCAACCAAACTAGCGTTGGGCATTTTTAAATCGATGTTCCCAACATCGATATTTTTGTTTCGATTACCGTCAAACGGGGTTACTTGCAACAGCGGTGTAACTTGCAACACAATGACATACACTAAATATGAAGCATTTTCTAATAATAATAAAAACTAGTATGCCCTACTATTTCGGTTATAGAGATTATGTGTATCAAAGATCGATTTAGTATAAAAATTAGCTTTGTTTCTTTGTTTATGGTTTAGCTACACTGTTAAAACGGATTGCTCATTTTATGCCATAAAAACAAGTATGAAAATCGTGCTTGACCTCTCCCTTATGGTAAGTGCGATAAGTCTGGTGACCTTGCTTGCAGTTAGGGTACCTAATAGTAAGCTTAGCTAAACGATAAAAGTTTGATAAACTTATCGACTAAGTAATGCAAAAAATCATTATTATATGCGACAACCACTATGGGGTAACTTGCAACAGTTGAATTTGACGAAACCTTCTATTATTTATCTTCATTTCACGATATACTTGACAGAAATAACCGAAATTGATCATTTATTGTTTACGTAACGCGTTCATTTTCAAATGACAATTCATTTTTTACATTTTTTTGCACGTGACCTTCAAACATTGTTAAGAAATACCACATTTTGAAGTTTCATTCATTTTTCATCATCATAAAAGTTAAATTTTTGTTTATGAACGCTGTAAAGCAATCACCAATATCAAGTCTGAACCTAGATGGAGTAAATTATTTCAGTTTAAATAATACCCAAATTAGCGAGTTTGAAATTTAAAAAGTAGAATAGATGTGTTTCAATCATGTTAATTTAGCTGAAATTGCCAAACACCACTTCAAACTGAAAACTACTTGAAGATGACTCACTCTACCTTTTCAAGAAATGACAATAATCATTGTTGATATTTTGTAATGAGTGCTGAGTCAAGAGAATCATATATATTTTGTGTTTGAGGGACGTGAGACCTGTTCCTAAACAATATACTCTCGCTTGCAATAACTATCAATCCTTTCATGAAAAATGATATGTCAATTGGTTAGTGTACATCTTTTCATGGTATGTTTCATGCATAACATTAAAATTTTACAATACGACTAAATGCTAGAATGTTAGCGCTGTTTAATGATAGCTAACTTAGCTTCATGTCCTATGTTGCAAGTTACCCCACAGATGGGGAAACTTGCAACAAGCATGTATTTCGCACCTCCTGATTAGGTGGCAACGTATTTTGGTAAACCAAGTGCTGCACTGTATTCTACTCGGGGTAATTAGCGTACACGATGCTTCATAGGATGTTTCAAATGTTTAGATTTTCAATGATATTGCTTCAAAGTCGAAAAGTGTTGCAAGTTACCCCATTTGACGGTAATCAATTTTTTGAATCGATGTTGAAGCCCCACAAAATCGACCGAATCGATTTTTTACATTCGATTTTTCTTTCAATTCAATAATATTAAAATTTCTTTTTTTTTAGAATGCATTGTCTCAACGTTATATCAATTTTCGGCCCAGAGTCGTAAAATAAAATCATTGGCGTAGCTAGGATTTTTTTTCTGGAGGGGGGCCAGGGGGGTTGGCTGACTTGTGATGACTTTTAAATGGCATGGGCGCCCGATATGTGAATATGCAAATACGCATTGCAGTTTTGAGGAATCAAAATAACTTTTTAGATTTGTTTCTAGTTTCGTTAACTATAAGAGTCTGGACAATTCCTCGAGGATTTTTTCAATGGCTTGCTTCAGTGATTCCATCTTGAATTCCTGTAGAGATTCCTTTAAGAATTCATCTAGGGATTGAATCATAAATTTAATCGAGGATTTGTCCTGGGATATCTTTAAAGGTTCCTCCAGTGATTGTTCAAGTGCTATTTTCGAGGTTTTCTTCTGGAATTTCTCTAGAGATCCTTCAAGGTTTTTCTGCAGATAATCCTTCAGAAATTTCTTCATGGATTTCTACATATATTCCTTCCAGAATTTCGCTGGAGATTGCTCCAATAATTCCATTTGTAATTATTCGAAGTTTATCTGCTGGAATGTCTTCCAGAAATCCTTTCAAAAAATTTTACTAGTAATTATTCAAAAATTACTCCTGAATGTCTTAAAAAAACCCATTAGGAGTTCGTCCAAGTATTCCTTCTATAATTCTTCCATAAATTGCTGAAAACATGATTTTTTTTTATTTCAAATTTTATTCAAGGAATCCATACAGAAATTCTTTCCGGGATTCATCATGGGGTTTCTTCACAAATTTCTCCAAGGTTCCTCCCGGGATTTACCTGGGAATTCCCTCTGTGATTCTTTCGGGAACCACTTCCAGGATTATTTTGAAAATACTTCCGAGAGTTTTTCTTGGGATTCCTTCAGGAATTCCTACTGGAATTCTTCCAGAAACTCCAGCAATCCTCCAGGAACTGTTTGAAGATTCCCTTAGAAATCTCTCTAGGGATTGCTTTCAAGCATCCTCCTGGGGTTCTGCAGGAACTCCTTCAGGGATTCCTACAGGAACTGCTACAGGGATTGTTCCGAAAGTTCCTCTGCATACTCGTTTTAGGAGTCCTTCAGGATTTCCTCTAGAATTGTGGCGATTTCTTCAGAATCTCCTCCTAGAATTCACTCAAAAATTGATTTTTGGATTTCTTTAGGAATTCTTCCTGGGATTCCTGCAAAAATTCCTCAAGGGGTTCCGCCAAGATTCCTCTGAGAATTCTTACATGGGTTCCTCTTAAAAATCTTGAGAGATTCGTCCGGGAATTCCTCTAGCAAATTCTTTAGAGATTCCTCTAGCATTTTCTCCAGAGATTCCTACAGGTATTCCTCTTGAGATACCTCAAGATATTTCTCTAGAGATTCTTCCAGGAACTCCCCTGAGTGCTCCAGTAGTTCTTAATGGAAATTCTCCAGGAATTCCTCCAGGGGTTTCTCTAAGGATTCCTCCAGGGATTCCCCACAGAATGTATACAGGGATTCCACCAGGAATTCCTCTAGAGATTTCTCAAGGAATTTCTCTAGAATTCTTCCAGGAATTCCTACAGGCATGTCTCCAGGTATTTCTCCAGGGGTTCCTCCAGGCATTTCTTCAGGAATTCCCCATGGGATTGCTCTAAGCATTCCTCCAGGAATTTCTACTGTGATTTCTCCAGAATTCAGGAATCATTTCAAGAATATCTCCAGCGATTCCTGCATGCATTACTGTTGAGATTCCTCTTGGAACTCCTTCAAGGAATTCGTCAGGAATCCTCCACGAAATCATCCAGGAATTGCTTCAGACATGCCCCCAGGAATTCCTACCGAAAATTATCCAGGAATATTTCTCCAGGCATCGTTCCAGGCATTACTCTGCGAATTTCGCCGAGAATTTCTCCAGCAATTTCCCCAGGTATTTCTTCAGGAATTTCTCCAGGAATTCCACCAGGAATTCTTCCAGGAATTGATCCAGGAACTCCTCCATGAATTGCTTACGAGATTCTTACAGCAATTCTTCCAGGAATTTCTCCAGGAAATCTTCCATGGATTCCTTCAGAAATTATTTTAGGAATTTATTCAGAAATTCGTCTAGGAATTCCTCCGGGATTTCTTCCAAAGTTTCCTCCAGGAATTCTTCTGGGAGCTCCTCTAGGAATTTCTCCAGGAATTTCTTCAGAAATTTAGCCAGGGATTCCTCTTAGGATTCTTCTAGAGATTCCTCCAGAAATTACCCCAGGGATTACCTCAGGTATATCTTCAGGAATTCCTCCAGGAATTCACTAAGGAATTTCTTCAAGAATAATTAATATCGAATCGATGTGAAAACATCGATTCAAAGCATTCGATTAGATCGGTGTATCGATTCTGCTAGTCCGATTTGAATCGATTCACAAAAATCGATGTCTCGGCCAAACTTGCCCAGTGCTAAACCAAACGCGGTCCGAAGGGAAAGATACTGAACCTGCTGAAGCCTTAGCAAGTGCGTTTTCACCGTGGTTTTAAAACAAAGACTACCGTATTCTAGAACCAATGGTTGTTTGATACAGCCTGATCAGATCTTCCAGGTTGGGCTCCTCAACATGGTCCGATTCTGGTAATGGTGCGCATAAAATTGATCCTTTTTGCATTTCCGTATCAGATACACAATGTATGTATGGGAGAGCCCATATAGACGCCACTGTAATAGGGCTTTTGAGTAGTACAGCTTATGCTAATTGAAGGCAGCTATATGCATTCGAACTGCCCATGTAGAGCAGCAAGCAATTCATGAGCATGAGCATGAGTATGAGCATAGATGACCGCACAATTCGTAGTTGCTACTCCGTGATTGACCAGAGCAATCGAAATTGAACAAGGAACCAATGAATAGGGCTTGGGACTAGCTTACTATTCTCAATGTACACAGTTCGAGAGCTCTCAACTTTATTAAGGTCAATAACGGCGCCGGCCACGTCCTTACGGTCATCGAGGAAGGGAGGGAATGTTAGTAATACAAACGTTGGTAAAAAGACCGCGAATCGCTGCATCTCCACGTTTGTCTCAGGACGGATTTTTTTGTTAGTAGGGTAAGGTAATTGTCAGTCCGGGAGTCACCTATGGTTGGTGATATGATTTGACAATGGATCAATATACACAAACCGCCGTTAACAACCGACCACTTTTCGACGAAAAAACTAGCCAGAAAGAAAATTCTATCGCGCGTCTCCACTCCACTAGGGAGAAGAAACCTTTAGTCTATTCCACACAGAAATACACTGAGCGCGACTCACTTGTCGGCGCCCGGATTTTTTTCTAGACCGGCGAGCCCGAACTAACACTTTTCACTTTTTTGTGTGAATGCAAAAAATGAAAGAAAATATTTATTATCAACTTAAAGTGTATTGGGAACTAGCGCCGATGGGAAGCGAAAAATCCGGAACCGACTCGACCCGCGACGCATCCACCACACACTCTGTAGAGCAGCAAGCAATGCAAATGATTAATACAGCCTGCTGTACGGCTATTCAAATGCTTAGTGGTTATCTGGGTAGGGTGTGTTCATGAGCTGTGAGAATATCGCAAAATTTAGTCTTAATCCTGGACGATGTGTTGAACTCCTATTAAAAAAAAAACATGGTTATGTTTGAGGAGATAAAAACAGTGACCTAAAATTTAAGCTTTATGTATATGTTGCCACATCTGACAGCATTGGCGTTACGGAAGGCGATTCATCGTCCAATTTGTTCGCGTTATCTTCGTCGACTGTGCTATGATTCTTGGGAAGTTGGACAACCCTACTATAACTCAGCAGTATGAAGTGGTTTGGTGTTAGGACTTCCTGCGCTGAATGTTCCAGGGGAATAAATCTCTGTGGATCTGCAGAGTCTAGTTCATGTGGTGTTGCTTCATGGATATCATCATTTTATAGGCACTGTTTGATTGGACGCTTCACACTACCTTGCAAATCCCGGTCCCTGTTCAAAGCATTCCAGACGGCGCATCGCCATTGGGTAACTGTTCGGGGGGTCCATCCCGTTCTACAGCTTTCTGAAGTTCGTTTCGTGGTCTCTTCCAAAATGCGTCTAGCACGCCTGTCTGTATCGAACTCAGGAGTTTGACTTGCTAACACTTCCACATTTTCGAGCCAGAAATTATGTTTGACCAGGTCGTGCAGCTCTTCATCCGTTCTTAGTGGCACTCACAGATATGGAAGCTGAAGTTAGGTGCTGTCAACAGTTGTTCAACAGCGTCTGGATTATAAGCTCAGGGCGCCCGAACAGCATATAGAGTGTATTCATGACTTGCGGTGCAAACGCTGGATGAAACAGAGATGACTTTTGACAGAGTCCAACGCCCTTTCAGAGCGTTGCAACTCTTTGCAGTCTGGATTGGCATCTAAGCCGAAAGATGGGTTTGTGAAAAAGGAGTGTTCACTGTGTGGCTTCGGAGTCAGTTTAGCTTTCTATTCCACAGAATCATTACCTGTTTTTTTATTCATCAATCACTTAACCTAATTTACAGCTCTTTTGTCTACTACACAGTTAAAAAATGTTACATCATATAACCTGTAACAAAAGGACCCCGTCACATCGCACAAATTTTTCCATCCGTTTCGAAATTCACAGCTTACTCTCAGTATGAAGCTTGCGTTCAACATTCCATACAAGAAAGTATTTGATGTAAAACTCCATGAAATGGAACTGGAACTTATATGCCAAATTTGTTTAAATTGGGTGTAAATTTCAGAATTTTTTGCTGTGTATTCATTCAAATTGACACTTACACTTTGAACAGCGCCTAAATGTATTATATTCTTATTCTACTATATCGAACTGGTTGCCTTTGCGCTGCTAACACTTTTCTACCCTGTCCATGGTAGAATGATGAGCACGAGAATGTTGACGTATGGCTCTTGTTCCTTTTCCAGTCCGATTGGGGGTCCATTATGAGTTGTCGGTAGCCGATATCCAGGTTTCCGTGTAGCCACTACGCTACGGACCCCGGTAATCATTACCTGCTCTGTAGCTTAGTTGGTTAAAGCGCCGGTCTAGCGAATACGGAGTCGTGGGTTAGAGTCCCACCAGAACGTGTATTTTTTCACAAATTTCATCTCTCAATTTGTCAATTAGCAACATTTCGTGCCGTCTAATGATAGCACAAATGTCCCAAATGGAGTGTTTCGTAAGCTTACCCTTCTACCCGAAGGTGACTAACACAATCCAGAAAACTCTTAAACACCATGGATTTAAAACAGTTTATAAAAGTAGTAATACTCTGAAAGACCGTCTTTGCCCCCTGAAGGATAAAGTTCCCAAGGAAGATCTGTCCAGAATCTACAAAATTCCATGTCAAAGCTGCCCAGCTGTTTACATTGGGCAAACTCGACGAAAATTCAAAACACGTTTGAGGGAACACAGAAACGCAGTTGAAAACCAGAGAGCCCATGATTCGAGCGTAGCAGCACACACAACAGAACTAGACCATTCAGTAAACTGGGATCACGCTAAGCTGAAAAAGTGTGTGAGGAAAGTCTCACACCTCAACGCATGGGAGTCGATGTATATTGCGACTGCGGAGCAGCCGTTGATGAATGAAGACGAAGCTCCAATAACATCTATTTGGCCAACCAACGTATTTGGCGTATACTGTTCCAAGTATGAAGCTGTATTAGTTTTACTTACTAACCAGTTGGACATCGTCCTGATGATAGGTGACAACAAACCCGAAATCGGTCGTTAAAAAAAAGTAAATTTATATCCTTTTTTCGTTTTTTGTAAGAACAAAAAGTGTTATGTCCTGTTCCGCGTCGTGTTGTGTGATTGTGATATAGTTCTTACGTTGCACTAATCTCAAAAATATGAGTGTTGACATCCAACCCGGATAAATTTGGCACTCGGTTAAACAATCCTGTATGTGTTGAAATTCTGCCGAATTGATCGAACTCTAAACTGTGTACTAATCGCCAATGGCGGGAGAACCATCGTAGCTGGAGAAGCTGAGGAGGTTGTAAAGGAAGTGGGATTCACTGTACTACTCAAATGTGACTGGATGAATGCTGCTGAACTAAGTTGAACTGAAGGAAACGTTGTTGTAGGAGCAACCGCCGACTTGTCCGGAACTCCGTGGAGAGTTGACAATGAAGTCGTAATCAATGCACTGAAATTCGTCCCTGTAGTTGTCGGAACAGACTTGATATCAAACGTAGGCACGCTCGTCATTGGTATATCTGGTCCTCCAAATGATTGGACTACCGAGAGGTTCTTCATCTTGCCGATCATTTGTTACATTTAGCTCTGCACTTTGCTGACACCTGACGCCGCCGCCGCCTCCAGCTGATCATCTACTGTTGGCTAATCCGTCCTCCGTGGCACAGCAAACAGACGTAACACTTTCGAAATATCCATCAACCAGGCTTTTAACGATCATTATAAATCTTCATAGTTTTGACTTTCACAACCAGAGGCGCGCGCATCGTTTTTCTTTGCGTTTGACGTTTCACACTAGCGCAGTGTTTCGTGAAACATTTCCACCAGGTGGTGGTAGTGTGAAGTGGGCGATGGATTTTCACGAAAATCGTTCTAGGTGTTACGTCTGTTTGTCTGTGTCCGTAGTATCGATTATGCTCATCATCGCTTCATTGGCCAGCTTCTTTAACTCTAGGTGTTTTCGCTCCATTCCCTGCCTGTGAAACCAGTCCTAATACCGCGGGCAGAATGCCATGTTATTTGACTTACGCCATACCTTACAGTCATTCCTGTCTGTCTCCGGTATCCTTCCGCCGATTTGCTAACAGCAAGATTTGTTGGATCTTTTTTTTTTTTGTCACGCCAAGTGACGAAAATCTTGAAGAAATTGGAAAAAGGCCGGTTTGCAGTTGAGAAGGAAATTCTCAGCCTATCTTGATGCATGGGAAATTTCTTGCCTGAATCGCCCAAGAAACAAATTTTCTTCGATCGTAGTAAATACGCAATTGCGAAGAAATGACAATAAATGGATACAGATTTTGACAGTTCGTTTGGATACAACGGATTCATTTTTGGCGGATCCATGTTTACTCTACTATCTATACTCTCAACTTTCTATTCATGCAAAGAGATTGAAAATTAGTTGACTGCAACGCGAGAAATTTGTATTTTAGTAAATTCCTTATTTTAAAAAACGGTAAATCTCGATTTACCGTTTAACTATTTTTTTTTTGAAGCACGGCTTTTAATCCCCACGTAATTATGCATCAAATCAAATTCTGGTCGTTGATAGAAGTTCCCAACATTCGTTTTATTTTGTAAACTAGTGTAATTGATAATGTTTTCTAGCTTTCTCTGGGCTCATAAATTTCGTTAACATTGCAATATCTCAACTGAGCTCTCCAAGTTGAACCATTGAAAACGAATTTCTTGCAACTTAGTGATAGGTACGCTTATCTCAAAGATAACCTCAGCAGCAGTTATTTGATAGCAAACTTGATAAGGGCATCGATTTGGCAAGCAACGCCTAATGACGCTGTTGCAATTCCTCGAAATTTGACCGGTTTTTATATCTCACTACACTGACTGTTCGAATGAATAAATAAATCAAGAGGTTCGCTAGAAGTGTTGATTCCTCATGACTATTGATATTGCTTACAACCTATAGCAAATACTATCATCTCCTCCCGGGGCAGCTGTCATCGTGTTGCATCAGTTGACCCAAATTAGTCCCGAGCGTGGTAGCGCTGATTGCATAAAACCGCAAGCAAAGAGCAAAAACCCCGTATCTATTAGGGCTTCGATGGGGCTTATCGTAGGGCCTCTGGCGCATCAGATGGTCATATCGTTTTTGCCTATATTTTTAGCGAGCATCTATGATGTCTCTAGATATACACCACTAGAATAAAGCAGCAAGAATGAATAAAATGCTGCACTAGGTAAGCTTGGAATGACTAATTAATAACTCGTGCGGAAAAAAATATTTCACAACAAGTTGCATACGAAATGTTCCACAAGATAAATCAAATAATAACAAGAATTATAAATAAATAAAATAAATAACCAAACAAAATAAGACAAATAAAAAAAAAGTATTTACAAGGCAATTTCGCTCATTACTTTTCTACATTTTTTCGGTTAAAATGAACGCTTAATTTACCCCTAAAAGGGATACCTTCATGGCCTCTGTTTCGTCACCTCGCTGAGTGTGTTCCATCAAAGACGAGCTCTGAAAGGCGCCTGGGGTCCAATGGGCCCCAGGTATCCCTTTTAGGGTTAAGATTACAATTGTTTCATCCCTGAGTCATCCAGGTAGTCAAGTTATTTCCACAATGGATGAAGAGCCAAAGAATCAGGAGTGAATGAATGATGAATATAAGTAGCAAAGTAACAAGGATGCTGTCCTGATGAAGCCTCGCTTTCATCGTCAGAGCATCTGCCACGCGCCATGGCAAATGGAGCTTAATTAAATATAAATATTCATATGAGTATAGGAAAGGCTTACCCCGTGTTGGGAAATGTAGTTTAAATGTAGGTTGATTGCTCGACCCGTTGGTTTGTGTTGTGAGTAACTTGTTTCCTAGATTGATGCTATCATTCTGAATAGGTACAACTTTCTTGCTTTGAATGGATAACGATGAACTTACACGCTTAAACCATTCAACACTAAATTGAGTGAGACATACTCATAATCGCGTCATTTTCATACCAAGGGTATTCAGCAAGATTACACTGAGGGTGACGGGTTCGATTCCCGGTCGGTCCAGTAACTTTTCTTAAAGGAAATGTTCTTGACTTCCTTGGACAGAGAGTATCTTCTTCCCTGCCACGCGATAACACATGCAAAATGGTCGTTGGCAGATGAAATTCCAAGAAGAATAAGAAGAAGAAGAAGTGGAAATGTTCTTACATCCTCATGAATATAGCATGTCTATGAAACTAATTGTATTATAATTTGACTTGTGTAACTATTACACAGTGTTTGTGTAATTGACTCAAGTCAATATTGACTAATTTCAGCGTGTACCTTCTATTCGATGAAGAAATCAACGCCGGCATGATAAACATCCTCAGGTTGAAAAGTCCCGTCATCGATGACGAAGGAAGTAATAAATGGGCATCCGTCGTCATAGCAGAGCTGGAACGTCGAATTTAGGTAGCAGCAGAGAGAATATGTACTCACTCGTACACCTCCCAAGTCCGAGGATGACTAACATAGCTTTCCGGTATGATTAATTAGCCATAATTTTGGACAAAGTTTCGTGCTCGGGTTGATTTGAGAGGTTGATGACTTGTTTGAATTCAATTAATTGAAAATTAGGTAGAAGTTTATTTCTACGTTTGACGATGAAGAAGTAGGAGAGAAGAAGCTTCGTGGCCGTGCGCCTAGCGTTGTCAGTTTTTTATGGGTTTCGTGGTGTGTTGTTGATGTTGGTACCGTAAAATGGGGTAACTTTGATAGTTTTTTAGCGAATTTTCTCAATATTTTTACATGTAACAGTATTTCCCCGAGTTTTATATTTTTAAAACAAGTACTGGGGTATCAGTTATCAATTGCAATTAACAGATTCGATAATCTGAAATATTTTGGATAACTTTTAGTTTTTCATATAAGCGAAAATCAGATTTTCATTTAGGGGAAACTTTGATAATGCCCTAAAAACACATCAAATCTCAAAAAATAATCACAGATTGAAATCTTAGCGGTATGAACATGATGAGAGAAGGCTTGTGGAATATATAAGATGGAAGTTTTATATAAAAAAAATGATTTTTTACTAAATTCTGCATATAAAAATGCATTAGACTATTAGTTTTTGGGACCATCAGTTTGCTCAATGGTGTATGTTTAAAATAAATTTTAATGTGAAATATGTTAAGTGCTTCTCTGTGGAATTGCTGTTCAGATGGACTAAAAATACTTGTGATTAAATTAATACTAAACAAGAAGCTGGTTAGTTTAGAGTTTGTGGAATGCTGGGAAGAATTGAATATGCCGGTGACGGTGACCTACGTACATAAGAGGAACGGAACATCATTCACTGGACCGCTGATTGGATCACACATAATACCTGGGATTGACAATTTGGCGAGTCAGTTCCATCCCTGGAGTTGTATCAACTATCAATACTGCGCCCTGATCAGATGAAGACGAGTGAAATATGTGCACAGGAGACCAAATCGGTGAGATCCATCTAATTTCACCTTTTATATTGTTCCTTTTATAAATTATCACTCTTATATTGTGGGCTATACACACACACGGGGGGGTAGCCTAAGGTAGTTAAATGAACTGATGACCGGACTTAAGTTCGTGGAGTAGCCAGTCTTTTGTCATGAGATAGCAACTTTTTGTTGACTACCGAAGGAATTCAGGAATTTTAACTCACCCTGCTACAACAAACCATCAGGTAGATCATTCCTTTCCGGAAAGATTCTGCAGCCATAGGTAATCCTTGCGCTGATGGTGGGTACACTTGAATCATCATCATCATCATCAATTCTGCATATAAAAATGAGTTTGTGGAGTATTGAGCGCAAAACACAATAAATTTAGCTATCTAAAATCATTATCTTTGTAATAATGAATGCTTAACGTGACATCAACACATGATTACATGCTATTCATGGTTAGTTTTCTTTTTATTCGGGTAGTTTTTTAATGTTTTATTAACAAATTTTGAACAACGCATATTTATCTACATGAAATTACAAGGGCATTGCATACTTTTAGGCGTTTATCAATGTATGGAGAATAATACCCCAATTTACAAAATTGCTTCCATTTCGTAAAAACACACTTCGTTAAGAGATTCAAGGCCAGATTTGGAATCTACTATGATCAATCTATCGAGAATAATAGTCCATTCATTGAAAAAATAGTTTTAACGAAGTCATATAGCAGATTGTTTGAAGGGGTTAATAAATGACAAAAATATCAACAATTTTTATTTTTTGTCCAAAAAGTTGTATATAAACTAGATTTAAATGAAAATACGTCTAAGATGAACTTTCAAATGTATAGAATTGATTTACGTTTACCATTTTCTTAACTGGTTGAAGGAATTATAGTTATAAGATAAATTACACAATGCCTGCCGCACTACCAAAGTTACCCGCATTATCAAAGATACCCCATTTTACGGTACAATTCTCGCTCTATTCGGAGACATTATTTTCAAAAAGTTTTTTTTAGTGATCTTTATTGATATCTCAATCAATTATTACATTCAATTTCTCTGGTTCATATTTTTTTCAGATCCTCGAAAAAAATTTGGTAGTATCACTAAACAGAGTAAACCACAAATAATAACACTAGTTTACAGCATTTTTGAACTCGGTAAGCTGATGATCATTTTTTGTGTAGAATCATGCCCTGAGTTCGAAAATGTGAAGGAAAAAAATACAGTAGAGCGGAAATTTTTTCGATTTTCCATACAAGGCTGTTGATTTGAAATCGATTTTAATCAATTTTTTTTTATCTTTTTAGGCTAGTTCATCTCGGGACCCACGCTTTACTTCCCTTCCGAAGGAAGAACTCACATTTTGCGAGTTTGTCGGGAGTGGGATTTGATCCCAGGTCCTCGGCGTGATAGTCAAGTGTTCTAACTATCACACCAGGTCCGCTCCACAAAGTGTTCTATTTTTAAATAAAGTTGCTCCCTTCATACATCCCTATTTCCGTAGCCAATGCTCCGATTGAGATGAAATTTTTACTGCAACTGGCTACACGCTAACGCCGCTCAGCACTAAAGTGCATAATTTCCAGACTACATAAAAAATGTATAACCCTTGCACATTCACAAAATCAGCTCCTGTGTCCACAAAATCGTTAAATTCGCAAACAAATTTGTACGGCAATCTAGCTAGGTTTACTAATGAGCTTGGGAAACAAAAAAAATGTCGACATTTCGCATCTAGACGACTGTACGAGCTGTTTTGGAGAATGTGTAACTGTTACACATTTTGGTGTGGTCTGGAAATTATGCACTTATGAGTAGGGCTTACACATTCTAGGTGCTGAGTGATTTTAGCGTGTAATATCTAATGTTTCAAATGTACGTTGAGAAAGAATTTTTAATTGACTTTTTCTTGCTGAAAAAAATACAAATTTTCATTATTTTTTGAAAGTTTTGCTCAAGCTTAAGGAGATTTACCTATATACCCAATAACCAATATCTCGAATCCCACTGCAACGCAAAATATTTAAATTTTAGCAAATTCCATGTTTTTAAAAACTGTAGAACTCGATTCCCAGGAAAAACTCAAAAACTGTTCTACTTCAAATTTTTTGAAGCACGATCTTGATATGAGAACATAATTATGCATCAAAGAATTTGGTCGTTGATAGAAGTTCATAACTTTCGTTTTTTTTTTTGTAAACTAGTGTAAGGGGCTGTCCATTAATTACGTAAGGGTTTGTGGAGGGAGGGGAGGGTTTGAGAAATTTTACGCGCCATACAAAATTTTTTGGGTTCTCATACAAAACATCTTACAAGGGGGGGAGGGGGTGTCAGAAAATCGCTAAAATTCCCTTACGTAATTAATGGACGGCCCCTAACCTGATTAAACGTTGCGATCACCAAGGCAACTCTATTGATTATTTCATTCGCAATTTTATGAAACATGTCAAATTATCAGATAATTATGGCTTACGTGGTTATTACGCTGTTAAGTCAGTACCCTTTGTTTTTATTTGTTACAAAAAAAAACTATGTTTCTACCTTGCCTTACCTTGATACCTTGATGGCTACAAAGTAACTTTACTCCAACGCCGAGCGTATAGTAGAGCACCATCTTCATCGGTCTTGGGCGATGTTCCTCCAATTTCCCCGGTCGTAGATCTTCTTCAACCGCGTGCAGCTAGCGAGATCACGGCCGCCAACGAAGTCGCCTACCTCTACCGGGTTCTCTGCTGAATATTGTTTTCGCTATTTTTTTTCCGACATTCACCACTGAAGTATGCCGTATTTTATACGTTTCACAATATTCGCATCTTCGTACACTTGGTACAACTCGTGATTCATGCGTCTGTGCCACTCTCCATTTTCTTGTTTCCCACCGAGAATTATCCGTAGCACTTTGCGCTCAAAATTCCAAAAGCTTTTCGGTGTACCTCCTTTAACGTGCAGGCTTCGTGACCGTAGAGGGCAACCGGAAGAATCAGCGTCTTATACAGAGCAAATTTTGTTTGCGTTTGCAAGTTACGGGACCTAAGCTAGCTACTCAATCCGTAAAGGCCCTATTCGCAGCTGCAATACGCCTTTTCACTTCACGAGAAATGTCATTGCCACATCACATGTCACAAGTGTTCCAAAATAAACAAATTCTTCAACAACTTCAAACGCTTCCCCATCAATCACTACCCCAGCACTAACACCGCTAGGCCTGCTTCTATCTCTACCCGCTAGCATGTACTTCGTCTTGGTAGAGTTAATCCACAGAACAGATAGACATCATCATTAGAAAAATAGGCGCTGGTCATCATAAATCGACAGCAGCGAACCTAGCGGTGGCGGGCAAGCTTTTTACACTGTGAATTTTTCCACCCAGCAGGCAATTAGACGACTATTCTCGTCTAATAGTCCATACACTCGAACAAATTGACACGTCTAGGATTGCTTGATATTGGTATATTGATGTTTTACATGGATTTGCGCAAATTGTAAAACCCTCGAATGTCACGTGTTAAACATATCTCGCGCTTAGTATCATACGGGTGTATCTACAATGATCGGTTTCTCTTCATCGATTTTCTGATCATCCGAATATTAGTGGTAGGGTAGGTAATCAAAAGTTGAACCAAATTATGGCTTTCCGAAGTAGCCCAAATTTTGAGAGATTTTTTCTCCCACATGGAAATAATTTACTACGGCAAAATTTTATGTACATGAAAGCCACGGGTATAAGCTTTCTATCAAGTGGTAAAAAGTTTGTATTTGCACCAAACTTCATTGAAAAATTCGATTATTCGTCAACAATGATTTTAATCTTAATTTGAACCACCGTAATCATAATTTGAACCAATTTTAATCTTAATTTGAACTACTGGCGGCAGCAGCTCAAGCATCTCCCACAACAGCCAATTTCGCGCTGAACAATAGAAAAACACATGGATCTGCTAATTCTCATAACTATTTTTCAATAGGCAGTGGGATCTCAACTCAGAATGTTCTAAGCTCTTCAGGAACTTGAAAAATAAATTTGAAATTTTTCATCCCCCAAGAGTAAACAAAACAACCACTAGCGCAGTCTGCAGGCCAACACTGGAAGTTCGCCCTCGTTTACTAGTTCAAATTTAGATTACAAATGGTTCAACTTAAGATAACATTCTCCAAGTAAGAATTACTTAAATTTGATAATTTTATGACAAATAATGCGGAATATTATTCGGTTGGTCGATTCTACGATAAATGAGCTTTCATTTGACGTGTTACCATATTGCGTGTGATACAATGCATAAGCTGTACGAAAGCTGCACCGAAAATGTGCTTTCTCTGGGGGGAAATGGGTGAAATCACAGTGATTTTTCAATTGCCTGTATTCCATGACAAAAACGCTTTTTTAATGCTTTTAAAGTCCATGTTATCAGTTTATATTAAGGAAAGCTGTTTAACATCTTTTTCGGGACAATATTTGCCTAAAAAGTACGTCGTTTTAATGAATTTCAAAATGGTTCTAATTAAGATTACAATTTGACTAGTTCAAAGTTTGATTTCTTACCCTATATCGCGGAAAAATCCAAAAAGAAAATCGATGAAGAAAAATCGATCATTGTTGATTCGCCCGTATGAGACTAAACGCGAGATATAAATTCACCAACTTTTTTTTGCCCCGACTTATCAACAAATCACACGTTTATCATGTGTATTTCACGCGGAATTAAATTTAAATGCCTGTGCATTCTGATTGACGTGGGGTAGGGTGCGTGCACCAGTTATCGCACTACCTATGGAAAACTATTTCAACAAAAATAGAAAGAAGACCGACGAATCAGTATTGTTAAAAACTCAAATCTCATGATTGAGTTGTTTCACGCGCGATTCTTGACTCGCCAAATTCACCACCGGAAAAATCATGCACGAGTTGACTCGTGATTTTACTCATTGCTTTATTTCTTGGTGTTCTTATTATTATGCGTTGCGCGAAAATTTTTGAGCGCAAGTGCTCGTATACCTCCGCCAGTGCGGTAAATCGTGTTGGTGTTTTCGGCGCAGTATTCTTTGGCCCATTCGCGCACTTATTGTAAAAGACACCAGCGGAGGTCTATTAGCGATTTTGTGCCATTTTCGCTCTCTATTTTCTTGCAACGGATAATATTTACAACGAAGTTTTTAGGATTGTCTAATAGAATAAGACTAAATCTTGCGTACAACAATAAAGAATGTCGTTTATTGATTTGAATTCGTTCTACAAGCGAACGAGATTTCGGCGTTAAACTCGTGAGAGCGAGATTTTGCATGAAAATCTCGTGCGTGAGAAAATGATTCAGAATCGCGCGCGAGTTTGCTCACGCAGGAGCCGTTCATGAGCCAGTTTTGAGTGTGAGTTTACCAACACTGCGAAGAATATCGTTGATATGTAAAATGATTGATTATTTTCATACTTCACAGGGAACGTTATTCAATTACGTCCAACATTTGGGAGAGGGGTCTAGAAAAAAGTGACAGTACGTGTATAAGGTATAGGAAAATAGCGAGTCAGAGGGCGCAAATTAAACCCGGAAAGCGTCAATCGACTTCCTGGGTGTTGACAAAATGAAACATTCATTGAAAAATATCCTGGAAGAATTCCCTCGGAGAACGAATAATTTCCGACAAGTGGAAATCAAAAGGCGGTTGAAATATTGTCGTCGCGGTTGAAACCCGAAGATTCCCCACACCCGACAATCGAATTTTCTCAAAATCCATACGTGAAACCTAACGTCGGACGTAGTGCGCTGGACAGCGGACCTGGGCCTCTATCCAGCGCACTGTGCCCGACGTACGTCCGACACATGGTTTAGGAGAAAAATCAATTTTCGCGTGTCAAAAATTCCGATTTTCAACTGCACGAACAATAGATGCTAGCTCTACAATGAAGCAGAACAGAGTGGGAAACGTTCAAAAATTACTTCCACCATATGGGGGAGGGGGAGTCTATAAAAGTGTGACAGTACGTGTATTAGGTATAGGGAAATAGTGTGACATTCTAGAAATCCCGAAAACGATGGACGTAATAAATGAACCTTCCCGTGACGGAATCGAGGATAGGATAATCAAAGTTGTACCACTCAAACTCTGGGCACTGGCCTATCGATGTATTCTCCTGGAAATAGTTAAAAAAATAACCCTATATTGAGTCGAGTTAAGAAAAATAAAATAGCGGCTCACGTCTTAACTCACGTTCTTCATGGTGGCCATGATGAAACACGTTTGAGGGTTTTTTTTTCGTGAGTTATATGTCACCAGTCATGATACATACACATGCATTCATTAAAAAAAACAATAACGCAAATTCGTTTGGAAAATTACTTCAATTTCAATCGCATCACATATGAGATTGTGATGATTTGGCTGATGATGGTTCAGTTAAAGATAAAGCTTCCTGAACGCCAGGTGTAACAAATATTAAGATGATGTGACTTACATTTAATTCGGTGATGTAAGCTCTGTTGTGAAGTTCATGTTGTGAATCAAATTAATCTGCGGTGTATAAACCATTGAATTCAATGGAAAAACACATCTGACTAACTTTGACGTTTATGGAACAGTTCATAAATCAAACACATGAATCGGCCGTGTCAACTTTTTTCAGTGTGTTCATAAATAGGCGAGTTCCACCGAAACGTCAAACGGTTTTAGACTAGCCGTGCTTGTCATTTTAGACGAGAGCATGCACTGTGAATTTCAAGCAAGAAAAAATCATTTTATTGCGCAATGAATGTCAAAATTTACCACATAAGTGGATGGAATTTTCAATTTGCTCTAAGATGCCTATCTGCCGATGAGATCAATATCGTCCGCAAACCGAGGAGCATGTGCGACCGTGTGATGATAGAGCCGTTCCTCTGCACGCCTGACCTCCTAATCGCTCCTTCGAGTGCAATATTGAACAATAAATTTGAAAGAGCATCCCCCTGCTTCAATCCATCCAAGGTCACAAACGACGTAGACACTTCGTCCGTGATCGGAATACTTGATTTTGATCCATTCAGCTTTACGCGTATCAGCATAATTAGTTTCGCCGGAAAACCATGTTCTGACATTATCTGCCAAAGCTCATTTCTTTTCACTGAATCGTACGCTACATTAAAATCAATGAACAGATGGTGAGTCTGCAAGTTATATAACCGAAATTTATCTAGGATCATCTGCAGGATAAACATTTGATCCGTCGTTGATCGGCCCTCACGAAAATCAGCCTGGTATTCGCCGACGAAGGACTCCTCAAGAGTAGAGTGTCCATTTCCCGGGCAGTTTCCTTGTCCCGGGATTCGGGATAAAAATTGTAGCATATCCCGGGAAATCCCGGGATCCCGGGATTTTTATGAAATACAGATTCCAGTGGAAAATGATATGATTTTCAAATTGTCAGCTATTGTCTATCCATTTTGTTGAATGGGGAATTATTGTACTGCCAGTAGTCACTCATAAAAACAGCTTTTTTTAGTTTCAGAAATCCGATATATAATAGGGACCCTAAACTAAATTGCAATATGCTGCTGGAGAGCTAGCATTACTTTTTTGATTAGTTGCAAAATATGAATGCAATTTGCCCAAAATGCTTTTAGAATGTGTAGATATTGTTTGATATAACTCTTGACTGAGCTTATAAAGGGGCGAACATGTTTCTGTAAACTAGATATTTTCTCGATGATTTGGATAACCATACAATACATGCCCACATAAAGTTTAATAATTATCGAGTGAGTAAACATTTCCCAAGTAACACAGCTTGTTATATAAGAGTTTAAAATTCAGTTTTCATACATAACTGGTTGTATTTTTCTTGTAATTTTGATACAAAAATGTACACCTATAAACTCAAAACAGCGCAAAAAATGGCGGCTTATAAAACATCTTGCAGGTTGTATAAGATGTATTATAATACACTTGTAATACTAATAATTTTAGACATGGCTGTCCATTAGCTCTAATCATGTTATTAAATAACCATAACAACTTGCAAAATACTTTTATAATGTGATCCAAATCATTGGTTGTAATAATGCAATTTCAAAATGGTATAACTCATAGAAAACACATATAATACACAGTATAAGCATTGGTTGGAATTGAGTTATATAAGAAGGATAATCATTACAGAATTCACAATTATAACAAACAAATGAGAGGCCCATTACGTGAACAGGAGAACTGTCAAAACAAAATAAATAAATAAAAATAATATGTTTATAATCACACTCTGCCGGTACTACATAAAAATGAATTTCCTAGGCATGAAGTGAATTGTAAACTTCTCGATATAAAAATTATGAGATGGTCCTTTCTGGGTGACATGGTAGGCACAAGGATAGACATGATGTACCTGCGGTTCGAGATTTTTGGTGAAACTTTGGTTTTTGCTTACTCGTATTTCAAGCGCCACAGAACTGAATAAATATTGCAACATAATCTACCAAAAATTGTCTCCCTTGAATATTTTTTCTTAATCCGCACGTAAAAGCAATATGGCAGATGCATTGTGAATTTTACAGCGCCGTTAGAAAATATCAAGAAAACTGAAATTTAAGCATAGATATAATTGAATCTATCGCTCTTTAATAATTTTTCTTCAAGGGGAAAAAATTGCAGTTTAGGAACATTTCATCTGAACTGAAATTTTATTTTATTTTTTCAGAATGATTACAACGATGTAGAGGAAATAATATTGTCAATGTTATATTATTTTATTATTGAATTAAAAGTTTTATTCGGTACTGTAACCTTACCAGTTTTTCTAGAAAGCAATCATTTCTACAATTTCTTTATCAAAATTACTTATATAATACGTTCAAAAAACATCTATCCAACTTACTGACACATACAGGGGATGGCCAAAATGTTTGGGATAGGCAACTTTTTTTTCTCTCACAAAAAAGTTCAACATGGTGTAACTTTTCATAGAGTGCATCAAATATTTTCAAATTTTGACTGCTTGTCAACCTATTATATGTGCATTATTGGTACAAATTTGAGCTCGATTGGTTAATCTTTTGCGAAGTTATAACCGCTCTGGTAAAACACTGTTTTTTAGACTACTAATTTTTGAGCTGTCATATCTCGGAGACCAGTGAACCGAATTGAATGAAATTTTGAACATTTATCCACAATAAGTTATTGCTTGAAAATCATTTAAAACATGGGCACTTTTTAAACATTGAAAAAAAATATGATGGATTGACACTTTTTGGATCTTTTTCGAAAAAATGCATTTTTTTAAATCATTGTCATAAAATTTTATTTTTGATATCCAAAGATTTTCTACTTGTGTTCATAAGATATCTACAAAAAGATATATTAGAGCCTATTTGGATTAAAGGAAGAACACATTTAGTATTTTTTGTGGAGTATAGTAAATTTGACTCATTTTCTTCTAAATGGGTGAAAATGTCAAACCATCATAATTTTTTCAACGTTTGAAAAGTACCTATGTTCTGATGAATTTTGAAGCTCTATTATATTGTTGATAATCGCTCAAAATTTCATTCAATTCGGTTCACTGGTCTCCGAGATATGACAGTTCAAAAATTGATAATCTCAAAAATAGTGTTTCATCAGATCGGTTATAACTTCGAGAAAGAATAACCAATCGAGCTCAAATTTGTACCACTGATGTACATATAATAGGTTAATAAACAGTCAAAATTTGAGAATATTCGATGCACTCTATGAAAAGTTACACCATGTTGAACTTTTTTGTGAGAGAAAAAAAGTTGGCTATCCCAAACATTTTGGCCATCCCCTGTAAGTTATACATTTATTTTACAACATTAAAGTAACGCCAAAAAAACTAAATTATAACATCAAGTTCTTTCGGCGGAGCCGAATCTGTCAAAACGTCAAATTATTTGTTTTGATTAGCTGCGCTTGCCAGAGCATCGTTGGAAAATTTCGATTTTTAATAAACTTCGTGAATAAGTTATGTGGTAACGTATCCGGAACAATACGCGAAGAGTTCACGGGTATGAATTTTAATAAAATTAGGTGGTGTTGTTGATTACGACAGTTGTATGTAATTATGCGAGGCAGAGTTATTCACCGGGAATTGATTAGGAGCTACGATCTATCTCCATCAGCTGTAAGAATGTCCGGGAAATTGGTTTGAACGGCAGTAGAATGTTGGTAAACAAGCAGTGACCTATAATGCATGCCGGTCAGCACAATTTAAAGGTAAATACAGTAAATCTAGTTTTAAGACTAAGAGGGCAATAATGTAGGGCTCTGGCTGTTTGGTTTTGGCAATAAAGTAAAGCGCTCAGTGCACCGGTTATTGCGAATGTTGATCCAGAGATAAATTGTCTTTTTTTCGTCCTTGAATAACTCTGGTGCCACAAATTCTGTAAGACAAATGACAAGTAAGAAGTTTTAATGCAAAGTAATTAAATTTTTAATTGTGGAAACGTTATCAGAGAATTATGTGATTATTGACTTGTACGTTTGATGCTCTACTAATGTTGCATATTTGCAAAATGAACATTTTTTCGACATGGCTTAGACGATACGTGAAAAAAATAATATTTACGATGTTTGTATTTTGCCAACATAATTATAACTTGAGAATAACACAAGAAGTCTTCTGATGCGCTTATATTACAATTATACAACATATTTTGAAATTTCGATTATGAAAGATGTTTTCTGTGTTACTTGGGTTTGTTTACTTGATTGTTGCAGAGGATTTCGTGATTTTGTGGTGCAATTATAGAAGTCGTCAAGAGAACGTGTTGTTAACAAAAACTGAATCGTCCTCTTGCAGGCTCCATCAAGAATTTTAGATATTTAACGCCAATAATGGGCTTAAAATCATGCATTCCGGGATTCCCGGGACCTCCGGGAAATCAAATATTAAATCCCGGGATACGGGAAATCCCGAAATTGCCTAAATCCCGGGAATTTTTGTCCCGGGACGTCCCGGGATGGACACTCTACTCAAGAGGTTGCAGTCTGTTGAACAGGACACGCGACAGTATCTTATACACCGAATTTGAAAGGGTAATCCCTCTGTAATTGGCACACTCCATTCTGTGCCCTTTCTTGTAGATTGGGCATATGAGGCCATCCAACCAGCTGGTGGGCAATTCTTCATCCTTCCAAATCTTTATAGAAATCTGGTCGATTGATTGATGTAGCTGCTCGCTGCCGTGCTTAAGTAGTTCGACCGGGATCTCGTCCTTTCCAGCAGCCTTGCTGTTTTTCAGCTCCTTAAGGGCCTTTTTAACCTCATCCAGTGTTGGTGGTTCCACTGCTTGACTGTCATCCATTATGTTAATCCTGCATGGGCTGCAAAACGGTGAGTCGATAAGGAGAGCGTCCAACTTGGCTCTGTTCCTCACATGTTGCTACCTCATGCATCCACGGGTCAAACGATGACAAAGACCGCCAGCTAAGAGTTGTGTGCTAAGCTGGTATTGTAGCCTGGGCACTGTTGTCCTTCTGACTTAAGCTAGATTGAGGAGGTACGTCCCGAGCGTCTGTTCACCAAGAAGATGCGGCTCAAACAGCGTCTGTTCTGGCTTCCAGCGGCTGAGTACACCTAAAAAGGCAGCCCCTTGAACGCAATGTAGGCAGCGCGACTCCGGTAATGTAGGCTGCTGAAAACCTTCAAACACCCAGAAAGCAATATTGATTTCAGCAATCGCCCTCGTCGTCATCTTCCCCCAGTACAGTTTTGTATAACCTCCGCATATCATTCTATTTCTTACTCCTCTTACCTGAGCAATCGCACTTTTTGCCTTTTTTGCATCCGCCTCCTGGCAGCTTTCTTCTTATCCGTTACTATCTGGCACCTAGCAAATGCTGTCTTGAGTTTAAGCATCAACTCAAACCTGAACATCTTCAATATGCATACTTTAGAATGCCACGAGGGCCCATTCATATAAAGTTTTGCGATCATTTGAATTATTGTCAATTTAGTAAAAGTGTATAATCGGAATCTCCTCACAAGATATTTCGAACCTTTTTTTCATGAAAATTTATTCATACCTATTGTCTCGGCAAACGTCGTACTGCCTGTCTACTATGTTTCTTGACATGCAGGTCTATAGAAAAATGACCCGCGGAACGGAATTCAAGTTTTTCCTGTCGATTTCCACAAGTATTTATTCGTACGAACATGTTGGATCTCTGCACGTATGCAACAGTTAAAGAATCATATTAACTAAGTTTGCTAAGAACTTGAAAATTCTAGTGAATAATAAAAAATTGTACTGACGATTGAGAACATAGTATCTGCTATTCAAAAATGTGAAACTCGTTTATTTAAGAATTCTCTAAATATTTCTTCAGAAATTTCTCCATAGATTCAGAAAATCTAGCAGAGATTCCGTCAGCAATTTTTTCAGGATTTGTTTTTATAATATTCAAAAAATAATTTTAGAGATTCCTCTTGGGCTACGAAATTTTCTCGAAGCATTCCTTCAGGAATTGTTCCAAGGATTCATATAAAAAATCTTGCATGGAATGTTTCAGACATTTCCTTAGGAATTCTTCCGAAATATTATCAGAAATTTCTCAAAAAAAATCTTATGAAAACCTTCTGTAAAGTTCTTCTATTAATTTATTTAGAAAATTCTCCGGGGATGTTTTTTTTAGGAAGAGATTTCTTTAGCAATTAATTTAAGATTTCCTCCAGAATTTATTTCCTAGGACTCCAGTAAAAAATCCTCCATTGATTCCTAATGAATTTCCTCCTTACAGACTTAGAAAAAGCCACCGACTTCGGCAATATTTTATCGTAATCTCAACCGTTAAGTTTTCTTTACCGGAAAAATTCGATAAAGTAGGCAACATTTACCGAACTTCGTTAAAATTTGATAGATAAACGATAAATAAAAGAAAATCGGGTTAAGTACGGTTCCTTTGAATTCCACTAAGAATTTGCATCCTTTGACAGATACGTATTTCGACCTCAACTGTAAGGTCGTCTTCAGTGTCTTGTACTTGACTAGATAAACGATAACATTTTACCGGAATTTTGTAATTTTGTAAAGAATTTCGGTAAAAATTACCGAAGGCGACTAACTGTGTAGATTGTTTCAGAAAATCTTTCAAGGATTTATTCTGATTTTTTTTCCAGAGACTCCGTAAGAAATTCTACCAGGAATACTAAGAAATTGCCCTAAGGATTTTGTTAGAAAAAAATCGAAGCAATTTTTCAGAAACTCTTCCATGGATTTCTTTAAAACGTCCGATTTGAAGTTTTTTTACACAAATTCTTGCGAAGTTTCCCTCATAAACTTCACTGGAGATTTCTTAAGAAATTTCTCTAAAGATTCCTTCAGAAAACCTTCCATGGAATTCCTCCATAAGAAACATTTTTTAGTCAAATAGACTATAAGAGGTTCTCAGAACCATCATAAAACCAAAATAAAAGATATAAGGCTTTATGACGGATCTCAAAACCTCTACAAGACTTATTGGTCATCAAAATGTTTTTTGGGTGTGTAACTATCTAAATGGTAAATGGTAAATGGTCGAACGCCAATAGAATCCACCGAAACGTTCTTTAACAAACTATACAAGAGATTTTTTCTAAATACGAGAATGTCTTCAGGAATTCATTTATGCATTCCCTCACATAAGCTTCTATAGAATCCTTTAGTAATTCCACTCATTTTAGGCATTTCTCGAGAAATTTGACTAGGGATTCTTTTAGCAATTTTTCTAGGAACTTCTTTAGAAATTCCTCCAGAGAGTCTTTCTGAAGTATGTTCCTTTTTTGTTTGCTTTATACTTGTAAATTTCAACTTGTTGTTAATTCTTCAAATATAAGTACATTCCTTCAGATATTGCTCAAAGATTGCTTTTATAAAACCTTCCAAACAAGATTCCATCCGAAAATTCTCCAGGGTATCTTTTAAGAAAATATGCCATTAATTGAAAAATGAAGTTCCCAAAGAGTTTCTTGCGAAGTTCTTCCAGAGTTACCTTGAAATTCTTCTAGAGGTTCCTTCACAAATTTAACAGAAATTCGTCCATGGATTCTTTTCAGAAAACTCTCCGGCGATTAAGGCCTCTCTGAGCGATTCCTCCAAAAAAATCTGAAACTCAAAAATCCATTTTGGTTTTGTTTTTCGTGTATTCCTTTCAGAATCTTCCAAGGATTCCTTTAGAAATTTCTCCAACGCTTTTTTTTTGGAAATTTGTCTAGCAATCCCTTGAAAAGTTGCTATTTTTCAAATAGTTTTTTGTATGGATTGATCTAGAATTTCCTCCAGGGAAATTCCCACAAGGATTCTTTCGAAAATTTCTCGAGGTTTTTATTTTTCAAAAATCTACCACGGATTTCCATTTCTTCAGAATTTCCAAAATACATTTTTTGTATTTTATGTACCAATATATTTCTTATACAACAGAGTTAGTACGGGACGGAGCCAAGATACTCGTGGCAGCTCGAGATTAGTGGGTCACATAATATTATGCAGCATATTATGCTTTTAGAATGGCCGTGGTAGGGATGGGGGTAAGGGTTCTCTGAAGCTCATCCGGAAGGTATAACGTAATGGCGTGTTCGTTGTCTTCGTAGTGATTCAGCACACCAGATTGTAGTGGGCTTTTCATCTGCCGGATGGCCAGGAACAACACAAAGACGAAAACAGAAAAAAAAAACTGGGGTTTCCAAGGTTTTAAACAGATTATTCTAGAGAGTCTTCTAGATATTCCTTTAAGTGTTTCTTCAGAAAGTTCTTCAGGAATTCTTCAAAAACTCATCCATAGATTTCTTCAGAAAATCTATCAAAATTTCCGTCTGAAATTTCTCCAGGCATTCATACAATATTGACCAGGAATTTCTCTAGAAATACGCCCAGGGATGGCTTGAAGAATGGTGACGGATATTCCTTGACAAACTCGTGCAGGAATTCCTGTAGAAACTATTGAAAATTCTCGTAAGAATGTCTCCAGAACATTATTCAATTATCCCTCCAGAAATTTCTACAGGAATTCCTCCACAGATCCTTGCATGGTTTAAAACAGAGTTTACTTGAGTGGCTCCTCCGGGCCAGACATTTTTACATGTATTTTTTTTTTTTTTCAAGGAATCCAATGACACTTTTAGGAATTTCTTAAGAATATCTCTCTGAAGTTTTGTTATAAGATTTATCCAAGAACTTTTTCAAAATTTCTCAAGTATTTTAGAAATGCCACCAGGACTGTTCACAAGGTAGTTTTTTCAAAGCAGCAAAGGGGTGTAAGTGACAAAAACCCACTTTTTAAGTAAGTAAGGTTTAAAGTTTTTCAACAATTTTTCATCCCATACCAAATGTATAGTTTATCAAAATCAACCTTATTTTTTCCAATTTCTTGTATTTTTTCGTAAAAACAATCTTAAAAAAATCCTAAAAGCTTGAAATCTAAAGAATTTGTTTATTAGCTCAGCTCAAAATCGACAAAATGGCCACATACCCCTTTGCATTTGAGCCCCTCAATTATGATACATTTTTACTGAGATTATGTTCCACTAATGCTGTAAAAGTATTGTTGTTTGTTTGTTAATATATTCACAACACTTTACACCAGATGTAAAGGTATTGAATCAGAATTAACTATTTTCTTCTCTTCTATCTTTGCAGATACGGCAACGATTGGATTGCCCCCATCATTAAATGACTCGAAAAAAGTATCGTCAGAGTTGCTAGCAAAACTAGCCTAACTGAAATAAGTGAATCAAATGCAAAAAAATCCCAATGAAGTGAATCAACACCATCACTAGGCTCGTTCTTTAAGTGTACATCAGTGTGTTATTTTCGTTGTCAGTATTTCTGCGGAAAAATAAAATCAATATCCGTCGTTAGTCGTTAGTGTTCAAGCAAGAAGAAAGGTGTGTGTTACCGATAAGAGCGCGGAATTAAGAAATCTCAAGTCCATTTCGGAAAGAAGCTAATAAATCGAGAAAAAGAAGCTTCCCTTTTGGGGTGTGTATCGCCGCGCGGTTTGGCAGTGTTCCATTATCTCGCGGGTTTGGGTTTGGCGACCGCGCGACTTCTGTTCGGTTCGATATATCGGGGCAGAAAATCGTCGCGTGTGGTGGTGGTTGTTGTGGTCCCCGATTGCACCGCGCGAGTGAGTGGGATCCAATTTACGCGGAAACGGAGAAAATTGGTAGTGGTTCCTCGGCTCCACTCCTCTTCGCCTAATAGCTAGAAAGGCCTCACCAACCGGCGGCGGCGGCGGCGTGCAAAATGTCCAGCGAAGAGGACAAACCACCGGCACCACCGGTTCGGCTTACCAGTAATCGCGGAGGCGGCGATCGGATCGATAGTGCCGCGCCGGTCGACATGAAACCGCTGCCTAAAGGTGAGTTGTGGTGATTAGTTTGGAGATTATGGCATCTCTCTGTTTACTGTTTACCTGGATATATAGCTGCCTACCTACCTACCTATCTGTCGAGATTGAGAAAGGTGTTTGAGCTGTTGGGTCGACATTTCACGCGATGGAAGGCGTTAAAAATTTATGAACGTGCAAAAATTATCACGGGTTTACAGCTAGGATTTCATGGAAAAGGTTTTGTCAAAGTTCAAAATGCCAGATTGATTTTTTTGTGTTGGATGATTATTTAACACCCAGGACTTAACACATGCTTTCAAGGGTTTGCAGTATGCTGTCTTATGTTGATTTTAAAGATTTAAAATCCGAGCTGTAGCCATCAACGCTCCTTTAACCTTTTCAACCACACCATTCAGGTGCACATCGTTTCCACCTTTCAATCACCTCACGTTCGTCCATCAAGAGGCTCTCGTCCTTATCCTCGAAGATTTGGACGAAGCTGTTGCGCGATGTGTTGAGTTTTTGTTAAAACTTTCGTGTTTCTTGAGAAAGGCACAGCAGTTCCATATACTCGCACTACGTTCTTCCAGCTGGCGTTTCATTTTCTCTCCCACATGATTCATAATTCCTGTAAAACAGATATTCCACATGATGCACCAGAAATTTCCGTAATAAATAACTCCTTAGTTTCCATCAAGTTATTCTCTGGAGCAATCTTGGCCAGAATTTCAAGGAAAATCCCATCAGGAATTTGTGGAGGAATTCCAAGAGGATTTCTCTAAAGACTTTTCCTTGGATTCCTCCAATAGTTCATCTTCACATTTCTCTGTAGATTTCTCCAAGAGTTCAGGAACACCTTCAGGAAATATTCTAGGACGACTCACTGGGATTTATGCAGAAGTTCCTATTGCAATTTTCACAGGATGTTTCAAAAGTTTCCTCGGCAATAGCCACTTCAAATTTCCCCAAAGATGCCTACTGGGTTTTCTCCAGGAATTTCGCATTTCGTTCCTCATGGAATTTATCCAAGAATCATGGGCCTGGCCAGGGGGAGCAGAGGGGCATGATTTTTTTTTTTTAATTTGAACCAACTTAAGCTTATTAATATTTTAGAATTCCAGAAAAAAAATATCACAAAAAATAAATTATTCTAATAACATAGGACTTTATTCATTATTATCAAAACCACCAACAATTCGTCAGAAATTCCTGCGGTAATTGGTCTTGGGATATGTTTAGAGGTTCCTTCAGTGATTGTTTCAGTGCTGAGCTCTTTTCTTGGATTCCTTCAGAAATTTCTCAGTGGATTCCCAAAAGAATTTCATCAGAGTTCCTTTCAGGTGTATCTGCAAGTATTCGAAGCATTTCTGCGAAATTTCTTCCAGGAATTCTTTCAGAAAATTTTATTAGAGCTTATTAAAAAAATAATCCAGGAATTCCTTGTAAATGTTGTACAAAAAATTCTTAAGGAAGTCATTCAAGGACTCCTTCAATAATTCGTTCAGAAATTACTGCAGACATGGATTCCTTGAGGTTATTATGCAGGGATTCCTACAGAAACTCTATCAGGAATTCGTTAAGAAAGCTCTTCTGGGATTTCTCAAAGAACTCCTCCTCATGGGATTTCTTCCGGGATTGCTCATGGCTTTTTTTCAGATTTTTTGTGGAATTCTTCCTGTGATTTCTACAGGAACTCCTCGATGGATTCCTACAGGGATTCTTCCGGGGATTTGCTCTAAAAATCCTCCACGGATTTCTCCGGTAATTCCTGCAGGCATTCTTCCAAGAGTTCCTCCAGATATTTCTATAGGGATTCCTCTAAGGATTCCACTACTAGGCATTCCTACAGGCATTTCTTTTAGGAATTCCTTCAAGATTTCATCCCGGGATTCTTCCAGAGACTCCTCCAGGAATTCATTCATGAATTACTCCAGGAATACCTTCAGAAATTCCTCCACGAATCCTTCCAGAAATTTGCTCTAGCAACTAGCAACAGAAATCCCTCAATGAATTTCTCTAGGTAATCCTTCAGGAATTCCTTCAGAAATTCTTCGAGAAATTTCTCCTCGAATTGCTCCAGGATTTTTTTTCCAGGGATTCCTCATTTCGCCTGGGATTGCTCCATGGATTCTTCTGGGAATACCTCCAGGCATTCCTCCAGGAAATGCTCCATTCATTTATTGAGGAATTCCTAGAGACATTTTTCCAAGAATTCTCCCGAAATTCTTCCAGGAATTGCATCAGGTATTCCTCCAGAAGTTCCTCCAGGGATTTTTCAACGGATTTCGCCTGAGATTCCCACCGAATTTTCTACCGAAATTCCTCCAAGGATTCCCCCAGGAGTTACTCTAGAAATTCCTACAGGAATTGCTTAACACATCTACCGGCAGCATACTTTTTTCAGTAAAAAAAAAGTTCAAATAGCTGTAACTATTTTGTTTTCCAATATTTTTTCACAATTTTTCTGGGGGTTCTGATAATGTCTTTTATTTTCAGAAAATACCTTGGTTGGGTCACTTGACCACCTGGTTCCGGAGATATTCCGATGTTCCTTGGGGTACCAACATATGGCCAACAGCATAAAGTTAGGAAAACATTAAGTATAACACATTAGTTTACATCTATTTCATGTAAGGTAATGAATAATGATCGTTACAAATCTTTCCTAGGTCATATGGGCACTTCCGGAACCCGGGTAAGTTCCTCCGGAACTGGTTCCAGGCAAAGCATAAAGTGGAAAAATATATGAAATGACACATCAATTCACATCTACTTTTTGTGAGATTTCAAACCGTAACTTCCTCAGCACTCCCAGATATCACGGTGTCACCTTCAGGTCCCGGATAAGGGAGCGTCCATAAATAACGTAACTTATTTTGGACGATATTTGGCACTTCCCTCATCTTTCGTAGCCTATTTTCCCATACCTAATACATCGAGAGTAGCAAAATAAGGGACTCCCCGTCCCTCCTAAAATGCTATGCCATTTATGGATGCTCCCTAAATTCCTCCGTATCCCGGGTAGATTCCTTCAGAACCGGTCAAAGGTCATGTTGTATGCAACAAAGGAAAAACATGTTGTGACACATCAATTCACATCTAGGTCCTATAAACAAGCAAATTTTGGAACTTTCTTAGTACATCTCCCAGCACGCATATGGCCACTTCCGGATATCGGATAAGTTCCTCCGGAACTGATTCCAGGCTACACTTAGTAAAAAAATATATGATGCGTCACATCAATTTTCATCTATTTGCGGATTCTCTCAGCACAGTCAAGTATCATTTGGCAACCTTGAATTCCGGATACATTTCTCCGGATTCCCGGTAGATTCCTCCTGAACCGGTTTCAGGCCATGTTATGTAACGCAAAGGAAGTGTACGATGATATACATCAATTCACATATATATGATATTCTCTGAAGGAATTCCTCTTGAAAATGCTTCGGGGATCCTCCTGAAATTCCTTCGGGATTCATCCTGGAATTCCATTGGGATTCCTTCTTGGAATTCCTTCTGGATTCCTACTGGAGTTTATTCGGGGATTCCTCCTGGAATTCCTTTGGAGATTCCTGCTGGAATTAGAATAAAAGATTGCCATCGCCCAAATTCATGATAGCGGCTGTTTTTTTTTAGTTTTAGGCTTTAAACCATGCAATATGGGTATATTTGATATGTGGAAAATGTCCGGAGTCCAAAATTGGTAACCATAATATCTAAGATAGTGAACCAAATCCATGATAACGGCTGTTTTTAAGAGTTTTAAGCTCTAAAACCATGAAATATGGATATATTTGGTATGGTTAGATGTCTGGAGTCCAAAAATGGCAACCAGAATATACAAGATGGCGGACCAAAATCCAAGATGACGGCCCAACATTAAAGATGGCGGATGCTTTTAGCAGTTTCAGGCTCTACACCAATGCAATTTGGCTATATTTGTATGCAGAAGATACTCGCAGTGCACATATGATAACCAGAATATCTAAGATGGTGGCCCAAAATCCAAAATGACGCCCCAAAATTCAAGATGGTGGCTATTTAAAGGAGTTTTAGGCTCTACACCCTTGCGATATGGGTATGTTTGAAATGAGGAAAATATTCGGAGTCCAAAAGGAGTTTTAGGCTCTCAAACCATGCAATAAGGGTGTATATGTTATGAGGAAGATATAGCGCATTTAGTTCACCACTGGACTATCGCACGAGCTTTCAAGAGTGCGAAAGCGTAAATAAAAGTGCGCGATTGCAACTAATCAATTCCGTGTGTTCAGAGCCCTTATTCAGCATAAATCAAAGAAATAGTGCGCTGAAGACATCAACAGGATTTGGTACAATCGCGCACTTTTATTGACGTTTTCGCACTTATAAAAACTGAGTGCGCAGTCCAGTGGTGAACTAAATGCGCAGGTCCGGATTAAGGATTGTGGGGCCCGGGGCCAAAGCGGATGTGGAGGCCCCTCGGAGGTACAAATACCATGAGCAAATAAGCTTTTCTTTGTTTTTGTTAATGTTTAGCAAGCAAAAAGGTTTTTGTGTGGGACCCTAAAATGTGCCCCCCCCCCTTAGATCCGGCCCTGTAAATGCGCAATATTTGGAGTCTCTCAAATAATGCAGCTGGATGAAGTAGGGCAGATCACCGGAGATGTTTTAAGACTTGACAGTAGGGCCGGATCGCTGATGTAGATGGGTGGTCTCTGTTACCTGTGAGAATAGCTGAATCCCCCTTCGAACGGCTGGATGTAGTGAGAGGCAGATCATCGGCGACGTACACGGACTTCGGGCTGGCAATCGCACCAGATTTGCAGTGTAGCTGGTACTAGAAAAAATGTTTTTTAATGGGCGCAGTATCGCTGGCTATGGTAGTCCGAAGCACCTTCTTCCCCCTGAAGATCATCTGACCACCAAACAGAAAACCAAATCGACCACGTTCTAATCGACGGTAAATTCTTCTCGGATATAACCAATGTCCGCAGATACCGCAGTGCGAATATAGATTCGGATCACCTTAGTCGCTGTATGCATGCGCTCAAAACTTTCGACAGTTATCACCACGTGTCGAAGTCGAACGCCGCGGCTCAACATCGAACAGCTGCGTAACGTAGAAGTGGCACAAGACTACGCGCAGCAGTTAGCAGTGGCCCTACCAACGGAAGAGCAGCTTGGCGCAGCTACACTTGAAGATGGCTGGAGGGACATCCGATCCGCCATAGGTAGTACCTCGGCTACAGCACTAGGCTTCGCGACTCCGAATCACAGAAACGACTGGTACGACGGCGAATGTGAACAGTTGAAAAACGAGAAGAATGCAGCATGGGCGAGAATGCTGCAACACCGTACGAGAGCGAATGAGGCACGTTACAAACAGGCGCGGAACAGGCAGAACTCAGTCTTCCGGATGAAGAAGCGCCAGCAGGAAGAACGAGATCGCGAAGCGATGGAAGAGCTGTGCCGTGATAAGGACACACGAAAGTTCTACGAGAAGCTGAACCGCTCGCGCAGAGGCTTTGTGCCACAAGCCGACATGTGCCGAGATAATCACGGGAATATTCTCACGAGCGAGCGTGAGGTGGTCGAGAGGTGGCGGCAGCATTACGATGAGCACCTCAACGGCGACGTTGCAAGTACCGAAGGTGGCGTGGTAACAGATCTAGGAGTATGTGCACAGGACGAAAGACTTCCGGCCCCTGACCTCCAAGAGATTGAGGAGAAGGTAGGCCGGTTGAAAAACAACAAAGCCGCTGGAGCAGATCAACTACCAAGCGAGCTTCTAAAATACGGTGGAGAAGCACTGGTGAGAGCACTACACTGGGTCATTACCAAGATTTGGGAGGAGGAAGTATTACCGGAGGAATGGATGGAAGGTATCGTGTGTCCCATCTACAAAAAGGGCGACAAGTTGGATTGCGGGAACTACCGCGCGATCACACTACTGAGCGCTGCCTACAAACTACTCTCTCAAATTTTATGCCGCCGTCTATCACCGATTGCAAGAGAGTTCGTGGAGCAATATCAGGCTGAATTCATGAGTGAACGCGCTACAACGGACCAGATGTTCGCCATCCGCCAGGTTTTGCAGAAATGCCGCAAATACAACGTGCCCACACATCACTTGTTCATCGATTTCAAATCGGCGTATGATACAATCGATCGAGATCAGCTATGACAGATTATGCACGAATACGGATTCCCGGATAAACTGATACAATTGATCAATGCGACGATGGATCGAATGATGTGCGTAGTTCGAGTATCAGGGACACTCTCGAGTCCCTTCGAATCTCGCAGAGGGTTACGGCAAGGTGATGGTCTTTCGTGCTTGCTGTTCAACATTGCTTTAAAGGGTGTAATTAGGAGAGCGGGGATAAACACGAGTGGAACGATTTTCACGAAGTCCGTTCAGCTGCATGGTTTCGCTGATGATATTGATATTATTGCTCGTGAATTTGAGACGATGGCGGAATCGTACATCCGACTAAAGAGTGAAGCCAGAATCGGATTAGTCATTAATGTGTCGAAGACAAAGTATATGATGGCAAAGGGCTCCATGGAGGAATCACCGCGCCCGCCACCCCGAATTTATATCGACGGTGATGAAATCGAGGCGGTTGAAGAATTCGTGTACTTGGGCTCACTGGTGACCACCGAAAACGACACCAGCAGAGAAATCCAGAGGCGCATTGTGGCAGGAAATCGTTCTTACTTTGGACTCCGCAGAACTCTACGATCGAATAAAGTTCGCCGTAATACAAAATTAACTATCTACAAAACGCTGATTAGAGCGGTCGTCCTCTATGGGCACGACCCTACGTGCAGAGGACCAACGCGCCCTTGGAGTTTTCCAACGGAAGATGTAGCGTACCATCTACGGCGGAGTGCAGATGGAAGACGGCGAATGAACCACGAGCTGCATCAGCTGCTGAGAGAACCAACCATCGTCCATACCGCGAAAATCGGGAGGCTACGGTGGGTGGGTCACGTCACCACGATGACGGATAGTAACCCGACTAAAATGGTTCTCGAGAGTCATCCGACCGGTACAAGAAGACGTGGAGCGCAGCGAGCTAGGTGGGTCGACCAAGTGGAGGACGATCTGCGGACCCTACGCAGAGTGCGGAACTGGAGACAAACAGCCATGAACCGAGTGGAATGGAGGCGGCTACTATGTACAGCAGAGGCCACCCCGGCCTTAGCCTGATCGGTAAGGTAAGCAAGTATCGCTGGCTTCGGCCAGACATATACCAGGCTCTGTTACCTCAGAGAATAATTGGCGGTTCCTCCTGATCGAGCAGCTGGATGCGGTGGTAGGCAGATCATCTGCGATGTACAATATTTAGGTCAAGTAGGCTCCGATATTATCTCGAATCAATTTTAGCACATTCTTTTTGTAGCGTGGCATGTTTCTCTCATCCTTTATGTGCAGAGGCAGTGCATTGTACTGGTAGGCTCCATAGTATAAGAAACATTTTTTTCCCAGCTTCCGTTCTAGGACGACTGATGGCCAAAACAGCCTGACTTCTCAGTTCATATCTACTTGAAGTTTGTTGTAAAGGTTGATTGTGTAGGGTGCGAGGATTTGTCAGAATATTGTGCATTTGTACTAGACACTCTTTCTCTCGGAGACCAGCAATTGGTATGATTGATTCCACAGATTCTTTGAACAGTCTTATAGTTGGGTATAAAAGAGGACGATTATACACAACTTTCAAACAACGGTTTTGAGTAGATTGCAATGATCTCAAGGAAGTTTTTGACGCAGCTCCCCAAATGGAGACGAAGTATTGGAGCTTGGATTGTACAAATGCATAATACATTGTCAGTCGTTCCTTTCTGGGCATATATTGAGATATCTTTCGTAAAACTCCACAGAAAACACTACTTATTATATGTTTGCAAATTTAACCAATCAAGTTTTTGACCAACTTCGCAATCAATAATAAAATTGTAGTCAAATCGGTTAACGAACTGATATTCAAGAAGACCAGTCTATGAATTCATAGATTAGAATTCCGGTCGATCTGGAAACATTTCGTAGGGTAGAAATCTACTTCGCCATATGCGCTGATTCCCATCATATAAGACGGAAAATAGCCGATAATTACAGATATTTCAACTTACTTCACTAGATGGAAGCAGAAAGATGTATTCTATTAATAGCCACCCTCTATACTGCCGTGATTCTGCAAAGTGACGTAAGCGCCATTCAAAATGTCAATATTTTTTGGTATATTATATTTAATATCTGGTGTAAAAATATCGCTGTGGTATGTCTGCCGTATTAGAATGCAAGATCTAGTCGTAATCTATCATCTATGGAAAGAAACTTAGATGATTAACCAAAGATTTCTGCATTATAACCAAAAAATGAGCCAAAACTATCAATGTCGCTTACGTCACTTTGCAGAAATACGGCAGTATAGCGTTTCAATTTCAATTCACTTACGACACTTTTTCTCGTTTTGCGTATGCCAAAGGCAACCGCACCAATTTCATATCTGCCACAACGAATGCAAACATAAGTAATTGACAAAGAAAACTCGTATGTACTAACAGTCAAAAATCTCACTAGCTGGAAAGTATGTTATGTCGAAAGGTACATAATGTTTCAAAGAAAAAGAATCTGGAAATCTAATCGATTTCTGATGTTACATATTACCCCTTTTCCCTTCTCAGTGAGGAAATACAATCTGCCACCAAAATGTATTCAGCTAAACGTAATGTGGTCCAGAGGCTACTATTTATGACATCAAAAGCAGAATTATAAGTTCTTCCATTTCGGACGATTTATTTGGCATTCCTCTACATCACATTGTAAAATATAACTAAAACCTTTCACATTTCTCCTTTTCTGCCCCACAGAACCCGACGATGCCGACCGGAAGAAGAAAACGCTTAAAAACAAAATCAAAGTCTCCAAAGCGTCCCACAACGACTCCAAACCGAACATCTCCTATCCGACCAACTTCGAGCATACGGTCCACGTGGGCTTCGATGCAATCACGGGAGAATTCACGGTAAGTACCTGCCCACCCAGACAGAGAAGCATTTGACGTTCCACCTTCTCGCTACCGTATTTGTCTCACTTCCGTCGCAGCAATGCATGCAATTCGCGTTTTGGTTATAATCCGTTTTTGGAAATTATTTGTTGCCAGTTTCCAGTTGATGAGTTGAGAGTAGAATTTGGATCCCACACATGTGTATAGTTATCTTCTTCGTTGAAATTCTGCAGCTATGTGCATCTGGACAAGGGTTATGATGATAATAGCATCATCTCCGATTGATCACCAGAGTCGGAAGGCGGCCTTTCACTCGTTGTTGTTTGACGGTGCAGCAATTGATTGGCGACGCGGTACTTTTTTCCTTTAACAGACCGTCAACCAGTGCGGTATGACGAGAGATGGTTATTTATGAGTTTCTGCTTCTTTTCAAGTATTGCGTGTGTGTGACCTCTTTGTTGTTGCGTGCGCTTTTCAACGTCGGATTTTTTGAACCTCGCCGTGAATATTTGATGACGTAAGAGTTTTCCATTTTCGGGTTCGCACTTCCCTCGCAACGCAGCGCCGAGCTGCAAACCCCTTGACAAAATCACGATAAATGGGTTTACGGTTTTGTGAGCCTGAAACTGAGTGACAAAACTGTTGACTATTTTTGGGACTGAACTGAACAACACAAAGGTCATCACTGCACAAATTATCTTCTTCCATACGTGGGCTTGGGCTGATTGATTTGCCACGAATTCGTTGGAGTAATTTCACACGGCACAAAAACGCTGAGGATTCGGCACGGATGAAAGAATACGATTGAAAGGGAATTTTATTGAATTCTTTCATCGAAGAAACAAGATACCCACTCAACCGTGAGATGGTTTTGTCGAATGGGTGTCACTGTCAGTGACATCCATCTGTATAGCGTCTCGTCGTAGATATTATCTGAAATTGGAATCGATTGTTGCTCAGCTTTTATTTTGGAAGCGTTATTTTTGGTATCAATGCAAGTTGGAATCCGATGGCAAGGCATGTCATATTACTTAGCCTGAATCGAGAAAATCCTCTTTCAGAAGTGTTTAATGTAAACATTTTTGAAAGAGTATTTTCCCGAATCTGGCTCTGAATATATTTTTTTAAATCTTTTTTTGTCCTAGGCTAGCTTTTCTCGGGACCCACGCTTCACTTCCCTTGCATGTTGTTAGCTTGTCGAGAGTGAGATTCGATCCCAGGTCCTCGGCGTAATATTCACGTGGTTTAACCACCACCAGTCCTGCACAATATCAGGTTCAGTGCCTCTTTTTCAGCCGAAAATGAATAACTCCGGCGGTCGTTTTCAGTTCCTCAATGTGAGAACTGACTGAGTCCGAGAGCTCCATTCGTGAGCGACCCAACAAGATCAATTCCCAATCATCCACACACTACTCATGCTGAAAGGCCATTCGTCTGAAGCGGTGGCTTGTGAGAGTGAGTGCCCTATACGCTACCAAGGGTAAAAACACTCAACTACAGAAAATTGAATGGAAATTTAGCCCTGTCAGCTCTCGCTTTCAGCACGCTGCGTGTGAGTGTGAGTACCTATTTCATTTCGCTCCCGTGTTGCTGATCGGAAAACACAATAGGGGGATTCACTAAACAGTGTAAACCGATTAAACTGATTAAACGTCGCTATCACCAAGGCAATCTTTGATTATTTCATTCGCAAAATCATGAAACATTTCAAATAAGCAGAAAATCATGGCTTACGCAGCAATTTAATCTATTTGGTGAGTACCCCTAATGACAGGAAAAACGGAGAAAATGAAAAAAGCAAAATATTGCTATCATAAAGGCCTGTCGAAAAATTGCAGCACTGACCACCACACAAGATCCGCTCCATCAGGCTCGGAATATGAATTTATGATTGCACGGTCCAACAATTATTTTGCCCAGACCCAGCTCTCAAATTCACCTTTAAGGATTTCTTCTGATTCATAAATCTGTAGTTTTGACCTTCCTCGTTCTGAGAGAGAAAAGGGGCATAGATTTGATATTTAGAAAATAAAAAATCGTGGTTGTCGATCACCATTTCGGCAAAGTCATCGTTTTGGTCAGAAATTCATTGAGGAACGAAAATTCTTTTTTTTTTGTAATTTCAAGTTGATTGATACAATTTCAGCGGAAAGTTTCTGACTTCATTTCTTACCGATTGCCTGTGAGTGTTTTATCAAAATTTTTGACGGAAATTCCAAACGAGTTTGTAGCTGACATTTAACAAGACATGGTTAAGCAAATCTTCATTAGGTTTAGATCGTTAGGGTTTCTCCACAAATTTTGTCTGCAATTTCCTCAAGATTTTTTTTTTATTTTCCAATGAATTTTGCCATAGCTTAATTCAGGTAGAACTCAACCATGTTTTTCTAAAGAAAATCGGACAGAAATTCTTCATAAGATTCCACCTAAAATTCTTGCAACAGCTCCATCAATCCTGGGGTTTGATTTGAATAGGACAAGTCGACAACCGAAAGAAATCCTCATTCTGCTAGAAATGGAACTATACCGAAAAAATACTTGAAAATATCTTCAAGAATTTGCGGAATAAATAAAGAAGAATATTTTACCGGCAGAATTCTAAAATCTCATTCTACAGAGTTCCTGCTTCTGGAAATCCTCTAGGTTATCTTGTATCATTTCACTTGCTTATCTTTTGTAATTCGAGGAGAATTTATCCAGGAAAAGAGTTACTGGCCCCTGGGGTTTTTTCAGGAGTTCCTTTCTCGGGTTATCCGAGATGTCTCTTTTAAAAATCTTTTTGGTATTTTTTTTTCAAGAATTCCATGTGGAATCGGAAATAGTTAGAAAAATGATTCCTATCGAAATTCATCCAAGCGTTGCTTTTGAGATTCATCAAGACTTTCCTTCCAAAAATCGATGAAGGCATTGACATGAAGTTTCTTAGTTTTTGAGATTTTTTGTGGAACATTAGAACCACCACGCAGATTCTCAGCAGTTCTAAACACATTTAATTGAACCTAATTTTTTGGTTCATTCGATCCTTCAGATGGCATAGCTTGTCATAGCTTGTCATACCATAAAAACAAATGCTGTTAGCCGTAAGTAAGACATTCGTTTGCTTAACGCTTGTTGCTACCTGTGTTGTTGAGAAATTTGAAACATTTTTTTTTGCATATTTTCAAACTTTTACAAGAAACATCAACAAAGTTGGTATTATTTGCTTCGTTAGAATGTTTACTATAAGAGCTAGAAGAAACTTGTTTGGATATTGTGCTCAAATTGAGATGGCAGTCGTTAGTGTATTTAAAATTTCTGAAACAGTATATTTTTATTTGTCTTTGGAATGTCTACAGGATTTCTTACTGGATTTGTGGGCTTCGTGGCCGAGCGGTTAGCGGCGTCAGTCGTTCAGGTGTCTCGTAAGCCTCGGAGTGTGGGTTCGATTCCCGCTCCAGTCGGGGAAAACTTTTCTTTGAACGGTAAATTCTCCACTGGGCTACTGGGTGTAATATGTGCCCAAGTAACCACGAAGCCGTATATAAGTGCATCAATTTTGCCATATATTGATAATTAAAATTATGAATATAATGCTGCATTACTTTAAACACCCAATTGAAGCAATATTAAAGTCGAAAAGGGCCCCACTAAAATCAAATTAGTGCCACATATTGCAGCACGCTGACAGCCATTGCTAAAGTAATATAAATGCATGCGCTGTACATTTGCATTTGACATGCTTGATACGTGCAACACGAAAAACCAAAACAAAAATCTATTTTTAGCACCGTTTCGTTATCGACGGTACTGATGCCCTCACACATTAATGTTTTAACCATTATTTTTTTGTAGTTGGATCGGGAGTCGAACCAGAAGTGTTGATGATCGCTAGATGAGTTCCATACGCGCTGGCACCTTGGACCGTTTCTGCTGCAGTGATAACAACAGATATTTCATTAACTAAAAGGAAAATGTTCTTCTATCTCAATCATTGTAGTAGAGGGTAAAACGACTATGTCATATGTAATAGAATACAGTAAACTATCACATTCCGATAAATTACTGAAAATTACATAATGCATTTTAGAAGATATTTAATCAACATAAGAAAAAAACCTCGACTAAAACACCCTTCGCACATTGCTCATATGCTAATTGTGATTTATATCGTTATTGGCATGTGATTACAGCCTACAGAAAAGAGAAAAGTTCATCTCTAAATAGCTTTTGCTGTCGTCGATCGGTGGCTCAAACGGGGATTAAGTTGGTCGGGAGTCGAACCAGAAGTGTTAAAGACCGCTAGAGTTGACCGTAAAGTTGTTCAATCTTCTTGATTTCATTTGTTTACCATTAGAGTCAAGCTTTTATAATTGTATTGTTAGAGCAAACTTTGCTAGTTTGTACATTGCATTTATTCAGTTTTTGCAGTGTTGAATTATTGGATTATCTTATATCACCTTTTAATAAACCCGAATGTAAAGAAAAATGCAATGCATCATCACATTGATAATGCCAATCTAAAGGATTATTGCATGACAAGTGTGGAATTACTGCATTTCGCATTGCAAAGGTTGATATTCAGTCTAATTCGTGCAATGTTATAATGCTTGTGGTTACTTGGGTGTTGTCCGTTGTCAAATGTTTGTAATGTTCAGTCTGTAGAGGCCGCAAGGTCGAAGCCGGTGTAATTGTCTTTTTTTTTATTTCTTACAAGAGTTCCTTTTGGAAATCCTTCGGGAGCTTATTCTAAAGGAGAATTCCTTCTGGAAGTCCTCCAGGAGTTGTTTTTGAAAACCCTTTAGGTTTTCTTCTGAAAACCCTCCAGAAGAATATCCTGGCGTTTCTCATACAAGCAGCTATTTCTAGGAATGCTCCACACGTTCCTTCTAAAAATCCTCAAGGCGTTCCTTGTGGGAATGCTTCAGAAGTTCCTACTAGAAATACTGCAGGAGTTTTTTTCAAGAAATTCTTCAAGAGTCCCTTGAGGGAAACCTTTAGGATTCATGGGAAAAACTCTTGATCGAATTTCTGGGTCCCGCAGTAAACCCGTGTTCTCGAAAGGAACGAATTCACAACAGACTTAACTCCGAAACATCCTAACAGGATTTCTAATGTGTTGCCTGGAGAAATTCTCAGAAGAAGTCCATTAGGGAATCTGGAGGAATCCACAAAAGGCATTCATGCAACCGTTTGCAAGAGTTCCAGAAGGAGGAAATATCTTTGATAAAGTATTGACAGTGTCCACGCCAACTAATCACTGAATTACAAAACTAGAAGGAATGAACTATGATTAAAAGAAGACATATTTCTGATAATCATATTAACATATTAAATGTTATTGTACTCAGTTACGAAGAAAGTTTCTGAATCAATCCTCTGAAGAATTTCTCAGGTAATCTTCGGGAACGCATTTGTAAGTTCTGAATAAATCCTCCAAAAGAACTTCTGGCGCAATCCTCGTAAAAACTCTAACAGAAATTGTCTGAAGACCTGTTGGAATTGTCGGAATGAGTTTCTGAAAAATAATTGGAGTTTCATTCGAAAAAAACTCCTGGTGAAATCCTTGAACAAATTTTCAGAGAAATCTTAAGACGAATTTTTGGACTAATGATAGTAGTGATTTCTGGAGAATTCCTTGGAGGAATTCTAAGAAGAATTCTTAAGAATTCATTGATTGTTTTATCTTTACTATAGAGACTTTCAACCCTTGGATGGTCTTCTTCTTCTTATTCTTCTTCTTCTTCTTCTTCTTCTTCTTCTTCTTCTTCTTTTTCTTCTTCTTCTTCTTCTTCTTATTCTTCTTTTTCTCCTTCTTTATGGCTCTACGTTCTCACTGGAACTTGGCCTGCCTCGCTTCAACTTAGTGTTCATTGAGCACTTTCACAGTTATTAATTGAAGGGCTTTCTTTGCCTGCCATTGCATGAATTTGTATATTGTGAGGCAAGAACAATGATACACTATGCCCAGGCAGTCGAGAAACTTTTCCCGACCGGAACGGGAATCGAACCCGCCGTCTCCGAACTGGATACTCTTTCACTTATCTATGATGACGTTATATAAATTTACCAGGAGAGGAAGAATGCACAAGCACAGCTTTCATGCGAATGTTATACGATGCTGTCACCTTGATAGCTAATTCGTTGCTTATTTGTTTCGAAACGCCAGCTGCATCATTGCGCACGAAATCTATATCCCTAGTAATCCCGAACGGAGGCTAGTCAGCAAGACCTTGCTGGTGGTGACGAGTTTGTTTCCCTGATCGGTTCAGCTAGTTTTCGTAAAGGAAACATTGTTGACTTCCTTGGTCATAGATTATCTTCATACCTACCACACGACATACAAACAGAGCCGTAGCGTGCGGTTGGCCAGGTTGGCCCCCGCCAAGGGCGCCAGCCTCAGAGGGGCGCCGAAGAGACTAGAAGAAAATAGAATAATAATATTTTATTTTATAGATTTTGAGTATTTCTTAGCATATTCTTGCTAGGTTTCCTTCAGAAAATCTTTCAAAATTCTTTCAGAAATTCTTCTAGGGATTTCTTTCAAAAATTCTCAAACAATTCCTCCAGAAATTCTCACAGAAACTCAAAACAGAAAATCAAAAACTCTTCTGAAGATTGCTCTCGAAATTTTTCGAAGGATACCTATAGAAACTCCTCTAGGGAGACATTCAGAAGTTATCTAGTAATTTATTCAGAAATTGGTTAAAGGTTTTCTTCTAATATTTTTCTAAGGATTTTATTAGATAAACTTCCGTAGTTTCCTTAAAAAAATCTTTCAAAAAATCTTTCGTGGATAAATTTGGAAATTTCTTTCAAGATACCTTTAGAAATTTCTCCACAGATTCTATATATTTTCTTTGGGCTTAAGCTTCTTTTTCTCCATACTTCTATTTCACATTTTTTCCTACAGAAAATCTTTTAGAGATTCCTTTAGAAATCCCACCCAGGATTTTTTCAGGAATGCCTCTGAGAAGAAATCTTTCATATCGCTTAGATTTACCATTAATTTCTTCCAAAATTATTTCATGTTCACTAAAGATTTCTCCATAAATTTCTGCTGGAGTCCCTCTATAAAACCATGAGTTTTCCCATAAACTCCTCCAGAAAATCATGAACTTGGATTTTTTTCATAAATTTCCCCAGGTATTCCATTAGAAAATCCGCCATTGATTTCATCCACAATTTCTCCAAAGTTTTTTTTTTTGAAAGCCTTGGATTTCTTCTGAAATTCCTCCAGAGATTTCTTCGTAAAACCTTCAGGCAATTTTTCACAGACTGTTTTAGAATTTCCAAGAATTGAATATTCTTGCTGTTTCCCGAGTTTTCATCAGGTATTCCTTCGAATATTCCTGCAGGAACTCCTCCAGAGTTTCAGATGTTCATTCAGTGATTCCAGCAGGAATTCTTCTGGAGATTCCAACAAAAAACTTATAAAGACAGTTCTTTTAGATTTTTAGAACATTATTTTAGAACATTTTCTGAATCTACATTCACTTTTCATACTGCCCTTTGGACATAGCGTGCACCGCTAGGAGTTATTTGTGCTGAAAACCCGATTGTTTCATGACGTACTATGGATTATTTTGAATTTCAATGTTGAACCGGGCGATTTTGTACTCCTGGGCAGTCTTGTTAGTTAGAGATCACAGTAATTGACACATTTTCGTCGATATTCGGCTGCCTTTGTCTCTGACATTCGCAACACATGCAATCAAACTACCGTACGAAACAAAAATGTCAAACGAATGCACTTGACCACGATTGCGCCTTCCGGAGACGGTTCGGCTTTTGTTATTCCTGTTTTCATCCACAATGACAGCTGTGCTGGCCATATGTGTGTCGTATTCAATTCAACAAGCAAGAATAAACGAATATTAACATTCATAATCGGAATTGGCTGAAATTCATGCGAAACGCTAGAATTAGACAAATGTCATCGTGTCAGACGACATTTATTTGACCCTTGTTTATGTTTATTGATATTCGTCCTACCGCTCGTGTTGTGTGTAAGAGGTAACGGTAGCGTATGAATGTAACAAAGCAAGCTGACACCCGACTGCGACACCGAAATGAAGGTAGTGAAAAGTGTCGAATGTTTACAATACTGCTCCTGGGGTCCATTGAACGCCACGACACGAATGATTGTATCTTTTGATCGTGACTTCCTAGAATAATACTGTCTTCGACCAAATTGTTCAATAGACCATGGGCAATCTTATGATAAATAAACTGAATCGAATATCTTTATATTCTGAATGTATAGAATATTCGTGTCTTCGGAAATTGTTTAATACATCAATAACTATTTGGTAATGACAGTTTTTCTGCAAGCTAGCGCTAATAGATACATATTTGAAGTTGATGTCTTCGACGAAATTATCCATATGAATGTAAGTATTCAATTTCAATAATCTCTGATTTCAAGTTGATACAGGGATCCTTTCACTGATTCCTCACAAGGTGCCTCCAGGACTTCACCTATGAAATGCACTTGGAACTCATCCGCATTTTTTTTTTCAGAAATTCCTCCCGGGATTTCTCCATGAATTCGTCCCGGGATTCCTTCTGAATTTCCTCCCGATAGTCCTCCAGAAGTTCATCCCTGGATTTTTCCAGGAATGCCTCCGAGACTCCTCCGGAAAGTCCTTCCGGGATTCAATTAGGAATTTGTCTCAGTATTGCTCCTGGGATTTCTCCAAGAATTCCTTCCGGATTTCTTCCAGGAACCTCCCACGATCCCTAAACAGGAATTCGTCTTGGGATGCCTCCAGGAATTCTTCCTAGGATTCCTCTAGAAATTCCTTATGGGATTCCTTTGGAAATCCCTCCTGGGATTCCTCTAGGAATTCCTGCTGGAATTCCTTTTGGAATCCCTCCTAGGATTCCTCTCGGAACTCATCTATTTATTTTTCCTGGGATTCTTCTAGGAATTCCTCCTGGTATTCCTCTAGAAATTCCTCCTGGTTTTCCTGTAGGATTTTCTCCTGACATTCCCCTAGGAATTCTTACAGGAATTCCTTCTGGGATTGCTCTAGGAATTAATCCCTGGATATCACTAGGAGTTTATCCCGGATTCCTTCGGGAATTCCTCCCGGAAACCTTCCAGGGATTCCTCCCGGGATTCCCCCAAACTGTACATGACAATTACATTACTCAAGTATGTATCCGCAAGTCTGTCGATTCTATAGTATCTATATATTTTAGACCAATGCCCTGCCAAAAACATTGCCGTAGACACTATCTTTATAATTAAAAAGTATCCCGATGTACAACATATATAAAATGTAAAAAAATCTTACCAGCGCCACCTTATGCAGAGTTCCGAACAACTATGCAGAAGACATAATCTTTCTAAGTAAACGAAATCCTGAGATATTATCTATAAAATTTGTATGCTCACTAGCTCCGCCTAGTGATGGAATATCAAATCAAACGTTCCATCATTCATAAGTCCTTTACCAATCAAACAACTTTGCCGAAGACACCAGCTCTAAAAGTAATCAGGATCTTGCGATATATGAGATGTTAATTTTATCAATGATATGTCTGTTTGTCTGTGGTGTCTGTCTTTGGGGTGTCTTTAGGTTCATTCAAATAATACGTAACGCAAAATTTGACAAATTTAGAACTCCTCCCTACTCCACGTAACAACTTTTGTATGGTAGATTTCGATTTTTTTATAATGCGTAACACAGCGCTTGACTTCCTCTCTTCGCCTAGTGTTACGTAATATTTGAACGAACCCTTTTGATCTGCCGGACATATTTGCCAACCCATTTACAAAATTGCGATTTATTCTTTTATTATGTGTGTCCTATAGATAGTAGAGTAAACATAGATCCGCGGACACCGCTGACTAAAATGTTTCAAGCGTGTAAGTAGTAATTTTCAAGAGTGCAACGTTTGAATATGACGTCATGCGTTCCGTTGATGTTGTCCAAATCGTGACGTCATGCTCGTTTGGATACAGATTTTGACAGTTCGTTTGGATACAACGGATTCATCAACACGGATCTATGTTTACTCTACTATCTATAGTGTGTCCTATCCGATTGCTTTGGTACTATTCATCCTATTAATTTTGGGCATAGAGGAATGCTCTCCAGCACAGCCTAGCGGAAATTTCTCGAACTAAGTTGTTCATCACTAGATAGGCCTTGACATACCTAACATCTTTGCTGAAAACATCAACCTTTTAAAAGGCAAGGATCACGAGATACACAAAAACCCCAGGGTCCCAAAACGGACCTTCTTTTAAGGTATCCTTTTGAGGGTTAAAATGTTACTGTGAAATATACGTTAGCTTTAGCAATAAATTAGTGAATAAATGAGTATTGGAAATCCCTTCAATTTAAGTGCCACGCTTTTCCTTTTTCCCAGAAAGTTGCTAAAATAAACCTGAAATTATATAATGAATCAAATAAGCCTAGGCGTTTATGTCAACCGTTGACAAATGTTCATACTTAACCGAACAAAACAAAACCACTAATATCTTCCTACACTAACTCACAGTCTAAACAAACCAACGACATTCGTCTCCCTTTTCAGCATAACTTTTTATTAGACAGCCGGGCTCATGTTCCCCGACAATGCGTAGGCGCTAACGTAATCATTACCGATCGTAAAAGATCAACGCTGATGCCCCTATATGAGGCCAGCCCTTCTGTTGCCGTCGTCGGATGAGCCAAGCTGGTCTAGCTTTAACCAGGCATATTTGTTGTTACTGTGTGACAAATTGTTCCTAACACCATCTTCTCTCCACTAGTCTACCAAACACGCGTCTTGGATTATGTCGAACATAGGCATAGATTGTCCGTCCATTGCTGTCGTCGTCGTCGTGGCTTGTCAAAACTGATTTGCATAAACCCATTTTGGCTGACCACCAGATTAAGTAATGTTCCACCCCGGAGACTTTCGAATGCGATTACAGCTTTGAAATGCAGTCACCTGTCAGATGATAGCGTTCGAAGGTGTGTTCTACTTTCGATGCATTACGACTGAATGGAACTTTTCAATTTTCGGGTTATACGTCAGTCTGGTCAGAAATGGCACCCTCGAAGATTTGTTTTATGGCATGATTACCACTCCCAAATTGGCACAAACATTCGCTAACGATCTCTATTTCCAGTTATGACCTCGCTCGTCGTGACTTCGGTGCGGCTAGATAATTATTTCCAAATCAGCACTTACCAGGCAGTTTTCGACACCGATCTACCTAAATCTCTTGCATCAGTGGACCGATTAAATTCCAAAAATTCCCACTATTTGTGTCACCGCAGTTGTAGCAGCAGCACCAGCAGCAGTACTACCCCCACGAAGGAAACCAATTATACCGAGAAGTTACCCTCCCGTGCATTTTCGGAACTGCTGCTGTTGAATTGCCTGTAAACTGAAATCGATGCAAAATGCTTGCAGCTGTATTTCCTCCGACAGCCCATAAATATGCCAAACACTTGCCCGCGTGCCTCCCGGCTCTCGTTCCCAGCTGACTATATGTAGATTGTGTGTTAACTGACAGGCTTATAAATACACTTCTAATGGCGCTGGGCAAGGAATTAGGCTGCGGGTAAAATTTCGCACTAATGGCACCACCAAGAGCAAATTATACCTACTGCCAGACCGGACGGTTAACCATGCGAGATAAATGCACTTCTGGGAGGCTGGATTTCTGCGAACACAGAAGGAGGGGCTTTGGTATCGATGTTAATGCGAATTCTTACCGTTAGTGCGTTGCCTAAGGTCAACGAATTGCTCTAACTGGAGATTTTCAACACCGATTGAGTCACTCCCGGACAGCTCGTAAAATGTCGTAACACTTTCGTTTTCGCTATAAAGACTCTCACACGCATTTTCGATTGAAAAAAATCGCTCAACTCAAATGCATACAAGACCGTAGACCGCAGCCAGTCCGCGCTGCCTGAAGAAGGTAATTAGTTCCGATCAACGCCCGGCGGCTGCGATGGTCGTTAGCGGGGTGTCTTAATTTGCAAGATTAATTTAAATTTCATTGACGGTGGCTGGGATGCTTTTTTTTCTTCTCCAAGATGGAGCTCCGCGGGTGTCGTTTACCTACCGACTTAAATGGCAAGCTACAAATCCACCAGAGCGAGATGAATAATGGATTGTTTGCCGTGCTCGTTCAGAAGTGATTTGCAACAAAAGATGGCCAATTAGCAGCTGGTTATTATATTGAGTATCAAACCAATTTGAAGATGATAGACGCTATTATAACGCCTCACTCAAAAACCAGGCAAACTAGTGCTTCTTCGTCAGCTTGGCGTAACGTTCCAACTGGAAAAAAGCCGATATCTCAGCTACTATGCTCTATGAACACTTCCACAGTATTACCTGAGAGCTACGTCTGTCTTTATAATTTATAAACCATGGGGGATAATCCGCTCAATATATTCCTGAACAAGGAGGTTCAGATAGTGTGAGGCTAAAGACCGTTCTTTACAAAAAAAAAAAAAAGTGAAAGCCAGGATTACACTTTTCTTGACTCACTAAACAACATTCCCATGGTCGCCAAAGACGAAGGGTCGTCTCTCCGGAACCACCAAGATGGCATTGCTTCAGAGAGGGCTACGGCAAGGGCATATCGCTCCCTCAAGGTCAGCTGCGTAGCCTGCTGCAACGAACATCAATGACTCGCTATGGAAAGTCCACCATGATAGCATGCTAACCAGTTTCCCGAGTATTCCTTACCACGCCCTTTGTCCTCCGAAGGCAGGCAGGGTCGACATACGCCTGCTTCCAACTGCACAGCCAGTATCAAGAACTGATACTGCGGAACTCAAGTAAGAGCCTATCAGCCAGCACACATGGGGCCTCCACCTGCCGCGACCCTTTCGGAACTTCTTATCAACCCCTTTCCAACCGCGGACTTGAATCTAACCCAGTAGACCGACACCACGATAGCAATGCTACCAGGATGATCTCCCCGCGGTCACTTAACCGCTGTGAGGGTCGATTTCCAACTCAGGTTACCGGTATGACCTAGGTAGCCGACTCTGAACCCTTGGACCGAACCCATCCCGTGTATAGCGTCTGAACTAGCCATTCTTCGAGTTCACGCGTCACCTCCTCTGTAGTTTCATGAAGATGTGGGTGATAGCCGTTGAAACGGCATTCCTCTGAACCAGCACAAACCGGACCTTCGGGAGAAACCGCATGACCAAAACGATGTAGATACTGTCGGAAGCAACCATGGTCTTAAAATACTTGAGTCAGGTGAAATGTTACTTTCCCATGGTGCCTGTTAATCCAACTATCTACCCTCGGGACCAACCTGTGGGTCCACCTTTCTTTGGTGGACCTGTCCCACACGCGCTGCCATTCGACCATGGAGGCCATCCTGGCAGTCCTGCGTATGCCTCTTGTGCCGCGCATTTCGAAGCACTCCATGTCTTCCCTAATAAGGATGCCGATAGACACCATACCAGAAATGACGCAGATCGCGTCGTGTGACACGGAACGGTACGCGCTCTCAACACTCATGCATATCAGCCTGTAATTGCCTACCTACACTATTCACCGCTTGCTACTCCGACTTTCGATTGTTCACAACAAGCACCTCAGTTTTGTGGTGAGCCAACTCCAGTTACCTGGAGCTCATCTACGCCTCCACAACCTTGATCGAGTGGGCAGTAGTCAACTCCACTTCTTCGATCGATTCACCGTAGACTTCCAGCGTAATCTCGTTAGTGAAGCCGACGATCTCCACCCCCACCGAGAACTCTAACCTCAACACCTCGTCGTACATGACATTCCATAACACCGAACCCAGGATGGAACCTTGCGGGACTTCTGAATTATGAGAAAGCACTTCCGACCCACTTCTGTGTCGTAAATTAGTACTCGATTCTGGAAGTAACTTCCGAGAATCTTGTACAGGTACCCGGGTATCCTCTGCATTGGCAATAGCCGCTCAACTGGCACTATTGAACGCGTTCCTTACACCCAAGGTCACTACAGCACATTAGCGAATCCCCCTCCTCTTACGCTGGAACGCTATCTTACGCTGGAACGCTACGCTCGTCCTCTCCTTCCGGAAGCTGAACTGGTTCCTCGAGAGACCATTTACACCCTCGGTGTTCCTCAACAGCCTGTTGAGCATGATCTTCTCGTGCACCTTCGCAGCCGTGACGATCAAGCATATTGGTCTATATGCCGACGGGTCTCCGGGTCGTTTCCCCGCCTTTGGCAATAGAATCAGGCTCTGCTTCTTCCAAACTTCTGGGAAAACTCCCTCGTCCAGGTATTTATGCATTGTAGACCTGAACATCTCGGGAGCCTCTGCAGTAGCTACTTTCAAGGCCAAGTTCGGAACTCCGTCCGGACCTGAGGTCTTACCTACGCTAAGGGACTTTGCTATCCCCGCAAGTTTCTCATCTGTGACCCTCTCGTCATCGCCAGCCCCAGTCCCCGGCTGTCCTGCGAAAAGAGGTCAATGCTTAGGATCATGACGCGGAAAAATCCCCTCGATGATCCCCTCCAACATCTCTAGAGATTGTTCTGTAGGAGGCATGACACCTCCCGTCTTGGCCATCATGATCCTGTAGGCAACACGGATTCGCAGTGCTTGTCCTTAACTCGGTCTTCAGCGCGGCTTTTGCAGTGGTGAACATCGCCCACCGTTCGTTTCGCTCTTCCTCAGATCGTGCTCGCTACATCCGCCACCTAGCCCGTAGGCCCGTAGACGCGGCGCAGGTCCGCAATCGTTTGTGTCCACCAGTTAGCCGGTGGTCTTCCATTTCTAGGGTGAACTAGCGTCGCATCGCACGCACGCGATAGCACCGCTACCAGCTCGTTGCCGTCCAAACTAATAGGCTTCGCTCACGGCGGAGCGCCTCTCTTAATCCCCCTTCGTCGAAGTATGATGTTCTTCGTCAATAATCAAATCCGCATCTAGCTACTTTATCGGCGCTGCAGTCTTGGGGAATCAAAACGACTGTTTTAGATTTGTTAGCTAGATCACACATATCAGTCGAACTCTCTTAAAAAATCCGCACCGTTCCTTCGCACTGTCAGCACGGTCGTCATACGGTCCTGCATCTGCGTGAACTGCTCGATCGGCCACTGTGGAGGAGCATAGCAGCTACAGAAGAAAACCCCGTTTACTTTGGCGACCACGAAGCCCTCATAGGTAGTAGACACCAACTCCTGGAGGTTCCGGGTCATTTGGCCGAACGCCATTTGGCCGAATGACGTTTGGTCGAACGCCATTTGACCGAAAGGGTTGTTTGGCCGAATGCCATTTTGCCGAAAAATGAATGATGAACTTAAGTGACCAGACCATGCCACTGTTCTCCGTCTCAGTATAGGGTGACAATGGGTATTATCGGCAGGTTTGTTCTCTTCGTCATGGGGGTTTTTTGTCAGCCAAATTGCCTGAAACTTGGCCATATTATTCAGCCTTATTAGGAAGGATTTTAGACCAAATCTGAGTTGAATAGGTTTCAAAAAAAAAACCAAAGACGAAGAGAACAAAACGGCCGAGAAAAGGTAATTTCCCCTAACTCGAAAGAACAGCCTATGATTCAAAGAAGGAAAACTCCTTAATAAAATACCGTATTACCCCGCTAATACGACACCGACTGTTGTCGAATAACCGGGGTAACTTTTAATTCGGCAAACTGGTCACCCTACACTACCATGCTCTTGGCAACTCTATTTTTGGCAACTCTATTTTTGTTTGGCAACTCTATTTTTGTTATTGTTTTGATTTTCGGATTTGTTATGAAACGTAGTTCCAACAGATATTGCGGTGGTGCGAATGAAAAGCTCGTTCTTTCTACAATTGGTAAAATCCTCTGTTCATTGCGGTTGGTCTCCAGGCGGTTTGAGGGTCGAATAGCACCAACTCAGAACTTCCGGAATTACCTACTGCAAGAGGAGCTGCTGCGGGTGCGTGTATAAGCACAATATCAATCTGTTTTGCATTTGCAGTGTTCATCGCTGTGACATTTGGATACTTTTTAATTCGAATGTGTCGAATAAGCGGGGTACGAATTAAAAAATGTCGTATTAAAACGTGTCGAACCAGCGGGGTAAGACGGTAGAAATTAGCCACCGCTACCAACACCACGCTGATTTGTGTAGAACAAGCGAGCCTTTACCAACGTATTGTACACAATACAACAGTGTGTCTGCTTAAGAGTAAAATAATGCTTTTAGAATATAATATTATTATATTCAATTTAATCGTGTTGCGTTTAGTTATAAAAACAAGAGTGTAAAAATTCACTTTAAATAATAAATTGGTACTCTTCAACTAATGTTATACTTTGTTGTAAAACCACAACAATTTTATTAAAATAAAATAAGATTAAATAATTATTGCTCTAAATCTATTTCCGTCTACTTCGCTTCTACTCTCGGCGCAACTTGAATTCAATTTCCATCTAACCTTCAAAAAGACACAATGGTACATAGGATAGGCAAAAATTTTAGAACAACTCTAATTGTGTATTCAAATAGTCGGCCAAATCCCTCGCAATCCAAATAAATTAATGTTTTCTTTAAAAGTATTCGAAGATAAAATAGTTGTACCTATATAATACCAACCATATTGCGACGAACATTAGACTGGGCCAACATGGTCGATTTCATGGAACAAAGCTTTTGCGATTCCTTTTATTGTCCCTGTATTCTGCATCGCGATTGAAATTTGTATGAGATTAGTTTGGAAAAACATACTATTCTGGAAAATCGGGTTAAGTACGGTTCCTTTGAATTCCACTAAGAATTTGCATCCTTTGACAGATACGTATTTCGACCTCAACTGTAAGGTCGTCTTCAGTGTCTTGTACTTGACTCGAGTCAAGTACAAGACACTGAAGACGACCTTACAGTTGAGGTCGAAATACGTATCTGTCAAAGGATGCAAATTCTTAGTGGAATTCAAAGGAACCGTACTTAACCCGATTTTCTTTTATTTACAGATATTCCCCTAACAAGCCCAGGTTAATCATCATCAATACTATTCTGTATTTTTCTCATAGATGGTATTTTTTTGTCTAAAACGATGTAGGTGACTGATCATCGATGGATATGATCAGGGCCGGATCTAAGGAGGGGCACATTTTAGGGTCCCCCGTAAAAAACTTTTTTGGTTGCTAACAATAGCATTATTTTTCTCATATTGCCCAAGTACAGTTCGAAAATAAGGAAAAACATTGTTGCTCATCTCTCCGAGGGGCCTCCACATCCGCTCGGGCCCCGGCCCCCCACAACCCTTAACCTGGGCCTGGATATGATGCAACAGCTTTTAGAATATGGTTGCCAACTTTTTAATAAATTTCATTTGTCAGCGACTTGTTTAAAGAATGAAACATTTTTTCTGCATTTTCTGTAAAGAGGAGGAAAATTAAGCTAAATTCCTGGAAAATACATACCTGAGCGATTTTTTTTTGCTAAACCAACGAAGGACTTCGTGGCGGAAAAAAATGAAGCTATGCATGGATGGTTTCTTGGAGGTTTTTTTTTCAGGATTGTTTGCATTTTTTTTTTCAAAATAAATTAACGACAATGCTCAGGAACTACTCGGAAGATTTTCTGCTGAGATACTCAAGATTATTTTTTTAATAAGAATATAGAGTAATTTCTTGTTGTTTTCTCAGCTAAATTTCTTCCACGAACATTTCTGAAACACATAAACAAAATTGTTCAACAAACCATGCAAACAATCTTTCAAATTACCACCTTTGATAAGCTCTTCCGAAACTTATCTCGAATTATCGTTCTAAACGTTGGCGGAATGCTGCCTTAAAAGTATTTATAGTTTGCACTAGACAATTCCCAAAAAGTTGCGTTTATCGTGATGTCCCCACGAATGAATTTCTAGCAATTTTTCATCATGTTTAGTTTAGTCGATTTTTTTAAATTTGTTGAACTTGAAATTATTTTTAAAAACCTGGAATAATCCTGGAAATATTTTTATTTTCCTAATTGAGAAGAAACCTAGACATAGTAATATCAAAAAACTTTGGAAATCAATGCTTTAAGCAATTGAATTCGAATGTGAAATTGAAAAGCTACGAGTTTTTAATTAAACCGGTCAGGCTAAACTCGATTGGACACACCCGACCCAAAGCGAATCTTTCCCAAGGTGTGACGAGCAACGAATCTTCAGAAGTTTCTTCCCGTATGTGCTTCTTCTCACGAAAAATGTGACTACATTCACACAATCATAAAAGACGCACCTCAGCAGTGCTGTGTGGCACTCATCGTGGCATTTCCCCGTGGCCCAACACCACGATCGCCCCCCTCACCCCAAGTGAGAATTTATGAACAAATAAAACCGTTGGAAGTTGGACTTTGAGGAAATTCTACACTTGACACAAGAATTCTGTTTTTATTGTTCTTCAATGGGCGATGGCGATGGCGCGGCGGCAGCAGCAGCATCAGTAGGGGAAAGTGGGGCAATATGCCATTTTTCAAACTTTCATCGTTTTCAATGATATATAGCCTCATTTGTTAGGCTTTCAAAGTGGTAACAACAACTAGACAATATTTGCTCGATGCTTCAGCAAAAATATTCACTAAATTAATGCATTTTCATTGATTTTTAGCGATTTCAAAAACTGGTTCGTAAAACGGAAGTGGTGCAAAAAGGCCATCTGCCATGGGGTAAGATGCCACTTCATGAAAACATTCAAAAATTACGTCCTTCAGTTTTCTGGCATTTTCGACTCACTTTCACCTTTTTGTCACGTTTTTTCGTTTACTCAATACATGGAGTGTTACCCCCCTCTCCGCAAAACGATGATCGTAATATTTGAATGACCCCTAACATGGAAAGCGTAGACATCAACAGCCATGCGACTCCATGCGTGCCTCAATCTCGTTGGAAACACTTGGCTGGTAATAAAATCACCAGAAAACCTTAATTGCAAGCACGGAAAACCGGAAGTTGCCAATTTTCATTAGGAAATCAAAAGATTTTCCGTGGGTTTGGCGGCCTAGCATCTAGAAGAATGTTCAATGCAAACATATCTTGACACCGCTCACCTATGTCAATGATCAAGTCCCATTCAGGAATGATTTTATGAGTTGGGCCATTTTACCCCATCTTGGCATTTTGGGCTCTGTTCCCCTACCTACTACTGCGTGCCTAATGACGACGGACGTCGTCGTCGTCAACAACAGCAACAACGCGCAACGGTCTATTTGTTGCTCTTTGGAAAGGTACACACAGCGTGCAGCAGCAATTTTCCCGTCGGCAGACGGTGAAATGAGTCTGTTCTGAGTCTGTGAAGAGCGGGCCATGCATTTACGCACCCGTCTTGAGGTGAATTTATCTTTTTTGTCATGGAAAGTAATACAACTTTTGCTTAGTTGGTTAACAAAATTGACCTTCATGAATTTATTCGGCTAGTTTCTGCTTTGGTGCGGCTGCTTTCGTCATACACAAACGAGAAATTGAAACGTAAAGTTTTGCTTAATTATTTGATTTCCAGTGCTATAGTGGCTAATTATTGATCATCTACATCTTGTTGCTTTCATCTGATGAGCCAATAGCAAAGGTAAGTTGGAATATCTGTAATTATTGAATACTAGCTGTCCCGGCAAACTTTGTCTTGCCGTCTTGTGGTGATTTGACAACTGTTGAGCTCGAAATAGCACCGCACTCTAGATTAGTTTTATTTCGATCGTGTTGATTTCTTTCCCAGCTCATGAAAAATCAGTACTTCATCAATTTTCTAAGTTTTCTAGTTGATTTTCGCAACTTTCTGTAGATATAAACACAGCCACCACGAATATGAACCGAACCGTTCAAGAGTCATGCTGATCGGTTCATCCGTTCTTGAGTTTTGTTGCCTCAAAGGAAATTCAAACTCATTTTTATATATATAGATTTTCCGTCTGATATGACGAGAAATGGTGCATATGACGAAGTAGATCTTTGGATCTTATCGATTGCTTTAAGTTTTTGAAAATTTGTTGAATAAGAACACCAGTGTTGCGCAAAGCAGTAAACTTATCCTTCGGTGATAAGCTGCTGCTCAAATTGGTAGTGTATGAACCATATAACACAGTTCAAACATCTCTCTAAGTAGATCGATACGAACTCTTAGAGACATTGTCGCGAAGAAGCCGCTAAAACGGACGAAGGACGTACCTAAGGTTCTTTTTTGTCGGGGTGAATGAGCTGAATTTTCAAAGAAAACAAACAAATAGAATAATACCATCATGGGAACGTATAAGGTACCTCTCTATGCTCACACGAGGAGGCGCTAGCTCCGTCGTAGATAATGACGGTAACGAGATGGATGCAGTTTTCTGTGTTGGGACATGTCAGCAGATTGAAATGTACCTAGGAACAAACGAAGACGACTGTCGCAGCAGCGCGGCACCATACCTAGAACCGCACTCAACAAAGCAAATTAAAATGTAGATGCAAATGATGCGCACATCTCGTTATGCTGCTGGTGGCTCGATGGAACGATGCACCATTGCACCGTTCCACGGAGGTGAAGATGACGAGAACAGGGGAATTCGTGTGAAATTGTCGCAAGGTTTTTTTGTCATCAGTGCCAGACTTAAAGGTGTTTTGTTTCAAGTTCTAGGCTGTCTTTTAACCCAATACTTTCCTTGATACATTTTGTCTACAAAGTTTCTTTACTCCAACGTTGAGTCGTGGATGTACAGGGTCACAAAAAGTATCACCTTGTTATGCAGAACGAACATTTTGTTTATCTTTATTAACGATATTCTTAGCCCAGGGCTAGTCCACTCGAGACCCACGCTTTACTTCCCTTCCGAAGCAGGAACTCACATTTTGCGATTTTATCGGGAGTGGAAGTCAATCTCAGGTTCTCGGCGTGATAGTATTTTAACCATCACGCCAGATCCACTCCACTTAGCGAACTTCGTTTGCGTTCACGAGTTACAGCAGGTAACGTAGTCCGTTTAAGACCTTATTCGTAGTTGCCAAGTTTAAACACATCCCCATCAATCACTACTTCAGCAATAACACTACTAGGCCTGCCTTTGTAATCCGCAATCATGTACTACACAGATCGAAAAAAAGTAAGCTTGAAAGTACATCTTCCTGCTTCAATACATCCAAGGTCACAAAAGAGTAGGCCCTTGGTCTGCTATTCGAACACTTTGATCCATCCAGCAGCGTTGCGCTTTTTAACCTAATTAGTTTCGTCGGAAAACCATGCTCTGACTTTATCTGCCAAAGGTCGTTTCTTTTATCTGAATCGTACGCTGCTTTGAAGCAGATTGTCAGTCTGAAAGTCATAATCCCGAAATTTGTCTAAGGTGATCCGCAGATTAAACATTTCATCCGTCGTTTATAGGCCCTTGCAAACCCCAGCTTGGTATACCAACTGTATTTGCCGATAGGAGGCACTTCAGGTGGTCTCGGTGTCCTGTTCAAACACGCGACAGTATCTTGCACGTTAAATTTAAAAGGGTAATGCCTCTGTAACTGATTACACTCCAGCGTGTGCCCTTTCGTGTTGATTGGGCTTGTTATCATTCAGTAAATCTTCGAAGTGCTCCTTCGATAGACATTTTTCCTGAGTTTTGCAAATATTCTTCTTGAAATTCCTAGAAAATTCTCCAAAATCAAAAAACGTTTACAGAAAGATTTTTTGCAGGATTTCTTAGAATGATTTTAGCAAGAATACATCTAAAGATTCCTCCTAGTATCCCTTTAGAACGCATCTCTGTGAATGTTTTTGAAAATTTCTAAATGGATTCCTCCAAAGATTCTTGAATCTATTCCCCCGGGAATTTTCCCTAGAACTTCTTTAGCATTTCTCAAGAAAGTTTTCAAAAGATTAATTTTGAAACTGGTCCTCGGGTTTTCTTTAAAAAAATATTTCTGAAATCCTTCTGGGATTTCTTAAGGGATTCTGAAGGAAATTCCTTCAAGGATTGCTTCATAAGTTCATGCTTGTTCAAATGATCCTGAAGGAATTCCTCCTGAAATATTGTCAGATTTTTTCCAGAAGTTTTTCTAAGGCATTTCTCCGAAAATTCTTCTATGAATTTCTTTAGGAGTTTGTCCAAGGATTCCTTCAAACGTTTCTTCAATTGAAGCAACTCTAGTAGAGTTTTTTTTTTCACAAAGATTCAGGGGTTTTTTACAGAAATTTCTTTAAGGTTTTCTTTTAGAATTGCATAAGCTTTTCCAGAAACTTTACAGAAATTACCTTACCCTCACTGCCTATGATCGCATATCAGTCCCATATTTGCTGGGTTTCCTATTCATATGGGACAGTTATGCGATCATGGGCAGCTCAGTTATTACTCAATTTATTCAAGGATTTTCTCGAGCATATATTTAGAAACTTCTTGAGAAATTCCCAAGTTCCTCCAGGGGTTCCTCCAATAGTTTCTTCAGATATTCTTCCAGACATTTCATTGGATTTACAGCATTCAGGCATTTTCTTATTCAAAATATGTTTCCAAAGATTCTTTCAGAAATTGCTGAAGAAATTCCTCCAGAATCTATTCATTAGCATTTTTCAAGAATTTTTTCTATGAAACCTTGGTGGTCTAGTGACTACCGCTTCTGATTCATATGCAGAAGGTCATGGGTTCAATCCCTGGCCCGTCCCTTTCATCCTACTTTGTATCTTTCTATCCACTTCCTCTCTCTCTCTCTCTCTCTCTCTCTCTCTCTCTCTCTCTCTCTCTCTCTCTCTCTCTCTCTCTCTCTCTCTCTCTCTCTCTCTCTCTCTCTCTCTCTCTCTCTCTCTCTCTTCTCTATATATACAACTCATGTATATACATATGTTCATAGCCATCGCTAGAACCAGAAACGAATTGGAAAAAAGTCGTTTCCCTCCCTTCCAATTTCCACTCACAGCACAGTGTATATAACGCCTACAAGTTATGCAACCAAAGCGTGCTGTGCCGCTTGACCTTATTCACCTCATTCACCACACAATCTATGAAACCTTACGAACACTATAAATAACCCCATATCCATGGATCGCATCACCGACCCAACGGTGACTCCCAGATCTCCCATCCTTTCAGTCTAACAAATTCCCCAGTCCGTGCTGGTTGTGGGGATGCAGAGGTGATCTCGGTCTTTAGTAGCAACAACCAGCACACTCTAACATTCCTTTCCCTTCCCAACTGACTATAAGGATGTGGCCGGCGCCGTTATTGATCCAAAAATGTATGAGCTGCTAGAATTGCACTTTGAGAATAATTGGAGTGTCCCAGCCCTTATTCATTTGGATCTCAGTGCAATTGGTACCAGCTCAGATCAATCACGGAGTAGCAACCATTGACATGTATAGTCAGATTTGATCGTTTTTTTTTTTGAAACCTACAATGGGTTATCCATTTCTTCCAGGTATTATTTCAAAGATTCCTCAGAATAATCTCTTCTTTAATCTCTTTACAGACTTCCTCCAGGAAATTGTATAGAAAATTTTTCTCAGAATTGCTTCAAAGGTATCTCCAGTAATTCTTACAAGAATCCCTACGAAAAACCCTCCAGGGATAGCTCAGAAAGCTATTGAGGGATTTCTTTTAGAAATCCAATTTCTTCAGCTATTTTGAGAAATTCCTCTACGGCTTTTCCAGGAATCGCCGCAGAAATCTCTCAAATTTTTTTCCTTTAATTGCTTGAAGAACTCCTTCACAAATCTCTTAAGATTTTTTTTTCAGAGAAGTATGAAACCTCGTTAGATACCTAGGTATCTTTAAATGTTTCTCCAGGTATTCTCCTATTTACACATTAACCTAGGCATGCAAGAATCATGCTCAAAATGATCAAAAGATAACTTTACGCTTCATAAATTTTTGTACTGAAATTCCTTCAAAAAAAATCTAAGAATTCTCTCTCGGAGTTTTCAAAGGAGTTTATAAAGGGATTTCATGAAACAATCCTCGAAAGAATTCCTTCAGAGGTTATCGAGCAATTCTTCAGCAATTTTTGTACAATTTCTGGAAGAACTTCTAAAGAATTCTAGGAAAAATATCTGAACATATTCTGCAGGAATCTTTAAAGAAATTCCAGGAGATATTTCTGATGAAACTGCAAGAGCAGTTTCAGAAAAAAAAATCCTGCTAGTATTTTCTGCGAAAATCACTGAAGAAAGTTCTTAAAGAATTCTTAGAGAAAAGCGGGGAAGAATTTCAGAAGCAATCTCTGTTGAATTCCTGGAAAACTCCAAGCAAGAATTTTTCAAGAAATCCCTTGCTGGAGATCCTGACAAACAATTTTGAAAAAAAAATATTGAAAAAATCTTCAGTAGAATCACTGTCGAAATCTTAGTCAAAATATCTGGAAGGATATCGAAGTAAATCCCAGGAATATGTTTGAAGGAATCCTCGGAAGAAATTCCTGAAAAAAATGCATAGAGCATCTTCTCGGAGAAACACTTGGTGGAATTCCTGAAAAAAAAAATATTGAAGGATTTGTAGGAAAATTTCTGGATAAATCCTTTAGTAAAATTCTTGGAAGATTTTCTGACAGTATTCCTGGAGAAATCTGTGGACAAATTTCTGGAAAAAAAAAGATCCTGTAGGAATACCTCTATTAACGCATAGATAAACGTCTGCAAAGGTTCTTAGAAATTGAAAATCTTGCGAGGAATTATTGGAGTTATCTATATAATTAAATGAAATTTCAGATATACATCTGAGGTAATACATGGAGGAATGGAAGGAAGAAATCAAGAAGGAATCTCTGTATCAATTCCTGCCTGAATCTCTGAACGTTTTAATACACCAATCTAATGAAATTCTTGCAGGATTTTCTGTAGAAATTTCTGGGCACATTCATGTAGGTATTTTTAATGAAATCCCTAGAGAAATTCCTGAACAAATCTCTGGTGAACAGAATCAATATTTGAACGAATTTCTGATTGATTATCTGCAAAAATTTTTTGAAGACATCCCTGGAAGAATCTATTGAACGATGTTAAAAAATTAGGTAGACAATTTTGAAGAAATCGCCTGAAGAGGCACCTAGCTCGTACCGTAGGGAGGAATTGCATATAGTAGGCGCCTCTCCGCCTTTTACTGAAAATACGAGAAAAAAAACCCTACCACCTTGTATGTACATGGACCACGAAGCTGCAAAAATATTTGAAAAATACTCATTTATCTTATATCCAGTAGAGTGAAAACAATTTCTCATTTCGCTGAGAAGCTTATGTCTCACAAGTGTGGAAGCATAAACAAAAATAAAAAAGGATACTCATATGCTCAAAATGAGAGTTTTTTTTTTACTTCGAGTGCTGGTTAATTTTGTTCGCCAATTATTTCGACCATTGCGAACTCTTATTGACTTAATTCCTTTTTGTTCGTTTGGAAATGCACTTGGAATTTATTTCAGCACCTTATTTATGCATTTTTTCGATTATTCCCATCAATGCCCTTTAACGATTTGTTTCGGCAATTTATTTAAGATTTTTTTTACAATTCCTTTTCATATTTCTCCTGTATCTAATGTACAAGATTGATTGATTGATTTGTCTTTATTAAAGAGACTTTCAGCCCTTGGATAATGTACAAGCAAATGTATTCAAATTATGTTCATCGTCATTTATTTGAGAATTTTTCGAAAAAATATTTAGAAACTTTGTCGGCAGCTTCTTCGGAACTTCGCCAGTTTCTTTGGAAATTTCATCGGTAATTCCTTCGGATATTGCTTCGGCGATTTCTTTAAAAAAAATTCTCGGCAAAAAAAAAATTTTTTTTTTGATAATTTCATTCGAATTTGTTATGTTTATTTTTTCTTAGGAAACTTTGGTGTGAAGAACTATCAAGTGACTTCAAATACACCAATAGAATCGAAAATTTTTTTTAAAAAATAAAAGGCAATTCATTTTTAAATAATTTTAAAAGATGCGTGTTTTTTTTCAAGAAATTTTCGTAAATCTGTTGCAAACGCCACAGGAAAAAAAGAAATTTTAACATAATTGTCGGAGAAATGTCAATAGAAATTTCTGCAATTGATTTTTAAAGGACCTATCAAAGAATATGCTGAACAAATTTTGAAAAGGTTCCCGAAAGAATTACTAGAGAAATTAAAAATGTAATTTCAAAATGGTTTTTCGAACACGGTGCTATCAAAATTCCATAATGAAAATTCTGACGAACTTTTCCAAGAATTACTGAAAGAATTTCTGAAGAAATTGCTACAACAATTCTACAAGAATTGCCGAAGATTTTCTCAAATATATTCCCAAAAAAACTCAAACATATTTGCCTAAGAACAAAGGAAGTGTTGATGAAATTCCTGAAGAAAATTCCGAAAAATTTGCCAAAAGAATTTCTGAATACGTTCTTAAAATAGGTGTCGATATAGAAATTCCCAAATTCACAGAAAGTATGCCCGAAAAAAAATGCTAAAGAAATTCCTAAGAAATTTCCAGAAGCATTGCCAAATAAATTGCTGAACGCTTAATAAGGCCGTTACAAATATTTATTTCACTTTTTGTCCCACCGCTCTTTGGCTGGTCGAGGGGGGGGGGGATAAAAATAATAAAGCATTTAATCTGAAAAAATATTAAAATCTCATCGGATTTGTTATAGAATTTTTTAGCAAAATCAAATATTTTGATAAATATTTTTTTATCTGCAAAATCCAGCCAAAAATTTTTGAAGGGGGAGGGAGACAAAAAGTCAAAATTAAATTTGTATAAGCCTAAATTACAAAAAAAATAAAAAAGCCAAAACAATTACAAAGAAGATTACCAATGTAATTGCTGAAACAATGAAAAAAACACCCGTAATAACTTTGCAAAGAATTTGCTGATGAAATTGCTAAAAAAAATGCCAAGTTTACTCCCTAACGAATTGTCAAAGCAGTTTCCAAATGAATTATCAATACAATTTATAAATATATTTCCGTAGGAGAATCCTAAGGGATTACCAAAGCCAAAATATTTTTATAAAAGTTATATAATTAGGCTCAGTGTACCAGTTATGGCTATAGTACCTCAAATTCGCCATAGTCGATTTTCAACCTTTAATGATGCAAATCAACAAGAAAAAAAAAATGTGAACAACAGATCACGTTCACAAAAGATGGTTGCAATCATTCAAACTTCACGATTTGCTCAAATTATGATAGAAATAAATCATTTTCCTTAACTTTTCGACTTCCTTGCACCCTATTTCGCCAATGTGCACCAGTTATGGCCAATCCCATAAGAAATGCATGCAAATAGTGTGAAGTGGAACCCGAATTAACAAATGTGTCCATAACTGGTACAGGTAAAAGTAGTTTTGGCCTCGTTTCTATATTTTTCCTATAAAGTATGAACACTAATCAATCATTTGACATATCGATGACATTCGTCGATCTTCTACTTATTTTTGTAGAAATAGATTTCCTTAGGTAGTGCGATAACTGGTACAGGCACCCTATACATTATAGGTACTTTTTTGAAACATCAATGCAAAAATTTATTAAATAGTGAACCTTTTAGTACTTCTAGTTTTAAAATGAGAACAATCGATCAACTAATTCTCAAGATATTTTAAGCACCGTAAGGCACTTTCTAGGGTAGGGATATTGCTCGCTAGATAATCAATCACAGCTGGCCTGGTTCAAAACGGCATAGTTTTCCCTTTCAATGGGCAAAGCTGTAAGTGTACTGGAAGACAAATAATCAACTTTATGCAATTCAGTATCATAATTTATATTTTATCTAACTCATTTTGGTATCATAATGGCCAACTTTTCCGAACTGGTTCATTATGCAACTGAAATGAGTTGCATAATGAAAAATAGTTGTATAAAGTTCATAATGCAACTCATTTGAGTTGCATTATGAACATTATGCAACTCAAATGAGTTGCATTATGGAAAAATCATTGCATAAAATTTTGTATGGAACTCGTTGCAAAACTCGATTTTTTCAGCACTCTTCGTATTTATCCAACTCGGCAAGCCTCGTTGGATAAATGTACGACTCGTGCTGAAAAAATCAACTTTTTGCAACTCATTACATAAATAACTATTTCCTTCCAGGCCTTCACAACTTGTTTCTGAGCATCCTTGCAATGTCGTATGACTTCGAGATTCGTATGGCGCAAAAACTATACATTGAATTTAAAAGAAAACTGTTTTGTTCGTATTTTCACCGAGGAATCCTCTGCATTTTGACAGTTATCTCGGGAAGATCTATTTGTTAGTAAGGAGGGGATGAGTTCAGTCGGATTTCTGTACAAAAAGTATTCCAGCAGAAACTTGATCTCGAGGATGGCCAAAATCCGAAACATTTTCTACCATTCGACTCTCGCCACTTAAATCGCACCTTCGTTATAGTGAACTCACGGAATCCACCACTGTGCTGTTGTCTGCATGCCAGAAGCTTTGCGAGAGATAACAAGCATCCCACTCTTCAGTCACCCGCAATCGTATGCCGTGAAGCTGTGCACCACCGCCTATTTCCGTTTTAGTTATTGTGATCAGCTCAGCTTTGACTAGGTACTTCTGAATGCACCGCCAACGTCGTCAATGTCGTCGTCATAGTCGTCCCTGTGCGAGTGAATCCGTCCCACATAATCTACTGTGCCGGAGAGAAAAAAAACAAGCCAGTGGGTTCGTTTTGTTGTAAACGCAACATAGCAGAGGGACACTAGATAGCAAAATTTCCTAAGGCAAAAACCGACAAAATTCTATCTTAAGTTTCTTTCTTTCTATTTTTATTTACAAGCTGCCTTTGAAAGTAAGTATGGTTGGCGCTTTGTTTCCATTTTTTCAACTGTTGTTGGTTGTTACGTGGCACCACCACCACCATCGGCACTACCACCTACGCACTAGCACACAAATGCACTCATCATCACTAAACCGGATGCCCATGATTTAGTTTCCTTAAGTAGGTTTCTAGTGCAAATTTTTTGTTGGCTTTTTACTTCGAGTCCCCATTGGTTACTATCATGTCGTTCTAATTGGAGCTGTATCATTTAGGTTTACTGTGTTCATTGAGCTTGTTACATAGTGCTTTTGATGTTGAGCTATCAAGAAACGTTTGTAGTAAATTGGCTTAGGCTTAAGTACTGTGTAGTATAGATCATACACATAGTTATTATTGCTCTTGTTTTCTTCATCATTGATTACACGAATATCAATTGGCTGTTTATGTGTACTATGAACCGGAGTTGTTATTGGGGGTGTATATTACATCAATATCACATAATCTGCAGAAGAAAGAAATGGTGTTAGATGACTTTCGATTCTTTAAGTAACCGAATACTATAGACCTTATCAGCTCATGGAGTGAGTAGAGTTATCCAAATATATATACATACATATATGTAAAGACTTCAAATTGAAAAAAAAAAAACCGTAACTACTTTCCTGAGCACCCATGGCGGTGCAGAGGGCCGAATTAAAAGTTCTCCATCCTGGGCGATTGCCCGTCAACGCCTTGATCTGTGACCCGGTCAAAGTTCTGTCGACTTCCTCAATTTCCTTGTTGAGGCTGCGCCACCCTGAGCCTCTGGGTCTGCCTCTGCTGCGATGTCCTGCTGGGTTCCAATCTAACGCTTATTTGTTGATTTCGTTCCCGCCCCTGCGTAGAGTGTGGCCGACCTACCTCCACTTTCGCTCCTGAATTTCTGTCGCTATCGGCTTTTGATGACATCGACGATGGAGCTCCACGTTGGAGATCCAATTGTGAGGCCACAATGCACGAATTATGTATCGCAAAAATCTGTTGATGAAAATCTGCAGCCGTTGAGAGCTCTTCACTGATACACACCAAGTTTCTCGTTTGAGTTAAAAAAAATCCGGATTTTGTTGCATTGACTAATCTGACCTTGAATCTGAGCTGACTGTTCTTCAATACATTTCTTGAACTCGCAAAAGCAGCTTCTTCATCCGTGCACCTATGTCGATCTTGGTGTCATTTGGCCATTTGGCTACCAAGATATTAAAGGCTTTCAACATTCTCCACTGCTAGTATAAAAACAGGCCGAAGATGGTGTACGGCCAGCGAGAGCGAATGAGGCACGTTACAAACAGGCGCGGAATAGGCAGAACTCAGTCTTCCGGATGAAGAAGAACGAGATCGCGAAGCGATGGAAGAGCTGTACCGCGCTAAGGACACACGAAAGTTCTACGATAAGCTGAACCGCTCGCGCTTTGTGCCACAAGCCGACATGTGCCGAGATAATCACGGGAATATTCTCACGAACGAGCGTGAGGTGGTCGAAAGGTGGCGGCAGCATTACGATGAGCACCTCAATGGCGAAAGACTTGCGGCCCCTGACCTCCAAGAGATTGAGGAGGAGGTTGGCTGGTTGAAAAACAACAAAGCCGCTGGAGCAGATCAACTACCAAGCGAGCTTCTAAAACACGATGGAGAAGCACTGGTGAGAGCACTATACTGGGTCATTACCAAGATTTGGAAGGAGGAAGTATTACCGGAGGAGTGGATGAAAGGTATCGTGTGTCCCATCTACAAGAAGGGGGACAAGTTGGATTGCTGGAACTACCGCGCGATCACACTACTGAGCGCTGCCTACAAGATACTCTCTCAAATTTTATGCCGCCGTCTATCATCTATTGCAAGAGAGTTCGTGGGGCAATATCAGGCTGGATTTATGGGTGATTGGGTGAATGCGCTACAACGGACCACATGTTCGCCATCCGCCAGATGTTGCAGAAATGCCTCGATTACAACGTGCCCACACATCACTTGTTCATCGATTTCAAATCGGCGTATGATACAATCGATCGAGAACAGCTATGGCAGATTATGCACGGATACGGATTCCCGGATAAACTGATACGATTAATCAAGGCGACGATGGATCGAGTGATGTGCGTTCGAGTTCGAGTTCGAGTATCAGGAACACTCTCGAGTCCCTTCGAATCTCGCAGAGGGTTACGGCATGGTGATGGTCTTTCGTGCTTGCTGTTCAACATTGCCTTAGAGGGTGTAATTAGGAGAGCGGGGATAAACACGAGTGGAACGTTTTTCACGAAGTCCGTTCAGCTGCTTGGTTTGGCTGTATTGATATTATTGCCAGTAAATTTGAGACGATGGCGGAAACGTACATCCGACTAAAGAGTGAAGCCAGGCGAATCGGATTAGTCATTAAGGTAAAGTGACCACACGTCCCGGAATGTGCGGGACAGTCCCGGATTCAAGCAACCTGTCCCGCATTTACAAGCGTCCCGGAAACGTCCCGGATTTATATAATTAGGCAATTATATTCATGTTATACTTTTTTAAAATAAACTTCTATCTTTCCTAGCTAGTTGAAAAAAAAAGTTTATTATACATAGAAATTCTATAATAGAATTCTGCTTAAGATATTATATTATGCTTTTTCGGTTTTCCATGTAAAAAAAACATTCCCATATAAATTTGTTTTATGTATTTTATAAAGTTTTCGTCATTTTAAAGTCCTTCCTGCCTGATCATAAGCATTGTTCTGTGAATTTCGAAAAATCTGAAACTTCTGACATTTTTGGGGTATTTCGAAATTTTTGCAATGGTGTTGTTTCCCGCGTAATGTTGCAACATTAACTCCTGAGAATACATCAAAAGGTTGTGCAAAAGGTGTACTGAAATTATTGGAAAAACATAATAGCTACGATATTTTTGAATAGTATTTGTAACAATTTATTTTATTCTGTGTGTCAATAAACATAGAACAGGTATTCCAATAGTTGATTTTGTACAGTGTCATTTTTCTTTATTTATTTGTTGGGGGATTTCGGGCTATGCATCTCTCTGAGCCCAAATCTGAAATTTTTTTCAGCCGCGCCGCTTTCTTGCGATAGCACTGCTGTATATGGCTGCATTATTTGTTGCTGTTTACGCAATGTGAGTATTGAATTAAAAAAAATGTTCCATTAGACATCGAAAACCAGTCACAAATTTACTACTTATTGGGAAAAACTTACGTAAGTTTTAATATTTAACATGTTGTCCCGCATTTGAGCAAAATATATCTGGTCACTTTACATTAAGGACAATTTATTTGGAGTACATAGCTCAAAATTTCTAGAGCACCGTTTTTTAGAACCGTTGAATGGATTTGGATGAAAATGCATCACACTTATTGTTCAGTGGATGTCAACAGCGTGATGCATTTTAATCCAAATCCGTTCAACGGTTCTAAAAAACGGTGCTCTAGAAATGTTGAGCAATGTACTCCAAATACCTCGTCCTTAATATGTCGAAGACAAAGTACATGATGGCAAAGGGCTCCAGAGAGGAATCACCGCGCCCGCCACCCCGAATTTATATCTACGGTGATGAAATCGAGGCGGTTGAAGAATTTATGTACTTGGGCTCACTGGTGACCGCCGACAATGCATACAGATATTACAGGGTCAGCTTTGAGCATCTCAGCTGATATGCGATCGACCCCGGGGTTCTGTTCGATTTCATGCCACGGATAGCTATTTCTATCTCTTGCACTGATGGAGCTTCGGTGTTGACACGAGTAATGCGTCGAACTTCTGGCGGATCATGCTGAGGTGTTAACTCCTTGAATGCTTTATGGAAAATCGACGAAAACTCGTCTTTTTATGTATAGTTTTTTAATATTTCAAAATTAGAGAAAACGGTGGCGGAACTGTACACCCACCTGAAACGCAAAGCAGCATAGGTCTGACTGTTGGTGAAGACGTCAAAAATGAAGTACATGCTGGCAAGCGGAATCGAATACGACCGAGTCCGTCAAGGTAGTAATGTGGCGATAGACGGGAATACCTTCGAGGTGGTGGAAACATTCGTCTACCTCGGATGCTTACTGACGGCTGACAACCAACCCCATGAAACGGCTGTCATCCACATACTACTGGATTGAAGCCAAAAATATGGTGCTGGACGTGGTGCTGATTTGAATCGGCGGTTGCATAAGGCTGAAAACACAGTGATTTTATCTGTTGGAGCAGGTGCTACATTCAAATTTAATTGATTTAAGTGTTGTTTTAAATGGGCTAAATGTATTTTCATACTTGTGCGTCTTGTAAATTTAACAAATCAGTAATAAATTTTGTAAACGTCGTATAATCAATGGTGTAGCATTGATTATACGTCGTTTTCAAAATTTGTTACTGAAATAACACTAAACCTATTGAACAATATGTGGAAATGATCGTTTTTCGATCACGAATTTATCTTCGCACGACAAAAATCGCTTCCGCACGTAGCAGATTGGCCAGCAGACTGAAAATTTGTAAACAAACCCGTGGCGCCCTACCAAAGGCGGCGGCTTCAAGAACTAACGCTTTCTTCAGGGGCTTGCTGACAACAATGACAGGATGTCAGTCGTGAAATTCAAAGGCGCATGATCAGTGGAAATTGTTCCTACTATGAACTCCACAAGAATCTGCGGTCGAAATGGATGCTACAGCTTCCGAGGATGCAACAGAATACTGACTCCAGGGTGCATGTTGTTGTTGTAAGTATCTTTGGGAGCCTCTAGTCTTACCAACACAATCGAAGAGTACAAACGCTCCAGTTCTCTGCTCCTACCATCCAAGTCGCCCTGGTCCTGTGTATGGGAACCGACTAGCTAGAGGTCTCCCAGCCCACCAGTCCAGGCAAGTATTCTTCGGAAGCTTCGAAATTGATATTTCAAGTCCAAGTCTAAGACCGACAAAATTCAATGTCGGAAAATGGAGAATACGTACAAAACCCTCCTTGAATCCACGTACGAGAATTATATGGCCTTAGTTCAAACCAGATTTAAACATTTTCATTTTGAATGAGTGAAGTCAACGAGAATTTTGAAAATTCTCAACTGAGAGATCAAAATGAAATTCATTTTCGTGAATGAATGTTTCCACTTATTCATTCGTTTTTCTGTCACTGACAATTTTCACTGAGAAACATAACTTGACCATAACCCCCGATCAAACTTCCAATCACTACAAAACTTGGGTATTGTGATTAATTGGAATACTGACCATCTGTTATATTTGTTTATCAAGTCGAAATTTGCATTTGTTAATAGAAATCGATTATTTTACGATGTGCAAGATAATACTCATGGCAGAGAATTGAATGAAAAAAGAAAGGCATTCAGCTAACAATGAATGAGGCGAAACACGAATGAAAAAATGAGAATGTCAATTTTCATTTTGAACCTTCGAATTTTTTACACTACGGTTCAAACATATGTGAAGAAGTACCCATCACTCTTTTGGAACTTTGTTAAATGCCAACGGTTAGCCAATCGTATCCCCAGTAACATACGATATGCTGACTCTACTGATGTCACCGATTCAGACGTAGCTGAATTATAGACAGCGTGTTTTCGAAAATGTCTCCTGTGCCGCGTGCGAAGACGTTTCAAGATGTGCCATTGTACGATACCTGAACTGCAATTTTCTGTTGAGGATGTGGTAATAGCTCTCAAAGAACCAGACTACAAAAAAGGTCCTGGTGCCGATGAACTAGCTCCACTGCTGTTCAAAAAATATGCATCTACGGTTGTATATCCGATGAGGGTCATCTTTAATAGGTCGCTTCTGGAGCGGAAATTTCCAACTGCGAATATTTGTGCCGATTCAGAAGTCTGGTAGCTAAAATGTTATCGAAAACTATAAAGGGGTATCAACACTATGCTTTCTCTGTAAAGTTTTCGAAAAACTGATTCATAAAATGATTTATCATGCTACGTCTTCAGTCATCTCCAAGAATCAACATGGCTTTGTAAAAAATCGATCAACTACTTCCAATCTGATGTGCTACGTCACGGCAGTTTCGAGAGCAATGGAGTCACATCAGCAAGTCGTCGCAATAAACGTCGATTTTGCAAAAACGTTCGATTCTGTGCCACATCTGATGATCATTAATAAAATGGAGCACCTAGGATTCCCGATATGGCTCACAAAGTTTCCTATCTTACAGATAAAGAGGCCTATGTAACAGTTAACACAGCGCATTCCAGACCTCTCGAAATCTCGTCAGGTGTACCGCAAGGTAGTGTGCTTGGCCGATCTTTATAATATTCATTAATCCATAAGCTATCGTCGTTAAAACTTGCTTTTGCTGATGATCTAATGATGTACCGTACTATCTCATCTGCTTTGGACTGCGTCATACTACAAATTGACATTGACACTCTTCTTGTCTGGTGCTGTAACAACGGCATGCGTATAAATAGCAGTAAGTGCAAGGCAATATCATTTTCACGCAGCCCTGCACCTGCCCCACGGATGCATCACTAGGCTATTGGTGCGATCAAGTTAGAACGTGTTAGTGAAATTTGCGACCTTGTGTGAACTCCAAACTAGCATATATCCACTATTACCACAACGCTTGGTCAGCATTGGGCTTTATTCGGCGTCACGCGACCGAATTCACTGGTATATAAGCCCTAAAGACTCTCTTTTGCACCCTGGTACGAAGCATTCTGGAATATGCCGCTCCCGTCTGGACGCCCTATTACGCCCTAACACAGAATCTACGGATGGAACTCTTGCAAAAGTGTTCTGTGCGATTTGCTCTGAGATCACCTTCGTTGGAGAGACCCAGAGAATGTTACATGCTATCCAGATCGCTGACGTTTTTGGCGTTTCCCCGAACATTTTCTTGCTATTCCATAGCAGGAACGTACGAGTAAAACAACCCATTTACTTCATGTTTAAGAGTGTTTAACGATGTTAGTGTGTTGTTTGATTTTAATATGTCGAAAACTGTGTTCAAAAACAGGTTAAGAAAATAAGAATGATTGTTTTTTGTTTTGTTTAAGTTTTACAATTTGTGCAACTTTGTCGAAAATGGAGTGAATAAATAAAAAAAAATTTACCCTCGCACCAAATGTACCATTTACGCTGATAAGACTGGTGGTTCTCTTCGGGCACGAGACCTGAACTATGCTCGAGGGGGGACATGCAGGCACTCGAAGTATTCGAGCCGCGGGTGCTTAAGACCATCATCGGCAGTGTGCAGGAGAATGGTGTGTGACGGAGAAGGGAGCTCGCTGGACTTTACGGCGAACCCAGCATCCAGAAGGTGGTCAAAGCTGGAAGGATATGGTGGACAGGGCATGTTGCGGGAATGCCGGATAACAACCCTTGGAAGTTGATGTATGCGACTGATCCGGTTGGCACAGGAAGGCGTGGATCGTAGAGAGCACGATGAGCGAACCAGATAGAGCGTGACTTGGCAAGCATTGGGCGTGACCGAGGATGGAGAGCGGCAGCCACAAACCTAGTGGCGTACAATGGTTGAATATGTCTTATCTTAAAAGTTATGTAGAGCAAATAAATGTATATATGCTGAGGGTGATGGGTTAGATTCCCTGTTGGCCCTAGAACTTTTCGTAAGTTGCTGCCCATAAGCTATGTACTCAGGCCCGGATTTAAGGGGGGGCAAAGGGGGCAAGTGCCCCGGGCCCCCCGATGAAGGGGGCCCCCAAGAATCCGAAATACAATTTATATTTTTCATCGAAACCATATAAAATTCACGTGAATGGGCGTTCATATTTTAAACAAAGCCCCAATAGCCACAGCTATTAAGGTGTGGATATTCAGCATGACCATACTAAGGGTGACGCGTTCAATTCCCGGTCGTTCCAAGAACTTTTCGTAAAGGAAAATCCTTGACTTCCTTAGGAAAAGAGTGTCTTCGTGTCTGCCACACCGTATACACATACGAAATGGTCATTGACAAAGGAAACTCTTTGTTAATAACAGTTCCATAGTTACTGTGGAAGTGCTCATGAAACACTAAGGTAAGAAGCAGTGTCCCAGTGAGGACGTCACACTAAAAAAAGAACATATAATCGATCATTGAAGCCGACTTTTCCGCTACTCACCGCATCAAAACAAAAGCGCCACCGTATATGGACGGTAACACAGTGACAGCAGTTGAGTTACGTCAGTTGAGGCTATCTGCTCATTTCATAGCGGCCGTTTTAGTTATTTTAGTGATCCATTGGGTTCCTAAAGGTATCTAAACTATGTTTGGCCATTTATCTGGATTTTCTCTTAAGAATAATTCGAAATCAAAAGTTTCATAATTTTTGGTGCAGTATTTAAAAATACGCGATTTTCTCTAAAAACTTTTGAAAGTTCTTATCGAGTGGAAACACTTTTCCGTGACTTCAAGTTGCTACAACAAGTGTCTCTAAGCAGAGTGCGAGAAAGATTAAGCTTTTGAGTAATTGTACATCAGTATAAATTTCAATAGTTTCACAAATTTATCTATTATTTCACAATGATTATACAATTATACATACGTCTGTTGATTATGATTATATTTTGAAAACAAATGCCTTATACTTATTTGCATCAGTTCGCTGCTATCATGAAAAAGAGAAGATGATGAATTCTGGAGATGTAACTTTCCATATTTTTATGTTTGGTTTTACTGAAGATATTAAGATTTATTGCTACAGTTGCTCCCAAGAGACTAATCTTTGTATAATCTGAATCTTGAAATACTCGTCGGTCTCGTGCAATCTCAAATAAAGTTGCTGCATGTTGATGTAAAGGCATGTAGATTTTTAACTGAACGCAAAGTCCTTAAATTTGTACATATAAAAGTTTTCAATTCGGATGAAAGTTAAAAATATATGTACTATCTAAACAAGATGTCATTTAAGCTAGCATTTTGACATTTGAGTCAAATATCAAATTAAATGTTCGAATAATTTTCTATTTGTCGGAATTTTGGAGAAGTTCAGAAATCAGAAGCTTTCAATATTAGGCCTTAAATAATACATAAGATTAAGAAAAAAAACGTAATTATATGGTTCATTTTTTCGAAATTTTGATTCTACTTTATAGGGTTTGCCCCGGGCCCCCCCGAGGCCTAAATCCGGCACTGTATGTACTAATATTTTGATAATAGTTTTCGAAATTTGATTGGACCGTAGACTTTAGCAAGATACCTCCTAAGTCTACGTAGTTTATGGACAGGCCCTTAAATAAATTTCCTTGAATTCTTTGCAGACAGTATTGGAAGTACTCATAGAACACTAAGCTGAGAAGCAGGCTTTGTGCCAGCTGTTACGCCAAGAAGAATAAAATTGAAGAACAGCTCGATTACACTAAGCTACAGATGTATCATCTTTTGATCGACACTTTAGCCCTTATCGAAATAGTGTGACCATTGCCAAAGACCGCGAACCTGACGTGTGACTTTGCTCTCGCCATCCCGGGATTGGCCAACCTATGTACTCGTCCCACCAACCCTGGTCCCGGTTGCCACGGCCGGTCGCAAGCCACTCGGCACCGTGACGGGGACCATAAATCATGGGATTCGAAGCCACGATTTCTTCCTTAGCAGTACCTACAGTGCACGGTGTAGCATACTGGTCAGCGCAGCAATACACACGTATAATACGCGACAGTGACAGCGCGGCGGCAAAAAAGAGAAATTGTGTATGAGCTGCACCTTCTCCGCTGGCACGATGCACTGTCTCCTTTCGAGGTCTTGTAGGTAGGTAGGTAGGTAGGTTAATAGTTACGACGGCCGGCACTCTCCTTCATTCAGCCTTATGATAGGCGATCTAGAGTCTGCTGCTGCACGCTGCACTAGGCACTGCAGCGTGTGACCACGACGACGGGAAAAGTGCTAAAGTGACTGGGGTAGCGTGCCGTCGGTCCGTCGGTCGGTCGGTTCGAGATAATGTGATTTACCCTCAGCTGTGTGATGTGTGGTCTCGAGGGAGATTTTCTCGTTCTTCGTCGTCCCCTTTCCACCGAGATCCTCGCGAGCGCACCATATGGATGGAACGTGATGCGGAATATTTTATAATATCTCGAAGAGTAAGGTAGATTGAGGTGAATTAAGTTTCTGGTTTCGATTTAGCTACATTTAGAACATCAAGAAAATGTATGATTCAGGATCCATCCAGGAATTCATCATGAAATTCCTTCAGGCATTCATCCGGTGTTTCTCCAAGGTATCCACCAGGGAATTCCTCCCAAATTTTTTTTATAGGCACTCCTAATAGAATACCACTAGAAATTCCTGCAAGAATTTCTCTGGGAATACATTCAGGAATTCCTCCAGAAATTCCTCTAGGGATTCCTCCTGGAATTTCTCTAGGAATTCATCCAGGAGTTCCTCTTGGGATTCATCCAGGAATTTCTCAAGGGATTCATCCAGGAATTCTTCTAAGGATTCCTCCATGAATTTTTCCAAGGATTCCTACATTCATCCAGGAATTCCTCTAGGGATTCCTCCAGGAATTCCGCTAAGGATTCCTCCAGGAATTCCGCTAGGGATTCCTCCAGGAATTCCGCTAGGGATTCCTCCAGGAATTCCTCTAGGGATTCCTCCAGGAATTCCTCTAGGGATTCCTCCAGGAATTCCTCTAGGGATTCCTCCAGGAATTCCTCTAGGGATTCCTCCAGGAATTCCTCTAGGGATTCCTCCAGGAATTCCTCTAGGGATTCCTCCAGGAATTCCTCTAGGGATTCCTCCAGGAATTCCTCTAGGGATTCCTCCAGGAATTCCTCTAGGGATTCCTCCTGGAATTCCTCTAGGGATTCCTCCAGGAATTCCTCTAGGGATTCCTCCAGGAATTCCTCTAGGGATTCCTCCAGGAATTCCTCTAGGGATTCCTCCAGGAATTCCTCTAGGGATTCTTTCGGAAATTCCTTTAGTAATTCCTCCAGGAATTCCTCTATGGGTTCCTCCAGGAATTCGTCTAGGGATTCCTCCAGGAATTCCTGTAGGAATTCTACCAGGAATTCCTCTAGGGATTCTACCAGAAATTCCTCTAGGGATTCTACCAAGAATTCCTCTAGGGATTCTACCAGGAATTCCTCTAGGGATTCCTCCAGGAATTCCTCTAGGGATTCCTCCAGGAATCCCTCAAAAAATCTTCCAGGAATCCTAGGAATTCTTCCAGGAATTGCTCTAGGGATTCCTGCAGGAATTCCGCTAGGAATTTCTCTAGGAATTCCTGTAGGGATTCCTCCAGGAATTCCTCTAGGGATTTCTTCAGGAATTTCTCTGGGGATTTCTTCAGGAATTCCTCTAGGGATTTCTTCAGGAATTCCTCTAGGGATTCCTTCAAACAATTCCTCTAGGGATTCCTTCAGAAATTCCTCTAAAAAATCCTCCATGAATTCCTCTAGGGATTCTCCAGGAATTCTTCTAGGGATTCCTCCAGGAATTCCTCTAGGGATTCCTCCAGAAATTTCTCTAGGGATTCCTCCAGGAATTCCTCTTAAAATTCCTCCAGGAATTCTTCTAGCAAAAAAGCACCAAAATTTCCACTCTCCTCTACAGTTCTTTCTGCTGTAAGTGCGCAGTGCCTACATATCATATCCGTACTTGGAGTCCGTATCAGTGTACAGACAGCCGAGCATGCACTTCGCCGTTCCTGGAGAGCGGATTTAAATGCACTTGAAAGAGTAATTGAGTTGTAATCGAGCAGTGCTCAAATAAATTCTGGGATAACTTGAATGGCTGGACTGGCGCTGGCGGTCGGAGATTATGTAATGCAAATGGCAATACAATGTTAAGGTGAAAGTCTTGATTTTTCTATTTACACCGCTGTTGCTGTGTAGATTTTCCATCATCGAACGACAGGACGTACATGTGAGCCATGCCATACACGTGATTGAGATTTATACGGGTAATAAATCCGATTTGTTGATTTCAATAAATGTCGATTGCGGTAATCCTTGCGATATTGTTACCATAAACATCGGCATTATAAATTCCAAACAACTTACCAATCCCAAGTGGCGATGAATCAATATCAATACATGACAAATCCCTCGCTAATCACTTTCTAAGTAGCGTGGCCGACCGGCGCGCGGCATCCTCGCTCGTCATACTTTAGCCAACGATGTATGTTTAGATTGTTCATAATTAGCTGTTTATCAAGCCGCACGAACCGCGAACGGACGCGAACGTCTCTTCACATTGTGTTTGTTTATTGTGCAGCCTCTTCAAAACGGGGAAATAAACGCGCTTCCTCTCTGTCAGTCATCCGCTCCGCATACGACGATGACAGGACAGGTATGCGCGTGGATGCCGCAGCGCGGCGCTTCAATCGCAGTAAATGCATGTTCGCCGCGGAGAGGATGTAAAAGATGCTGTGTGGTATCTTCTCTGAGTTTATTGTGGTCTGTAGCTAACGTTTATTCGAAACAAAAACCCCGCACACGAAACTATTTCAGATTGTTTTGTTCCGTTCATAAATGCACAGGAGCGTAGCTATTTAGAGAAAAAAGGATTACATATGGTGAAATTTAGAAAAAATAAATGAATGTTCATCTTTTTAACGGTTGGTTCGAATACTCCGCAGTTTAAAAAGCGCTCGCTCATGGCGCTCGCATCAATTTTGCTCCTGTTTGACGTTTACTCACTGTTGCCACCTGGTTAACGCGCTGTCAAACACTGTGTGATTAGCATTGGGCGATTATTTATGTTTCCATGACGATGATTTTGATCGTAAATTGTTCCAAATGATAAGTATGTTTGTCAGCGCAATAACTATTTAAAATTATTAAGACAATTTACCTAAAGTCATGGAAAAGTTATTTGTAATGAAGTTCCAGCTACACCCATGCAAATGCATTCCAAGTTCAACATCTACCGTCGCAGTTATGCTTATAAAGCTAGCGATGAGCATGGTTCAACCGGTTCAACGCTCATCCAAACCACGACACGGTTCAGCCAACCAACGCCAACGACACAACGGCGGCGACGCGGTAACCCGGTCCAAATCAATTTGTTTGTTTTGATTTGAATGCCACTTTGTTTATGCTGATGAGAGCCTCTCCTCGAGCCGGCGGCGTGACGTTGTGTTGGGCGGAAGGTTTTTATGAGGTTCACTGTCTTCCATGTGTGATACTTTGTGCAGTGCACTTTAATTAATTTACTTTATTAAGCGTTCCGAATCAAGCGTGGAGGACCTGTTGATTGAACTTTTCGGGGTGATGACTTTTCTTTATGATTGATTCTTTTCTTCTTCGTAATTGGGTGTACGATTTCCTTGGAGTTCCAATGGGTCTCCTTCTGTGGTCACAACCAACCAAGAAATCGACAACATCTACCTTGTACTCTGCTGAATATTGTTTTCTCAATTCTTTCTTCCAACATTCGTGTTACGTAACCAGCCCACTGAAGTCTGTCATATTCGATTTGTTTTTCTACATAACTCGTGATTTGTGTTTCTGCACCTTATACCATTTCCAAAAATTTTCACCGAGGATGATCAGCTGCACTTTACGGCATCAGCATGATCATGAGCGTTGCTCATCGTACAATTCGTAGTTGCTAGCCCGTGATTATCTAAATCTACATGTGCATCAGCCTGACACAGAACAAAAATCCCTCCTATGTCAGCATCCATTTACACCGTGTCCAATAAGTTCTCATACCAAACACAAATTTAGAAAATATAATTTTATTTTACATCTGTGATTCATATTTTCAAAATGAATGTAGGTATTCAAGGGCCGCATAATACTGATTAAATACAGCATATGTTTTTTTTTTTTTATTCCTTGTTGGGTATATAAGTCACTGCGACCTGTTTTTAGATCTATTGTGACAAATGCCCCAGTTTTGTTTAGCTATGTCAAGTTGACGTATCACCATTGGAGTTAGCAATAATCAAACCTTGACTGTAAGCATGATCCCAACACGGTGCCACCGTTCGGATGAACTGTACTACCGCATTGGCGTTTGTTCTCCAGACATCGAGGGGTTCTATCAGCCCCTTGTCGAAGAACCTAATTCTTTTAGCTGCAATTGCCGGGCAACGGCACAACAAATGCTCCGAGTCTTCTGTATCTATGCCGCAAAAGCGACATGAATCATCTTGAAGTTTTCCAATTAGCTTCAGATGATACCGGCTCGGACAATGACCTGTTAGAAGGCCAGTAAAAGAACTAAGATCTTTTTTAGAAAGTTCTAGAATTTTACGAGTACTTGAAACATCCGGCTTTATGAAACGTTTCGACTGCCTCGCAATAGTGGTGTTTTCCCAGTTGGATTTTATTTTCTCATGTTCCCATGCTTTAAACTCCATTCTGAGAAAACAACCAGACACACCACAAAATGGTTCAGGCCCTATGAATTGATGAGACGATCCAAGTCTTGCTAACATATCGGCTTGTTCATTTCCTTCAATTCCACAGTGCCCTGGAACCCAAAATAGCTTCACCTGATTACGGCAAGCTAACTGTTGAAGTGATTGAATACACTCCCATACAAGTTTAGAAGAGCATGTTGCTGATTTCAAAGCATTTAGAGCTGTTAGGCTATCAGACATCATGCAAATTGTTGAATGTCTGTAGTTTCTGCGTAAGCAAATATTACTGCATTCCAAAATCGCCTGGACTTCAGCTTGAAAAACTGTAGGCCACTTGCCCATAGGAATTGATATGTTAATCCCGGGGCCAGTCACGCCTGCCCCTACTTGATCGTTCAATTTTGAACCATCAGTGTAAAATACGATTGATCCTGGGTGTAGTTCTGGGCCACCATTTGTCCACAGATTTCGCCCTGGATTAATCACTTCAAAAGAGCGTTCAAAATTGTATCTTTTGCTCATCCAATCACTATTATTTACGACGAGAGAGCCGATACTAATTGTTTTCAGAATACTAAGATGCCCTATCAGGTCACCATCAAAGAGTTGTGTAGTTCTTTTGAGCTTCAATGCACTCTTTGCAGCTTCTGATTGAACAAATTGATGCAACGGAAGTAGGTGAAGTAAAGCATATGGTTTAGAATAACGTTATTTTCTATTTGTTTTTATAAGCCTAGCTCTAGCAGTAAACTTCCATTTCATGAAATCCGTTTGCTCTAACACGCAAGAAAAATGTTCGATTTTTTTTTCAATCTACAGTAGCTAAATAGAGTCCATAAGGTAAAATTTTGATTTTTCACCCCAAGTATTGTACCAAATGGATATGCTAAGTCTAAAAAATTACAATTTTAGTGATGAAATGATAAGAAATTTTCCAGTAAGCTTAACTTGGGCTGATTTCATTGAAAATGACCGTTATATTAAAAGTAAACATCATAAAAGATAAGTTTGGACAAAATTCATCACAATAGGGATACAAGCATGTTTTATAAGTGATAATGGTGTAATTCAACAAGATAAAATGCACCCAGGCTTCTTTAGCACAACAAATCTCATTAAAACATGACAATGGACATTTTTATTTAATTTTCGTTTAATTTTGTATAACATAAAACACGAAGCCGTTTTTCACTTCACCATTACATAATCTCATACTTCTTCCCTTATTGTCGTATTTGCTACTAACAATGGTGATTTGTTTCAACTTAAAACCATTACTCGTTAAAATAAGACGAAATACCATTGAAATGGCTCGCGTGCCAGCTGAAATGGACTGATGACACATAAGCGATCAACAGAGAAGGATAAAGGACAATTAATTCCAAACCATATGCTGTATTTGGTCAGTGTTAGATGCTCTTTCGAAAAATAAATTTATTTTGTAAACCCTAATTACAGATGTGAAATAAATATAATTTGATTTTGTTTGAGTACTTATTGGATACAATACACCGTTTAGGCAAAGCAAAAATCTCCGAAAGCGTTATGTAATTTGTGGATGCCGCCTATACACATTTGGGTATCATTTTGGCCCTTAACCTTCCGTAACTCGCGCGATTGACTACCTGCGTCAGCATCACATTAATGCTGAGTACAAAAAGCGATATTTTTTCAACGTGTTGTACAAATTACAACAGCGCGATCGCTCGAGGGTTAAATAAACTGTGCAAAATTTCAGCTCCGCAGAAACAATATTTCAAGCCCCGCTATTCCACGAGAAAAAACACTTTTCCAAAGAAAAATCGCCGGAAATATTCCTGAAAATAAGTTTGTAAATGATTTCTGTTGGAAATTTTATGAAGAACCAACCCTTCGAAGATCACAAAGCAACAAACAATGCTATGATGTTAGTATTAAGTATACGAATACCCCGTACAAAGAAAGGAGGGGGTGAAACGCCCCAATTTTAGCATAAGGTACTTAATGGATGCTCCCCTAGAGAATTATTTGTAAAACAAGCAGAGAAGTCCTGGTTGATTGTTAGTAAAATCTTTAAATTTTTTTTTTAAGAATTTCTGTCATTAGATTAATAAAATTACGATCCTAGATAAATTCTAGAAGAAAACTTTGATAACGCCATCTTTGGAAAGCCTTCCGAATGTCTGCGTTCTTTGCGGAATCGATAAAAAATATCAAAAAAGTTAGATACACTGAAATTAATTTTGCTGTGGAAACTACAGATTCCAGAGTGAAATTAATAACCGTACCTATGATTTTTAACCAACAACAATTTAACTTACCTGAATAACATCCAGCATTGTCCATTCTTATGAATAGTGATCGAACCTGTGGATACAATCCACGAAATCTGTCTAGAACTGCCGGAATCAGTGCTAGGGTTTCAGCGGCATTTTGTTTACAGTTATCAAGGAGTGATACGAAAACTGCCTTATTGAGCTGTTTGGTATTCGCGTCAGTGAAAATAAATACGTCAAAATGTATGCTCATTCTCTTTTTGCCAAAGTATGAAGATAGCTCTTCGCGATATTTCATGGGTAATATTTTCTGACCCCAGTCTCGTATCCACACGGCTTTGCTATTGTCAGTTTGAACCACAGAAAACACATCCAACTTCGCTTGGTTCTGTTGTACGTGTCTCAAGATGTGTTGCTGCCATTTCAAAACAGCTTTTTTTGAATGATCAAAATCATACTTCATTCCCCCTTTTCTGTTTAAGTCTTCTTCGGCATTGATTTTCTCAGATATGGTTTCAAACAACTCAAATATTTTGACACAGGTTCTGTAAACTTGAGAATGATCGTGGTCGCATAGTTGACAAAACCGGGTATTTTTCGGATCCGATAAACCAAAAACAGTGCAATGGCTTGCTGCTTTTGATTTTTGGCTGCAGTTACTCACAAACGATGTTTCAGATAGCGTTGAATATTTGATAAATCTGCCAGAATGTCTTTGTCATTCTCGAACAACTTTTCGCATAAGACCTTTAGAACTTCTAACCCCTCGGTTCCAGCTACCATGTGGTTATCGAGACCAGCTGGCTGTGTCTCTGTGACGGTTTAAACAGGTTCAGAACTTTGAATAAACTTGTGCGACTCAACGTTTTGGTGTTAGTGTGGTTACAGAAATCAAGATAATTTGCAATTGCATGAGTTCTTAGGCCCGTCAGTATTGGCTTCAGAATGTGCGATTTTATTCCAGAACTATAACGTACCTTGGTGGTGAACAGCCCAATTGATCTTGAATTTCCTGACGTGAGAATCTTTCTCAGTCGATGCAAGAAATCACTCTCAGTTCTCGTTTGTCTGAATTTTCTGCATCATTTATCTTCTGGAAAGCTTTCAGCTCACCATGTTTGTGAAGATTATCTTCTTCGCAGAAAAAGAGAAGATTCTTGAATTTATCTTCCTGTCCAGGTGCAATAGCAGCAAACAGACTCTTCAACTTCTAAACTGCCTTCTGAAACTTCAGCCGTTTTGATTCAAGAAACTTCTTGGACAAACTTTCCACAGGGGCGTCTATGACACACCGGACACTTGGAACATCCAATGTATTCAATACGGAATTCAGCTGCACCAGATCAGCAGTTTGCTCAAAAGTGACATCAAGATCATTACTTTTGTTGGTTTCTTCAGTCTCCGTGGTATTTTCTAAAACATTTGCTGTTTTCTCGTGATGCCGACAAAGTGTCGCGAAAAGGGGAAAAGAGGGATCAACCTTACTTATGAGTTTGTACTGATCGGATGACGACGGACGTAGACCCGAAACTTTTTGTTTCTTTGCTGAAGGCACCATTTGAAACATGATCCGGATGGTAACATCTTTTCAATGGCTTCCACTTTTCTCCGAAACTGTACTTATGCTTTGCACATACGAAATCACCATCTTGTAATTCAATACCGGAACGATGCTGGATTAACCATTTTTCCGAGAAATTAGCAAAGAATGTATCATGTGAAAGTTTGGTTAACAAGTTGGTCACTTTTATAGATTCCAGCTCTTTAGCATTGTAATACTTATGGTCAGCCTTAGGCAAATAGTTACCACAACAAGAAACACCCTCTAACGCGCACTTCGTGGCCACTTTATTTCACTTTCGACTGAACGTCACTGGCGAAAAAGCGTATCAAACTGGCTTGCAATATGTCACGTTTAAAAGCAAGCGAAAGCCTTTCCTGTGGTTGCTGTGATATCGTTTGAACCAATTGTTCAAGCGTTGGCCATTGAGGTCTCACGGCGCGATGTCATGAACACAAATGCAAATCTACTGGTTGAAAACATGCCAATTTGATTTTGCCGGGAACAGCTGATTTTCGCTTACTATTTTCCACAAGTAACTCAGGTAGTATTCGTGTAATGCATCTTGTCTATGCACGCAACACTACTAGTGGCAGAAACAACTATACTGCATGGCGCAATAGGCTGAACCTACTTTTAACGAATTTTACATTTACATTAGCATGATTTTCAATGTAAGTAATGCCAGTGACTGTACAAAGCAATTTCTCAAAATGTAATGAAAATCCGTCTATTTTTGAAAATGTATTTGTAGATTTTGTAATTTTGAACAGAATCAACATGTAATTTCCAACGGTTCTTTCACCCCATTACCCTCTAAAGATATATTTCTTTTATTTTGCAAAACATCTATTTTTGTAAAGAAAGACTTACCCAGAAAATTTGAGCTCGATCGGAGATCATAATAGAAACTTTTTTAGATAGAGGGTTCAGTAACCCCTTTTTACCCTACTTTCCCCAATAAAAAAAAAACAAAACAAAAATTGACTTTTGTAACCAACACTTTTCAGGTGAAAGATTAATTATGAAAAATCCATCAAGTTTGAGAACGTTTACACAATTTGCAATAACGCGTGCCTCAAGACAGCTAAAAAAAAGGGATAAACCGCACAAAAAATATTTTTTTTTTTCGTTAATTTTTAAGTTGGCACATCTGAGTCACAAATCTAATGAAAGCTCTTGGGTGGACCTACAAAACGGCATACTCAGTTTTTCATCCTAGTATTGCGGATTTTTAGAAAATTTTCCACTCTGCGGTCGCCGCCGAGTTCTACCGCAGCTTTCAAAGTCCTACCGCAGCCATGAAAATGATCGTATCATTGAAAAGTTTGGTCAAATCAAAGCATGCTTGCAAAGTGAAATGTTCTGAAAAGCAACAACAAACAATGGTCATCGGCGTCGTATCCAAGGCTCGATCCAAGGTATCCTTGGACTGATTGATGATACATTGGTGAAAATCATCAGTCTGACAGCTGCGGTAGCTTTTCAATCTTCCATAAAGTGGAAAATTTTCTCTAAATTAGCAATACTGTTGGTACGAAAACAGACGCTCTGAAAATCATCAAAAAAAATATGGAAAAAACCTGTTTCTTCAAAATAAATATCAAAGAATATCCAACGCTTGGCTCAAATGGAAGTGCCATAGGAATAGAGTTTTCATGTAAAATTTCAGCGGAATCCGTTAACTTTTGCGGAAGTTAATGCGATTTTAGTGATTTTATCAATTTTTGGACATGAAATATTTGATGGCCATTTTACCCTACTTCCCCCTAATGGAAAATCTGAAATTTGGCCAGATATCATCTCTTATATGGAAAACCAAACCCTGAAAATTTCAGCTCAATCGGAGAACATCGATACAAGAAGGGATTGCGGCTCTCGCGAACTGGCTCTTAACCATACACTGGATTCTTTTTTTACACGACTTTTTTTTTACGCGATTTTATTTTGCACGACTTTTTTTACGCGATTTTGGTCATTTGCGGAGGACAAATCGCGTAAAAAAAATTTCCTTTGGATTTTTTTTGCGTGATTTCTCGAAGTAACGCGAACTTTTTTTACACGATCTTTTTTTGCGCGAACGCATCCATCGCGTAAAAACAGAATTAAGTGTACTGTGTTGTAATATGCGTTTCCAGGAAAAATTGGCAATGTTTTGTTGTCGAGGCAACTACCAGTTTAGTCAAATTTACTGCAATACATTGTAACTTCAATCATATTTCAGTGAACTTCACAGATTTTGTTTTTGGTTGATTATCATAGGTACGGATATTAGATTTACTATGGAATCGGTAGTTTCCACAATAAAATTTATTTCAGTGTCTTTCTTTGTTTAATCTCTGAAAGATTTTTATGCCAGAATACTGAAATTATTTCTCCTGGAGGCGGAGTGGACCTGGTGTGATGGTTATAGCACGTGACTATCAGGCCGAGGAGCTGGAATTTAATCCCATTCCCGACAAACTCACTAAAAACGTGAGTTTTTCCTTCGGAAGGGAAGTAAAGCGTGGGTCCCGAATGAACTAGCCTAGGGATAAAAATCTCGTTAATGTAGATAGAATAAAAATTCTCCTGGAGACTGAAGTCAACCGATGGCACAAAACGAATGCAAAACCTGGCCACTCACTGTTTACTCCCGACAAGAAAACTTTCGAATCCTCCACATACACTATTTACTTTTCGCACCGAATATCAAACACCCGGCAAACGACCTTCTGAATCTTCGGAATCTTCCGCGCACAATGTTTATTTTTCGCGCCGACTAAGCAACTTCCGGCAAGAGTTCAGTAATCTCAATGGAATTTGTGGACAAACTCTAACTTTTCGCAGCACACATGCATGATCTCCAATTAGCCTAGTGGTTAAGGCTATGGATCGCCAATCCAGAGACGGCGGGTTCGATTCCCGTTCCGGTCGGGAAAATTTTCTCGACTCCCTGGGCATAGTGTATGTTGCGGAACCACTGGGCATACTCGCACCGAAGTTGAGTGAGTCCAGTACCGCCCTAAGTCATCAACGTCAGTCAGCCTCAGCATATAAACGTCAGGCAGCGAACAGCGTGGCGAACTAGGAGCATAATTCAGAATCGAACGATACGTGAAGAGGAAGAAATAGATAGGACTTAAAAAGGATTTAAGGAACAGGCCGTTGAGTCAACCCAGGACCTTCTGCATATTATTCATAATGGTAGCCATAAGACCACCAAACCCATCGTTTATGTTACAAAGTATTTTATGAGCATTAAAACAAATCTTCGGGCAACTTTGGCGCTATCAGCATAAATATTTACTTGATCTTTAGCTCGATCCTTCATGCACATTAGTTGGGCTCGCAAGCATGGTTCAGAGGTACTTAGGTACCTGCCGCATTTTAAACCGTCTCCCATGAGCGAATCCGTTCAGTCAATCCTCTCGGCTTATGAATGTTTTGACTCGCGTTTGCGTCGCGTCGCCGCTTATGATCGAACGAACCGCGATCCGGTCGGTGGTCGTCGACGTCGTACCTACAGACTCCCAAACAAAAATCAGCGGTGGTGGTGGTTTAGATGCTCAAAGCCAGCTGAACCGTGAGCCGCCGCGCCGGTTCCTACTCTGTCTGTAGTTCATAGCTTCAGTTTCGGTTACGGTGCGTTTCGGGTCGGTGGTGTTTGGATTATTTGGACTGGGTGGAGAAAAAAAAACAGCTGAATGATCGTTTTTGTTTACCAACAATCGGGAGTCGCGGAAGATCGTGCGGGATAGTCGAGAAATGGGATCAAATGTTCCTGACAAGTGTTGCGCAAAAGCGTCGCGTCTTCTAGGGCTGCCCTGAGAATAGATTCGTATACAGGCAGAACATTGGTGTGTGCGATAGGACAGGTCAGTTTTGAGCTCAAGATCACTGCTCATTTCTTGGTGAAGTTCGTATGGCAAAAGTGAAGATGAAGTTTGAACACATTTGGAGCACGAGAAATACTGCCGCCAGAAGCTGAAAGTTTGTAATGAAAAAAAAAACGGCCGAATGTTAACTATATGATATTTTGGAAGCCCTATTTTATCTAAAATGCTTTTATATTGTGTTCAGAAATTTCAAGAATCTGATGATTTGTATGATAGAATGACAACTTTGTACGCTGGAAAAGGATTTATTACTACCGTAGACTTCAATTCTTCAGTTCTGAACTCAAGAACTGTTTGAAGGACTTTCCAAAATGTCTAGTGAGCTGCCAATATACTCGACAATAACAGGTGATCATGTTGCGTAATTCTACATAGCATGTAGATGTTATGGAGGTTATATTACGTTTCAGGATTAAATTCACCAATTCAAATTTACCATTATAATATTACAATATCCTGACAGCATCCGATAATGTTTGTAGATCTTTCTTGTGTTTTAGTAAATGCCATTAATTAACTGGTAACTCCCGGAGGATTTGGATGGCCTAGAATACCTCAAATGATCATCTAATGTTCAGTGAGATTTCAGACGACGCAAGAAATCTAAGGGATTTTTTTATCTGTATTAACGAGTTTTTTAGCTCTAGGCTAGTTTATCTCGGGACCTACACTTTACTTCCCTTTCGAAGGAAGAACTCACTTTTTGCGAGTTTTCGGGAGTTGGATTCGATCCCAGGTCCTCGGTGTGATAGTCAAGTGATCTAAGGGAATTCATATCCCAGTTTTATTTGTTATTCAAAACTCAAGAACAATTTGGATGACCGAGCACTAAAAAAGGCCAACTATTCAGAGGATTGTTTTGTAACTATCCATCCACATAATCACTACTCCCATTTCGGTGCCGTGTTAGGTTAAAATTCCAGATTATGACCGCTGGACCACTCAAGTGTTCCATACGCAGTGCATAGGATATAGGCCGGCTGTGGTGTCGAGTTCCCTAAAGGTGCCATCGCGAAGTAATTCAGCTAGGCTAGTGAGATCGTTCATTACCACCACGCGCACCCGACCGACGACGTTGAGCCCAATGATGGCCACAAATACCGACAGAAGATTTTCCACCAGTTGTGAAGACCCCGAAAGCAGTGCGCTGCTGCCTGGCTGCTAATGATGATTTATCGTGATTCAAACAGGTGATTAGGTTAGCTAGCTCAAGAAAGGGCACCAGCACATCAGGTTGCTCGGTTTAGGTGCAGTGAATCTCCACACACAAGTGCTTCTTAATTCGAGTGAGCTGAGCAGTGAGCATTTGAGCACCCCGCCACGGAAGGGGATCGATGAAGACCGGTTTCGTTCGTGACAGTGCAGTGCATCAGCAGTGGTGTGATCAATCAGCGGCGAAGCGTAGGTGATGCTGTGCGTGCGTTCTTGAATGGCGACTTCTCCTATGATTACATCAGGTAATGATCCATCTATTAAGCGGGTTATGTGGGTTATACGGCTTCGGAATGTGCACCGCGACCTGGTTCAGAGTGCGGCCGGCCGGTGATGGTGGTAGGGACTAGCTGTGCTACTAATATGTCTGATGGTGGGTAAGGAACGGCGATCAATGAGCGCTTGCACGCTGACGTCATCACTGTCTCCTTCTCTTTCTTTCCTTCGGCGTCGGTCCATAAAGCCGTCCTTGCCCTCAAAAAAAAATTGAGGGCAATGTTTACAAATCGTATGAGAATTCGATGAGGTTATGTTTTTGATGCAAGCCTCTATGGTACTTAATTAGGTGCCTTTAGCAATTGAGTCTACCAGATTATGAATCCACCTAATTTCATTATTTGATGCTAATTTTTAAAATAACTATGTAAATGCAACAAAAAACCTGTTCATGGTAATTTCGATATAAATGTCAAAGATGTCAGAAAATTGAATTCATTGTGTATTCGTTTCGTAAAGTGTGCCTTCAGTGATGCGTTCTACTCCATTCTGGAGATTTGAGCAATTGCCACTTTGTTTCAGAGCTATAATAACGAAAAGCTCAAACGTTTCCGCCACACAATGAAAAAAAGGAACGATAGATGTTTTCCTGAGAGGACACATAATCTTGTCAGTCCCATTTTGTGACGAACTTTTTGCTCTCATTATCCTACAGTCGAAAATAGATTCATGTCGCGAAACTACTGGCAAAACATACCATCAAAGGCAGAACACAGAAGGATGGAAAATCCGAAATACCGTCTAAATGTCCACGAAGAGCAAAAAATGTGTGTCCGAATATGGGCTGACATAATCAGGTCACTAATGTATTAGAGATACCAGCCATCAAATACTTAACGATTGCTCTGTATATGGTCAAATTGGATCCACTCATTGAACGAACTATCTAAGTTCGGTAGTCGTAAAACCAAGATGTTTAAACCACTATTATTGAAACACTTATTTATTTCTCAAACGCTGCTTGATGAGCAAGGAGAAATGTTTTTTTAGCTTTTTTTATTTCTAATCGCTTAAAATAGGATATTTACTAAAATTCTAATATATTGCGTTGAAGTTAACCGATTTCTAGTCTTTTAGCTTCATTAAAAAGCTGAATATAATGAATTTCTATCAATCACTTACAATTTTTGTATAAGATTAACCCATATCCGTCCAGTACAACTGAAGTGAATAAGTATTTTGAGAATTCCTCAACATTTCAGCAGTCTTCAGAAACTTAAATGAGTTCCATACTTTGTACTTTGTCTACATAGTGGACAACTCACTCACTCACTCAAATGGTGCCAACAGAACTGTTAATATTACACAGTCAGTACATATGGGATTCCTTCATTGGTGTCCCCGGGATTCTTTTAAAAGTTTATTCTGGGTTTTTTTTCAAAAATTTCTTCAGGAATTCCACTCGGGAATCCTTTAAGGATTCCTTCGGAGATTCATTGTGATTTTTTTTCGGAATTCCACTCGAGGATTTTCCGTGAGATCCCATCCTTGATACATTCCTTATTTCTTTAAATGCATTCTTCGGAGATTCCTTCAAATATTACTCAATGATGCTTTTGGGGGTTTCTTCTGGGATTCCTTCATTGATGACTGCCCGGATTCCTTAGATGTTCATCCCGAGATTCCTTCAGAGATATCTCGTAATATTTCTTCAGGAATTTCTTCCGGGATTCCCTCCAGCATTTCTTCATTGATTCTTAAAAGGATTCCACCTGGAATTCCTACAGTGATTGCTTCAGGAATTTTCTCTGGAATTTCTTCAGGAATTTCTACAGGGATTCCTTTTGAATTCTTTCAAAGATTCATCCAGGGATTCCTTAACCCTCGAGCGATCGCGCTGTTGTATTTTGTACAACACGTTGAAAAAATCTCGCTTTTTGTACTCAGCATTAGCGTGGTGCTGACGCAGGTAGTCAACCACGCGTGTTACGGAAGGTTAATGAGTTTTTTTTTTCGGGATTCACCATTCCATCAAGAATTCCTATCAGGGATTCCTTCAGGGATCCCTTCCGGGATTGCTTCATTAATGCTCTGAACTTCGTTATGTGATTTCTTCCTATTTTTTCTGGAGCATCTTCAGAGATTCCTCCTGGGATTTTTTCATTGATGCTTACATGGTATCTGACAAAGCCAGTTTTAGCCAAATCTGAATGTAAGATAGGCTCACAGTTCTGAGCATTTGCATACAATTCTTATCAGTGTATCGTTCTAATAGAGTGAACAAAACACAAAAAAAAACATTGTTTATGGCCATGACCAATTTTCCAAATTAATTTCTTCAATTAAATTCTGTTTCAAATCTTTTTTCATTTATTATTTGCCTTATTTAGTACCTTTACATAGCGTAGCTTACCTTAGCTCACCCTGACTCTACACGCCAATGGTTTCGCCTCTGTGATTGAGCTAATCAGGTATGAACTGCACTGAGATCCAACTCCACTCCACTTATTCTCAAAGTGCAATTTAAGCAGCTCATACATTTTGGATCAATACCGGTGCCGGTCAAGTCCTTACAGCCAGTTGTCCTTACAGTCAGTTGTCCTTACAGTCACTGCAGCACTCAGCGATTTTTAGGATTTTCGTTTTTTTTTCAGTCGTAAAATCAACGAAAACTACATCCGACGGTTTCGGTTCTTTTATTCAACCTTCTAGTCCTTGGAAAAGGTTGAATAAAACAATCGCTAATTTTATCGACTGAAAAGGTCGAAAATCCCGAAAATTGATAGATTATGTGTTGATTACTCTGAAGGAGAAGTGGCACAGTTCGCTTGATTGCATAACTTGTAGTCGTTATGTGATAGATTGACATTGTGCTGTGCAAGTTGCAAAGAATGAAAACGACTTTTTCAAACCATTTCTGTTCTAGTGACAGCTATGAACTCATGAATATATTAGAGTTAGAGAAGAGAAAGATACAAAGTAAGAGGAAAAGGATGGGCCTGGAATTAAACCCATGACCTTCTGCATACGAATCAGATGCGGTTGCCATTAGACAACCAAAAACAAAGACAAAGGTCTTTTTGATCTAAATTAACACTGTGCCCTTGTTCTAGACGAACAATCACTTTTTTAATCTAGTACAGACTTTTCGAGTCCTCTGAGCAGAATACCCTCTTCGAATGGGTGTAATCAGTTATTGTAACATTTAATTACGCCCTATTTTGCTTATCCTTTAAAAAGTGGATAACTGACCTTGAGGAAGATTACAAGGGGTAGTCGAAATACGCGTAGGTATCTATCAAAGAATAAGCAAAAGAGGGCGGAATTAAATGGTACAATAACTGATTACCTTTTTAAACTTTCAATGAATTTTGTCGAATTAAGACAAATATCGGTCAGTAGAATACTTGGAGTAACTGTTTATACTTTTGACGTGAGTTCATCCATCATTTCTGAAAGGATTCAAACTAGGTTAGAGAGCTACAGGTTGCATGTGAAGCAGCAAAATCAGGGCTAATCTGCCTTTGCCTGAAAAATGTAAATGGAATCCACGCTGTAATGCTGAATCATTGATTCATAGTTAATCCATTCATGAGATAATCATTCTCCTCCAGCAGTCAATTCAAACACAGCTTCATCCATATTATTCATCGCCATTGCGCGCATCGATCGATCTTCGATCCGAAATCTATCGCTTTGACCATCCATCTTCCACTATACCATCATTCATTATTAGACTGGCCCAAATACAAAAATGTCGAAAAATTCCACGGGGCACCCTCTAGAATCGTGCTTTTGGATGAGAAGAATAATCTGTGAAAATTTCAGCTCAATCGGTTTAAAACTGAGCTGGCGCAAATGAGTTGAAGGTTTGTATGGGATCTTCAGTCCAAATATATGGGAAATTGGATGACCTCCAGTCTCTCATTCAGCACGCTGGTTCAAAGAGTTTGATTTGGCTCATAATTGAAAAAATAATAGTTGATACCCTAAGGAACAACTTTGTAAAAGACCATATCATGATAAAACTTAATTTAGTTGCGGTTTCAGCTAACGAAAGCAGGATGAGGACATCTTCCCCCGTTTACTCTCGGTTGATACATGCAGCACGTGTTTGCTGTTCGAAACTTGCACTCTTCATCATAGGCGGCTATGTTGTCCTTCATTTCAATTGCTCACGCACTTGGGTGGGTATCGAAACAATGAAGAATTACATAGCTGCCTATGATGTAGCGCGCAAGCTTCGGCCGTCAAACACGTGCTGCATGTAACAACCGAGAGTAAGGGGCTGTCCATAAACCACGTGGTCATGAGGGGGGGGGGGGGGGGTTCGGCCAATGACCATTTTGTATGGACGAAAAAAAAAATTGTATGGACTAATGACCACGCGAGGGGGGGGGGGGTTTGAAAAGTCTCAAAAAAATGACCACGTGGTTTATGGACAGCCCCTAAACGGGGGAAGATGTCCTCATCCTGGTTTCGTTAGCTGAAACCGCAACTAAATTAAGTTTTATCATGATATGGTCTTCTACAAAGTTGTTCCTTAGGGTATCAACTACCATTCTTTCAATTCTGAGCTAAATCGAACTCTCTGAACCGGCGTACTGAGTGAGAGACTGTAGGTCATCCAATTTCCCATATATTTGGACTGAAAATCCCATACAAACCTTCAACTCATTTGCGCCAGCTCAGTTTTAAACCGATTGAGCTGAATCTTTCATAGATTGTTCTTCTCATCCAAAGGCACGATTCTAGAGGGTGCCCCGTGAATTTTTCCAACTTTTTTTTCTCGCCATACAAATGTGGGCCGGTCTATTCATTATGGAAGCCAAAGTCCATTAATTCCTCACACACTCAGCCGCGGCACGGCGGAGCAATCCAAGGCAGACGATCTTAAACACTTCATCTTCTGAATTCCATCCGAGAGCTTGGGCACGCACGCACGCACGCTCACTCGCTTTCATACTACCATTCCGGAAAAGCTGCTATTAAACTCTATATAGTCAGTCAGTCAGTCAGTCAGTCAGTCAACCAATGCAGTGTGTGGCGAGATCCAAGAAATTACACGCAAACTGGTGCTAATCTTGATCGCTGCGTGCACGCCGATATGTAGTACCTATGTGTGCAGTGCCTCTCTCTCTCTCTCTCGATCTATAAGCATTTTGCAACACCATCTAGCCAAAGTAGATCGTTTTCCGTCTTTCACCGAGATAAACATACCGGGCACGAGATTGGCAAGAATTCCCTCCAGAGGCCTTCCATCACGATCCGATGGTGGACACATCAGGTTACTGTTAATTGATCGAAATTTGATCGTTTAATTTTCAAAATTTAGCTAAATTCGACTTTAAATCAAGAATGTACGATGAATGAAATTTCATGAAATTTGAGTATACCAATTCAATTTGAAATTGTTACAAAAATGGTTTGATTATCCTACGCACTACGTCAAGATTACTTTGGCTGTTATTTAATTGAATTTGTTTTTCTTTTTTTTTTTTTGATTTTGTAAAAAGTTTTTGTAAGATTTTTTTTTTCATTTTTTTTTACAAATCTTTAAAAAACAAATTTTAAAATAGGGTTTGATTGATTGCCAATATTTGTGAAAAAAGTTGTATAAAGCTTCAAACATTGCATCTGTTTAAACACAATATTTTATAAAAGCCTATCAATCCCATCCAACATTACGGTTACCTCTGCTAGATAGTCGGATTGTGCGATGGTGATCGGCATACCCAGCTGGACCCCGCCAGCAAGCAGGCCCAGCATGGATTGCCGCCAATGATGTGGTAGATTGATCAAACATCAATTTCTTCTGGTAACACTTCCCGCCCGCTGCTGCTGGCTACTCGGATACCCTACACCGCCGGCTATCGAATGCGCAAATGGCTTAATATCGTTATGGAACGTGGGGCAACGGAAAAACTATATGGAAATCGACCAAAAGTGATCGTGCGGCGTGTGATGTGCACGATTAAAACCCTTGATGTTGAACCGTGGAGCGCAAAATACTCTACTACCCGCCATGCTGATGGAATCTCGTATCTCCTTTAGATGCCGAGTTCTGTTTGCTTTGCTGGTTCAAATATTTGAAATTGGCAGCTGAGTACGCGTGTTACTTACTCTAGGAATGTGGGGTTTTTGTGTGCGCTCTGATCACATATTAGAAGCCTTGGCGGTCACCGTAGAGTATACAAGGCTACACGCTACATGAAGTTGTTCACTAGGATTAGAGCGTGTTGCGCAAAGCACCACCAAAAGTACAGTCTGACTGACCATACTGCCTATATCGGAGCAATTCTGGCTAGCATACCTATGGCAACAGAATTTGAGAAGTACGACATGTATGCAGTCCTTTGCAGAAAGATACATGATAAATACATGGCATGCGAAGGCTATGAGATCAGGTAACATGTTTTTATCATGGTACAAGTTGATATTATTTTTGCAAACTTCATATTCTTCGTTTGTTTATTTTTGATGTGATTTTTTTCATCCTGAACATAGAGTGCATCTGTAGCCATTCCCACAGATAAAGCTACAGATGCTAAAAGGTTTATAGTTGAGTATCATCAGTGATTAAAAATCTTAAAATACTTTTTTTTTAATTCAATTATTCTTCATATGTACCAGAGATTCATGACAATTTGACATTTATTGAATCACCTTCAATCACTTTAAATTCGTTTATTACTTAAGTATTCTATTAAAGACTGGACTCAAAAAAAAAATGAGACACAGAGAATAATGTATAACTTTTGATTGCGTGCACAAAAATAGATGATTTTTTCACCAGGAATAGTACATCATGTGTAGCTAATACCATAAAAATTTCATCAAAATTGGTTAAGTGTTGGCGGAGATATCGTCGAAACAAGAGAATTACCATTTGAGAATCTTGGGCCAAACACAAACTTAAAAAAATATCACATTTTTTACCCAAAACTGTAGAGCCAAAAATACTGAACCGATTTCAATGCAAATTTTTCTGTACAAAAAGTATGTATGTAGATGTATTGTGTCAAAATTTCATTCAATTTGATTTGACCTTTAAATAGTTATAGCCATACTAGCTGTACCCGGCAAACTTTGTCTTGTTTTTTTTATCTGTATTAACGAGATTTTTAGCCCTAGGCTACTTTGTCTTGCCTACTGCGTTTTTTGACGTTTCAAGTCTCTAGACAAGACCAAGTCCCCGGTGAAAGTGTACGGAATATCGATTTTCAAAAAACCTCAATTTTTCTATGTTTTCTGTCTCATAAACCTTCCTCGGGTGAAAACTAACAGAACAAAACTAAGACGACCAAAATCGGACCATCCGTTCGCAAGTTATGCGCGGTCCCACGTATGCCACTGCATTTATATACACTCCCGTTCAAAAGTTTGGGGTCACCCCTTCAAAAACATGTCATTTTTTTAGGCCCATATCTCCGCCAATTTGCGTTCGATTTCAAAACCCTAGGTTTCAATCAAAAGATAATAAGTCAAAGAAACTTTGAACATGATTTAAAAGAAACTTTTTCAAAAAAATTTGTATGTAAACTTAACCCAAAGTTGCCAAATTTTCTAAAAAATGAATATAAACTTACGGCAGTGTCGCTGGGTCGACCAAATTTCAAGCTGAGAGCGGTAATATGACCCATTTTCTATTAGCTTTCAACTGCTTTTTACAGAACTTAGCTAAAAAATCTAGAATAAAAGTTACTAAGTAAATTAATCCTTGATGTCATCGACCAAAAGTTTGGGGTCACCCCTCAATATGATGTATCGGCCAAAAGTTTGGGGTCACTATCGTAAAACATGAAAAGTGATTTGTTGATATCTTTGTCATCTTTCATTCAATTTTAATTCTTCTTGGCTTATTTGAAACAAAATGAATGATACTTACTGCATAGACATTGAACCACACATATTTGTTGAAATTTACATACTAAAACTTAACGTAAAGTTGCCTCATTTTTTGAAGCGTGGTAAAATGTGCTAACTTTACGTAACATTTTTATATACAAAAATCGTTAAATACGTTCAGTTGAAGACATCAAACGTAAATTTAGTTAATTATCTTTGAAATGAACCAAACATAATTAAAATTGAACTATAGATGACGAAGATATCACCAAATCACTTTTCCATATTTTACGAAAGTGACCCCAAACTTTTGGCCGATACATCATATTGAGGGGTGACCCCAAACTTTTGGTCGAAAACATCAAGGATTAATTTACTTAATAACTTTTTTTCTAGATTTTTTAACTAAGTTCTGTAAAAAACAGTTGAAAGCTAATAGAAAATGGGTCATATTACCGCTCTCATCTTAAAATTTGGTCGACCCAACTTCCAGCGACACTGCCGTAAGTTTAAATTCATTTTTTAGAAAATTTGGCAACTTTGTGTTAAGTTTACATACAAATTTTTTTGAAAAAGTTTCTTTTAAATCATGTTCAAAGTTTCTTTGACTTATTATCTTTTGAATGAAACCTAGGGTTTTGAAATCGGACGCAAATTGGCGGAGATATGGGCCAAAAAAAAATGACATGTTTATGAGGGGGTGACCCCAAACTTTTAAATGGGAGTGTATATTAGACCTGTTCACTTTTTTTGACCTACCCGTGTCACATCAAATTATCAATCCACATGCAAAAACAAGTCTTCAGTCCAAAAATGAGCCAAATTGATAAAGGTTTAGAGGTGTATCAAATCGATTTTGTGTTTTTTCGAGCATTTTCACGAAAATGTACTCCAATATCCAGAAAATTGCATCGAAAAGATACCGAAAACACCGTTAAAATATAGTTGGAACAATACTCTACAACTTTGCCGAAGACACTACGGTGTTTAAATTGCTTATTTCAAAGTTATTTAATAATTTTCGTTAAAAAATCGCGAAAAAATACAATATTTTTACGATTTTTCATGTAAAAGTCATGTAAATTTACATTGTTTTAAGTGACTAATTTAATTAGCTATTGCTCCTATGTGTTACGAACATTTCGTCCATACATCATTTTAGTGTAGGAATTCGTTTTCATTGACTAATTATCAAAAGTATGTCAAGTTGATACTAAAAATCGCATAGAGTTGCCAGCACAAAATTAAACAAAGTTACCCATGATTAAAACGTCATTACATTTCTTTGTCGCATCTGCATCAGTTTCAATTTGGTGCAGATGGTTGAGCATGAGACTGCCGATTCGAAGATTCAAGGTTCGAGCCCTGGAATAGGATTTTTTGCGTCTCGATCCAGCTATAAGTTAATGAGACTACGATCTGCATCTCATTGCAATTTGGCATCATAGCCTTGTTTCGAAACCGTAGAGTGCATAGTAAGAATGAAGTTTCCCTTTACCGTGTAGTTGTGTAGCTTGTGGCTAGATAGATGCAAGTAATCTCCACAGTTGTATGATAAAGTGTTGCATCCAGAAGCAGTTCCATCGTCGTATTGAATTATTTTAGCTAAATTAATCGGTATCAAACAGATGCCCAATATTTCGTCCAGCTGATCTCGTCGACACGATTTCTTGTCAACAAGTAAACTAAATATCTAGCTAGTCCTGGAATGGGCTTAATTGGCAGGTCCCGATCATCATTATTTGGGAGATTGCGTGTAAGTCATGAGCCATGGCTCATGGCAGATTCATCATCCTAACTGCTACAAAGAAAAAAAAAATTATTATGTATTTGAGCTTGAACCTGGGACCTTCTAATCCGCAGGCTCGAGCCTTATCATCTGCGCCATTTCTAATACTTGAATCAAAAGACATTAGAATACGATGGCATGACGTCTTAATCATGGGTAACTTTGTTTTAATTCGTGCTGGCAACTCTATGCGATTTTTAGTATCAACGTGACATTCTTTTGATAATTAGTCATTGAAAACGAATTCCTATACAAAAACGATGTATGGACGAAATGTTCGTTACACAAAGGAGAAATAGCTAATTAATTTAGTCACGTAAAATAATGTAAAATTACATGACTTTCATATGTAAAATCGTAAAAATATCGTGTTTTTTCGTGATTTTTCAACTAAAATTTTTGAATAGCTTCGAAATAAGCAATTTAAACACCATAGTTACTTCGGCAAAGTTGTAGAGTATTGTACTAACTATATCCTAACGGTATTTTCGGCACCCTTTCGGAGCAATTTTCTGGATTTATGAGTAAATTCCTGTGAAAACGGTTAAAAAAAACACAAAATCGATTTGATACACCTTTAAATCTTTATCAATTTGGCTCAATTTTGGACTGAAGACTTGTTTTTGCATGTGGATTGATAATTTGATGTGTCACGGAGAATCGGAGAAAAAAAGTTTCAAAGTGAACAGGTCTAGTGTATATGTATATAGATATGTAGCACTATGTCACAATAAGCAGATGTGGTTTTTGATATAGTGACATTCAAACTGCTCTAACTTTCAAAATGTTCAATCAAAATGGCTGAAATTTTCACTGAGAATAGATTAGAACAACGATTTTACACTGTCAAAGTTTAAAAAAAAATCGGAACAGTGTTGCCAATACTACAGAGCGATTCCAAGCAACAGCATCAAAATTAAGGAATTTTTTTAATTCATGATTTTCTATTGAACTGAAACTTTGCACAGTTTTTCAGTTCCATCTAAATCGCCATTTTTCGATATCAAATTTTTATTTTGAATCACGACTAGCTTTTCGAAAGGGTGTATGTGAAAATGGTTCAATAATATTCAAAAATCTGTACAGCCAAAATGGTTCGTTCGATTGCTATGAATTTTTCAGCAAAGTTAGATAACTAAATGGTGATTCCTATGAAAATATACACTGTGAAAAAAACATCTTTTTTAACATTAAAAATATCATTTTTGTCACAAAAACTCAAATATCTCAAAACCCTATCTTTTTACCAACGCAATTTTTTTAGGGAAGACGGTCCATTGTATTAGCAATCTACCATAAAAATTTGGTGATGGTAATCTAATAAACAAAAAAGTTATAACATTTCAAACATTTCACAATTTTCACATTTGGTAAATATTTTTTTCTGTGTAAATTATTTCGGTCAGAAATCGCAGTTTGATGCTGATTTTATTGTTCAGCAAAGTTAGATAACTAAATGGTGATTCCTAAGAAAATATACACTGTGAAAAAAAATCTTTTTTAACATTAAAAAATATCATTTTTGTCACAAAAACTCAAATATTTCAAAACCCTATCTTTTTACCAACGCATTTTTTTTAGGGAAAACGGTCCATTGTATTAGCAATCTACCATAAAAATTTGGTGATGATAAACTAATAAACAAAAAAGTTATGACAATTCAAACATTTCACAATTTTCACATTTAGTAATAATTTTTTTTTAGTGTAAATTAGGCTAATACAAATTTCGATTTTCTCTTATGTCACCGCCCCCTCGGAAAATTTTGGTCGGAATTCAACATTTTGAGGGGGGCACAAATAAAATGTTCAAGAAAATCAACAAATTTAAGGTGTAATTCGAGTTCCACAGAAACTTTCTTAATAAATCCGATGAGTTTATCTATGTTGCCTAATTGTTTGGATATTTTTCCATCGAATACATTTATTATTTATCATCCTCCCCCTTAACGAGTCAACGAGCGCTGTGACAAAAGAAGAAAATGAGATTTGTTCCTGCCTTTATTTCGGCCGGAAATCGCAGCTTGATGCTGATTTTATTGTTAATGGCCTTGCGTGAGTAAAACAAGCTGTTTTTATTATGTATTATGTATATTATATGTACAGTAATGTTCCGATTTTATCACGCCCTCCGCGCATTAGTCGTTTATTCATTATTTGCTGTTACATTTGAGGACAAGTTTTCCCTCTTCTTCAAAATGAATGTTGAAAGCGTGTTTTGCAACGTTAAAAATATTGAAATGGGTATAGATGTTGAAGTATATATCAAAGCATTTTTGAAAAGGGGCGTGATTAATTGTTTAAACTGATGTCGCTGATGGTACGGTGACATGACTCTCTGCACTTAGCACTTCTGGCAATTTCTCAGTTGTTGTCGTTTTCGAACTTCCTACGCCCTGCTTTACCGATGATATACAGATGGCTCGTTTGTCAAAGTCTAGACGGCAGGACGTGCAAATGCGTAAATTTGGATTCAATTTGGGCATAACCAGTCTCTTTCAGATTATCTATGGTGTTTTCGGTGAGATTTCGTAACTCCTTTGATCATTTTTTTTTCATCAAACGGTCTACAAGAGAGAGTTGAGTTGAAGACCTTTGAGAAAGCGACTGTTCATGTTGTTCGTTAGATTATAATAAACAAAATCACTTATTAGTTTTAACTGACTAGTTTGGTGTTGTTTGCTTGGCTGAAGAAAAAATTTACTATTTAATATCCATAGCGGTAGTATTTTTTTTTTTTTTGCTTTTTAGTGAGCATTGTCATGGTATGTATACAGACAAACAAACGTAACACTGACGAAATTTTCATTGACCACGCCTTTAACGATCATTTTGAATCTTGGTTGTGGCTTTCATAACCAGAAGAGTGCCCATCATTTTTCTTTGCGTTTGACGTTTCACACTAGCGCCTTCTGATGACGATATTGCACATCGCAGTATTTCGTGAAACATTTCCACCAGGTGGGGGTAGTGTGAACTGGGCGATGGATTTTCACGTGGTAGGTAACTCTCATGCATTTGTTGTTGTTGAAGTTACTCGCATTCTTCCGATCATAAAGTCTGTTCTCTAAGAGGTATTTTTTTTTGAAGATAAACTAGACGTATACGCGTATATAAAACTTTTATTATACAGCTTTTGTCTTAAAAATAAGTTTAATTCCATTTTTCTTATAATCAACAGCTTTTCAACACTATCAAGGGATTTTTTCACCAGTCACGTACAATAAAAAGTATGACACTCTCAATATTTTTGATCAAAACACTGGATCGCGTCTAAGTTTCAAATAGATACTATAGAAATTATGAATAATCAAACAAAAGTATCATGAAAACAACTTGTTTAATTCAGGCGGTAGCCTTTACAATAAAATCAGCATCAAAAAATAATTCTCAAAATAATTTACACAGAAAAAAATTTTTTTTTGTTACTAAATGTAAAAATTGTGAAATGTTTGAAATGTCATAACTTTTTTGTTTATCAGTTTACCATCACAAAAATTTTATGGTAGATAGCTGATATAAAGGGCCATTTCCCCTAAAAAATTAACGTTGGTAAAAAGATAGAGTTTTGAAATATTTGAGTTTTTGTGACAAAAATCATATTTTTTTTTTAAGTAAAAAAATAAATTTTTCACAGTGTATATTTTCTAAGGAATCATCATTTAGTTATCTAACTTTGCTGAAAAATTCATAACAATCGAAAAATCCGTTTTTGCTGTACAGCTTTTAGAATATTTTTGAGCTGTTTTAGCATACACCCTTCTGAAAAGTTAGTCGTGAGTGAATATGAAGGTTTGATATCGAAAAATGACGATTTAGATGAAATTGAAAAACTGTGCAAAGTTTCAGATATTTTTGAAATGGTCGCTCAGGATCGACTGACATGACTCCGTGGAATTCCTCTACAGTCAAAATAATGCACACTGATTTTAAAATGTTAAAAAGTGCCCAAAATTTGAAAACCCTGTTTTTTTGTTTGAATTGTTAAAAAAAAGCACTGAACCGATTATAATGAAATTTTCACCACTTATTATGACTTACTTGAAGAACAGTCAAATTTTCAGACGTTTTGATGAGCTAACAACCAAGTTATAGCCTAAACAATTTTTAAAATGAAAGCCCAAAATTTCCAAAATCACATTTTATTGTATCGACAATATTTGCGCCAATACTAAACCGATTTTGATGAAATTTTTAGGGCATTAACTACACATAACATGCTATTCCTGGTTGAAAAATCAGCTATTTTTGTGACCGCAATCAAAAGTTATACATAATACAAATCGGAAATAAAAATTATGCGACAGACAAAAATTTTGCATGTTTTACTGTTTTTGTCCACTTTTTGTTTACCTTGTTGTGGTAAATCTCACAGGCAACGTAGACAAAAGTTTGTTTACACAAAAACAAGTAATGGCTGAATTATTGGAACAGTTTACATCACATAAAACAAAGTCTAAACCAGTGATTCCCAAAGAGGGCGAAATCGCCCCCCTGGGGGCGAAATCAGGCTCAAGGGGGCAAAAATGTGAAAATCAAAATTGGGGGGCGAAAATACATACTTAAAAGGGGGCGATTTTTCAATGTTTGGAAAACATCAATAGAATCATAAGTCAAGAATGTCAACTGAATCATAAAAACTCACTGACATTCAAGTTTACAATTCAAGTTTTGTAAAGGATTATAGAAAAATTGCTGCTACTATTAAACTTGTCACAGAATTATTGCTATTTATCTGAACTCTTTGACAAAATTGCTAGAAAAAAGGACTGCTACACGTATTTCTAAAGAGTCTCTGTGATTCTAGATATCTAAAAAAATATATTTGGAAACTATAACGAACATTTGTGCATTGTGATTAGTTTTTGTCAAAATTATGAAAAGAACAGTTTTTTTTTGCGAATTGATAAGTAAAATTGGGTTTAAACTCGTAGGCGGATTTCTTCATGGAATTTTCAATCAAAAACATGAGGTCCAAACGAATATCAAAAGACTTTTCTGATAAAATTCGTAAAACATTGTTCACAAACAACTTCACAAACATTGATTGAAAATATATCAGAGAAGCTTCTCGGAGGAATTCCAAACTTTGCTGGAAGTTAATTTGAAAACATTCCTGAATTCTGTGTAAAATTCCGTCATGAATCTTGTCATGAATCCTGCATTACATTACATTTGAAAATACATCGACATTCTTCTGAGCTGCACTTTCACGTATACCATATTTTTGTTATTGTTTTCAAATTCTCCACCAGTCTTATTTGACTACTTATGAACAAACATCGACTCAGAGTTGTTGGAAAACTCCCTATAAGAACAATAAAATAAATAAATAAAACATATGGTTGAAAATATCGAGTGTTCATAGATGTTTACAGTCCGTTCTATTTCGATTAATTAATACTCAATCAACAACGGTTTGAGAAGTAGACACTAACACTATTTCAATATTTATGTAAGCACGATCAAAATTTAGTATATTTTTTTCAAATGAGAAAAATAAACGCATTTACAAAACAATTTATTAAGTGACACAGATTTAGATGCAATAAATGGCACTTCTAGCTATGATACAGTAGCACAGTTTCAGTCTTCTACTATAGAAAAATAATATCTCACCTAGGGGTGGCGAAAATATTTTTTGGGAGCTCTAAGGGGGCGACACCTCCTAAAAGTTTGGGAAACATTGGATCTCTCTGGAGTTTAGGCCATCTATGAATGTAATCAGTGATCTATTGGAGCATTATGAATGGAATTTATGCTTACACAGCCTCAAGTTTCCCTCTTTCTAAATTTTTAGTTAAAAATAAATAACAATCACAATAACAGCCTCATGTTGCTATGTGTTGTCAAGTGGTGAGTTTGTTGTCGGTTTGAGGATCTCCAAGAACTTCCTTGCGTATTGGTCATCGGATCTACCAATGATTCTTTAAGGTTCTCCAAGAGCTCCCTTGAATATAGGTCATCGAATCTACGAAGGCTACTAGTTGTATCTAAGAGCATTAAGGATGAGGTTTATACTCACGCAGCCTCAGGCATCTATGGTCTATCAAGTGGTGGGTTTAATGATTGAATAGGAATATCCGAAAACTCCCTGGAGTTAAGGCCATCTGATCAACAAGTGGTATCAGTGATCTACTGCGGCATTATGAATGAAATTTATGCTTATACATCCTCATGTAGCTATGTGCTATCAAGAGCTGAGTTCATTGGGAGCTTGAGGATCTCCAAGAACTTCATTGGGTATAGGTCATCGGATCTACTAACGTATTTGGTTTTGTCAAGTGGTGGGTTTTATGATTGAATAGGAATATCCGAAAACTCCCTGGAGTTAAGGCCATCTGATCAACAAGTGGTATCAGTGATCTACTGCGGCATTATGAATGAAATTTATGCTTATACATCCTCATGTAGCTATGTGCTATCAAGAGCTGAGTTCATTGGGAGCTTGAGGATCTCCAAGAACTTCATTGGGTATAGATCATCGGATCTACTGACGTATTTGGTTGTCTCTAAGAGATTTACGACTTAGGTACATACTCATACAACCACAGGTAACTATGATCTATCAAGTTTTGAGTTCGAAGAATTTATAAGGGTGTCCAAGAACTCCAAGAAACGCCTTGAAACGCTTTGAAACGCCTCCGAAACCCCTATGAAACATCCGTTAAATTCGCCTGAGAGCCTCTGAGGCCCCCTAAAACCCCTGTGAAACCTTCTGAATTGTCCTGAAACGCTTTGAAATGCCTTGAAACGCTTTGAAACGCCTCTGAAACTTCTATGATACCTACGAGAAATTCACCTGCGAGCCTCTGAAGCCCCCTTAAACTCTCCTGAAACCTCCTGGGACGCCCTGAAACGCATTGAAATGCTTTGAAACGCCTCTTAAACCCCTATTAAACTTCCGTGAAATTCACCTGAGTATCACTGAAGCCCCCTAAAATCCCTGCGAAATCTCCTGAAATGCCCTGAAACGCAATGGAAATGCCTTGAAACGCTTTGTAATCGTCGCGCCTTCTTTGTTGCTTGTTTTGTGCCACTTTTGTCTGACAATTCTCTTCACTGCTTGCGAGCCTCTGAAGCCCCCTTAGGATCCCCTAAACCTCCTGAAAGCTCTGAAACGCATTGAAATGTCCTGAAACGCCTTGAAACGCTTTGAAACGCATCTAAAATCCCTATAAAACCTCCGTAAAAATTACCTAACATCCTCTGAAGACCCCTAAACCCGTGTGAGACCTCCTGAAACGCATTGAAACGCCTTGAAACGCCCTGAAACGCCTCTGAAATCCTCAGGAAACCTCCGTGAAAATCACCTACGAGCCTCTTAAGCCCAGTCAAATTCATCGGAAAACTTTTGAATTGCCCTGAAACGCCCTGAAACGAATTGAAACGCTTTGAAAGCCTCTGAAACCCCCATGAAATCTCTGTGAAATTCACCTGCGAGCCTCTGAAGCCCCCTTAAGCTCCCCTTAGCTTAAGCTGAAACGCAAGAAAATGCACTGAAACGCCTTGAATCGCTTTGAAACCCTTGGGAACGCGTCTAAAATCCCTATTAAACCTTCGTCAAATTCAGCTGCGACCTTTTGAAGGCACCTTCAAACCTCCTGTAACCTCCTGAAAGATCATGAAACGTCCTGAAACGCATTGAAACACCTTGAAACGCTTAGAAACGATTCTGAAACTGCCATGAAACCTCCGTGAAACTCACCTGAACCTCTGTGAAACCCCCTGAAACCCCTGAAACTTACTGAAACGCCTCGAAACACCTCTGAAACACAAATGAAATCCATGTGAAACGCACAGCCCCCCAAAATACCTCTGAAACCTCCTGAAACGCCCTGAAACGCCTCGAAACGCTTTGGAACGCCTCTGAAACTCCCGTGAAGTTCATTTGAGAGCATATCAAGCCACCTAAAAGCCCTCTGAAACCTCCTGAAGTGCCCTGAAACACCTGGAAACGCCTCTGACGCCTCATTTGTTTTGAGTAGGATGTAAATACCCGAGCAGGAATGAATAACTGCAACATAACTGGAGAATACCAAAATCAGGTATCATACCAAGACAAGGTATTGGTTGGTTATCCAGGTATTGAAAATAACTTATTTTGGTATTTGGTAGGTATTGATACAATACCTCAACGAGTTATTGATTTGGTGTTGAGGATGGTTTGAGGTATTATTCAATTATGGAAAATGCCTATTTGTATGGAAAAATCGCCGATTATTATTCAGGTTACCATACCTGATGTCATTATTCACGCGTTATGCACAGAATACACACAGGTATTTTACCTCTTATGCAGGGCTACTCAATACCTCATTCAGGTTGTAGGTATTCGGTTTTCCATACTTGAGTTAGTTATTCTTCAGCTATTTTCTCCTGCTCGGGTAGGAGCACCAGCACCCTACTGAATAATAGAAAGAATCTCCCAGCCCCAATAGATTCAGAGGATCGAGTATTATCATCCTTTACGTAATCTACTTTTTTTTTATCACCTGATCGCGTGTCCGTGTCCCCATTTTTTTCACCGTAACCCTGATTTTCGAATGTCGAAATTCTAAACCTCCTGGGGTCACTCATTCAAAGTGGAACACCTGAAAAACTTTCAACGCTGTTGATATGATGATTAGTATAAATAACACAGTGCAAAAAATAAGCTGCTTACTGATTGACAGCCAAGTGATGAATAGTTGTTTTGATAAACCTGCGTTCGAGCAGACAGAGGGACTATAATGAACCGAAGAGGTCAGAGCACTAAGCCTTGCTCTTAGCTAGATGAAAGAAGACCAAAACACCAATCAGAAGAAGTGGCAGCAGCAGCAGCTGAACCCAATAATTGAACTCGCTGAAGCGAAGATGATGAATCATCGTTTTGTGCCATTGCCAGACCACGAACCACCACCGCACCGTCGTCGAGCGGACGACGCGACGGATGGATGGATTGGGATATTGTAGACGAGCACACGGTTCCATGAACCTTGGCTGCGCTTTATCTAACACACCATCGCCGTTGCCGCCGCTATCGACTGACGACGCGACCGGAGGAGCAGAAGGCCAATTGTAATTCACCAGGGGACTCCATTATCGTGACCCCACGGAGCTCCAGCGGGGTTTTGGCAACGAACGGCAGCAATCGATTGCGGCCATATCGTTGGAGCCTGCTGTCGTGGTACACAAGATTGACAACCAACTGTTGCGCGCCCATCAGGCTGGATCAAATGTTGAAGGCGGTGGACGGGGTCTCGATTGCAGCAACCTTGGCCTGCTATGCTCTGGTTGAGATTTGAACGGCCAGCACCACCGACTGATGGAGATATTGGATCAACAACGTTTTCGAGCAGCTGTTGGACATGAAGCACACCCGGTGCTGTTGTCTTCGCCGGCCCGACCGACGACGCCCGCTGCTCCGTGGAGGAGTGTTGTAAAACTCTTGTGAGTGCGAGAATTACGGCAACTAATAAATTTTTCCATCCAAGTGTCTGTTTACGTTTAGTGCACAGCACCCCAGCCAGCCAGTGCCACCACCCATTGCAGCAGGTCGGGAAAGAGCGGAATTGAATCCGACTGTTTACGGCTTTGGCATTTCAACACAGAATGATGAAACATAAATGGAATCTTTCCGTCATTGAGCCGCTTGCTGATTCGGTTACAATTGATCGTCTGTGGTTAGGTTAGGCTTTTCCCGAGCTAATGGTATTTGATTAGCTTTGGGCTATTTTTACAAAAACCTTTTTGGCCTGAGTTTTAAAATTTCAATAGGTTATTTTCGATGGAAAATTGACTATTGTCAAAGCTTTCACAGACAATGTTACAACTTTTTATTACGGAGCTCCGGAACAATATTTGCCCCTAAAGTATGTTGTTTTAATTAATAATAATTCAAATGAAGATTATTATATGATTAGTTGAATTTATGATATCCTACCCTAATGTTTTCCTGTACATGACACACAGAACGCTTATAGCAAAACAAAAATCAGCTAACCAAATTGCTGAATATTCAGCAATATTTTCCACACAACTTTGCTGGTTATCAGTTCAAATTGCTAGATGTTTCAGCAAATTATGCTGAAATTCAGCAATTCATTTTGCTGAATGCATTCAGCATGACAAAAATTAGCCAAATTTGCTAAATATCTGCTAGAAATACTTATCGTGCACCGCTTTGTTTCCAAAAGTAACAGTATTTTGAATTGTAGATGTCGACTTTTTTTTTCAAAATAACTTCAGCCAATTCGTTCTCAAACTCTTCCGGGAATTCGAGTACCATTTGTTTTTGGCAATACTTCCAACAATTTTAACGATTTTTACGAATTTTGAAAAAAAACGTGTTCTTATACATTTTGAACGCTAACTCGCAGGCAAGAGCAGACGCAAGTGCTTCAATAGCAGCCTGGCTATCTGAACAGAAGTATATTACTTTGCTCATTACGTGCTGCTGAAGTGCTGATTGCACTCCGCACATAAGAGTTAAGATTTCGGCCTGAAAAACGGTGGAGTGTTTACCAAGTGAGTTAGACTGATACAGTCTTAGCTCACGAGAATAAACACCAGCACCTGCTCGACCTTCGAGAAGGGAGCCATCAGTGTAACATACGATGCCGTCTGAAATACTTCTTTCCAGATATCCAGATGTCCACTCTTCCGGGAAGGGAATATCGTGGAAAATGTCCTATATGGAAAATTACAAGCAATTGTAAGATCACTTGGAGCAAGGACAATTTTGTCCCAATTCACCAAAAGTGGAAACAACGAGGTGTGTGTTGATGTGCGCTTCACAAGAGTTTCCTCTAGTAGACCGAGTACCCGTAACCGGTAAGTGCAAGAAAGTGCTTCTTGTTTGAGATGAATGTGTAGTGGAGCAACGTCAAAGAGAACTTCGAGCGCTGCCGTGGGAGTTGAAGAGAACGCTCCAGACATCGCCATTAAGCACATCCTTTGGAGATGGCATAACTTTGATTGGACTGTTCTCATTTCATCCTTTTGCCACCACACAAGACATCCATAAGCCAATATTGGCCGAACAACAGTTGTGTAGATCCATTTGATATACTTGGGTATTAGACCCCAAGTTGTACCAAAGGTTCGCCGGCATTACCCGAAGGCCAATCAAGCTTTTTTGATTCTGAACTCAATGTGAGGTGTCCAGGAAAACTTGGAATCAAGAATGACTCCAACGTACTTTACCTGTTCAGTCACATCGATTTCAGAATCAAAGAGACGCAAAGGTCGAACGCCATTACGATTTCGCCTTTCCGTAAAAAGAACAATAGTTGTTTTACTCGGATTAACCGAAAGGCCATATTGGCGACACCAATCCTCAACTACCTGAAGGGCGCTTTGCATCAGGTCGAAAAGGGTGGTGATACACATATCAACTAACAATGCTAGGTAGTCGTCGGCAAAACCATAAGTAGAAAAACCGCTATTATTGAGTTGCCTCAATAGCGTATCTTCTACGAGATTCCACAAAAGCGGGGACAAGACTCCCTCTTGGGGGCATCCACAAACACTCAATTTCATAATTCCTGCTAGACGCAATGTCGAGATATCGGTTTTTGAGCATTTGATGAATCCAATTGGAAATCATTGGAGATATACCATGACTCCGTGCGGCTTCCAATATGGATTACTGCACGAATTAATTCTGGCCTGCTTACTCTCACACGAAATTTGACGTTTGAGCGGTGTTGGCACCTCTCAAACGTCAAATTTTCTGTGAGAGTAAGCAGGCCAGCATAAATTCGTGCAGTGGACCATGGAATCGAAAGGCACATTGTCAAAGGCACCCTCGATATCTAAGAAAACACCCAAACAAGATTGCTTTTGAGCGAATGCTTTCTCGATAGGCACGTTGGCAAGATGAACATCACGGATGTGATGATCCACAATGTGTTCTAAGCATTTCAGAAGAAAAGAGGTCAAACTGATAGGTGTGAAACTCTTTGCTTCTTCATACGACGCACGACCCACTTTCGGATCAAACTTCACAGTAACATCCCGCCAGGATTTGGGAATATAGCCTGTAGTAAAACTGCAAACAAGTATTTTTTTCTAAACATGTTTGAAATGATCAAATCCCTTCTGAAGCAAAATAGGATAAATCCCATCTGTCTTAGGAAATTTGAAAGGAGCAAAGCTATTAAGTGCCCACTCAATCGATTCTATAGTTACAATACTCCGAGCCGAAGCCAGGGAATCATAACTACAAGAAAAGACATCAGGTTCATCCGAAGATATAATATCCACACATCCAGGGAAGTGTGTGCTGAATAAGCATTCCAGAACTTCCTCATCAGAGGAAGTCAGATCGCCATTTGGCGCTTAAGCTTAGGCTTTTGAGCCCGGGCATATGGGGAAATTCCTATGTCCCATCCCAGGAGGAGGGGCCTTGACGGAGCGACATTAACTTTCTTAGCAAAGTCACTCCCAACGTTTTTGCTTAACTACTACACCACATACTACACGGAGCGGTTGGTACGAGATGTCCCCGTTCTATGGTTTTAATTTTTATTCAATGACGCTGTACAGTAAGCCTGGCCGCTTCAATACTTGTAATGCATCACTGATTCACTGCAAGTATTGATAATGACAAGAAAAATGATAGAAGTTGTCGATTCTATCATTTTCCAGGATTCTTCCAAGTGATGGCTGTGTATGTGTAGACTAGACTAGACTAGACTATAAGTGATCCTTGAGACGCAGAGTTTAGAAAAAATGTGCTTGGGAACTACTGACCTTTGCAACGCCACTTTACTGTAATGAAGGCAACTTGTGACGTATGATATGCCAACTATTCTCACATTCTTATCGCAGTTTAGGTTCTTGAGATATTTGCATGGCCCGTGACTTTAGAAGATTGGAAATTCCTAAAGTTTAGGACACCATAGGGCACTGTATTGTTTTGATTTTGACGTTTTTTTATTCTTCAATCACTTAACCTATTTTACAGCTCTTTTGTCCACTAGGGCACTGCGTGAGCGATTCCAATTGAAAACTGTACATACACTTTATACAGCGCCTAAATGTATTCTATTCTAATTGTGCTATATCGAACTGGCTGCCGTTACGATGCTTTCACTTTCTACCCTATCATGGTAGAATGATGAGCACGAGGATGTTGATATGTGGCTCTTGTTCCTTTTCCAGTCCGATTGGGGGTCCATTAGCCGATACCCAGGTTTCCGGGTCCGTTGGAGCCTATGCTCTGAAGAGGGTCAGGTGCCAGCCGCTTTCGGGGAGAAGAGCAACTGACGAAAAATTGCAGTGCCGGGGCTGGGATCGAACCCATGACCATCCACTTACGAAGTGAACGTGTAGCCACTACGCTACGGGCCCCGGCTGATTTTGACGTTTCTTGGCCTTGTTGTTTACAAAATTTCATTAGAATGTCATGCGTTGCCCTACAGGGCACTGCAAGACGCGGTTGCTAAAATAAACGTTTCCAAGTCTTTGGCGTTTTGGGGCCTTGTTGTTTACGATTAGGCGTGAGAAAGTGTGATAATTTATGACTTTATGACTGCACCGCTGAAAGATGTCCTTCTGCGATTTCACAGGAATTCCATTCGATTTCGCTAAGAAATCCTTCGCGATTTCTCTACAAATTTGTTCCAGGACTCCTCCAGATGTTTCTTCTGAGATTTCCAGTGAGTTCTTGGTGAGATTTTTCCGGGAGTTTATTAAGGATTTCTTCAGAAGTTCTCTATGAGGTTCTTCTAGAAGTTTCCTAAAGTGGTTTCGTCTGGAATTCTGGGAAAACTCTTGTCAGGATTCCTCTAGAAAATACTCCCGAGATTCTGCCAGAGTTTTTTTTCTGGAATTTCTTAAGGAATGCCTTCTGAGATTAGTTCAAGAGCTTCTAGATTCTTTCGAAATTCTTTCTGAAACTTCTCTAGACAATAAACACGAGATTTTAGGAATTCCTTCTAGGATTACCCCAGCAACTTTTCCTCAGATTTCTCCAGGATTTTTTTCCGTAGTTGCTGCACAAATTTATTCTAGGATTCCTTAGGAAGCTCCATCTAAGATTCTTTTTGTCGTTTCTTCAGAAGTTCCCTCTGGGATCTCTTCTGAAATTCCTAAAAGGTTCCTTCAGGAACTCCTTCCACGATTTCTTCAGAGATTCTTTCTAGGACGTCAAGGTATTTCTTCTGGGATTTCTCAAGGAGTTCCGGAAATTCTCCAAGAATTCCCTCCTAGATTCTTCCAATAGCATTTTTTAATGTCTTCAGAAGTTTTTACTTCCATAATATACCTGGAAATTACAGCAATTTCACCCGGATTTTCTTCCGGAATTCCTCTAGGAGTTCTCTCGGGGATCGGTTCAGCAATTACTTCCGAAATTACATCAGAATCTCATTCCAAAATCAGGGATTCATTCCAGAAGTTTGATGCAAGATTCCTTCCGGAATTCTTTTTGTTTTTTTTCTCAGGAAATCTTTCTGACATCCTTCCTGGAATCATGCAAAAACTTCTCCAGGATTCTTCCAGAAGCTCTTTCCGGGATTCTTTTAGGAACTACTTCCAGGTTTTGTTTTAATCTTTCAAGTTGTCTCATGAAGTTTCTACAGAATTTGCTGGAAGAAGTACTCCTGCACGTTACTATTGATTATCCTAAAACAGTTTCTTCCGGGATTCGATTTGTTTTTTTAGGAATACCTTCTGGAAGTCAAAAAAGACATCTGCATTATCCATCTTGAATGGGATTTCTGGAGAATTCCCAGAACTCCTTGAGAAATCCCTTTGAAGTCTCTGAACGAATCTCAGAAGGAATCCTGGCAGGGGTTCCTGGTGAAATCTAAGGCGGAACCTGTATTAAATTTCAGAAGAAACTCCAGGAAGCTCCCTGGCAAAATACAGAAGGAACCCGACTACAAAAATATATCAAGTTTATAACACATTGTGTTATGATGATATGAAATTTTTCTATAACTTATTTTGTTATAAATTAGATGCAGGATGATGTTAAAATAACTAAAACTGTAACAAAAAGAACACCGGTCTAATCAAAATAATAACCTATTTTGTTATAATCAGACCAAAATTATAACACAATATGATATACATTTTAGCTTCAAGAAAACCAGTTTCTATCATATTTTGATACAATTGTGTAAAATGATGTTCTGAGTATCAAAGAATCAGAATTAAATAATATCACAATGAGTTATTGAACAGCATTTATAACATAATATGATACAATTGAGTTATAATATTTTTAAACACCAATGATTTTTTTTTTTTTTTACTTATTCGTTTATTTGGAAGGCTCGGGCGCCACATGGGCATAACTGAGCCGAAATCTTTTGTTTTTTTACAATGGTTATACATTTCACAATTTATTACTGCCTTAAAACTATGTTAGTTTGGGAAGCCGAAGTACTCGCGGCTGTTTCGAGGTTAAGGATTGAAGAAAAAAAAATGGGAAGGACGAATTTATGGGTTTAAAACTAAATTATTTGCTAACTTATACTAAAACTTTGATGGGACAAATTGTCCATATCTGTAACGGAACCAAAAAGAAAGGACTTTATCGGTAGAAAACGACAAGAAGAGGACAAACGGAAGGGGGTGACGACAGACAGGGGCGAACAACAAAACCAAAAGGCGGACAACGAAAACAAGGAACGTACTACATCAAACTCTGACATCAACACGTTTCAAAAACTGGTAAATCAGGTTCATGTATTCCAAATCAAGTCCTGCCAACACTTCTCTAACGGGTTTCTGTTGTTTTCCTCGGACCCGGAGAATTTCATGCAGCTCAGATCTGACCTCACGATACTCATTGCATCCCCACACTACATGTTCGATATCCTGGTAAGCCACGCCACAGACACAGAGATTGCTTTCTGAGAGCCCAACACGGAAGGTATGTGCGTTCAACAAATAGTGGTTGGACATCAACCGACACATTACACGAATGAAATCGCGGCTCAAATCCAACCCTTTGAACCATGGCTTCTTCGACACCTGTGGAATGATGGAGTGCAACCATCTACCCATCTCTCCATCTCTCCATTTGTGTTGCCAGCTGATCAGGGTCTCCTGACGGGCCAATTCAAAAAATTCGTCGAAGGCGATTTGACGCTCATAAATATCGCCTTCGCTAGCGCCCACCTTAGCCAGAGAGTCCGCTTTCTCATTGCCCGGAATTGAGCAATGTGAAGGGACCCAAGCTATGGTGATGATGTATGAGCGTTTGGACAAAGCACTCAAGACTTGGCGTATTCCTTTCAGGAAGTACGCTGAGTGCTTCATCGGTTTCATTGACCGAACAGCCTCCAGAGAGCTTAGACTGTCGGTAAAAATGAAGTAGTGCTCAGGTGGGAGAGTGCGAATGTACTCTAAGGTGTAGTATATAGCCGCTAGCTCAGCAATATATACCGAACATGGCTTTTGAAGCATAAAGGTGGCGCTATGAAATTCGTTGTAGACACCGAATCCAGTCGAATCATCGGTTTTGGAACCATCTGTGAAGAACTGTCTGGCCCCGCTAACATGCCCGAACTTACTTGCAAAAATTTGTGGAATACCTATGGAACGAAAAGATTCCGGTATACCGGTGATCTCATCCTTCATAGAGAGATCAAAATCCACAGAGGAGCTGTCGAACTCTGAGAAGTTGTCACGATTGGTGTTAACCGGAGATGGGCTTACCTCCAGCGTCATGTACCAGTAGTACACACTCATAAAACGAGTTTGGGGATTCTGTTCGAGCAGCTTTTCGAAGTTTTCTATGACCAACGGATTCACAACCTCGCATCGGATGAGGAACCGGAACGACAACTCCGCAAAGCGGTCTGTCAGAGGCTGTACACCAGCAAGTACCTCTAAACTCATTGTGTGAGTCGAGTTCATGCAACCTAACGCGATCCGAAGGCAACGGTACTGAACCCGTTGAAGCTTCAGCAAGTGTGTTTTTGCCGCGGCTTGAAAACAGAAGCTACCGTATTCTAAAACCGATAGAATGGTTGTTTGGTACAGCCTGATCAGATCTTCCGGGTGTGCTCCCCACCATGTTCCGGTAATAGTTCGCATAAAGTTGATTCGTTTTTGGCATTTCTGTATCAGATACACAATGTGCTTCCCCCAGGTGCATTTGGAGTCGAACCAGACGCCGAGGTATTGTGAAGACATGCTATGAGTGATTGTCTTACCCATCAGAACGAGCGGAAACTTTGCCGGTTTGTGTTTTTTAGAAAAGACAACCATCTCAGTTTTCTCCGGAGAGAACTCGATACCCAGCTTGAGAGCCCAAGTAGACAAATTGTCCAAAGTATCCTGTAGCGGTCCTTGCAGATCGACTGCTATTGATCCCGTTACAGAGACAACACAGTCATCCGCAAGCTGCCTTAACGTGCAGTTTTCCATGAGACAATCATCTATGTCTCTAACATAAAAGTTGTAAAGAAGGGGGCTTAGACATGAACCCTGGGGGAGGCCCATGTAGCTAATTCGTGAAACTGTCAAGTCACCATGAGCGAAACTCATCTGCTTCTCAAACAGCAAATTATACAAAAAGTTGTTAAGAATTGGGGAAAGGCCACAGTCGTGTAGTTTGTCGGAAAGAACATCGACACAAACTGAATCAAAAGCACCCTTAATATCCAAAAACACTGAGCCCATTTGCTGCTTTTGAGCAAAGGCAAGCTGAATTTCTGAAGAAAGCAACGCAAGACAGTCGTTCGTACCTTTGCCTCTGCGGAAACCAAACTGTGTGTCTGACAACATGCCATTCGATTCAACCCATTTGTCCAGTCGAAAGAGAATCATCTTCTCCAACAGCTTCCGTAGACAAGACAACATCGCGATTGGACGGTACGAATTATGATCCGACGCGGGTTTCCCGGGTTTTTGAACAGCTATCACCCTCACTTGTCTCCAATCATCCGGAACGATGTTGTTATCCAGGAACTGATTGAACAAGTTCAACAAGCGCCTCTTAGCGACGTCGGGGAGGTTTTTAAGCAAGTTGAACTTGATTCGATCCATTCCTGGAGCGGAATTGTTACATGAAAGAAGAGCAAGTGAGAATTCAATCATTGAAAACGGCCTATCCATGTCGTCCCTATCGTCAGAAACATCACGAATTATTCGCTCCACGGGCACGGAATCTGGACAAACTTTTTTTGCGAACTTGAGGATCCATCGAGGAGAGCTTTCTCGATCCTCGTTGACCGACGACGCGTTACGCATTTTTCTACCGACGTTCCAAAGAGTTCTCATCGAAGTCTCGTGCGACAAACCCTCGACGAACCGACGCCAGTAACCGCTTTTCTTCGCCTTGATCAAGTTCTTGAACTTGCTTTCAAGGGAAGCGAACCGCTTGAAGTTTTCGACCGAACCGCGTTTCCGAAACTCTTTGAACGCCGCGGATTTCTCGCGATATATTTCTGTACACTCACTATCCCACCACGGATTGGGGGGTTTCCTGCGAACCGACGGACCTGGCACTGGTCGACGTTGTGCCTGACGCGCACTACTGATGATCAGTTCTGATAGAAACTGATACTCTTCCCGCGGTGGAAGGACTTCTACCGATTGTTCACCGTCGATAATTGCTTCTGCGTACTTCTCCCAGTCAATGTGCTTGGTGAGATCGTAGGCGATGTCGATAGATGGAGGTTGATGTGACCCATTGGAAATAGAAACAACAATCGGCAGATGATCACTACCATGAGGATCCTGGATAACCTTCCATGTACACTCCAGCGATAGTGAGCTCGAACAGATTGAGAGGTCTAATCGGCTGTTTCTAGGACTGCCATCTTGAGCTGGAGGTGCCACTCGTGTAACTTCTCCGGTATTCAAAATTGTCATGTTGAAGTCGTCGCAGAGGTCATATATCAACGTTGAACGGCTGTCATCGTACAGTTCCCCCCAGCCTGTACCATGAGAGTTGAAATCTCCCATGAGCAGCCGAGGCTCGGGCATAACCGAGCAGATGTGGGCGAGATCCCTGCGAAATATTGCAGTTCTCGGTGGAAGATATATGGAGGCAACACAGAGGGTTTTACCTCGGATAGTCACCTCACATGCGACGGCTTCAATGCCTGTCATCGGATGAAAATCGACTCTGTAAAATGAGTGCTGCTTCTTGATCCCTAGAAGCACCCCTCCGTAAGAGTCGGATCGATCAAGGCGAATGATATTATAATCGGGAAAAGGTAAGGTTACATCAGGTGTCAGCCATGTTTCGGATAGTGCAAAAACATCGCATTGTAAATTGTAAACTAAAAATTTAAAAACGTCTAATTTCGGTGTAATACTACGACAGTTCCAGTGTAGAACCGAAATCGTATCTTCGACCTCGGTGGTTAAATTAGCCATCGAAAGATACGATTGTCGCAAGGAGGGGCATTTTAGAAGCCAACTGCTTCAAAAGAGGGGTCACGCAAGGAAGAAGTCCTTTTACAATGTTCTTCACGGAGTCTGAAGCATTGAAGAAGCTGAGGATGATGTCTACAATGCCAGAGAGCGTAAACAATGGCGCACCCTGAGGTTGCTCCTGGTGCTCCGAATGCTGTCTTTCCGGTTGAGAATTCGAAAAACGTGGGACATCTGGGATTTTAGATGTTCCCGGGAGTGATGGAAAGTCTCGTTCGTCCTGGATTTTGAATCCCGGAGGGGAACGTTTTGTGGCTTTCTTACCACTCTTCAAATTTGTCATGGTGGGTTGGGGGTCGCTGCTAGGCAGATTCCGAGGTTTTTTGGTGGGTCTCTGGAGCCTCATCCGTTTCCTCGTTTCACCCTTGAAAACAAAGGGAACCCCGTCCCCGACCTCAGAGTCAGAGCCCTGATCATCGAGAGATAAAGACGAGTAGATGTTACGGTATTCAACGGTCGGGGCAGCTTTTTTCAGCATTTCGGCGTAGCTTCGCCGTGATCGCTGCTGCAACGATCGTTTTTGATGTTTTTTCTGCTGTATGTACCTTGGGCAATCAATCAGATCATGTGGACGGTCGCTGCCACAATAAACACACTTGGGCGGCGTTTTACACGCACCGTCCACATGTCTCTCCCCGCATGTTGCACAGCGAGGTTTATTGCTGCAGTACTGGGCGGTGTGGCCCAGCTGCTTGCAATTGATGCAATTCATTACCTTCGGTACATACAGCCTCACAGGTAGCCGAAGTTTGCCAATCACCAGCAGATCTGGTAATGCAGATCCGGAGAAGGTCACAGAAAATTCTTCAGATGGTGTGTAAACCTTCTTCTCGCCCTCCTGGGACACCGAATGCAGTTGCCGGCAATCCAGTATCTGGACAGGAGGAAGAGAAGGGTTATGGAAACGACCACAGCCTTGCATGATCGTTTCGCAGGTCAAAGATGCGTCGGCGACCTTCCCCGAAATCTCTATCGACGCGCTTGGTAGGTAAACGAAGTACTCAAGTGTAAACAACTCGCAGGCCACAATCTCATTAGCGTGTTTTCGGTCGCCTACTGTCACCCGAAGCTTAGCTGTACCGACCATGTCAATGGAGACAACGGAAGAATACCGCTTAGTCAGATCCTTGCTGATTTGAACGGTGTTCAAACGTTTGCCTTTGGGTCGGAAGAAAACAACATATGGCCCGCCAAAGTCGGGAGGGTAGGCCTTGAGGCGGGGGGACGTCGAAACAGATTTACTGTTGGTGTCCATTGCAGAAGCACCAGGGTGAAGGGAGACAAAGGGATTAGCATTTACATCGCCTTGTTGGCTCGAGCAGTCCGATGCCAATAACGAAGCTTCGTTGATGCGGTACGATGTTCCCCCGCCATCATCATCATCGCCCATTGTGGTAGCTAACTACCACCACGGGTCACTCAAAAATCTTAAACTACCACTATCACAGGGACGAGAAATAATCAAAAAACAAGGGACAAAATTAACGCTACAGGAAAAGTGAGAAAAAACTGCTTATGTACCAAATTAAATCTAATCAAAGAGTCAGTGGAGAGGGGGGAACAACGAGAGGTAACTTTATGTACTTATCTTTGTGCACTCTGTTTAGCCACAGGCTCGACGACGACAGGTCCAAGCGATCGGATGGCCCGCACAGGGAGGAAGCGAGCTGCTGCTGAGCGCCCGACGCTGCGCTGGTGTGCGGCGGTTGAACGCTCTCTGCTCTTCTCTCGGTGGGCTGCTGCTGTCGACGACGATGAGCTTGGGTACTCACTGGAAGAAGCCGATCACGGCCGCGCGAGCGGCGCGGTGTGCGGGGGGTGCTGCACTGATGTGCTCGATAATCGGACAATGCGCCACGTGATAAAATGAAAACGTGAACTTTACTCAAACTAAACGAACTTTTGCGGCAAAAATTGTGGCCTAGCCAACCGCACGCGTCCCACTAGGGATTTTCACTTCAACACTTGATCACTCGGAAAACTAGCACTGGAAAAAGCCACCGAACTGGATAGTATCGGGAGACAAACCGGACGAACGAAAAGTTGCGACTGTGAAACACCAATGATGTTAAACATGATTATATCACAATGAGTTATATGTATCATGGTTTGTTATAATTACGTTATATTTTTGTTAGAATCTTCTAGTCGAGAAATCATAGAGGGATCCAAACGGAGATTTGGATTGTGAAAAGGAACAAACCATGTGCATTAGTGGAATCGAGTTCAGGTCTGTGCCTTCAGGGGACGGAGATAGTCAAGTGGCTCCGTAGCTTGAAGGAAAGCAGCGCCCGTCTGGTGAATTGTGAGTCGTGAGTTCGATTCCCACCGGAGCACGTGGATTTCTTTTCTTAATTCAAATCTCTTTTTGTTAATCAAACACGATTTTCCGTTCTGTGCATGAATGTCAAAGCAATCAAAAGAATTATTTGCTAAAAGTTAAGTAAATTGTGTATATTTATCATGTCCAAATAGGACTCAGCAATTGTCAAAACCGGTACACCCAGTTATTCACAATTTGCTGCCATAAATAATCCTCGTCATCAGCAAGGAAGATTTCTTCGGACCAACCAAGCGTAATAACTCTTATGCTGTTTGTCACATAACTTCTAAGCGGATTATCTGCCCTCGCAATTGAATGCCATAAACCTTCTTTTGAAACCCTTCCTCGACAAAAGGTGAGAATAATATATGCTGCTGAGACTGCATCAACCTTCGGAACCCATTTTCCATTGCCCTCGCTCGGTGGAGGTCAACCAACACGGTACCCCTCTTCTACGCTTTCTACCATCATTCCCACCGTCAGTGTGGTAGACGGACAAGTGTTCCTGCCGACTGACAGCTTCAGCATTTTTCTCTTTTGGTTCTCGACCGTTTCGGGCTTCCACATGCTTGCTTGTTGGTTGCTATGCTGGTGGCATAACTTCGCTTCAGATTCAAAAGGTTCCGAACTTCAGAGTCACCACTCCGCGTCGCCGATAGCCCACTTTATTTGGTGTCTTTATTACTACGAGCGGCAGCTCAGTGGCATAATGCTTGCCTATCCGTTGAACTTTGGGTTCTGCTTTTCGGTTAGCAGTTATGGTACCTTCTAAGATGACGGCAATCGGCCGGCCTTCTGGTGAATGCCAGTTCTTGAGGATTCCAACACACAAACACCCGTTTTGGCTAAGCCGATGATGTGAGAGGAAGTTGGTACGGGCAAGTGTTTCGTGTTGAAAAGTTTAATTTTATTTTATTCACAAGTTAGTAAGTATGACCATTCTTTATTCGGCATGGTGTCTTTTTTCCCTTACTTTGTCGGATAGATACTGCTTGCTGTCTGTTTTCGTACTAAGATGAAAGCGCTTTGCAGAGGCAGAGGGTATCGTCGTAGGTCGGGACCTGACCAGCGGCGAAGTCTCCCGTCCGATTCAAGTTTCAATTCAATTTTCGAGTGCGAGTTATTATCGCCATGAGCTTCTTTGAAAAGGAGAATTGGGCATTAGAGACGAGTGGGGTCATGATGCGAGAGCTTGATTCTGTGTCGTGAAATAAACTTGATTCTGTGAGCTAGAGCTAGAGGAGGACGTTGGGGGAGGGCTAAGCAGTTTCTCGAGGAATTTGTTGGTCGCTCTAATTGAATGGAATAGTTGTTCGGCAAGGTTTCGGTTCACAATGAGGTACTAAATTTCGAGCTTGTCAGAAAATAATTAGGACGGTAGTTTTGGGGGCTTTTGGACGAGTTACTAATTAGATTGAATTTGCAAGCAATGTTCTTATTATGGCAATAGTTTTCCAACTAGTCAATACTAGGGATATTAAAATAAATTGAATAACATTGAACAATTTAGTCGAGTCTTGGCTGTAAGCTTCAAATCGAATAAATATGTTTGTGCATATTTGCGCAACGTTGAATGTCACACTGCACAATTCACATAAATGTGATGATGTTCAAAGGCTATCGCCACGGAGCGATCCGCAAGATCATTGAGCTTGCTCTGCATAGAGCGCCGTTGAGCTTAGAGAGCAACGTCATCAGCCAGTTTGAAGTCTTTTGGGTACTTCCTGGTAATTGATCTCGTCGATTACGTTGGGGAACAATAGTGGTGATAGTATATGTACATCCTTGCTTCACTCCATCAACGACCCCGATGGGATCCATTGTGCAGCATTCTGCCCGAAAATGCCTCGTTCTGTGCTTCAATGAGGCCGATGATTTACTCAGGGACACCCTTGCGCCTGAGGACTCCCCATAGTCGATCGTAAGCTTTTTCGTGTAATCAATGAACACCAAATACTCTTGCAGGGTGTCTACTACCTGGGAAACCCGGAAAACCGGGAATCCTCAGGGAATTTTATTTAACAGGGAAAACCTGGAATATTCTGGAAATATCTTCAATACTGAGGGAAATTTTGCACTGAGCCAACTATACTACTTGTAGAACTAATAAGAAGTAGAGTTCAAACAATTGATTACATGTTGGTGTGAATAAAAAAGTACTTGAAGTGTGTACATCTAGAAACTTCACTACAAGGATTTTCCAGAAATTTCGTCAGGGTTTGTTTCAAGAACTTCTTTAGAAAAAGCTCTTGGAATGTCTCCCAGGATTTCTCACACTCCTTCCGTAATTTTCCACATCATTTTTTATGGCATCTTTTTTTCTGTATTCCTGTCGAAGATTCTTTCGGATTCCTGCCAGCGTTTTTCCATGAAGTATTTCCGGGATTCTTCCTCGAGAACCTTTCAGAATTCCTAAATTCCTACCAATTTCTCCTTGTGTTTTTCACGGGGATCCTAAAAAAGATCTTTCCAGATTTGCTTCCTCATGCTTTCAGACTTTTTCGTGGAATTTCAACAAGGATTGACCCCAAGATCCCAAGAAGAGTTTTTTTCTCATAATTATCGCAGATGGTGTTACGAAACTTCTCTTAGAGTTTCCATCGGTATTCCTCTTGAATATTTTTCGGGATTCCTTCCGACATACGCCTTGGGATTTGCCCAGGAGTACTTCCCTGAATTTCTCCCACAGTTGCATTGGGGTTATTCCTCTACAACTTTTCCCTGGATTTTTTCACGAATCTGTAAGAGTTCCTCCTGGGATTTTCTCCTGTAATTTCTTCAGGATATTTCGAGAGCTTCCTTCTCGTATTTCTATCTACAGGAGTTTTAGCGGGGATACTTCCTAAAAGTTCTCGCGGTATTTATTTTGAAGTTTCATCTAATATTTCTCTCGGAGCTTTTCCCGGGACTTTTCTCAGAAGATTCCTTCCGATGTTGGTCCTGTTACTAGGAGTTTTTTTTTTCTGAATTTACCTTGGAATTCCTTCTAATTTTTTTTCGGATTGCCTTCTAGGATTTCTTCTGGAGCTATTGCTGATATTTCTAATACAATTGTTCCTATTTTTTTTGGTTCACAGATTTTTGAGACTTTTCCGTGTATTTGTTCACCGGAATTCTTGCAGTGAACAACCCGAAAGTTTTTACGGATTTTCTCGGCGTTATTCCCAGAGCTCTTTCCGGAATCCCTACTAGAAATGGTTCCAAGATTCTTGATGCTAATTTTGAGATTTCTTCAACAGTCGCCCCCGGAGCTCTTGCAGGAATTTTTCTATGAGTTTTTCTTGAAATGTCTTTTGGAATAACCAAAGATAACAAAAACTACGTCAATTCTTTCTTGGTCATCTCAGGCCTCCTGACTCCTAAGAGAATTCCCGGGTGGAACTACGGCGAAATCCCGTGCGCAAATTCGAGATATATATCGGAAAACCCTCTGGATAAAATCCCTGGAAATGCTTCTGCAAAAATCAAAAGATAAACTGTTGGAACACTTTCCTGATAAATCACTAAGACGAATTCCTTATAAAACTTTGGATTAATTTTGGGAGGATCACCGGGACGAATCCAGTAAGAAACTCTGGTGTAAAACAACTCTCAGAAATTGTGGAGCCTCGTAGCCGTGCGGTTAGGGTCACCAAGCTTCTAATCGCACCATGCTATGGGGTGAGGGTTCGATTCCCGCTTTGGGCGATGAAACTTTTCGTGAGGAATAGTTTCTTCTCCGTATCCACTGGTGCATGCTCCGTGTGTCCCTTGTCTAGTGTTTAAGTTTCATTCAGTCTGTGCAGCCTCTGGCTGAAGACGGTGTCCGCGTCTTTATAAATCCCGTAAGAACGCCGAACAAATCTCGGAAAGAACTGTTTATGGGAGTAATTACGTGAAAACCTCTGGATGAAAACTTTGAGCAAGCCAGAAAAAAACTTCGGCTAACCTACAGCAAAAAAGAACTGACAAATTTATGGAAGAACTCGTGAGAAGAAATCTGTGGGAAACTGCGAAAGAACATTTGAAGAAAAAATTGGGTTCAGTAAATAAAATATTGGTATTTTCTATAGCCTAATCAAAAGAGCTCATTTTTCTGAATAAAACATGATTTTATTACTTGTTTTATTACGTTTAAATTCCTTTGTTTTGATGGTTAAATCGAGTTTTGATTTCCGTGGATAGAATGACAATCGATTCATGACAGTTCGCATCAAACAAAACAATTTCCCCTTACAAACTTGCAATGCATTTTACACAAAACATGCCATGCATTTTACATAAAAATGATTAAAATTTGTATTTCGTCAAATTTGTGGACGGAGATTCCGATTACACTGAATTCTGTTTTTACACGATCTTTTTTTACGCGGTTTTATTTTACACGATTTTCTCGAAATTACGCGATGTACTTTTGGAAAGATTCTTCTCTCCTGGTCGCAATTTCTTTCCGACAGGGCTCAAATTTTTACCAGAGATCTTAGCATCCTTGATACCCTGTCAAAATTTAAAAACGATAAAAAAAGTTTCGATAACTTGTTTTACGCGATTGTTTTACGAGGAATCATAAATCGCGTAAAAAACAGAATTGAGTGTATGCAAAAAATCTAAAGAACCCAATTGCGGTAGAAATCCAAGTTCATTTTAAGAATTGCGTGAGGAATTCAACAAATATGTGTACTGTGGAGTTACTGATTGGACTCATGAATGTTTTTACTTTTTGTCATTAATTTATGAAAGAAATTTTGTAAATTTGAAAGCAATTTCTTGCGATTCATCATTACACCAACAAAGCTAGCCATGAAAATGTCTGACAATTCTCAGGTAATTTTGACAGACCACACACATGCACGAAAAAGACGGATCATATATTCTACTTTATCGATCATTTTGCTGTCCTTTTCATGCTCATGTTAAATCTGTCAAAATGACCTCAGAATTGTCAGTTATTTGGTGTAATAAAGAATTGACCCAAAAGAACTCTGGGAAAACACACCACCCGAAGTTGGTTTTGAGGCATGCGACCTGTGCGCCGACTATATTTTGCTCGGCGGCGGCGTAAAGGCCATTTTTGGCCGGCGGCGGCGGCGTCATCGACGTCACGCTGATGGTAGCTTTCGGCGGCGGCGTGAATCGGCGTGACCAAAATTTGACCATAATGTTACATTGGAAAAGCAAAGAAGTTGTCATTACGCTCTAGAATTTGTAGTCTGAACTTTTTCATGTCCATTGATGTCATGAAATAAACTATTACGTTTGAATGTTATATTTTTTATTCTTGTTTGGATCCGTCCCTGCGACCAGTGATTAGTCCTATTGTGACATTACCCGTATTCCTAATGTAGTACATGTTTGTAGTGGCTCAATAAGACAACATCTTTATCGTTAAGAGGTTTATTACAGAATGAACATCCCTAACTGTCAATCTACATTTGAACCCTTAGTTAGCCAACTATGATCTTACTACAATGTTGAATTACTCCATTGCAAAAGAAGGCAGGAATCCACAAACAATTACCAGCAGGAATCCTCAAAAAAAATCTAGTGGGAGTTTCCGAGAGAATTCGAAAAAGAATCCAAAAAGGATTTCTAGGACGAATCAACGAAAAATACCTTAGAGGAATTTCTGAAGGAATTCCAAGTGAAATACCTGAGTATTCTAGGAGGGATCACCAGCAAAATTCCACGAAGAAGCCTCGAAGGTATTCCAACAGGAATCCCCAAAGGGATTCTAGAAAGAATGGCAAAGGAATTTCAGAAGCAATACCTGAAAGTATTCTAGGAAGAATTCCCAAAGGTAGTACAGGACAAAACCCCGGAGGAATTCCAAGAGGAATCACCGAAGGAATTCTAAGAGTAATCGCCAAAGCAATTACAGGTTGAAACCGCGAAGAAATTTCAGGATGAATCCACGACTGATAATCCGTCAGAAATCCCGAAGGAATTTCAGGATCAATCCACGGCAGAATATCAGGAGAAATCTCCGAAAGAATTTCAGGAAGAATTCTCAAAGGAAGTCTAGGAGGAAACTCCGAAAGAAAATATAGGAAGTATTCCCGAAGGATTTCCTGAAAGAACTCTAGGCGAATTTCCCGATAGAATACTAGGATGAATCTCCGAGGATATTCCAGGAGGAATTCTTGAATGAATTCCAGGAGAAGTTCTCGAAGAAATTACAGGAAAAAACCCTGCCGGATTTCCAGGGGGTACTCCCGAAGGAATGCCGGTAGGAATCTCCGAAGGAATTCCAGGTCGAATTCTCGAAGGATTTTCAGCGTAATCTCTCAAAGGGAATCTTTCCGGGTAGGGTATCCCCTAAAGAATTTCTGGAGGTATTCCAGAAGAAAATGCTGGAGGATGTTTTGTAGAAATTTAATGAAGTATCCCTCAAGAGTATCCTACATAGAGATATGCCTGATAATAATCCTAAGGAATTTATTGAAGGAACACATATAAGATTCCCTAAAGGAGCTCCTGTAGGAATTACTGAATGAAATTCTGGAGAAATCTCTGATGTAACTACTGGAGGCATCCATGAGTTCTCCTGGAAAAATCTCAATCTCAATCTACAATCTGAAAGAACCCCAGTAGCGATCCATGGAAGAACTCCTGAAAGAATCCCTAAAGAAACTTCTCGAGCAATCCACTAAGGATACCTAAAGTAATCTTAGAAGGAACTCTTATATAGGAATCTCTGAATAAACTTCTGGGGGAATCCCTGAATTCTTCTAGAGGTAAACTTGGACCCTCATATAAATTTTCTCTGAAAGAACTCCTGGAGACATTTCTGAAGGAGCTTCCGTAGGCTTTCCTGAAAAAAATCCGGATTAATCTCTGACGAAACATCTGCAAGAATTCCTGAAACTCCTGAAGAAATCTCTGATGGAGCTCCTAGACTAATTTTTAAAGACCTCCTGCAGGTATTTCCGAAGAAACTTCTTACAGAATTCTTGATGGATCTCCTGGAGGCATTTATGAGTCCTCCTGAAAAAATCTCTGAAGGGACTTCTGGAAGGGTACCTGAGCAAACTTCTGTTGAAATAGCTTAGGGAACTTCTGAAGGAATTCCTAATAAACAACTCGAGGCATCCTTCCTGGAGCTATTAGGGAGATCCCTGAACGAACTCCTGGAGAGATCACCAAAGGAACTGCTGGAGCAATCATTGATTTTGTGGAATCCCTTGAGGAATTTCAGGATCTCCCAGAAGGGATGCTAGAAGCAATTCCTGTAGGAACCCTTGATGAAACTCCCGGAGTGATCCTTGAAGGATCTCCTTGAGTGATCCCTACAGAATGTCAGGAGAAATCCCTTCTTGGAATTCTGGAGGAATTTCAGAAGGAACATCCGAAGGTATCCCTAATCCTGAAGAAACTCTTAGACTAATCTCTGAAGACCTCCTATAAAAACCCTGAAGGATCTTCTGGATGATTCTCTGATGTATATCTAGGAGGCATCCCTAAATCATTCTGAAAGAATTTCTGTAGGAATTCCTGGTGTTTTCCCTGAAGGTACGCCTGTCATTTTTGATTAGATTTCATTATTCATCATTCACATCTGTCCTGAAGTTTTTTCCAGAGGGATTCAGTGATGCCTCCACGATTTACAGATGAGAAAATAATTGATAGAAACTCTTATGATAGTGATCGTGAGAATGTTTTATGTTAACTTTATGTAAACTTAATTTTGTTTGTGAACTGACTACCGGCGTGAAAAAGAAAACCGGCGGCGTGACAAACAGCGGCGTATGGCGCGCCGCCAATACCTCGGTCGGCGTCGCACAGTGGTTGATTTCGTCATTTTAACGCGCTTAATTAATAACTTTTTAACTATGACGTTTAGTGTCATGGTGTCTTCGATAAAGTTTTTCGCTATAATAAGGAGCTTCTTTTGAACTATTGTTAAAAATGATCAATCCCCCTAATAGTGAGATAGAAAATTTATTTTTTTGCATTTTTCAAGATACACGGTTGGTGTCTTCATAAAAGTTGTAGAAAATGTTATTTGGAGCAACTTTGCCAAAGACGCCAAGTTTGTAACTCCGTTATTTTCCAAGATACGTTACGTTTTTTGTCATCAGCCCCTTGAAAAGGGTTTTTGCGCAATAACTTTCGAAGAATTGATTCTACATATTTCTGATGTTCTACAAAGTTATGTATGGTAAAATACCATGTAAAATACAGGTAAAATACCATGTAAAATACATAACTTTGCCAAACACGCCATCCCGCTAATTTCAAAAATGAAATAGTTATAACGGATTTTATAGTTTTTGGGCCATATTTCAAGCATATATAACCTAGCTATAGGCAATTATATGCAAATTTCCTTTTACGCATGTGAATATACAAGTAATTGCCTTTCTTAGAAAGCTAAACCCATCAAACTGTAAGAGACTGTAAGATGGTTTTTGTACAGAAACTTTCAACCATCTATGTTACTTTTATATGGGATTTATTGTGGGATTGTAGCCACGAAGGCCGTGCGGTTAGCGGTGTCAACCGTCTAGCCGTTTCGTAAGCCTCGGAGTGCTGGTTCGATTCCCGCTCCAGTCGGGGAAAACTTTTCGTCAAACGGAAAATTCTCCATTGGACCACTGGGTGTTGTTATATGTGTTGTCCGTTGTCTCGTGTTAGTAATGTTCTGTCTGTGCAGCCTATGGCTGAAGACGGTGTAGTGTCTTTTATTCATATCTTCAACATATTTATTTGACAGTTCATGGCAAATTGCATTCTTATTGTTATTGTACGTGTGTGTTAATGTGTAGAATGGATTGTGGTGCATTCTGGAGCATTCATGAAGTACGTTACACGAAAACTTACCATTTATTTATATTTTCTGACTAACTGACAGTGCTGCATGTAGTCCACGAAAAGAGCGAACGAAGTGCCATTTTTTCTCAAATTCTAAACTTGCGCGTGACATATTTTGTGAACGCTCCCTCTAGTACATGTCTACAATAGTTATAGCTAATAATAAATCTCATTGTACTTTACAGTAAGGTGGCTTTTAATCGTGATCTGACAAAAAAAAGTAACATTTTATGCGTTCTTTTCGTGGACTACGTGCAGCACTGTCAGTTAGTCAGAAAATAGAAGTAGATGGTAAGTTTTCATGTAACGTACTTCATGAATGCTCCAGAATGCACCACAATCCTTTCTATATATTCACACACTTACAATAACAATAAAAATGCAAGCTGTCATGAACTCTCAAAAAAATAAGTTGAAGATATGAATAAATTCCATATAAAAGTAACATAGATGGTTGAAAGTTTCTGTACAAAAACCATCTTACAGTCTCTTACAGTTTGATGGTTTTGGCTTTCTAAGAGAGGCAATTACTTGTATATTCACATGCGTAAAAAGAAATTTGCATATAATTGCCTATAGCTAGGCTATATATGCTTGAAATATGGTCCAAAAAAACTACAAAAACCGTTATAATTATTTTTTTTTTGAAATTAGCGGGATGTCGTGTTCGGCAAAGTTATGTGTTTTACTATTATCTATAACTTTGTAGAACATCAGAAAAATGTAGAAACAATTCTTCGAAAGTTATTGCGCAAAAACCCTTTTCAAGGGGCTGATGATAAAGAACGTAACGTATCTTGAAAAATAACGGAGTTACAAACTTGGCGTCTTTGGCAAAGTTGCTCCAAATAACATTTTCTACAACTTTTATGAAGGCACCAACCGTGTATCTTGAAAAACGCAAAAAATAAATTTTCTATCTCACTTTAAGGGGGATTGATCATTTTTAACAATAGTTCAAAAGAAGCTCCTTATTATAGCGAAAAACTTTCTCGAAGACACCATGGCGCTAAACGTCATAGTTAAAAAGTTATTAATTAAGCGCGCTAAAATGACGAAATCAGCCACTGTGCGTCGGTGTGAGACAAAAAGTGTCCGCGGCGGTGGTGTGGCGCGTTGGCGCACAGGCCTAATGCGAAGAAATTTCTATCATCACCATCCAGGAGTCATATAAAACATTGTACAGAATATTAAGAAGGTACACAGTAAAAACTAGTCATTGGAAAATTGTTGAAAGAAACAAATCGATAAATCAATAGTCATACGTGTTTACATAGTTTATCTAGGGTACCTGTACCAATTATGGCACTACCTAAGGAAAACTATTTGTACAAAAGTAACGAGAAGACCAACGAATATCATCATGTAAAGGAATAGCGTGGAATCACTTTGCGGTCTTCGACAAAGTTGTTTGGTATGCCGTAAAACGGGGTATCATTGATCAGCGGGGTAACATTGATCGGCTTGATCGACCTCATGAAATGTTCAAACGAACTTTTTAAATTGAATCAGTTTCTGCTCACGAATGGTTTTTAGTAATTGAATTTCATAAACATTGAAATAAATAGTTTTTTTTTCTTAACTGCTTTCGTAATGCAATGAGATACATGATTAAACATTCATGCTGCGTATGAATACTACCTAGATACATTATTTGGCTAGAAATCACTGTATAATTTGAATATGATACCCTAGAGTTGGATTCAATAAACAAAACTTTTATGGAAGTGCCCTTTTTTAATTAAATATGCGTTTTATTCAAAATAGGCTATCAATTCCTTAAGCTATTGCCTACCTTTAGGCGTTGTCCGCGGATTTTAATTCTAAAATAACTCAAAAAGTACATAGCATATAAGAATTTGGACAACATATTTAAAATCAGAGACCGCAAATTTAGTACGTAAGAGTATTTTCTACACAAACGAATATTGTTTACTCAGGTGATCAATGTTACCCCAAATCAACATCAAACAATCAAAAATCAAATTAAAAAACCTATTTTAACATGTTTTAAAGTTTCACAATACTTTTTCGAGTAGCTCAGAGCATACTCAGAGGGCCAATACTTGTTTTAAAAATATAAAACATGTAACTTTTGCTTTATCAAGAGAATTATTCAAGAAAGATCGAAAAATTTGATCAATGTTATCCCGAATTACGGTACCTGAAATCAAAAGTAGATAACAGCCACTGTTTTGGATTGACCGCTTATAGCGTCACCTAATGATGAGAATCCTGGATGTCTCGATGTCTGTTCTGCATACATTTGGTCTATTTTCCGTTTTATCCTATCTAAACTTCAAGAACGCTGAGCATTCACTTAGACTTGATGGAATTGAACTAAAATTTTTCTAGAGCTTATCGTTGGCAAATAGAACCAATTCAGAAGAAATCTCTAGAGTTTTTTCAAGTCTAAGTTTATTTCATATAAAATTTTACCACCCTAGTGTAGAGCGTTCACCTATTGAGGTGACACTGTGTTATAGATGTGCCGACTGAAAACATGGCTTATTATATCTAAATACATGCCAACAACCTGTCTAAATTACCTACTTTCGTCCCTTCACCATAAACATAATGAAGCGCCTCCATCAGCATAATAGTCTGCCTAAATGAACACACGTTACACTGGCGTTAATTCCAACATTCCTTTCATAAAACCACCATACAAAAACTTATCTCGTCTCAATACTCATCAAATCACCCTTAATCGAGTTAGACACTAAACCCCACTGCTGCGACCACCCTTCAGCACTCAACGACGAATGGTGGCGGTGCGGTGGCGCCCAATCAAGCAGCCAACAAAATGCTGCACACTAAAACGGTGATAATTTTCTCCTTTCCCTTCCAATTTCGCCACCGACCTAACGCTCCACCGATGCGATGACGGGTGCCAATCTTGACGTTTTTGTTTCAATTTTGACAAAATGTGGCGTCACTTTTTTCACGTTTCAACCGTACCTACGCCAATGGCGCGCGGTGGCGTTGGTGTCGGGTTGGGTGGTACACAGCATAAAATTGAAAAAGAAAACCAATCAACGAAACCGACCTAAAGAGTGAGTCCCAGAGAGCCAAATTATGTCACATCAGTTTTTGGCGCGGGTTGGGGCGGGGCGGCCGTGTGACGATGGCAGCTATCACAACATAATTTCGCACGGTTGCCGTGGGTCCACTGACTGGCTGCCGCAACATGGTTGGTCAGGTGGTAGATTCACGCCTTGGCTACTTACTTGCCGCCGCCGCGCGAAATGACGCAATCCCCGATCATAATCGGATATTTATGGGGCTTTCCGTCGTCGTCACGTGCGTGTACGGTACGGTTGATTAAATCCGCATCTGCGAACGGTAATTAGTAGCCTTTTTCTGTCCGGGCTGAGAGTTGAGTAAATTTAATGAATGCCTATTGAAGAACGGTTTTTCTCTCTGGTGGATTATATTACTTTGTTACTCTTGATATGGTCGAACGTGCCGATATGAGTAATCAGGCTTTATGGTTCATTCATTTATTTAGTATTAGGGTAAGTGTACCAGTTATGGCTATAGTACCAATTATTCGCCATAGTTAATTTTCACCCTTTAACGATGTAAATCAACAAGACAAATTTTGTGAACAACAGATCACGTTCACAAAAGATAGTCGCACTCATTTAAACTCCACATTTTCCTCAAATCATGGTAGAAATAAATCATTTTCCTTAAAATTTCGGCTTCCTTGCACCCTTTTTCGCCATAGTGTACCAGTTATGGCTAACCCCATAAGAAACGCATGCAAATAGTGCGAAAAGGAACCAAAGTTAAAAAATGTAACCATAACTGGTACAGGGTTCCTATCATTGGCACACGCTGTAATCAATACTAAAAGTAGTTTTGGCTCCGTTTCTATATTTTTCCTGTTAAGTATGGACACTGAGCTGTCTTTTAACTTCTTGATGACATTCGTTGATCTTTTCGTTATTTTTGTATAAATAGCTTTCCTTAGGTAGTGCCATAATTGGTACACTTACCCTACATCGTTATTACAATAAAACTGAATCAACTCCTCGCAACAATACTCGGTTCGTGACTGCAGTCCTCCATCTTCGGCCACATCCCACATTTGCCAGATCGTTCTGTACCTGATCCGCCCATCTTGCACGCTGCCCTCCAGGTCTTATTGTACCATCCGGATCTCTTACGAACACCAGCTTTGCAGGGTTGTTTTCTGGCATTCTCAAAACATGCCCTCCCCATCGTATCCTTCAAGATTTTGCGCCGGATGCCAAGTTCGCCGTAGAGTGCAGCGAGCTCGTGGCTCATGTTTCGCCGCCGCACACCGTTTTCCTCCACACCACCAAAGATGGTCCTAAGCACCCGACGCTCGAACACATTGATAGCTTGCACGCCCTCCTCGAGCATAGTCCAGATCTCGTGCCCGTAGAGAACCACCGGTCTTCATTTCATTTATTTAGTTTTACATCAAATTCAAGATAAAACTTAATCAACAATATTTCTCCATAGTACACGGTTCGTGGCTACCGTTCTTCATCCTCGGTCACGCTCGATGCTCGCCAAGTCACGCTCCACCTAACCCGCCCATCGTGCTCTCTGCCCTCCACGCCTTCTTGTGTCAACCAAATCGTCGCGAACACCAACCTTGCGGACATGTTGTCCGGCATTCTTGCAACATAGCCTGCCCATCATATTCTTCCGGCTTTGGCCACCTTCTGGGTGCTGGGTTACCCGTAAAGTGCAACGAGATCGTGGTTCATCCTTCTCCGCCACACACCGTTCTTATACATACCGCCGAAGATCGTCCTTGGCACGCGTCGCTCGAAAACTCCGAGTGCTTGCAGGTCCTCCTCAAGCATGGTCCATGTTTCGTGTCCGTAGAGGACCACCGGTTTAGCGTTTTGTAAATGGTGCATTTGGTGCGTGGGTGAATCTTTTTAGACCGCAGCTTCTTCTGGAGCCCGTAGTAGGCCCGACTTCCGCTGATGATGCGCCTTCGAATTTCACGACTCACGTTGTTGTCAGCCGTCAGTAAGGATCCGAGGTAGACGAATTCCTCCACCACCTAGAAGGTATCCCCGTCTATCATAACATTAATACCCAGACGGATCCGGTCGAGTTCGGTTCCGCCTACCAGCATGTACTTTGTTTTTGAGGCATTCATCACCAGTCCGACCTTTGCTGCTTCGCGTTTCAGGCGGTGCACAGCTCTGCCACCGTTCCAAATGTTCTGGTGATAATGTCCATGTCGTCCGCAAACCTCCCAAACTGACCGGATTTTGTGAAAATCGTTCCACGGCTTTTGAGCCCGGCTCGTCGCATCACACCTTCCAGAGCGGTGTTGAAGAGTAGGCATGAGAGTCCATCACCTTGTCGCAGTCCCCGGTGAGATTCGAATGAACTGGGTAGTTCACCCGAAACCCTAACGCAGTTTTGCACACCGTCCACCGTTGTTTTAATCAGTCTAGTCAGCTTCCCAGGAAAGCCGTTTTCGTCCATGATTCTCCATAGCTCTGCGCGGTCGATACTGTCGTATGCCGCTTTGAAGTCGATGAACAGGTGATTCGTTTGGACCTGGTATTCACGGCATTTCTGGAGGATTTGCCGTACAGCGAAGATCTGGTCTGTTGTCGACCAGCCGTCGATGAAACCGGCTTGATAACTTCCCACGAACTCATTCGTTTTAGGTGACAGACGACGGAAGATGATCTGGGATAGCACTAAGTAGGCAGCGTTCAAAATAGTGATCGGCCTGAAGTTCTCACATTCCAAATGGTCGCCTTTCTTGTGTATGGGACAGATTACCCCTTCCTTCCACTCCTCCGGTAGCTGTTCGGTTTCCCAGATCCTGACTATCAGCCGATGCAGACAGGTGGCCAACTTTTCTGGGCCCATCTTGATGAGTTCAGCTGCGATACCATCCTTACCAGCTGCTTTGTTGGTTTTGAGCTGGCGAATGGCATCCTTAACTTCCCTCAGCGTGGGAGTTGGTTCATTTCCGTCCTCCGCTGCACTGGCGTCATCGTTTCCTCCGTTGCCGTGGGCTCCCGTGCCTACGTTCTCCACGCCGTTCAGGTGCTGATCGAAGTGCTGCTTCCACCTTTCGATCACCTCACGTCCGTCCGTCAAGAGGCCTCCGTCTTTATCCCTGCATATTTCGGCTCGTGGTAAGAAGCCGTTGCGGGGTGCATTAAGCTTCTGATAGAACTTCCGTGTTTCTTGGGAACGGCACAGCAGTTCCATTTCTTCACAATCCGCTTCTTCCAGGCGGCGCTTTTTCTCCCGAAAGAGGTGGGTCTGCTGTTTCCGCTTCTGTTTGTAACGTTCCACGTGCTGTCGAGTCCCTTGCTGCAGCATTATCGCCCTCGCTGCGTTCTTCTCCTCCGAAACCGTTCTGCACTCTTCGTCGAACCATTCGTTCCGTCGATTCCGTTCCACGTACCCGATGGTGCTCACGGCTGCGTCGTTGATGGCTGCTTTCACTGTACTCCAGCAGTCCTCTAGAGGAGCCTCATCGAGCTCGCCCTCGTCTGGCAATGCGGCCTCGAGATTCTGCGCGTATGCTGAGGCGACATCCGGTTGTTCCAGTCGCTCTAGGTTGTACCGTGGCGGTCGCCGGTACCGTACATTGTTGATGACGGAGAGTTTTGGGCGCAGTTTGACCATCACCAGATAGTGGTCGGAGTCGATGTTGGCGCCACGATAGGTCCTGACGTCGATAATGTCGGAGAAGTGCCGTCCGTCAATCAGAACGTGGTCGATTTGAGATTCCGTCTGCTGTGGGGATCTCCAGGGGCCTGTAGCATAATGAAAATTTTACTAATAATATTAGTCTTGTAGCTTGAAGTTTGTGATTTCCTGTTGCATAAAAATTCTACAAGTACAAGTTACAAGTCTAATACTACAAATCGGTTGGACTAATATTATTAGTAGAATTTACCAGTGTCTGTTGCATAAACAAACTACAAGTATAAAATATTAGCTATAACTTGTACTTTTGATTACAAGTCGCAAAGGTCTTGTAAACAATTTTACAAGTTAATTTTAATTATTGCAGAAGTCATATTTTGTTTGAAATATATTGATTTACCATTTTGAAACTCATTGAGAGATAATTGCGTTGATGTGCACGACATTTTGTATACAAAATATCATTTCTGCTAAGTTTCTTGAGTTCTCCAAAGTATCTACAATACACTGAACGGTGGCTTGCGGTGTAAATTACTATTCTGAGGGTCAATTTAAATACATAACGCCACTAAATTTGTGCAGACTGAGTTTCGTTTCAATTCAACAGAATTATGTTTTCAATTTTACCATAGACTCGATTTTCAATTAAAAAAAGTTCCTGTTCGTAACCGGATTCGAACCAAGAACCTTGACATCACCAGCCTCGCACGCTACCACTCGGCTATCGAACCGGTTGATGTGATCAGAAACAAAACGCACACAAGAAACGTTGGTGGATCGATGATCATGTTTTGCCATGGTAAATTTAGAAACATTTTTATGCTTGTTATTACTGCAAGCCGCCTCTCAGTGTACCCATCTTTGATTTATGTATTATCACAGACAATGTTGTGGTTACTGCGTCACTGTATCAAATCGAAGGTGCAACTTGAAGCATACGTGAAGTTGCATATGCGAAATACATTTGAATCAATTGTTTTTATTGTGCATAATTGAGCTAATTAAAAGCTACAATATGCACTGATCCGAATCGAGTGGATACATATAAAAGTAGGTAAAAGCCTAGGGGAAAGACACTGCAAACGAGAGTAACTCTGAGAAATTGTGAATAACTCTTTGTACCTGTGATCGACGAATTTTGTTGAAAAACATCCCTAAAACTGCAAGCAAAGCGAGATATCGGGCAATATTGTTTTGATTTTGCGATAAGTCAGGCAACACCCATATAAAAACGGGAGTAATCCGGAGGAATTCTGAGCAACTCTGTGACGGAAAATGTACCCTCCAGCAAGCACAGTGTCTTGCCTCAAGGTAAAAGCTCAATTATCGCATCCTAGGTCACTTCGGATTTAAACAAGAAGTATGATACCTGTTGCTAAATCTTTATCCATTGTTTTTCAATTGAATCTTTGGGACATTTTATTGAAAATCTCGATACTTTGTTCAGCATATTCACTAATGCTGTTCCATGTTTTGTGTATGTATATTTGTCATTTATATGTTTATTGTTTTTGATGCTTTAGTCGTTTATTTGTCTGTGAAAATGCCATAATAAAACAACTTGTAATAATCTGTAATAGTAAAATTTAAAAAAAAAATGTGTTACTTTATTTTGGTAATTGAAATACCATACTTATAGAAAAAATATTTCGTTAGAGCGGCCGAAAATGATCCAAATAGCACATGATTTTCTTCATCGTACTGCCTATGATCGCATAACTGTCCCATATGAATAAGAAACCCAGCAAATATGGGACTGATATGCGATCATAGGCAGTTTAGAGATGGCAAAACTTCCGAATCTATGAAATTATTTTTAACGAACATTCTGTTAACTTTTTTTCATTTTTCTTCCGGATGCTTTTCGAAAAAATGCAGGAAATAAACAAACAACAACTGCCATTTCAAATTAATAGTGAACTGTCGGATGAATTTTGACAGGTGAATTTTGAGGGCTGTGCACGTTGATTATGCTGAAGTTGTAGATCCGGCCCTTGTCCCTTAACTTACACATTACTTCATTGAGCGGGCACCAACCGATCACGCGCCTTTGCAAATCGCCCATCACTATAAAAGCTGTTTCCAGCTCGCGTGTGTTGCAGCAGCTCTGGTAGATGGTTTTTTTTTTTATCTAAACCATAGGGGGAAAATCTGCCCAACAGACTGGAAGGCTCGGGTAGTGTGGGGTTAAGGCCGTCTTCTACAACAAAAGCCAGGATTACTCTCTCCTCGACCCACTAAACACATTCCTATGGTCGCCAAACCCTCGTCTCTCCGGAACCACCAAGAAGGCATTGCTTCAGAGAAGGGCTAGTGCACATAGCACCCTCAAGGTTAGCTGCGTAGGCTGCAGCAACGAACGTCGATGACTCGCTTTGGAGAGTCCATCACGGTAGGATGCTGGCACTTACCCAGTTTTCCGAATGGTCATCATCACTCCCTTTGTCCTTGGAAGGCGGGCAGGGTCAACCCCGCCCGTGCCCAACTGTTTTGCAGACATCAAGAACTGATGCCTAGTCAGTAATCTACCAAAGCATCACAATGGAGTGCTCCGCGTATCAGAAGGCTGAAACCCCCTGCATTATAAGTCATCATAATACAAACTGCAAGTATTAAACTGATTGGATATTAAATAGTTTACCATTAAAAAATGTACATAAAATCGAGGGTTCACTAAGTCGAGGTATACCTGTATTTGGAATGGCAAAGATGTCCGTTTAAAAATGATGACCAGGAAAACCAGAATGATAGCCCAAAACTCAAGATAGCTTCTGTTTTATGAAGTTGTAGGCTCTAAAATTATTTCGATAAACGGAAATTTTGGGTATTAGAGAGGTAATGTGCATGGGAATTCGAATGGTAGGACCCGTAAAGGCTACAACTGTAAACCATAATTGCACCAACATCAGTTCAAGGAGCATATTAATTCTCGGAAAACTGGGGCTGTATGCCATTTACCGAATACTCCGTGTGGTCCCCCATAATTCAATTCACCACCACATTTTATAGCGCCCACTTTCGAGTGCGTGATTTCTCCTTATTCATCCACAAGTTACTCTGTGGGTTTTACACCCTGCGGGAGCTCTCTTGTGTCGTAGGTACTCCAGTTGGCTCCAGTCCGTAGTGCGTCTACAAATCGAACCGAACCGAAGGTTGACAAAAAATCGTCACGTAATATTGTGGGGGTTCCGCCATCCATGCGCGTTGATGGACGGTCGGCAGGCTCTAATGTGGCGCGTACACCAACCGACAACGACACTCGACTCGACTCGACAGAGATGCTGGAGCGCGCTCCGGCTGACTGACTGACTGGAGAGCCCCCGGAGGAGGTGTCTTACTGCAAGAGTTGTCACGTTCCACGATCCCAAACCGTGTGCGTCTGCGACACGGTTTTAGGTGCACCGCCGCCGCCGCTACAGATACAGACAGGGTCATACAGCACCTCGAGCAGTCGATTGATTTTGCGCCGCTTGGTAACTGGTTCATTACTTTATGCACGCCTTCCGTACCACCGTACCACCGCACCGGGATGATGGGGGACCAACACACAACACGATCAACCAACGATCTATTACGGACGCGGTGCAATATTTTAGCACCTATCGCGTAACAATCGCACCCTCGCAAACAGCGGGTGTTCTTGCTACGACGATTCGAACCAGTAAACCACTTTTCCCTCTGGAATAGGCAAAGCTTATACGATCATTGGTTATGAATCTATAAATATTTTAAAGCCCTATAGTGTTCCTGGCAGTAGAGTGCTAAAAGATTTCCCCGTTGGATGTGTGTCGAACAATGTTTATGGCAATCGGTTGATATTCAACGTTTAGTAAGAAGCAGGAAGCTCGTACGAGGATGGGGGTGGACCGGTCTAGCTTGTCACCTGGCTTTTAGTTTTCTGATTATTTGTAGGTTTCGTCAGAGTATGAACTCATAGTTTACGCCGTACTGAAGCTTCCCAAGCACGGTAAAGGCTGGCGCAGCGAATCAGACTTCTTAGAAGGTCCTTCAGCTCCCTACCATGCAACTTCGATCCATACCTCCTAGTTGGAACCGGCCGCGATACGAGCAACTTCGGGAAGTTTGGATAACCGACCCCGGTGGGATCTTTAGTCGTATGCAGACAGGCCCCCGTCCCTGTTTGCTCCGACAAACTTACTGGGGCCCTCCGGACAGTAAACCGGGGGGTTCGTGTTAAGCCCTGCGAGCCGGCCGTAAAAAAAAGCAACGAATAATCAACAAGAGAATACGAACCGAGACCAACGGCAAAGTCCCCAGCGAACATAAAGAACTACGATTGGAAACTCGGTACGTAGAACTGCATATCTCTCAACTTCATCGGGAGTACCCGCATACTTGCCGATGTAGTGAAACACCGCAGGTTCGGCAATGTAGCGCTGCAGGAGGTGTGTTGGACCGGAACAACGGTGCGAGCGTTTAGATGTAATCATACCATCTATTAGAGCTGCGGCAGAACACGCGAGCTGGGAATAGTTTTTATAGTGATGGGCGATATGCAAAGGCGTGTGATTGATTAGTGCCCGATCAACGAAGTAATGTGTAAGTCAAGAGTCAAGGGCTGCTTCTACAACTTCAGCATAATCAACGTGCACAGCCCTCACTCCGGAAGCACTGATGATGACAAGGACGCATTCTACACGCAGCTCGAACGCAAGTACGATAGCTGCCCAAGACACGAAGTCAAGATTATCATAGGAAAATGATGCTCATGTAGGCCTGGAGGAGCGCCCACCAGCTAACGAACGAAAGCGACCTACGACTCATTGATTTCGCCGCCTCCAAAAACATGGTCATACGTAGTACCTTTTTCCGATATAGCCTCTCCTATCGTTACACCTGTATATCACTTCAGCAGATAGAATCCCAAATCGACCACGTTCTGAAGAAAACAGGAATATTTTAAGAATCCCTAGATGGATTTCGATGCTTGGAGGCAACCTTTGAGGAATTTTTGAGAAAATACATAGAGAAATACCCGGCGGAATTTCTGATGAAATCTCTGCGATTGAGTAATTCCCAAACGAAGTTCCACCAGTTCCTTCTGAAAGAATTCACTTTTGCAGAAATTCGTGCTGAAATTTCTGGAGTAATTCTAGGAATATTGAAGAAGTTTCAAAATATATTTCCGAAAGTATCGCTGAAGAAATTTCATAACTAAATTTTAAAAAAATCTGAAGAAAATTCTGAAAAAAAACAGGAATATTTTAAAAATTTATAGCTGGACTTACTGACGATATTCCAGAACGCAAACCTGAAGCAACAACTGAAAACCCTTGGTGAAATACCTCTCTGCGCTTGACTAATTGCTTAAGTAAGATCCAGCAATTCTTTCTGAAAAAAATCATGGAAAAAATTCGTGGAACAACTTTTGCAGAAATCCCTGCTAAAATTTCTGGAGTAGTTCTAGGAATATTGAAGAAGGTCTATAAAAATATTTCCGATAGTATCGCTGAAGAAATTTCAGAAGGAATTAAAAAAAAATCTGAAGAAAATGAGAGAATTTCTAAAAAAACAGGAATATTTAAAGAATCCATAGACGGATTTTCTAAAGAAATTCCGGAACGAAAACCTGAAGAAACACCTAAAAACCCATGGTGCAATTGGAGAAATCCCCTAATAAAAATCCTTAACATTTTTTATGAATTCCTGGAGGAATCCAGAGAAAAATTCCTAAAAAATCCTGGAAATCCTGGAGGAACTTCGGAGAAAATACATTGAGAAATACCCGACGGATTTTCTGATTGAATCTCTGAGTAAATTTCTGCAGGAATCTCTGCAAAAATATCTTCCAGCCTTTCCATTAGAATCCGTATAAGAATCTCTGATAGAATCTGTAGAAAAATTTCTTAACCCTTAAAGGCGCACGACAATAAAAAACTGATTTAAAAAATAAATAATTAATTAACAATAAAAGTGAAGGTCAACTATTTTGGAGCGTTTTTAGGTATGTTGTTTTAAAACAACATTGCGCATTTAAGGGTTAAGGGATCCTTGGAGGATTTTCCAAGACTTTCTCAAGAAACTTTTGGGGCAATTTATGGAAGAGAAAAATCTTGAAGGAATGTGAAGAAACCTTGGAAATTTCCTTAATAATCTCTTGTACAAAAGTGTAGAATTAGCCTAAGTTAAAATTCTAGAGCAATCCTTAAAAAAATCATTAGAACGCTTCTGAATAAATTTTGATGGAGTTCTGAATTTCAGAATGATCTCAATGTATCCGTGAACCATTTTATAAAAAAAAATCATGGGTTATTTTTGAGAAAGTACATGGAAGGTTTTCTAGATGAATGCTTTGAAAAAATTCTGGAGAGATCTCTAAAAAAAATAATCTGAAGAAATTCGTAGATGAATTTCTGGAGCAATCTGAGCAATATTTTTTTAAAGGAATTCTCTAAAACAATCCATGCAACATTTTTGGAAGCTATCCTTGCAAGGCTTTTTTAAGGATTTCTTGTAGAAATTTCTGGAGGACATCCTAAAGGCTAAAGGAATCCCGAGAAGATTTTGTGAAAGAATTTTTGACTAGATTCCTTTAGGATTTCCTGGATGATTTTTAAAGTAAAACTAAGAGGAGTTTCCAAAGGAGGGCCTGAAATAACTATTATAAGAATCCCTGGGAGATTTTTGCTCGTGAACGTTTTTTTAATAAATCATAGAACGGATTTTAGCACAGGTCCATGAAAGAATTATCGAAAAATCTGAGGAAGTATTTTGAAAATAATTTTGAGAAATTTGTAAAGAAATCTTTGGAGGAAAATCTGGAGATAGAGTAACTAAAAATATTATCGGCAGGTTTGTTCTCTTCGTACAGCGGGTTTTTTTCTGCCAAATTGCCTGAAACTTGGTCGTACAATTCAGCTTGGTTGGGAAAGATTTAATTTTTGTGCAATTCGTTCAAAAAACCCTTGACGAAGAGAACTAAACGGCCGAGAATACGTAAGTTCCCCTATTTCTGAAGAAATTATTAGACGAATTTGTAATAAAACCCATGGTAAACTTTTTGAGAGAATCCCTCGAAAAGTTTGTGAAGGAACTTCTAGCAGTTCTTGCAGAAAATTCCCGAATGGATCTCATATTGTTTTTAGAGTCCTAGAAGCAACTTCTAAAGAAATCCCAGAAAGATTTTCTGACAGAAAATTCAGATTTTCAAAAACAAAAATCCCTGGAGCAATTTCTAAAGCAAATCCCGGAGAAAGTTTTAGAATAAATCCTTGAAAGATCGTTTGATAGAGTGCTTAAAGGTATTTCCGAAAAAAAATTCGGAAAAAATCTAAAAAATAGGGTAAATCTCTGAAGGATTTTCTGAAGGAATCCCTGAAGGAATTTCTACAGAAGCTCATACACAACTTTCTAACATAACTCTTTGTGAAACTTCTGGAGTAATTCCTAGTGGAAATTCTGTGGAAATTGGAAGTTGCTGCGGGGATTTCTGGTGAAATCCTTGGAAGAATTTCCAAAGTAACCCCAGTACAACTTTTTTACGAAACTTTTTAAACATTTTCTTGAAAAAAATCTCTGGAATAGTTTCTGAAGGCATTGTTGAAAGTTTTATCAAAGGATTCTGTGGAGGAATTTCTGAATAAATGTCTAAATAAATTTCTGAAGGAATCTCTGTATGAATTTTTAAACGAATACCTGGAGGAATTTCTGCTCTATTAATCGTAAATTTTTTGAAAAAAAATGGAGGAATATCAGAAGCAGATGCTTGCAAGATGCTTTGAAAGAATTCTTTGTAAAATTTGTAGAATAGGAGGAATTTCTAAACAAATCCTTGAAGAAAATTTCAGAATGAATCCATTGAAGATTTTTTTTAAGAATCCGTGAGGAAATTTTTGGCCGAATACTCGGACAAATTTCCTAAAAAAAATGTAAAATAGATTTTTTGGAAAAATTTTTGAAGAAAATTTTGGTAGATTTTCTGAAGGAATCTCCTATAGATTCCCCAAACGAATGCCTAGAGAAATTCCTGAATAAATATCCAAAGGAATATCTGGAGTAATTCCTGGGCGAATTTCCCAAACAATCTCTGAAATGATTTGTGGAAAATCATGGAGGAATTGGTAAAGCAATTCATGCCAGATTTCGTAAGAGACACTTTTGGAAGATTTTCTGAAGCAATCTGTAACATGATGATTTGGTTTGGGAAGTTTTCTTCAGAGACTGTCGTCGGAATAAAATTGAATACCCTGGGTTCACTTTCTTTTATTTAACAACACAGAATTGCAAAAAAAAAGGCGACCGAGCTTATTCAGCCAAAATTTTCAAAATCAAGCTCAATAGCGGCTTATTCATCTGTTGTACGGCAACCATGTTTGTTGGGCACGCTCTGTTCCGGGGGTCGCAATCTTGTATATTTTGTTCACAATATTGCATTGTTTTAGCCTGAAACTTATTAAAACAGCCGCCATATTGCATTTATGGCCATCATTTTGGATTTTTACAACTTGAAACATACGAACGAAACACCCAGTGGTCCAGTGAAAAATTTTCAGTGTGATGAAAAGTTTTCACCGGCTGGAGCGGGAATTGAATCCACTCTCCGAGGCTTACGAAACGCTTGGACGACTGCCGCCGCTAACCGCACGGCCCGAAGCCCACATCGGATCGCCATGATGGATATTTTGATCGCCATTTTTGGACACCGTACACCTGCCTCACATCAAATACACCCATATTGCAAATTCATTTAAATGGCAGCCACTTTGAATTTTGGCCCGCCATATTGCATTTGGGGCCACCATCTTGAATTTGGGCCAGCATTTTGGATGTTATGGTCGCCATTTTTGGATTCCACACATCTTCCCCACATCAAATATACCCATATGACACGATTTAAAGCCTAAAACTCATGGGCCGCCATCTTGGCCATTTTTGGACATCTTCTCCATACCAAATACACCCATATTGCATGGTTTTGGAGCCCAAAACTCCTTAAAACAGCCTCCATTTTGAATGCTGGACTGCCTTTTTGAATTTTAGGCCGCCATTTTGAAGTTAGGGCAAACATCGCAGATTTTCTGATCTCCATTGATGAGTCACACATACCATTCATCAACCATACGAAAGAATACAAAAATCGGTGCAATTTGGTGTGTCCGCTTGATGGGGTTTGGTTTAGTTTTATGCGTGGCCAGTTCCACCGGATCTGGTCCGGATCACTAAAATGGCCATAACTCCGGAACGCCTAGTCCGATCCGAACCTTTTTCAATAGCAACAATGCGGAAAGCTTACCGGTTCGATTCGAGTTAAAATCGTTGGAACCGACCAATTGAAAGTGCCTTAAAAGTGAGAGCCCTTTTTTATATACAGACTTACGCACACACATACACACGCACATACAGACATAATCTCAATTCGTCCAACAGATTTGATTGATATATGGGACTTGACCCTCCGAACCTTTTATCAAAAATTCGTTTTTTGAGTGAACAGAACATGTAACCTTTTAGTACACTTTGGTGTGCAAGAAAGGCAAAAATAATAGAGTAAAAAAGTAGACGCAAGATTAAAGACACAAAATAGAAAATAGTAAGTATAGAGAGAAAGAAGTAAAATAAGAAAAAAAGGAGTTAGACTATAACGAATACAAGACAAAAGATATAAAATACTAGGTAGAAAGGAAAACGTAGGATGTAAAACTACAAGAATAGAGATGGAAAAAATAAAAAAAATACTATCCATTATTGTATTGACATTCGCTAATATACGAATTGATTAAAAAATATCTATGCTCCACACTACATAGCTTGTGGTTATCACAAGGCTTGTTTTTTTTCTCTGATTGTGAATAACCTGGATCATTTATGCAAACCAAAGTAAAAGTAAATTTCATGCAGAAAAATCCGTCCACGGAAAGTGATATGATTTAGTTGTTTAATAGCAGGACAACTAAGGTAGACTTTTTGCCGGTTCCCACCAATATACATGCATCCCCCTCGGGCAAGGGCCCGCTGATTGTGTGACGCTGCTGTGACACCAAGTAACCCGATCTACCCCCCAAACTCCCACTCCACCTTCGCCACCTTCGTTGTCACGTTACGTGTCCGCAGTGTAATGGCGGCGCAACACAGCCGACGCAGCGTGATGCTGTAATGTTTATTTATTCCTCCACAGTTGATTTGTTTACCGCTAGCAACAAGAAGAAGGAAAAAAAACGACAATCCGAGCTGCGAGAACACACACATGGCAGGGAAAAAACGTAGTGTCCGGGACCCCTTCGGGGTACTTGGTGAATGGAAAACCGATCCGATCCCCAACCTCCCCGCGCACGTATAATTACGTTACAACTTGCCTCGACGCCAGGGCTCTCGACTCGACCGACCGACGTCGGATCTCGGATGACGTTTGTGAAATGTGCACCTACCCCGACGTGCGTCCACAGTAGGTACGTGGGCAGACCGAACGGAAAGAGAGTGAAATGAATTTTGCAATTTAAATTAGTACAAATCAGAGGGATATAAGAAAAATCGCTGCTGTTCACCCATTCAGTTCGGAGGGGAAATTAAATACTTTTCTTGCATTACCTGAATTGCTAGTAGGCTTGAGGGGCTTTTGATTGAGTTGATTCAAGATCAAGATATATGCATAGTTGTTTTCTTTTCGTTTGTTCTACTACAGACTTCATACTTTTAAATTCATACCGTCTTTATCAACAATAATTTTCCACTGCTCACAGTTTTCCTACTGTTTTTGTTATTTTCAGTGTTTTCCTCTTAAAACTGTAATGACATTTTTTTTTGTATTGAGATATGTAAAAACATTGAAGGCCATATGGTAGTTTTAGTATTGCATTGGCGAATTATTGGATTTTTTTTAAATTAAAAGAAGAAAGTTATAAATAGATTTAATAAACGAATAAATTGGTGAGCTCGTTTCATGTTACTTCTTCACATCAGATTACACTCGGGTTATAACATCAATGAACATAATATAAGACAGGTTGGATATTTATCAACCTAGTTGCTTTTCATCAGTCAAAAACAAGGAAATTCCTTTCGTTTCAATTTCCAAACAAAGTACTTTCAGGTATGTCCTCATATTTGCAAAAGCATACCCAATAAAACACGATAAAACATCTGCAGTTGGCATTATGTCAAAACGTTTAAAACTCACTCCACAGTCAGCCCCATTCAAAGGCTCCATAAAACCACTCAATTCAAACAGCCAAACAAAATTCACACCATTTGCTGGGCACCGCAAAAAACTAGACTACTACCGGCACCCACTGCACTGCCATCGCCACCGTACCGTGTGAGCACAGCCAGCCAGCTCTACGGATGCAGATTTCACCCACTCAGCCATGCCAAGCCGACGCGTCAACGGATGGGCGACCGATCGGAACGAGAAGCCAAACTGCTCATGCTTACCTACCTCCCTATTTCCACATCACATTCATTGCATTCGGATTGGAACTACCTCCTGCCATCACACAGCTCTTCCGACGATTCGAAGACATGATGACGCGATGACGACGACGACAAGCGCGGTTGGCGCGCGGTAGTGTGGAATCATATCTCTTATTACCGATTTCGCTCTCATTCCGCTGCACAGCACACTCCCGATTCCGTCCCTTTAAGAGGAATAAATCACCTTTGGTCAGATTGAGATTTTCTCCTGACTTTATTTGGATTGGATTTGGATTGGATTTGGATTGGATTTGGATTGGATTTGGATTGGATTTGGATTGGATTTGGATTGGATTTGGATTGGATTTGGATTGGATTTGGATTGGATTTAGATTGGATTTGGATTGGATTTGGATTGGATTTGGATTGGATTTGGATTGGATTTTGATTGGATTTGGATTGGCTTTGGATGGGATCTAGATTGGATTTGGATTGGAATTGGATTGGATTTGAATTGGATTTGAATTGGAATTTGATTGGATTTGGATTGGATTTGGATTGGATTTGGATTGGATTTGGATTTGGATTGGATTTGGATTGGATTTGGATTGGATTTGGATTGGATTTGGATTGGATTTGGATTGGATTTGGATTGGATTTGGATTGGATTTGGATTGGATTTGGATTGGATTTTGATTGGATTTGGATTGGATTTGTTTTGGATTTGCATTGGATTTGCATTGGATTTGGATTGGATTTGGATTGGATTTGGATTGGATTTGGATTGGATTTGGATTGGATTTGGATTGGATTTGGATTGGATTTGGATTGGATTTGGATTGGATTTGGATTGGATTTGGATTGGATTTGGATTGGATTTGGATTGGATTTGGATTGGATTTGGATTGGATTTGGATTGGATTTGGATTGGATTTGGATTGGATTTGGATTGGATTTGGATTGGATTTGGATTGGATTTGGATTGGATTTGGATTGGATTTGGATTGGATTTGGATTGGATTTGGATTGGATTTGGATTGGATTTGGATTGGATTTGGATTGGATTTGGATTGGATTTGGATTGGATTTGGATTGGATTTGGATTGGATTTGGATTGGATTTGGATTGGATTTGGATTGGATTTTGATTGGATTTGGATTGGATTTGGAATGGATTTGGATTGGATTTGGATTGGATTTGGATTGGATTTGGATTGGATTTGGATTGGATTTGGATTGGATTTGGATTGGATTTGGATTGGATTTGGATTGGATTTGGATTGGATTTGGATTGGATTTGGATTGGATTTGGATTGGATTTGGATTGGATTTGGATTGGATTTGGATTGGATTTGGATTGGATTTGGATTGGATTTGGATTGGATTTGGATTGGATTTGGATTGGATTTGGATTGGATTTGGATTGGATTTGGATTGGATTTGGATTGGATTTGGATTGGATTTGGATTGGATTTGGATTGGATTTGGATTGGATTTGGATTGGATTTGGATTGGATTTGGATTGGATTTGGATTGGATTGGATTTGGATTGGATTTGGATTGGATTTGGATTGGATTTGGATTGGATTTGGATTGGATTTGGATTGGATTTGGATTGGATTTGGATTGGATTTGGATTGGATTTGGATTGGATTTGGATTGGAATTGGGATTGAAACTTGTATTAGAAGTTGGACTGGAACTTGGATAGGAACTTGGTTGGGAACTTGGTTTGGAACTTGTAATTGAAACTTGGATTAGAACTTAGATTGGCAGTTGGACTGGAATGTGGATTGGAACTTGGATTAGAACTTGGATTAGATCTTGGATTGGAACTTGGATTGAAACGTGGATTAGAACTTGGATTGAAGCTCGGATTGCAACTTGTATTAGAAGTTGAACTGGAAGTTGGATAGGAACCTGGATTGGAACTTAGATTGGAACTTGGATTAGAAGTTGGACTGGAACTTGAATAGGAACTTGGTTGGGAACTTGGTTTGGAACTTGTAATTGGAACTTGGATTAGAACTTGGTTGGGAACTTGGTTTGGAACTTGTAATTGGAACTTGGATTAGAACTTAGATTGGCAGTTGGACTGGAATGTGGATTGGAACTTGGATTAGATCTTGGATTGGAATTGGGATTGGAACTTGGATTGAAACTTGGATTAAAACTTGGATTGAAGCTCGGATCGCAACTTGTGTTAGAAGTTGAACTGGAAGTTGGATGGGAACTTGGATTGGAACTTAGATTGGAACTTGGATTAGAAGTTGGACTGGAATTTGGATTGGGACTTGGATTGAGAATTTAATTGAATGTTGGATTGAAAACTAGATTGGAACTTGGATTGAAGCTTAGATTTGAACTTGAATTGGAACTTGCATTGGAAATTTTATTGAAACTTGGATTGATTCTTGGATTGAAACTTTCATTGGAGCTTGAACTGGAACTTGGATAGGGACTTGTATTGAAAATTGGATTATAACTTGGATTGAAACTTGGGTTGGATGTTCAGCTGGAACTTGGATTGTAAGCTGGATTAGAACTTGAATTGAAACTCGGATTGGAAGTTGAACTAGAACTTGGATTGGGACTTGGATTGAGAATTTAATTGAATCTTGGATTGAAAGCCGGATTGTATTTGGATTGGAACCTAGAATTGAACTTGGATTGGTGATTTAATTGAAACATGATTTGGTTCTTGAATTGGAACTTGTATTGGAGGTTGAACTGAAACTTGGATAGGAACTTGTATTGGAACTTGGATTATAACTTGGATTGAAACTTGGGTTGGATGTTCGACTGGAACTTGGATTGAAAGCTGGATTGGAACTTGTATTGAAACTTGGATTGGAACTTGGATTGAAATTCGGATTGAACTGAAACTTGGATTGAAATTCGGTTGAACTGAAATTTGGATAGGAACTTGTATTGGAACTTGGATTATAACTTGGATTGAAACTTGGGTTGGATGTTCGACTGGAACTTGGATTGAAAGCTGGATTGGAACTTGTATTGAAACTTGGATTGGAACTTGGATTGAAATTCGGATTGAAACTTTGATTGAATTTGAATTGGTTCTTTGACTAGAACTTGGATTGGACATTTAACTGGAATGTGGATAAGAACTTGGATTTGAACTTGGATTGAATCTTGGATTAGAACTAGGATTGGAATTTAGATTGGAATTTAATTAGAGATTTGATTGAAACTTGGATTGAAAGTTAGATTAGAACGTGGATTGAAACTTGCATAGGAACTTGGATTGGAATTTGGATTGGAACTTGTATTCGAGGTTAGAATAGAATTTGGATTGGAAGTTGGACTGGAATTTGGACAGGAACTTGGTTTGGAACTTGTATTGGAACTTAAATTGGATTGGAAGTTGGATTAAAACTTGGATTGAAACTTGGATTTGGATTTGGATTGGATTTGGATTGGATTTGGATTGGATTTGGATTGGATTTGGATTGGATTTGGATTGGATTTGGATTGGATTTGGATTGGATTTGGATTGGGTTTGGATTGGATTTGGGTTGGTTTTAGATTGGATTTGGATTGAATTTGGATTGAATTGGAACTTGGATTGAAACTTGTATTAGATGTTGGATTGGAACACGGGGATGAACCAGCCTCGGGCTGAAATTCCCCATAATAAAAAGTCAATAATAATAATGGATTGGAACTTGGATAGGAACTTGGACTGAAACTTGGATTGGAAATTGAACTGGAACTTGGATTGGGACTTGTATTAAGAATTTAATTGAATCTTGGATTGAAAGCTGGATTGGAACTTGGATTGGAAATTTAATTGAAACTTGGATCCGTTCTTGATCCAAGATTATATCTTGGATTGAAACTTGGGTTGGAAGTTGGACTGGCACTTGGATTGAGAGCTGGATTGAAAATTGGATTAGAAATTTAGTTAAAACTTGGATTGAAAATTTAATTGAAACTTGGATTGTAAATTTAATTGAAACTTGCATTGGAACTTGAATTGGTTCTTGGAGTAGAACTTGGATTGAAACTTAGATTGGAATTTGGGCTTGAACTTGGATTGGAACTAGGATTGGAACTTGGTTTGGGACTTGAATTGGAACTAGAATTAGAATTTGGATTGGAACTTGTTATGCTTGGGAATTATGAATTAACAGTGCAAAGTGTTGAGTAAACATTGGGTTCCCTTTGCAATTACTTTAAACTGGCTTTAATTTGGCTATTTATTCATTTCTGATCTGCTTGAAAATTGTTTTGGTGTAGCTTTGGAGTGGTTTTGTGATAGCCTTAAGTTCGCTTCAGATTGGAATAGCTATGGATCGGCTTTGAACTGGCTTTGCACTGATCATGAATTGATATTCGAATGCAACTATACTAGCTTGGGAAGGACATTGAATTGAATGTTGGCTGGCCTTCAATTAGCTGTAAAATGGTTTTGAGTTAGCCTCAAATTGGCTTTGGATTAGCAATGAATTGGCTTTATCTTGGCTTAGTATTCACTTCTGATTTACTTGGACACACTTTTTGACAAGTTTTGATTGTGTTTGAATTGGCTTTGGAATGACTTTGGAATGGTTTTGTAATGGCTTTAAAGTAGCCTTAGATTGACTTTGAATTGGCTGTGGGCTGGCTTAGGATTAGCTTGGAGATCATGTCGACAAATCTACCTCGCGCTTCTGAGCATCCTAATGACTTTTGGGGTTAAATATACAAGATTTGTATTGGATTTAAATTGAATTAAAATTCCTATCGCTTTCAAGACCCTTCTACCAAGAACAGTAAAAACACGCTTAACAATCACAACAAAATCCAAACAAAAAATTGCAAACCGACTTTAGCATACCCAGCCAACCTACGAAACAACAGAAAAAATCTGCTGAGCTTCGAACTCTGAAATGAACTACTCGCTCTTTGCTCGCCATGCTTGACTGCTGGGCTGTGAATACCTGAACAGTAGGTATGGGTATTACCGAGCGTCGACGGTCGAAGGTATGCATTCTGCGCCGTCCACACTTTAGCGAACCGCGCTCCTCAAGCCCAGACCAGACCCCTGAGTGCAACCGAATAAATTACAGACTCACTAGTTTTTGTTTGAATTTTAATCGGAAAGGAATTAAGTCGTTCAGTGCTCGCCCGAACCAAAGACCCCGGCTATAAATCTCCGTCTTACGATTCTGTGTTCTCCGGTCGCCGCGGCTCAGTTACCTACTTATCCGCGTTTAAATGTTACGATTAATCTTTTCACCTCCGCGCGATTGTCGAAACTATAGCGAGTGGTTTGCAGTGCTTGACTTGTTGGCACAATAGAATCTCAATGTTGCAGGTCAGTTTCGGTGTTTCGCCGGTTTCGGACCTGGTAAGCTGTTTTATCGGGCGTTGTTTTATTGCGCCAATAACCACCAACTGTGGTAGTCGACACCCGCAATCAAACGTGCGGTGGCAGTTAGCTGGTGCTGCTGCTGCTGTTGCTGCAATCTCACCCTTTGATGTACAGTAGTTTGTAATAATATGATCACTTCAAAAGTACAAGTATTGATAAAGGATAAAATTAATTAAGCCTATTATGGTTATTCCTTTTCTTCATCATTATATGTTCCTTTTTCTACTCCTTTTTCATTTCTTCTTTATTTGTATTCTTCTTCTTTTGTTTCTTTTATTGTTCTTCTTCTTTTGTTCTTAGTGCTCCTTCAGCACTGGTACAATTTTCTGAGTTTTTTGCCAATTGATGATGTTTTACGTTTTTAACATGAACTCTTTACCAATTACTGCCATGTAGATAGTGGTTATATTATTTCGTATACAATCGTATCACGTACCTCGAAGCCTTTCAAGATTACCGTAATAATGCACGATTGTTATTCCATGATTCTCTCTCGCTATACACTATGAATCCCACTTTCAAGGACTCTTACCTTCAAACAAAGCTCGCCCCGTATCCCAGCGCACCTTAATGACGACAACGACGACGACTGTTTCCCACCCAGTTCTAATGTTTTCTCGTTTTCCCTTTTTTCCCATTACAGGGTATGCCAGAGCAATGGGCGCTCATGCTGAAGAACTCCAACATTAGCAAACAGGAACAGAAGAAGAATCCCCAGGCGGTGCTGGACGTGCTCAATTGGTTCGACAACAGCAGCAAACAGCGACCTAGTTCCAAGTATATGACCCATGGTTTGCACACCACAACGCACTCTGGTAAGTTTAAAAAAAAAAGATGTTTTGGTTTACTAGTATAATGTTTGGCCAATGTTCCCAATCCTTTCCCCCATTCAGTGTACCTGACACCAAACCTAACATAACGGCAGACTCACAGACAAACAGATGTAACACTTCGAACATCTTTCGATTCAAATCATAGTCACGGAAACACATTCGCCCAATGCTAAAAGGACTGTGTTTGGCCGACCACCAACTAGGTGGCGGTAGTGTGCAAACGTCAAACTCGAACAAAAGCTATGCGAGCGCCACGGTTGGGCAGTTGGTCAACTATCAAATTTTGAAAAAGATCGTTAAATTGGTGTACGATGGGAATTATCAGAGTGTTACGTCTGTTTGTCTGTGGCAGACTTATATCAACATATTCCCAACGTTTAGAGGAAATCACCTAGTGGATGGGTAAAATTGACACGCTATCAGCGAACTGTTAAGGAATACTTACTTACTTTAAGTCCTGAGCACCCATGGTATCAGGTATCAGAAGGTCGGCTCCAGAGGCACGTTCTTCTCCATTTGGGAAATTTTTGCCATCGCCATGCACACGAGCCTTCATCATTTACCTGAGAGAGAAAGGAAGGAAAAAAGGATGGGACAGGGGAATGGACAGGTAAGGGAATAGGATCGTCATAAACGCATAAGCGTACCACAATGGGTTCAAACAGCGCCCCGAAAAGAGCACTATGATAACGCATAAAGCGTAAAGAGAGCCTACAGCTCTTTACCACAACGGGTCAAGAACAACAGAACGTCCTGAAAATTAAGGTTTCTGAAAGTCAGAGTCAGCTTCACTTAAAAAGTGTTTACCAAGTACTCGGAAACGCAGTTGCGCAAAAACTGGACAGTTACAATTCAAATTATACGAAGTTCCATAATTGGATTCACAGCTATCACATGAAGGGTCTCAATTGCGTTACATGGGATCCGATGGGGCTTTAAGGGGATTTCGCGTGCATTTCTGAAAGCTTCAGAGGATTTTTGGCGAGTTTCAGAGGCGTTACGAAGGCGTTTTCGAGGGTTACAGGAGGTCTCAGATGCGTTACATGGGTCCGAGCGGGTTTTAGGGAGATTTCGAGGGCATTTGAGAAAGCTTTAGAGAATTTTTGGCGAGTTTCAGAGGCGTTACGAAGGCATTTTCGGGGGGTTTCTGAGAGTCTTAGGCGCGTTACATGGGGTCCAAGGGGGTTTAAGGGACATTTCGAAGGCATTTCAGACAGCTTCAGATGATTTCTGGCGAGTTTCACAGGTATTACTCTGGCGTTACGTAGGCGGTTTTGGGGGTTTATGTGGGTCTCAGGTGCGTTACATGGGGTCCGAGGGGGTTTTAGGGGGATTCCGAAGGCATTTTAGACAGCTTCAGATGGTTTTTGGTGAGTTTCAGAGGCGTTACTCAGGCGTTACGTAGGTGTTGCAGGGGATTTTGAGGAGGGGGGGGGGTTACGGGGGCCTACAGTTTCTGAAAATACATTTTGGCTCACAGCTCTTAAATAAGCTTCAGAGAGATTTCAGCGGCGCTTCTTGAACGTTTCAGGTGGTTTCAGAAGGGATTCCGATGAGCTATGCTCAAGGGAGCTCTTAGAAATTCTTAAACAAATATTGAACTTACCACTTATCAGCACAAAGTTGCATGAAGTTGTGTAAGCATGACTTTTATTCAATCATTTCGGCACCAACATTTCAAAAGGGCGTAACTGCTTTTGCAACCAATGCCTTCTCACAGAGCTATGGGTCGTATTTCATTCATCTCACGCAATTCACATCCATTATTCGAAAGAGGAGGATTTTATCTTTCTATTTGTGCTAGTGGATTGCTCGAGAGGGATGGGATACGCTCCACAGCTTTGTGCGAAGGCATTGGTTGTAAATGCAGTTACGCCCTTTTGAAATGTTGGTGCCGATTTAAGCACACAAGTTATGCATTGTAGATTCAATGACTTTTGCTCAAGAAAGATCTTAGGAAACCGTATACAGTCCCAAACCAACCCTATCCCCCCTTATTGCTCCCCCCTGAGCACGCCCTGGACTCCACTTGCAACTTAATTCCCTTAAACTAACCTTATACCTAATCTAAAACATTTCAACTGCTCTGAACACAACCAGTTTCCATTTAGGTAACGTTACCTAAATGGAGGAACCTAAATAGATTTCACCTAAATGCATTCGACCTAAATGGAGGTTTGAGTGTTCCGAAATAGCTGGCTCAGGGCCAATGAAATCGTGCGATGCTCCAGTGCGAGCGAACTCATCAGCCACCTCATTTCCAGCGATGGAAAAATGGTCAGGTACCCATACAAGGTGAAGAGCGTTTGCTGAATTCAGCTCCACGATTTGAGTTCGACAAGCGATAACTATCTTCGACATGGAGTTGGCCGAAGCAAGTGGTTTAATAGCGGCCTGGCTATCTGAACAGAAGTATGTAACTTTGACCATTACGTGCTACTGAAGTGCTAATTGCACTCCGCACTTAAGAGTAAAGATTTCGGCCTGCAAAACGGTGCAGTGTCTACCAAGTGAGTAAGACTGATGCAGCCTTAGCTCACGAGAATAAACACCAGCACCTGCTCGACCTTCGAGAAGGGAACCATCAGTGATACGATGCCGTCTGAAATACTTCTCTCCAGATGTCCACTCTTCCCGGGAAGGGAATTTCGTGGAAAATGTCCTATATGGAAAATTACAAGCAATTGTAAGATCACTTGGAGCTAGGACAAGTTTGTCCCAATTCACCAAATGTGGAAACAACGAGGTGTGTGTTGAACTGCGGTTCACAGGAGTTTCCTCTAGTAGACCGAGTACCCGTAGACGAGTGCAAGAAAGTGCTTCATGTTTGAGATGAATGTGTAGTGGGGCAACGTCAAAGAGAACTTCGAGCGCTGTCGTGGGAGTTGAAGAGAACGCTCCAGACATCGCCATGAGGCACATCTTTTGGAGATGGCCTAATTTTGATTGGATCGTTCTCATTTCACCCTTTTGCCACCGCACAAGACATCCATAGGCCAATATTGGCCGAACAACAGTTGTGTAGATCCATTTGATATACTTGGGTTTTAGACCCCAAGTTGTACCAAAGGTTCGCCGGCATTGCCCGAACGCAATACAAGCTTTCTTGATTCTAAACTCAATATGAGGTGTCCAGGAAAGCTTGGAATCAAGAATGACTCCAACGTACTTTACCCGTTCAGTCACATTGATTTCAAAATCAAAGAGACGTAAAGGTCGATCACCATTACGGTTTCGCTTTTACGTGAAAAGAACAATAGATGTTTTACTCGGATTTATCGAAAGGCCATATTGGCGACACCAATCCTCAACTACCTGAAGAGCGTTTTGCATCAGGTCGAAAAGGGTGCTGATGCACATACCAACTAACAATGTTAGGTAGTCGTCGGCAAACCCATAAGTAGGAATACCGCTATTATTGAGTTGCCTCAATATCGTATCTGCTACGAGATTCTACAAAATTGGTGGCAAGACTCCCACAAACACTCAATTTCCTAATCCCTGCTAGCGGCAATGTCGAGAAGAGATGTCGGTTTTTGAGCATTTGGTGAATCCAATTGGAAATCATTGGAGATATACCATGACCCCGTGCGGCTTCCAATATGGCATCGAAAGGCACTTTGTCAAAGGCGCCCTCGATATCTAAGAAAACACCCAAGCAGGATTGCTTTTGAGCAATATCGTAAACAACTTTGTGCAAAAGAGTCACAGTGGACTTTGCCGATTGGTAAGCATGTTGGTTCACATGAAGAGATACATTGGCCAGATGAACATCACGGATGTTGGCCATCGACAATGCGTTCTAAGCATTTCAGAAGAAACGAGGTCAATCTTATAGGTCTGAAACTCTTTGCTTCTTCATACGACGCACGACCCACTTTCGGAATAAACTTTACAGTAATATCCCGCCAGGATTTAGGAATATACTCTGTAGCAAAACTACAAACAAGTAGTTTTTTTCAAAACATGTTTGAAATAATCAAATCCCTTCTGAAGCAAAATAGGATAAATCCCATCTGCCCCAGGAGAATTAAAAGAAGCTAAGCTATTTAGTGCCCATTCAATCGATTCTAAAGTTATGATACTCCGAGCCGAAGCTAAAGAATCATAACTACAAGAAAAGACATCTGGTTCATCCGAAGATGTAATATCCACACATCCGGGGAAGTGTGTACTGAATAAACAATCCAAAACTTCCTCATCAGAGGAAGTGAAATCACCATTTGGCAAAACGAAGTTCGTTCACTTGAAAATTCTTAGATTTTGCAAGGATTTTGTTCAACCGACTGGCTTCACTCAGGCTGGAAACATTTGTACAAAGGTTTTTCCAGCCGGATCGTTCAGCAGACCGAAGAGCTTTCCTGTAGGCCTTGCGAGCCGACCTGAAAGCCTCCGATCCAGCAGAGCGGCGTCTGTTCCAACTCTTTCTACATTGTTTCCTGAGCTTCGCCAGATCGGAGTTCCACCAAGGGGTTCCTCTTGTGGTCTTCACAGACCGCAGAGGGCAGGCTTCTTCAAAAGCTTCCATGATGAAGGCCGTTGTAGTATCAACGGCATCATCTAAATGTGAAATGGATGGTGAGTATCCATGAAATTTGGCTGCAACCAAATCGGTAAAGAGATCCCAGTTGGTTGACCGGGGATTCCTGAAACGCAAAGTTTGCGAAGTAACATTCACACGTTCAAACAAGATGTAGCGATGGTCAGATAAAGATTCTTCATCTGACACATGCCAATTGGTCAGCTCGTGACTAATTCTGCTAGAGCAAAGCGTTATGTCTAACACTTCCTCTCTAGCAGATACCATGAAGATTGGGCGATTGCTTACGTTAAGTAATCCAAGATCTGTACTACTTAAGTATTCCATCAAACTGAAGCCTCTCAAATTGATGTCTGAGCTGCCCCAGATTATATGGTGAGCATTAGCATCACACAACAATTAGCGGAAGGCCTTTTGAAGTGCAGTATGCAATGACTTGCTTGAAATCATCCGTAGGGGATGGGTCATCATGCGGTAAATAAACTGAACAATAAACGTCTGTTGAGGTTTCCAACAGATACATCGATTGTGATAGCACATACATCTCTAGTACAGTCACTATATATACATTCTGACGAATAGAAATCCCACGAACTGGTAACTGGGGTATATACTGCCAACACTAGAAAAAGTTCAAGCTTTTGACAAACTTTGTGTTTTAAAAACATAAATTTATTATCACTACGGATGCAATACTTCCCTCATATTGTGGAGCGGACCTGGTGAGATGGTTAGAACACTTGACTATCACGCCGAGGACCTGGGATCGAATCCCACTCCCGACAAACTCGCAAAATGTGAGTTCTTCCTTCGGAAGGGAAGTAAAGCGTGGGTCCCGAGATGAACTAGCCTAGGGCTAAAAATCTCGTTAATACAGATAAAAAAAAACTTCCCTCATATGTAAGCTCTCTCGAAACGTTAAATTCAATTGGCTCCGATAGTTCTATCCGCCAGACTGTATAAAGGGTGAGTCGATAATTATTGTGCCATTTTCAAACTAACGTAACTTTTTTCCTACTTCACCAAAATCAACCAAATTTTGCACAGTTTCTCCTTATAGTCTATTGTTTACATAAAATGAATTGAGAAGTTATCAGTGAGGTTCCGGTCGATATAGAATAAATTTAGTTCACAGTTCTAAAAAAGGTGTTGTACAATCACATGCTAAAATAAAAAATCATGGTAACGCTCCTTGGAACAATTAATGATTATACATTATCGGATCATCTTAATGTTCGTCAATAGGCTTCAGGAACGGTTGTCAGTGAAACATAAGCTTGGAGCTGGGTGAAAACCAGGCACGATGCACATAAACAAACCAGAGAGCTTCAATTATTTGTTTCAAGTGGAGCCTGAACATGTCCGCATGGAGGGCGTTAATTGAAAATGTCGTGAATTTCACTAAAACGCATCCTAAATTTGAACCTATACCAAAAAGTTGAAATACATACATATACTAAACTACTGTAAAAATTTGGTTTCATTCCGTTAACTGTAGACAATTTGCGAATCAGTTGAAGGTAGGGTGGCACAATAATTAACGACTCACCCTTTATCTAGCGACTGTAATCTCTAGTGGTTTTTTTTTTTTCTTCCTGTGTTGGGGACATGATACCACTGCGACCATTTATTTGATCTATTGTGGTGTGATCCTCTTTGTTTTTGCCGTACTGGAAGTGTTGGTCCCTATTTAGAAGGGATTATCCTCCCAGTAGTTGGCGTGTGTCCCAATCAGGTACTATATTTCTAATGAAATTCAGCACCCTTTTGGGATTGCAGACCCATATTTCCCACGGTGCCAACAGGCCCTTATCAAGGTATTGGCAGCGCTTACGATAAAGCGCAGCACATTCGCACAGTAAATGCTCAGAGCTTTCGCTCTCTAATTTCCAAAACCGGCACTTATCATCTTGCACTCTCCCAATTGTTTTGAGGTGAGATTTACAAGGACAGTGACCTGTAATTAACCCAGTAAAAGTACTTAAATCATGTTTATTCAGGTTTATTAACCTTAATGTTCTATTAGCATCCGGAAATATGAATCGTTTCGATTGACGACAATCCGGTGTACCAGCCCAGAGAAGTTTCACTTTTTCCCTTTCTAAGTTCTTTAATTCCATTTTAAGGGCACAAGGGGCTATTCCGAAGAATGGCTCGGGCCCAGTAAACTGAGTGGATGACCCAATTTTAGCTAACTGATCAGCTTTTTCATTTCCTTCTATTCCGCAATGACCAGGAACCCAATAAAGATTGACCTTATTGCGACAGGACAATTGCTGCAGCAGCTTGGTACATTCCCACACTAGACTTGACGTATATACTTTGGACTTCAACGCATTTAGCGCTGCTTTACTGTCTGAACAAATACAAATGTTTGCATTTCTGTAGCGCCTTTTGAGACAGATGTCGGCACATTCCAAAATTGCATAAATTTCAGCTTGGAAAACTGTTGGCCAGGTTCCCAATGGTAATGACAGATTAACTCCAGGGCCAAATACTCCCGCCCCTACCATGTTATCCTGTTTTGACCCATCTGTGAAGAAAATTGTAGAGCCAGGTCGAAAGTGTGGTTCTCCTATTTCCCAATCCTGACGAGTCACATCAGGAACATAGAATAGATGATCGAAAAAGTTACGTTTCAACATATAATCTTCATTCATTGAGTATATTGGATTTATTTTGAAAGTTTTTAATATGCTCATATGTCCCTTTAGATCACTTTCAGTGAATCTACAGGACCTTCTTAGCCTCAGAGCACTTTTAACCGCATCCATTTGTATATACTCATGTAATTGAGGAAGATTTAACATAGCGTCTAAAGCTTTAGATGGAGTGCTACGCATTGCCCCACATAGTGAAGCAGTAGCAAGTCTTTGAAGCTTGTTCAACTTTGTTTGAGTAGTGGCTTGTTTGGTTTTTTCCCACCAAATAATAGATGCATACGAAATAATCGGTTTCACAATGGCCGTATAAATCCAAAGTATCATCTTTGGTTTTAAACCCCATTTTCTACCAAAAGTTCTCTTGCAGCCCCAGAAAGCATTTCTTGCTTTATCTAACTGTTGTTCAACATGTTTGTTCCAACAAAGCTTGCTATCTAAAATTACTCCTAAGTATTTAACCTCCGTAGCAAGAGACAGCATAGTATCTCCTAATTTTAGCTCTGTCATAGACATTTTGCGTCGTCTAGTAAACGGTACAATTGTTGTTTTTGTAGGATTAATATTTAGCCCCTCATTTTTACACCACGTCAAAGTATAATTCAACGCTGCTTGCATTCGATCACAAATAATCTTATCAAATTTTCCACGGACAATAATGATAATATCATCCGCAAATCCAATTACTTCGAACCCTTGATGCTGTAGTTTTACAAGAAGATCATCAACAACTAGAGACCAGAGGAGGGGAGAGATTACTCCCCCTTGGGGACAGCCCTGAACAGCTGTTACCTTTACAACTGTATCTCCAAGATGTGCTGATATTTCTCTTTTCGCCAGCATCTCTTCTATCCAGTCAATAATACTTTGGGAGAACCCATGATTTCTCATTGCAGTTTTCATTGATGCAAAACTTGCATTGTCGAATGCTCCTTCTACATCCAAAAATGCTGCCAAGAGTATTTCCTTCGTGTCGAAGGTTTTTTCAACCTTAGTAACCAATGAATGAAGAGCCGATATTGTCGATTTGCCAGTTTGATAGGCGAATTGAGCTCTAGTTAAAGGTTTGTCCTTGAGTATCTCCACTTTAATGTACTCATCTATAAGTTTTTCCATTAGTTTTAAGAAAACAGATGTAAGACTAATTGGCCGAAATGATTTTGGCGACGATTTGTCTTTTTTGTTATTCTTAGGTATAAATACAACTCTCTAGTGGTTAGTTCAGAGATGACAACGATTGCGTTGTTGACAAGCACACATGCTCGAGGCATGACACGCGAGTTTGTCATTTCATTTTTACTGAAAGTAGCAAACACCGGATTCACAAGGTTTCCTAGAATCCCCTTACGTTTTTTTATCTGTATTAACGAGATTTTTAGCTCTAGGCTAGTTCATCTCGGGACCCACGTTTTACTTCCCTTCCGAAGGAAAAACCCACATTTTGTGAGTTTATCGGGAGTGGGATTCGATCCCAGGTCCTCGGCGTGATAGTCAAGTGTTCTAATTATCACACCAGGTCCGCTCCACAAATGTAAGGTTCTTGGATTAACGCCACTTGGGCTGTACCATTTTGCATAAGACTGCAAAGATTGATCGTTGCTGTTCTTTTGTGCTGAAGGTTGATCTGAGCTATCCTAACCGTAGCCACTACCTAAACTAGGCAAGATTAAACTCTTAACAATCGCAGCCAAAAAAGAATAGCAAAAATAAATCCAGATCGATATCTATTTGAATGCGCCAAAGGCGAGGAAGCACAGAATACACTGTGTAAATCGCATAATACGAAACCATATAGGTGAAAATTTAAACTAATTAATAACATCTTCATAATCCCGCCCTTATTCAGCCTCAAGTATGTGATTGAAGAAGGGCAGCTGATTGTCTCGGAAAAACACAAGGTCCACCGCGCTATTGCTCCGGTTAGCGCAGTAAGGGAAAAATACTGTGGAGGGTGCACTGGTACTCCACAGGCTCCGCTTGCGATTAGGTTTTTATAAGACGCTCCTAACCATTCATTCCCAGGCACGGTAAGCATAAAGCCGCATCACACCTTGAATTAGGGGTCACCTAATTAGTGGACTTTTACCACTGGAACAGGCGGTCCGTAGTGCTATTCTTAGTCAGTTGAACTAACCGTTACCGACACTACACAGCTATCTAGGCTGATCGGGAAAGAATATGATGTGTTCTTCCAAGCTGCTGAAGAAATTAATTCACAATTTCCCTCGGAATTCAAAATACAAATTTATGGCGATTTCAATCAACGTATCAACGTCACGTTGATTGAAATCGTCATAAATTTGTACTTTGAATTCCTGATATCTGATTCTGAAAATGAATGTATTTTATTACCAGTTGTAGGTGAAAATGAAACGCTACAGTTGATTTTTGAAAAAAAACTGCTTGTTTAGGTTTAAACCAAATTAATCATGTGAAAAATCAGCAAAATCGATATCTAGACTTTTTATTAACTAACATCCTTGAGGACTTCTGTGTGGAAGAAGCTCCCCTTCCATTATGGAAAAACGAGGTGTTCCATACCGCTATCGAGTATTCCGTTTTTATCCATATGAACGTTAACTCAAATAATTGTGACTATGAGGATGTCTATGATTATAGTAAAGCCAATTATGAAAATGTTAGACGTCAACTCAATAGAACTAATTGGCAATCTGTTTTAAGAAATCCAGATGTAGAATATGCTGTTGAGACTTTTTATAGCATTTTGTCGGAAACAATTCATTCGGAAGATCCACTAAGGAGAAAACGAAGAAATAATGGTTCTAAGAATCCAGTCTGGTTCAACATTTGCCTGCTTAACTAGAAAAATCGGAAACAAAAGGCTCACAAAGTATACCGACGACACAAAAGTCAAGAAAGCATTGAAAAGTACTTAAGCATTTGCAATCAACTTAATCTAGCCATATCCACTGCTCTTGAAGAGTACAACAGAAAAACCGAGAATGAAATAAAATCCTGTCCCAGGAACTTCTTCAATTATGCTAAAACTTAGTTGAATTCGAGCAGTTTTTCATCAAAAATGTCGTTAAATGGTGAAGTAGGAGAAAATTCCGATGAAATTTGCAATCTTTTTGCGGCTTATTTTCAAGAGAATTATAGTACATTTTCTGATACCGATCGCGACTATGAATATTTCTCCCAATTTCTTGAATTTACCAGCAACATTGGAATCAATCAAATCATGTTACAGGATATTTTAACCGGTCTGAAAGACTTAGATCCAAACAAAGGTCCAGGACCAGATGGAATTCCACTGGTTCTTCTGAAAAAACCTGGAAACTGAATTTGCGGCTCCATTATTTTGGCTCTACAACAGGTCACTTGAAACTGGAAAGCTTTCGAAAGGATGGAAAAAATCTTTCCTTACATGTACCCATATACAAATCTGGTAAAAAATCCGATGTTCGTAATTATCGTGGGATTGCCATTATCTCATGCACACCAAAACTATTTGAATCTATTATAAGTAGATGTGTGTTCAATCAAAACAAACTAAGAATAACAAATGCACAACATGGATTTTTCAAAGGTCGGTCGACTACAACAAACTTGCTAGAATTTGTTAATTACACCTTATGTGCAATGGACAGTGGTAACTATGTTGAATCACTTTACACCAATTTCAGTAAGGCGTTCGACAGGGTTGTTACAACAGCGCGGATTTCGCGATTTTCGCGGATTTGGCGCGGATTTACCCATGGAATTTGGCCCTCGCGCGGATTTGGCGCGGAAATGATTTTTGTAGTGTGTATAGCGAAAGATTTGAATGATTATCGGCACTTGAATTAGAAATTATGAAAAGTAAATATTTGTTTAACCCTCCTAAGATGTTAGAATTTTTGCACCACGATAGCGTAGTGTACGTTCAGCGTGCCTGACTGGGTCATGTTGACCTTAACATCCTACTAGTGAAGAATTTGAAGCAAGTTTTCGTTTTGGTTAACGGCAATAGTTTACGAATTTTATCAGCTCTTCAAAATATTTTTTTGAAGAAATTGTGCAACGATTCTTCCAATTCCATTGCGGGCATCTTTTTTCAACTTTCGAGTTCTCGTTTCTCAAAAAAAAAATCAAATTTGTTTCTAGCAATTCCTTCGAATTTCGACTGTTGGTTATGTTGGGAGGTATGACCCCAACACTTGTCACCGAAGAGTCACGGCGGCGCAGGTTTTTGTTGCGCAGAAGTCACTGTGACTTACTTCTAACAAATATACACTTACTTGCTAGAAGTAAGTCACAATGACTTCTGCACAACAAAAACCTGCGCCGCCGTGACTTTTCGGTGACAAGTGTGTTACTTGGGACGTTCAGTCTTTGGAGGAATAGCTCAAAAATGGATTCTTAAGCTTTCATTCGAGGTTTAGGTCGCTACATTGCGCCTTTTCTGGGAATTAACTATGCTCCGTTTTATCGTAAGTATGAGCCCACTGCATAGTCCACATTCGTCCCAGACGTAACGTATCGGCGGTGTTCCTTTGAATGTATTGTCGGGCCGCCACCAAACCGGACTTCGCACAATCAAGTCGCGACGCGACCTAACTCGCGACGTTTTTTAATCATGTCAAATGTAGTGCGCATCCTTCCCGTTGTTGTCAGCAACACAGCGCACTAGATGCGAAACAGTTGCGACACTTGTGGACCAAGAAAATGGCAATTTTTGATTGAATGTCGGTCTTGATTCCAACCGGATAGACAATAATATCCGAAAGATATCCGTTTATCGGAAGCCGAAAGGGTAATAGTAATCTGCCCGAGTTACTGATTCAATTTCGAAAGGCACCAATTTGAAGAGATTTCTAGATAAATCCCTAGATTATTTCGGGAAAAAATCTTGTGAAGGGTATCCTAGAGGAAACTGCTAGTAAAAACTTTGGCGAAAAACTCTGGGGGATCTCTGTCGGCATTCCTGATTATATTACTGCAGGAATTCTTGGAGAAACTCCTAAAAAATCCAGGAAAACCCTGTAGGAATTTCAAAGGACTCCAGCAAGTAAATCTTGAAAATTGTCAACATTGTCCTTCTAGGATTTTTCCAGTGATTATCCATTTTAAGGGACGTTTTCCTCTGGGCAGAGGCACAACCTTGTGATCAGCTTGATTGCTGTCAGGTCTCGGGGCTTAAATGTATCTTTACTCTACAGATAAAGATGCACACTCGTGGTGTCAAAAAGAACCGATAATTTTCGTGATCAAACGAAGAAGCGTCACGGCTCTTTTTTGTTGTTTTTGATATAGGTATTTGATTTCTATTTCCATAAGGAAGGAGGTTGTTACACAATTTATCCTTCTATTTTTTAAAATTATTATTAACAATATTGAAGACACAAGATCAAGAATCACAAGAAGAGCTGTTTATGCTAGTTCACTGAACCTGGTGCTGGATCGTCAAATTTGTTCATTTTGTGTGAAAATACGCAAAGGTAAATAACGTTGACAATTTAATTAACAACACATTCTTTTACAGCTCAATTCGCAAAATCAATCTCCCACCTTTCCTCATCCTTAAGGCCACGCAAAACTTTAAAGCCACATGGCTGAATAGGTTGCAATACCTACTCCCAAATTCCACGGTGTATTATGGACGATGTGAGTTCTTGGACTTGCATTGGAGACTTGGCCCCATGATCTCCTTGTGCATCAATAAAATAAAATGAGATTACTCATTTTAAGGGACGTTTTCTCAGGTTTTGCCAAGTATTCTCCTTGGAAAATTCCTCCCTGAAGATTCATTCAAGAACTACTAAGACATTACACAAAAAAAGTTCGAAGTGATCTTATGAGAATTTTTAATGAGTATCCTTCTCAAACTCATACTGGTTTCCAAAAATTCTTTAAAAAAAAATGTTCGCGTTACTGTCTCCAAAAAATTCAGTAATACTTTAAGAAAGCCAAGAAAGTTCCATTCTGTTTATTTCAAAGATTTTTTTTCAGTTTCTTATAAAATTTCTTCACTTTTTTTAGTATTTTTTCCACGAATGCACTACCTAGTTCTTGGGATGTTTCTCCTGAGATTTTGTCTAGAAAATTCTTTTCAAAAATCGCCCAATGGATCTTTAAGAAATGTTTTTGGAAAAAAAATAACGAAAGTTTTGCCGAAACGTCTTCAAACTCACTTTCAGAAAGCATGAGTTGTGTTGATTTACGAATCAAAAGTTTATTCTTCATCCAGCAGTCCATTCCAGTTTAATGGATTTAATGGATTTCTTCAATAACGTGAAGAAAGAAAAAAAAAATACCTTCACGCTCTCGCGGATTTGGCGCGAATTCATTTCTAGTATCGCGCGGATTTGGCGCGGATTCGAATTAAGCTCGCGCGGATTTGGCGCGGATTTTTTTCCACTCTTCTCGTAACAACCCTGGACTTAACATTCCAATGTTGATTTTCAAGCTTGATAAAATGGGAATCGAGTCAAGACTACTTAAATGGATCGAATCATACTTAACTGGCCGATTACAGATAGTAAGATTTGAGGGGAAGAAGTCAGAACCTATCAACGTAACATCAGGAGCTCCCAATTTAGGACCTTTGCTTTTCATATTGTTTGGAAATGATATCACGTATATTCTAAAACATCTCAAAATCCTTATATACGCTGATGATAAAAAAAACTCTTCAAAGAAATAAAAAATGAAGAAGACAGAGAATGTTTTTTGAGAGAAATACGCATATTTGACCAATGGTGTAGTAAAAGCCTGCTGCAGTTAAACGAGAAAAAAATGTAATTCAATTTCGTACAGCAGAAAACATAGTACACCACCATTGATTGTATCTTTAGGAAACCAAAAAGTTGAAAAGTGCAATATAATTAGAGATTTAGGTGCCCCACTAGGGCACTGCGCTAGCGATTCCAATTGGATGCTGTACTTACACTTTTAACAGCGCCTAATTGCATTCTATCCTAATTGTACTATACCAAACTGGTTGCCGTTGCGCTGCCTTCACTTTCTACCCTATCATGGTAGAATGATGAGCACGAGGATGTTGATGTGTGGATGCTGGTTGTTCCTGTTTCCAGTCCGATTGGGGGTCCATTATGGGTTGCCGTTCGCCGATGTCCAAGTATCCGGGTCTATTTGAGCCAAGGGCTCAGAAGAGGGTCAGTGTCAGCTGCTCTCAGGGGGAAAGAGCAACTGACGAAAGTGCCGGGGCTGGGATCGAACCCATGACCATCTGCTTATGAAGCCAACGTGTGACCAATTGCGCCACGGGCCCCGGCTACTATACACTTATCACATACAAAAAATGAATCAAATTGGTTAGAAGACAGCCCGGGAAACGCGGTGGGCGTAAAGTGGGTGACAGTGTCTAATAGAAAACCCTACTGTATTCAATCGACGAATGTTCAGGACGATCTTTTCCGGTGTGCAAGAGAACCATTCGTGGAAGCGAAGAATGCCACAAAAGAAATTACCAAAGGCGTCATTTCCCCTATCAATTTCAAGTGTTGCCATGTGACGAAGCGCCGCTAAAACCTTCACTAAAGTGACATGCCATCACCTGGAGCGGCTAATCTTCATCCATCAAAGGTCAAACGATTCCAAGTGCGATCATCGCCATTCGCAATCGTTGCAGCCAATTAGCAACGCGCTCATTGTTGCTTATAACGCCACGCCGCCTTTTATGGAGCACACTAACTGATGCAGGCAACCTCACCGGACGGAGTTCACTTATTATCCTAAGTGGTGCCGCCGTTCAGCGGAAGAACCACCCCTGGCAAACGTCGATGACGGCTCTACCTACTACTAATTAACCCGTAGCTAACATAAAACATGGCAACTAAATCGTTTGTTGGTTTTGTTTCACCCGTTTCACCTCTGATTGGGTGCAACCAAATATTTTGATTTAGGTGAAAGTTTAACTGCTCTGATCACACGGGTGACGATGCGACGGATGGTTAGCTGACTGCTGCTGCTGCTGACGACACTACGCTGCTCGCTATGAACCAGCCGCACGACATCGTCTTCTAGCAGAGGCGCTACCTCTTGACCGCGATAATCGATGTTTTCCCACGCGCTTCGTGACCGTGGGGATTTAGCAAACCAAACAACAGCATAACTAAGCTATACAAAAAACTGCCATCAAATATCGAGCCGAACGGGAACGCTGCTCGGCAGCAGGCAAAACAAGCCCACACGGAAGAGATTAGCTCTTCGGTTAGCTAATCTCGCCGGGCCATCCATCCATCGATCGATGCCAGGCGATATTGCAGAGGCTGCCGTCTATAGGTTGCCGCCGCCGTCGACGTCGTCGTCTAGGTCTAGGCGGGAAGGTGAAGTAATACTAATATTTTTGTTTTCTGTTGTTTTTGTATCGGCGGCTTAAGCCGGGACTTTACGGCTCTCGAGGGCGAGGCCATCAGAGTTCAAATGTGGGATACTTTATGTTTATGCATGAGCTTGTTGGACGACTATGCAAGTATTGATCTCAGTTCGGGGGAGCGGTGATGAAGATTGGCAGTCATTGATGGTATTCAATCATGCATTGTTGACATAAGCGAAGTGCTTCAATATTTCCGGTAATTCCAATCAATTCTACTATTCAAGAGACCATTCACACCCTCGGTGTGCCTCAACATTCTAGTGAGGATGATCTTTTAGAACACTTCCCCGCCGTGTAGATCAAGCATATTGGTCTATATGCCGACGGGTCTTCGGGTGGTTTCCCCGCCTTTGGCAATAGAACCAGGGTCTGCCTCTTCCATACTTCTGGGAAAACTCCCTCGTCCAGGCATTTCTGCATAGCATAGCTAAACATCTCTGAATAGTTACTTTTAAGGCCAGGTTCGGAACTCCGTCCGGACCTGGGGCCGTACCTACGCTAAGGGGCTTTGCTATCCCCGCAAGTTCCACATCGGTGACCCTCTCCTCAACCCAGTCCCCGGCTGTCCTACGAAAGGAGGCCAAGGACTAGGATCATGACGCGAAAAAAGCCCCTCGATGATCCCCTCTAACATCTCTGGAGATTGCTCTGTAGGAGCCATAACATCTCTCGTCTTGGCCATAACAATCCTGTAGGCATCGCCCCACGGGTTCGCATTGGCACTCTGACAGAGACCCTCAAAGCAGACCTTTTTGCTTGTTCTTATCTCGGTCTTCAGCGCGGCTTTTGCAGCGGCGAACCCGCCGTTCGTTTTGCTCTTCCTCTGACCGTGCTCGCTGCATCCGCCGCCTAGCCCATAGGCAGGCGCGGCGCAGGTCCGCAATCGCTACCTTCGTCGAAGTATGATGCACGGTGTCAAAATTTTGATTATTATCGAACTTTCATGTACCTCGGATTTTTCTTCATAGAATGTTAGAATTTCGGCTATAATGTATAAATGCAAAATTTGAAAATATTTTATCGGGGAAATTTTGAGTTTGGTGAGTTTTTGGCTATTTTCCATACTAAAAATCAATAACTACTATTTTAGTCCAAAAAACGTCCCATACAAAATGTATGGAAAAATTTTCGCCGATGAAATATTTTCTAGTTGTCCGATTATGACTATATAGCCCAAAAACTAATCATTTTCGAAGAAAAATCCGAGGTACATGAATGTTCGATAATAATCGAAATTTTGACACCGTGTGATGTCTTTCACCTGCGAAGGCTTGGACTTGGCCTAGTCGCCTCCTCCTCTACTCGGTACCTGCTGTTGCAAACGGCGATCCCCTGTAAGTGTAGCTATCGTCTACTCTCAAGTTCTTGTTAGGCCAGGATTACTAAAAGTAACGTAGATAATCGACTCCGCACCGTTCCGACTAAAGGTACTCTTGGTACCGACATTAGCCAGATCGGCATCTAGTATGGCCAGTATCTCTAGCAGGATCTAACCCCGCTGGTTCGTGAAACGGCTTCCCCATTCCACGACCCAGGCATTAAAGTCACCCGCTATTACCGCCGGCCTTTATCCTGTTATCAAAATGGTTATACAGTCCAGCATCTGCGTGAACTGCTCGGTCAATCGATCACCGCGGAATGACATTACAGCTACAGAAGAAGACCCCGTTTACTTTGGCGACCACAAAGCCCTCATAGGTAGTAGATTCCAACTCCTGGACGGGGTATTTACCCATCGTTCATATCGCCGCCATTTTTCTGAACCCATTCGCGACCCAATTGCCGTTGCCGGCGGGTACTCGGTATGGGTCTGCTATGATGGCGATATCCGTCTCCCACTCAGAAACCGCCTGACAAAGCAGTTGCTGAGCCGCGTCACAGTGGTTCCGGTTCAGCTGCATTACCTGCACTGTGATTTGTTCACTACGGCTCTCTTGAAGGCCTGGCACCTTGAACCACCCGTTGGATGCCTGTTGTTCACGGATTTCCCGATACAAATTAGACAAATGGGTGGACTCGTGCAAGCCTTCAGCGCCGCATCTCCTACACAGTTTGCTCCTGTCAGGGCCTTTGCAGTCCCATGACTTGTGTTCTGGTTCCAGACACCTGAAACAAAACTCCGGTAGCTGAGCAAGTTCAGTTGGCACACTCGCCAGCCCACCTTGAGCTATCCTACTTTAACGGACTTGTTAGCGTCCACCACAGGTAGCGGTACCAAAGCCACCTTTGTCCATGCCGGGCCTTTCTGTAGCCTAGCGGTTGCTTTGGCCACGTGCACCTTGCAATGTTGCCGCAGTGCCGTGACGAGCTCTTTCACTTCGGTGATCTCGTCTAGGTTTTTCACCTTCAGAGTCGCCTCTTGTGTGTGAACAACTCTACCCCTTTGCCACGGACCTCTTCTGCTAGACTTTTGTAGACGGCGCCCTTGCGTTCCTTGTCGCGCTTCAGCTCCAGGATCATCTCACCCGTACGAGTAGGTCTGATACTGCGCACGTCGGCTTCCAGATCCACGAACTTGGCGTCGCTTCGCATCGCCTTCAAGACGTCCGAGTATTTACTTAGACTGTTCTGTCTTGATGACGAACGCGTCGCCTTTCTCGCGCTTGGCACCTACTCTTGTACGCCTTGGTTCGTTTGGCGTCCCTAGCTATTTATACCTGTGGCTTTGGCTTCTTCTTCTTCTGCTCGGCCTTCGTCCAAGGGGGGTCCTTCCATTGATCGCCCTTCTCTGTGGTTGCTGAGGGCCTACCAACGCTCGCAACCCCTTGTTCCCATCCGTCCGGGATGGGCCAGCCTTTTCAGGCCCATCCTTCCCAACTTTCTAGGACACCCGGCCGGGGTCCGACTTGCCGGCATTACTGTCGACCTTCGGGGTAAGTATTCGCCTGGCTTTGCGGGTACCGCCAGACAGCTCATCACCTGATGGCTGCCTCACCTGCTTCTGCCAGTGCTTATCACGAGCAGTCGCATCCACCACACCTTTTGGACTACCTGCGAAAGCGAAGGCCTCCGTCTGGGTAGACTTCGTGACTTTTTCTTTCACAGGTTCCGCCACTGCTACAGTCATTATCGCGAGTATCGCGTATTCCTGCTTGGCATCACCCATCGACATACGAAGTCGAAACAAGGCCGTTTTCAGGTCCTTCGTGGACGTTAAGTCGATGATCTTGCCAAGCTGCTGCTCAGCCACCTCCAACGTTTTGATTCGATTGTTTATTTGTCTTCATGTTTAAATTCCACGAGTCGCACGGGAAAAGAAGTCCACCACTCCTGAGCCCTGCATTAACGTGGTAAGGGACGAAATACTGTGGGGGTGCCTGCCCAGGTACCCCACAAGCTCCGTTAATGATCGAGCATCTTTTTCACCTCCTCGATCACTCATTCCTCGGCACGGGTCGTTTGACACCTTGAATTGGAGTTAGAAGTCCTATTCTTAGCCGGCTACTACACGGCTGGCTCTCAGAAGAGAGGTGGGAGTCGTCAAGCCCCTGGACTATCGTCGCCCCCGCTATCGCTCTAGATCGTATCGTTGGTATATCAGTACATTATTGATTACGGAAAGTTTTGGGCGCAGTTTGACCATCAACAGGTAGTAGTCGATGTAGCGCCACGGTAGGTCATGACGTTGATAATGTCAGAGAAGTTCCGTTCATCGATCAGATCTTGGTCGATATGTTGAAATGCATAACCCAATTTATCAAAATGTACAAATGGTTTTTGCTTCGTTATGGCCATGTGGTGCCCGAGCCTTCAGAATAAACGAATAAGTAAAAAAAGAGATACGAAACGACTCAACATTTGTTTAGGCACATTATTGCAGTCATGATTCATGTTTCCCACAATCATTAGTGCGTAGGATGAAGAAACACCTCGCCAATAAAATTCCATAGTTCAGATTGCTCATGGATGGGATGGACTATCTTTCGCATTGTACTTCCTTTCCCTTTCGTAACACAAAAGCACCACAAACATCAAGTGATCACCGTGCCTGTGCCTCTAGGCAGGGGAAGGAGCGTAGTTCAAACTGCAAGCGAACCGAATTTTACTAGGTATTTAGCCAGCCATAGGTATCGCTTGAAGAGGATCTTCTCGTTCGGAGCCTGAGCCAAACTTTCACCATTTGCGGCAAAACGATTCTCAATTATAAGGGACCGCGACGAGATGCTCCTTCGTCTGCTCTGCACACTGTTTTGCTTCAGCACGATCATCATCGCGCCGCCGCCGCACCAGTACCATCATTATGATTAACAACATCATCATTCCACCACATAGGGCGATCGAGTTCAGCGATTGATCTATAATATTTTTCCTTCGGAGCTAATATTGTTGGTTTTGCGGTTTGCATCACGATCGTGGCAAGATTAACTACTGGAAATTACAAGTATTCAGGCTAACCTCCACAAAATTGAAAAAAAAATCCTCGATCGAAACGGGAGTCGAATCCTCCGCCTCTGAATTGTTGATCTTAAACTTTATCCACTAATATAGCTGTACACCCAGAACATTCAATACATAGTACCAAATTTAGAACCACTCTTGCAACAGATTAGTCTAAATGAAAACAGAAGTCGTGATATGACCTTATACCTAAAAATCCTCCTCAACTCTCCCAAATCCTATTCCCGGATTCAAGGCCAAATTAATTGTCCCCGCAACAAACGCCCCCGGTTCAAGCAAATACAATATTAATGCTCAACTCTAGCTTCGTCCATAGGTTCCTCGCTGAGCCGGGTCAGCAGCAGCAGTCCGAGCAGTACCCCGACGGATTCGGAATCGCACGGCCCCGGCGGTGTCGGCCAGGTGCACCTCTCCAGCTCGCACTCGCAGGCGTACAGCTTAGGGCCCCTCTCATCGCATCACAACTCGGCAAGCGGCGAGCACGACAGCGACGAACTCGGCGGACTCAGCAGCGGGGGCAGCATCAGCGGCAATGGCATACCGCCGCCGATCGCGAGCCGACCGGAGCGGACCAAGTCCATCGTGAGTATCCAAGATTGCATTTTTTTATCCACGGATAATAGGGAATCGCGCCACTTGGGCGGTGGCTTCTGTATTCGTCTGTTTTCCACTATAACTCAGTCAAATTTGAACCAATTGACACAACTTTTGGAATGTGGTGAGATAAATATAATATCTACCCGTGTACAACATTTCAAGTCAATTGGTTCAAAATTGACTGAGTTATAGTGGGAAACAGACGAATATAGAAGCCACCGCCCAAGTGGCGCGATACCCTATCAAATTTGTCAGAATACCATTTTTGAGAACGTCATTTCTCGGATTTTGATTCCCTTGCTAAAAAGTACACGAAATGGGGAAGAAATCTACTTCGTCATATGCGCTGATTCCCGTCATATCAGACAAGGAATAGCCAATAATTTCATATATTCATACCTACCTTTGCCAACGCCTCATCAGATCAGATCGGAAACAATGCTGATGCTGCTGTACTCATCGTCATGACTGTTCTCCAACTAAACTCAACACAGGAGAATATTGGCATTATTGGAAGAATAGTGCATGAAAATTATTGAACCAGCAATTATCATTTTGACAGCTTTTCAGCCTACCATCAATTTTTAAGGTCCTTTTCCAGTAGATGATTACCTGAAAGGCTGAAAGTCTCCTGTTCGAAAGAAAAATAAACAAATCTAGCAAAAACTGATGAGTTTCCAATTAGAGGGATGTTGCTTTCAAGTACACCCTTATTTTATGGCATTTTCTATTGAGTAAGTAATAAAAACAGTAAGGTATGTTTGCACATCGTCTACCATTTATTGGGGGCATGCTCGAAATCGAAACCAAGATGAGCTGTAGTTACGCTGGATGCAGGGATAGGGCTCCCATCAATACAACATTGAAAATCAGGAACTTTCATGTATTTTCTCGAAAATGAGTAAAACTCATTGGATTTGTTAAGAAATTTTGGACATAATTAGTCCAAAATCAGGACATGTCCTGCTAAATCAGGACGGATGGTAACCCAATGCAGCAGGGATGAATTGTTTAGGGTATCTATCTTGATGTGTATCTTGGATCATCATCACAGACAAACAGGCGTAACACTGGCAATGTTTTCATCGATCGCGCCTTTAACGATCATTTTAAATCGTCATTGATGTGTTCTTCACAGCCAGAGGCACGCGTATCGTTTTCATAATTGCGTTTGACGTTTCACACTACCAACCACTTCAGGCCAAACATTTCAATAGGTCCTATCTGCATTTGACAGGCTCTCTATCTTCACTTTCTCTTTCAATTATTGCAATGTAATGGAACACTTTTCAACTATTTTTGCAGTACAAATCAAAAGACGATTGTTTTGACCATCGTCCAATGCAAGGAGACAATCATAATACAAATAAACAGCTGAGATATTAACGAAAGAAAGGGAAATCAAAGAGAGCCTCTCTTCTGCAGATTAGACCTTTCGAATGTTTGGCCTGACTTGCGTGCGCAGCTTTTTCTTTTTTCTCGCTCGTTCTCTTTGGTAAACACAAGAAAGAACGAGATAAAAGAGGGGGTAAAGTTGCACAACGCAATGTTTCGTGGTGGAAGTGTGAACTGGACGATGGATTTTCACTAAAATGGTTCAAGGTGTTACGTCTGTTTGTCTGTGGCATCATCTTCGTCGATCTTGGACTATGTGCCTCTAAGGATCTCAGGCCTTCTTCTTCCGCGTGCATCCCTTCAGACATCTCCCCAAGAATTTTCCCTGGCACTCATCCTGTTATACTTCCAGCAGTTTTTCTTGACATCCTTTCAGGAAATTCTGCGGGGATTCCACTAGAAATGATTGTTGTAATGGCCGACGAAACTCCGAGAGGAATCCGTGCATGGGCGTAGCCAGAGGGGGGCAGGGGGTGGGGTGTGCCCCCTCCCCCCTGGCCGTCAGATTTATTTTTTTAAATCGAGTCAATTCAAAGATTATCAATGACTCAGATTTCCATAAAAAATATCTCAAAAAAATAAACTATCCTAATAATTAAGGTTTTTATCCACAATTATCAAACCTTTTTTACTAGAGGGCCACAGGAAATTTCGCCAAGTATTTATTTCTACCAAGAGAACCACTTCAATCTTATCACAGAATTGAACCAAATTGAACCAAGCTTGGTTGAATCCAACCCCCGTAACTTGACAGATGAGCTGAGTTTCGCGTACCTACTTGCAAATCGCAGATGTCGCTACTGTTCGTAAACAACGGGTCCATCCTTCACTGACGTAACAATTTTTGTCCATGCGAAAACATTTTTTTGTTTCGTGGTGAGTGGAAGCCAACAAGAGGCTAGCGTTTCATATCAAAAGGACGTATTCAACAGAAGCGCAAAAATTTATGTTCATTAAATTGAAATTATTTTGATTTTTCTTTTTTATTTGTTGTAAGAAATGTAATAAAAGCACATGTTTAAACGGTCTTCCATATTAATTGGTGACTGCGCATGCTTGACCAAACCGAAGATCAAACTCGAAAACAACATCAACAAATGATTATTATTAACTTCCATTTTGGCTTTGCCACCAGATATGTAGCTGTAAAATGTTAGCATAAGTAACCTAATGTATTACTTACTGGTGCTTAATAACCGCACTAGAAGAAAACATGAGTTTCTTATCCATTTTATAAAAGCCGACTATTTTGCCTTTATCCGTTTTATAGATAAAATTTTCGCTTCTAGTAAACAAAATTCATCATGCCGAACTTAATTTGCATTTATCTACCACAAAAAAAAGCGGAAACAACAAATTAAGGTTTCTGTTTAATGTTTTAATATTTTTTGTGCGGTTTGTTATTGTCGGTTTTTGGTCCTTTTCAAAAGTAGCGCTTGCCGCTTTGAATCTGACAGTACCACCCGGACCAAAATTTTTAGGTACGCTGACGTTGTTCGGCAGCTGTCAAGAAGCTCCCGGGTTGGTTGAATCTGAGACGGTTGAATGGCTTAATTTTGTTATATTTATTCATGGAATACAAAAACAGCATGTCAAATTTTCCAGATATGCCGGAAATGGTTGCGGTAGGGAAAAAGAAGGACTTTGTAGAACGATATGCTGCTATGGAGTGCAGTAATGTGTTACTGTCACACGAATTTTCACTAGAATTAAATTCAAACAAACGTCATTGGTCATTCTAAGAGCAAAATACCTGAGATTTCTTCACGAATTCTTTCAAGGACATCTTTAGAAACTCCTTTATACATTTATTCAGGAACTTCTTCAGAGATTCTTTCAGAAATCGCACAAGGGACTTCTCCAGGAGTTTCTCCATCGTGAATTCTTCCATGGGCATCTTGCAGGCTTCTGATTTGTTCTAAGGAATGCTTCAAGAATTCCTCCCACGTTTCCTTCAAATTTTTTTACAGATACTTCTGCTAGGATGCATCGACGAATTCCTCCTGGATTTTTTCCATTATAGATTGCTCCAGATTTTTTTTCAAAAACTCTCTATAGGTTTAACCAGACATTCATCCGGGAATTTCTCCTGGGATATCCATAGAGGTTCCTCCAGTGATTGTTTCAGGGTTTTTTTTTCGAGGGTTCCTCCAGGAATTTCTCCAGGAATTCCCAAAGGAATGCCAACAGAAATTCTTTTAGATATTTCTGCAAGTGTTCCTTCAGAGATTTCTTCAGAGATTACTATATACAGGGGGTGGCCAAAATGTTTGGGATAGGCAACTTTTTTCTCTCATAAAAAAGTTCAACATAATGTAACTTTTCATAGAGTGCATCGAATATTCTCAAATTTTGACTGCTTATCAACCTATTATATGTGCATCAGTGGTACAATTTCAAGCTCGATTGGTTAATCTTTCGCGAAGCTATAACTGATCTGGTAAAACACTATTTTTAAGACTATCAATTTTTGAACTGTCATATCTCGGAGACCAATGAACCGAATTGAATGAAATTTTGAGCGAATGTCAACAATATAATAATGCTTGAAAATTCATCAGAACATAGAAACTTTTTAAACGTTGAAAAAAGTTATGATGGTTTGACATTTTCACCCATTTAGAGGAAAATGAGTCAAATTTACTATACTGCACAAAAATTACAAAATGTGTTCTTCCTTTAATCCAAATAGGCTCTAATATATCTTTTTACAGATATCTTATGAACAGAAGCAGAAAATCTTTGGATATCAAAAACAAAATTTTATGACATTGATGTAAAAAATATGCATTTTTTCGAAAAAGTTCCAAAAAGAGTCAATCCATCATAACTTTTTTCAACGTTTAAAAAGTGCCCATGTTTTTAATGATTTTCAAGCATTAATATGTTATGGATAAAAGTTCAAAATTTCATTCAATTCGGTTCACTGGTCTCCGAGATATGACAGCTCAAAAATTAGTAGTCTAAAAAATAGTGTTTTACCAGAACGGTTATAACTTCGCGAAAGATTAACCAATCGAGCTCAAAATTGTACCAATGATGCATATATAATAGGTTGACAAACAGTCAAAATTTGAGAATATTTGGTGCACTCTATGAAAAGTTACAGCATGATGAACTTTTTTGTGATAGAAAAAAAAGTTGCCTATCCCAAACATTTTGGCCATCCCCTGTACATGCTCCAATAATTCAATCTGGAATAATTCGAAGTATTTCAACAGGAATATCTTCCAGAAACCCTTACAGGGAATTTTACCAGAGATTAGCTAAAAATTAATCCAAGAGGTCCTTAAAACATTACACAAAACTTTTTTTTGTGAATCCATCCAAATATTCCAACAAAAATTATAGCAAACATATTTCCTTTTTTTTCCTACCAAAATTCTTCCAGGAATTTGTTAAGTAAGCTTTCCTGGAATTTCCTAAGTAATTCCTCATGGGATTTCTTCAGGAACTCCTCCAGGTTTTCCTTCAAGAATTCCTCCAGGGATTCACCCGGGATTTTTTTCAGTGTTTCTTTCAGGAACATTTCCAGGAAATATTTTAACAATTCCTCGAAGAATTTCCCCAGGAACACTTTTTAGAATTCCTTCAGGAGTGGAATAGTCTTGGAATTCTTTCTGAAACTCCTCCATGAATTAATCCAGTACTTCCTCAAGGGACTGTTAAGGCATTTCCTTTGTAATGCCTCCAGGAATTGCTTCTAGGGTTCCTCCTGGGGTTTCCTCAGGAACTCCTGCAGGGATTCTTTCAGGAACTGTTACAGGGATTCCTCATGGAGCTCCTCCACGAACTCTTTTTAGAATTCCTTCAGGATTTCTCCAAGGATTCCATCTACAATTTCTTTAGGAATTCTTCCAGGAAATTCTCAAGAGATTCCTCCACAGATTTCTTCAAAGATTGCTCCAGGATTTATTACTAGGGATTCCCCTAAAAAATCATCCAGGGATTTCTTCAGAAATGCCTCTAGAAATTCCACCAGAAATTCCTCCAGGAATTCTTCTGGAAATTCCTTCAGGAGTATTTCTGGAGATTCCTGCGTTAATCCCTACTGGCATTTCTCTAGGATATCCTCCATGGATTTCCCCCAGAATTTCTGCAGGGCTTAACTCGGGAATTCCTTCTGTGATTTTTTCCGGAAAAATGTATTTTAAATATTCCTTCTCCCAGGAACTCTTCTTAGAATTCCTTCAGGAATTTCTCCTTGAATTCTTTAAGGAACTCCTTCAGGAATTTATTCAGTACTTCTTACAGGAACTTCCGTGATTCCTTCTGGAGTTTCTTTAGGAACTCTTCTAAGGATTCCTCTAGAATTTCTCCAAAAATTCCAACTACGATTTGTATTCCTACGCATTTCTTCAAGAATTCATCTTGGAATTTTTCCAGGGATTCCTCTGGGAATTCCTGCAGGTTTTTTGTATAAAAATTCCTCCTGAGATTCCTCCATAAATTCCGCCAGGAATTTCTCTAGATATTTTTTCAGGAGAACTCCTGGCGATTCCTTCAGGAATTCCTACAGGCATTCATTTGGGATTTTTTTCAGGGATCCTTCCAAGAATTCCTACAAGTTTTTTTTTTCAGATATTCCTCCAAGAAATCCTCCATTGTTTCCTCAATGTATTTCTTCAGGACTTCCTCCAGGCATCCAGAGATTCCTCCAGCAATTGCTTCCGGTATTCTTCCAAGAATTCCACCAGGAATTCCTACATTAATTTATCTAGGAAATCTTCAAGGGATTTTTTCCAGAAACTCTTACAGGAATTTCTTCAGGGAATCCTCCAAAAATTCCCACTAGGCAGTCTTCCAGGAAATTTTCCAGGCATTCTTCCAGGGATTTCTCCTTTGATTCTTGCAGAAATTGAAATTCCTCTAGGTTTTTTTTAGCGATTCCTCCAGGAATTCCACTAGATATTCCTCCAGGAATTTGCTTCAGGGACTCCTTCAGGACTTTCTCCTGGGATTGCTTCAGGAATTCTTCCTGGGATACCTCCATAAATTCGTGCAGACAATCCTCCAGGATTTCATCCAGGAATTTCTCCAAGGTCTCCTCGAGGAATTTCTCTAGGAATTTCACCAGAAATTAATCAAAGAATTCCAACATAAATTATGTCAGCAATTCACCCAGAAATTTCTCCAAGAAATGCTTAAAAAGTTCTTCCAGGATTTTCTCTAGGAATACGTTCTAGATTTTTTTGGAATTCTTCCAATTCTTCCAGATTTTCCTCTAGGAATTGCTGCAGGGATTCCTCTAGGATGTCCGCTTAAAAATCCTCCAGGAACTTCTTCAGAGATTTCTCCAAGGATTCCTCCAGAGATTCTTTCAGAAATTCCTTCGAGGATTTCTCCTGGATTTTCTCCAGAAATTTCTCTAGAAATTCCTCCAGGAATTTCTCAGAGGATTTTTTCAGAAATTTCTCCCTGAGTTCCTCAAGAGATTCCACCAGAAAATCATCCAGTAGTTGTTGCGAGGATTTTTCCAAATATTCCTCCAGCAATTCCTAAAGGAAAACATCCAGGAATTCCTCCAGGCATTTTCTCCAGGCTTTTATCCAGGAATTTCTCCAGGAACTCCTCCAGAAAATAGTTTAGAATTAGCAGTGGTTTTTTTTCAGAAATTCTTTCAGGAAATTCTCCAGGAATACCATCAGGACTTTTTCAGGGATTCCTCCAGAAATTTCTCCTGAGATTCTTTCATGAATTGCTTCAGGGATTACTCCAGGAATTTTTACACGAATATCTCTAGGGAATGTATCCAGAAAATCCTTCGGAGATTTCTCCAGGGAATCCTCCTGAAGTTCTTCTAAGGATTCTTCCAGCAAATCCTCTAGGGATTTCTTCAGAAATTCTTCCAGGATTTTTTCAGGGATTCCTCCAGGTATTCCTCCAGCCATTTCTCTAGAGATTCCTTCAGGGATTTTTTCACAAATTTCAGAAATTCTTTCGAGGATTTCACCAGAAATTCCGCTAGTAATTTTTCCTGGATTTTCTAAAGAGATTTTACCAGAAATAGAAAAATAATAGAAATCTTCCAGAATTCCTCTAGAGATTTCTCTAGAAGTGTATCCAGTATTTTTTTCAAGAATTCCTCTAGAGATTCCTCCAGGAATTTCAACATGGCTTCCTCCAGGAGTTTATCAAAGAATTTCTTTAAACATTTCTTCAAGGATTCCTCCAGGGAATCCTAAAGGAATTGCTTCAAGGATTTCTCCAGAAATTCCTCCGGAAATTCTGCTTGCGATTCCAACAGGAATTGCTCAAGGATTTTTTTCAGAAATATAAAAATAACAAAAATAGAAAAAAGCAATTTCCACCTTTAGAAATTCCTCCAGGATTTTATCCAGAAATTTCTTCAGGAACTTCTTCAGGAATTCCTCCAGGAAATACCTCATGAATTTCTTCAAGAATTCCTCCAGGAATTGCTTCTGGACATCTTTCAGAAACTATGCCGGTAATTCTTCCAGGAATTTCTTCAGGAACTCTAGGGATTTCTTCACAGATTCTTCTAGGATACTCTCCAGGAACACTTTCAGGAATTTTTCAGCGATTCCCCCAAGCATTCCTCCAGCGATTCGTCCAGGTATTTATTTAGGGATTCCTCCAGGGATTTCTTCACAAATTTCTCCAGAGATATTCCCAGAGATTCCTCCAGAAATTATTCCAAAAGTTCTTTCAGGAAACCTTCCTGTAATTTCTCAAGGGATTTTTTCAGCAATTTCTCTGGAGATTCCTCCAAGATTTTTTCCAGGGATTGCTCCAAAAATTCATCCAAGAAATTTCTCCAGGAATTTCTGCTAAGTCTCTTCCAGGAATTACGCCAGGAATTTGCTCAGAAGTTTCTCCAGGCATTCCTCCAGGATTCTCTCTAGAGATTTTCCCGGCAATTGCTTCTGGGATTTCTCCAAGGATTCCTTCTGAAATTTCTCTAAGATCCTCTAGGAATTTTTCTTCTGAAATTTACCTACGGATTCCTCCCAGAATTCCTCCACGAATTTCTCCAAAATTTTCTCCTAGGAATCCTCCAGAAATTTATGTGAGATTTTTTCTAGGATTTCCTCATGAGATCCCTTCATATATTCCTAGGTATTCCTGCCCATAATTTATACAAGAATTCCTCCAGGTAGACTTTTAGAAATTCTTCCAGAGATTTCTCCGGGAATTCATCCAGGGATTCTTCAGGGCTTTCTCCAGGAATTCCTGTAGGAATTGCTCCAGGGATTCATTCAGGTGTTTCTTCAGGGATTTACCAGGAAATCTTCCAGGGATTGCTCCAGGAATTCTTCAAAAATTATTATCAGGTTCTCTTCAAAAATGCTTTCAGAAATTCCTTCGGGAATTTCCGAAATCCTTCAATCATCTTTTCAGGTATGTACCCAAGAACTTTTCCAGGATTACCAGAGAAGGAAACAGCTGAAGACAATTCCTAAAGAGCTGTTCGAGAAATTTCCGAAGAAACTCCTTGAAAAATTCCCGAAGGAACTACTGGACAAACCTACAGGAATTCCCGAGGAATTTCCTAGAGGAAATCTCGATGGAACTCTTGGAGCAATTCCTGATGGAACTTTCGAGGAATTTTTGAAGAACTTCTGGATAAATTCTCGAAAAACGACTGAAAAAATAAAAGAACTCCTAGAGAAAATTTAGATTGAACCACTAAAGAAATTTCCTTATGAAGTGTTGGAGAAAATCTCGAAGAAACTCGTGAACCTGAATCTGAAAGGATTCCCGATGAATTCCGGGACTGATTCCTGAAAAAAAAAAACTTGTAGAACAATTCAATGGTTTAACCTTCCGTTAATCGCGCTGTTGTACTTTGTACAACACATGAGAATTATCGACTATTACTTTGAAACCATCTTTTCTATTGATGTTAACCCCAAATGTATTCTACAGGAATCTTATTTGGAATTTTGTAAGACCTTTTTTGAAAACAGTATAACTCCTTATAATGCGGAAAATTGAAAATCACAATATGAAGAACGTACTATATTTAAGATAAGATAGACAGTTGAATGTGAATTAGTGTATTTCAAAATCTAAATGATCTAGAAATATGGTGTCTTCGGCAAAGTTACTTGGGATATCAAGGGCCTTCGCAAGGTGATCTGAGAAATTCAGATTTCAACCGATAGGCGGCGCTAGTGAGCATGTAATTTTTATATCCCATATAACTCAGAATCCTGAGTACTTAGAAAGATGGTGTCTTCGGCAAAGTTGTTTGGTTGGTTAAACACTAACTGATGGAGAGCCGTTTGGTTTGAAACTCCACATGTAGGTGGCGCTAGTGGGCATTGAAATTTTATAACTCATACATCTCAGGACCCTGATTACTTAGAAAGATGGTGTCTTTTGCAAAGTTGTTTAGTAGATCAAACACTAACTGATGAAGACAAGTATGATGTGGAATTTCACATCCAGGTGGCGCAGTGAGTACTCAAATATAATAATTCATATATCTCAAGATCCTGATTACTTAGAAAGATGATGTCTTCAGCAAAGTTGTTTAGTAGATCGAACACTAACTGATGGAGAGCCGTATGATTTGAAACTCTACATCTAGGTGGCGCTAGTGGGTATTCAAATTTTATAACTCATATGTCTCAGGACCCTGATTACTTAGAAAGATGGTGTCTTCTGAAAAGTTGTTTAGTAGATCAAACACTAACTGATGAAGACAAATATGACGTGCAATTTCACATCCAGGTGGCACTAGTGAGGATTTCAATTTTATATCTCATATATATCAAGATCCTGATTACTTAGAAAGATGATGTCTTCGACATTGTTGTGTGATGGATAAAAGATGGATATACTTATCCCGTGACATTGACAACCTTAAGATACAGTATATTGAAATACGACGGTCAGATATTGAATATTTCACTAAGCGCTTTAACTTCATGTATAATATAATAATTCATATATCTCAAGATCCTGATTTCTTAGAAAGATGATGTCTTCAGCAAAGTTGTTTAGTAGATCGAACACTAACTGATGGAGAGCCGTATGATTTGAAACTCCACATCTAGGTGGCGCTAGTGGGTATTCAAATTTTATAACTCATATGTCTCAGGACCCTGATTACTTAGAAAGATGGTGTCTTCTGAAAAGTTGTTTAGTAGATCAAACACTAACTGATGTAGGCAAATATGACGTGCAATTTCACATCCAGGTGGCACTAGTGAGGATTTCAATTTTATATCTCATATATCTCAAGATCCTGATTACTTAGAAAGATGATGTCTTCGACATTGTTGTGTGATGGATAAAAGATGGATATACTTATCCCGTGACATTGACAACCTTAAGATACAGTATATTGAAATACGACGGTCAGATATTGAATATTTCACTGAGCGCTTTAACTTCATGTAAAATTAATCAATCAAGTGCAAATTTAAACAAATTATAATCAACTAGTTGTGTAATTTTCAAATTTTGAAAACTTCCGGATATATAAAAATTTACAGCTCGTTGATTTTTTTCTAGATGAATAATAACACGTTCATGCTCATGCAAATTTACAACTAGCGTCTTCTGGTGGCAGAAGCACGAATCAAATGGTCAATCAACTGAAAGCCCTTGATCTACCAACCAACCTTGCCAAAGATATCAACTTCCCAGGTAATCAGACTCGGAGATATATAAGATATAAAATTTGCATACTCATTAGCACCACTTACTGGCGAAATATTGATTTCAACGACCCATCAACCAAATGCACTTAACCTATTTGACAACTTTGCCGAAACCACCATCTCTCTTCTAGTAACCAGGATCCTGAGAACTATTGCATATACATTTTTTATGTTCACTAGCGTCATCTAGTGATGAAATTACGATTCAAACGGACAATTATCTGTAAGTTTTTGATCTTTTAGAAGGTCGGCACGAGAGGTAACTTTTCCTCCATTTGGTCTTTGATCTACCAAACAACTTTGCCGAAGACACCATCTTTCTGAGTAAAATGGAGCTTCGTGGCCGTTCGGTTAGCGTTACCAAGCGTGTAACCGCACCATGCTATTCACTGGTGAATGTAATGTATGTTGTGTCCATGGTCTAGTGTTAAGTTCTGTTCAGTCTGTACAGCCTCTGGCTGAAGACGGTGTCCCGTGCCTTTTAAATCGGAATCCTGAGCTACATGAGATTGAAAATTTACATGCTCACTAGCGCCTCCTAGTGGTGGCATTTGAAATCAAACTGTCACTCATCTATAAGCCCTTGATATACCAAACATCTTTGCCGAATACACTACCTTTCTAAGTAATAAGGGTCCAGAGATACATAATATATAATATTTACGTGCTTGGCGGCGCAAGTGATGCCATTTCAAATTAAACTGCGAATCATCCGTAAGTACTTGACCTACCAAACAACTTTGTCGAAGACACCATCTTTCTAAGTTATCAGGTTCCCGAGATACATAGGATATAAAGTTTATTTGCTCACTAGCGCCGCCTAGTGGTGGAATTTCCAATTAAACGGCCAATAATCTGTGAGCCGTTAACTTACCAAACAACTTTGCCGAAGACACCATCTTTCTAAGACATCAGGATCCTGAGATGTAAGATATAACATGAAATTGCTCACTAGCGCCGCCTAGTGGACGTATTACGAATCAACTTTGTCAGCATCAAGTAGCTCATGAAATTTACAACAACTTTACCAAAGACAGTCCTCCTCTAAACAATCAGGATCCTGAGATATTTCAGAATGTATGGGTGTTGTACAAAGTACAACGCGCGACTGCTCGCGTTACAAAAATTGGCGCGAGTACTGAAAGGTTAAGCTGTTAGTGCACAAGATCAAATATTTGTCCAAAAAGAAGTCAATGCTCAAACATCTTGTTTGACTCGATCGAATTTTCATTAGTGTCATACTGATGTTGTTTCTTGAGTTCTTTCCTTGTCAAATATTTAACCCTGTGTACTACAGACCTTGCCGAACAAGGATATTTTAGATCACCTGGCAATCATTTGACTCATTTGACTATAACTAATTCAGAAACCTACCCGTGCAGGAAAAAAATAGCTAAAGAATTAATTATACCCAACTCAGATATGGAAAACCGAAAACCTACAACCTGAATGAGGTATCAACATCAAGAAGCCCTTCATAAGAGGTAGAATACTTAAAATAATAACTGATGTGTATTCTGTGTATTACACGTGTATAATGACATCAGGTATGGCAATACCTAAGTAATGATCGGCGATTTTGTCATACAAATAGTGATTTTTCCATAATTCAATAATTCCTCAAGCAGTCCTCGACGTTAAACCAATAACTCGCTGAGGTATTTTATCAATACCATGTTTTGTGACTTCTAAATCTTGACAAAATCAAAACGCTGTTATTTTGTTTTATACGACGATTCGGTCCGTTTGGGACCTTCTTCAATACCTACAAAATACCAAAGTGAGTTATGCCCAAAACCTCGAGAACCGACCAATACCTTGTCTTGGTTGAGGTCTTGGTATGATACCTGACTTTGGTATGCTGCAGTTATGTGTCAGTTATTCGTTCCTGCTCGGGTAATGATGAAATGAACGCCATATTCTAACTCTAATATGTATGGCGTGAAAGTGTCATGATACTGATGATCGGATTTTTCGATCAAAAGAATCAGATTTTTTAGTCAAAGGATTGTCAGGGGTTCGAAAACATCCTTGATGCCGAACGGTGTCGGCTGGCCATAAATAACAAGAAGAAACAACAGAGTTTCTAAAACCACTAATTTGCATAAAAAATCTTGCGTAGAAAACTCATGTCCACCTAAAGTATCTTACGGGACCACTATGCAGTACCGAGACAAGAAAATCTAGGAGCAAAGAGAATGCAAACATCTCCTTGGGAGCAAGGATAAGAATCATTGCACATTTTGCTTTTTCTACCCTTTTAGAAAAAAAAATAGTAAAGCATTCAACTTACTACCTACCTACCATTCATGAACGAAGTCCTTGGAAATTTCCCACGTCTAAAAACAAACCATAAACTGCCCATGCTGCTCTGCGGACACTTCCGTTTCCAGTAAGAATCGGCTCTCGGTTGTTTTGCATCGGATCGAACCGAATTTTACCTGTGGGGTCCAAACCCAATACACATACCTGTGTCACCAGTTTTACAACGTAACGTGCGTCCCAAACATTTTCTGCATAGTTTGCATGTTTCCTCTGCTTTTCTTGTTTCCCACATTCTTTCATAATCAGCTTTAGTTCGTTGGGCTCAGTTCGGGGTGTTGTTATTGCGGTGTTTTCTCACAATTTTTCTGGACCTTCCCGAACGAGAACGGGGTCTTAATCTTTGCGCTAGCAGTATCCAAAGTGCACCGAGACGTGGTGGTTGTGTAGGAGGAAAGTGTGATAGGAGTTTTTCTTAAGGCGTTGAATCCTTTAGAATCTTCTTTGGGTTGGTCTATCAAAATGTTCCAGGAAATATTTGCCGCCACGCAAGAGCTTCAAAGAAAGCTAAGTAGTCTCTTCGAGAGGCTGTCGCTTAGATTTTCGGTAGGTTTTAAGTCTTCTTTCAAAAATAAGGCGTTGGTTTTGCTATAAGTCACTGTATATAATGTGAATTGCAATTACAAATTGGCAAACCACGCACTAACCGTGAATCTTTGTCAAACAGCCATTTTCCAAACAATCTGGCATCCGCATGAAGTGCTTAGCAGTGTTGTCGGGCCGCCACCAAACCGGACGTCGCACAATCAAGTCGCGACGCGACCTAACTCGCGACGTTTTTTAATCATGTCAAAAGCAGTGCGCATCCTTCCCGTTGTTGTCAGCAACACAGCGCACTAGATGCGAAACAGTTGCGACACTTGTGGACCAAGAAAATGGCAATTTTCGATTGAATGTCTGTCTTGATTCCAACCGGATGGACAATATATACGGCCGTTGGCAAGTAATTGCAATTTGAAGTATGGCAGGCGTTATCCCCTTCAAAACATAGAAGGTCAGCAGCACTTATGCGCTCAGACGCCTGTTAATCCCAATCAGTTTGATTGCATAGATTCTGTGTGTAAGTGTAGCTGTCCTGCTACTACTAGGATCACGGATTCTACTACTACTACTGGCTAGGATCACGGATTACCGATTAGGCACAATGTAGTTCTAGCAATCGTTTCTGGTTTTAGCAATATCTATGAATCTATACATATCCATGAAATGCAATATGAAGAATAGAGAAAGAGAGAAACGAAAAAATACAATTACAAAGTATAACTAAGGAGATGGACCAAGAATTGAACCTGAAACCTTCTGCATGCAATGCAGAAGTTGTAATCTTTGGACTACCGACCCCTTGATTACGTCTCCAAAATAAATCATATTATTATTATTAATATTTATTAAAGACACTTTACCACTTTTCGTGTCCGATAAATCATATTGCTTAAAAGTACATAACTACAAATATTATTGTAAGCCATGACCAACTTAACCCTTCTTCTCATCTTTCCCCGCAGTACACGAGGCCTATCGATGACCCAACGCCGATATCACCACCAGTACCTCCCCATCTCAGCAACAGTGGCACGACTGGCGTGCGCAGTCCCACGTTCGACAAGAACAAGAACTCGACGACGATCCTCACATCGACGGTGAACACCAACTCGACGAGCGCCGCGGCCGTTGCCCAAACGCCAACCGTCGCCGCCTGCAATCTAAACAACGCAAACAGTCAGCTGCAAGGTAACGAAGATCATACAATACTAACTCCACTAACACCAACTAGCAATAGAACCGACTCACTAATACCGGAAACGGCGACGACGATAGCCGACGTTCCGACGACGATAACTCCGACTGCAACGCAAACTGCTTCTACTACGACTACCACAACTCCAACAACAACCACCTCATCTACAGCATGTCCATCCTCACCAACAGCGACTCCAGCAGCGACGACGACGACGACAACCGCCGCGACGACGGTAGTGCCCCCCGTGGGCTCCACCACGACGCCAACGGCCAACAATGAAGCGCCCAGCCAGCAGCGGACCAACACCAAGAAGAAGAAAATGTCCGACGAAGAGATCCTCGAGAAGCTCCGAACCATCGTCAGCGTGGGCGACCCCAAGCGGAAATACAACAAAATGGAGAAGATCGGCCAGGGCGCGTCCGGAACGGTGTACACGGCCATCGAGAGCTCCACCGGCATGGAGGTAGCCATCAAACAGATGAACCTAAGTCAACAGCCTAAGAAGGAACTGATCATCAACGAAATCCTGGTGATGCGAGAGAACAAACACCCGAACGTGGTCAACTACCTGGACAGCTATCTGGTGTCGGAGGAGCTGTGGGTGGTGATGGAGTACCTTCCGGGTGGGTCGCTAACGGATGTCGTTACCGAGACGTGCATGGACGAAGGACAGATTGCGGCTGTCTGCCGCGAGGTGTTACAGGCGCTGGAGTTCCTCCACAGCAATCAGGTCATCCATCGGGACATCAAAAGTGATAACATTCTGCTGGGACTGGACGGCAGCGTGAAGCTGACGGACTTCGGCTTCTGCGCGCAGATCTCGCCGGAGCAGTCGAAGCGGACGACCATGGTCGGCACGCCGTACTGGATGGCACCGGAGGTGGTCACGCGGAAGCAATATGGACCGAAGGTAGGTTGTTATGATCTTTTTTGCTGCCAGGTATCAGTGTGATTACATGCATTTCTCTAGATTACGCAAAATTTTATGATACAAGTTTTTGTTTTTTTTTTTTGCATTTTTGCAAATTAAGCAAAACTGTATTCTTGAACAGATCTACACTCCCGTTCAATGTTTGGGGTAATTCCTCAAAAACATGGTATTTTTAGGCCCATATCTCCACTAAATTTCAAAGGCTATAGGCAGGGATGTTTCCGATCACCTGGCAATCGTATGACTCATTTGTCCATAGCTCAGTTCAGAAACCTAATATTGAAATGTGATATTCTCGAAAGTTGTAGATTAGTGTTTTTCCTACAATTATCACCAAGGACGCCATATTCTAACTTTTATAGATACGGTGCTAGAGCGCTAGTACCGTGAGGTGCCCATATTTCGTGCACTTAAGAATTCTCAAAGTTTGATAAACAATTGAAATTTTACCATAAAGTATATCAGATTAATTTCTTCGATAATATTTAGTGCTGGCACTGTAGCTCTTAAGAAAAATATAAATTAGGCAACTTCACATTATACAAGATAGTTACAGCATTAGTTTTGATTTGTTTGAAAGTGCCAAATTTCGTGCACGGGTTCCAAATTTCGTTCAAAATGGGTCCAAATTTCGCTCACTCTAAAAGACGTAGAATTCGCCTAAATATGTTAATTTTCAAAACGTAGCATACTCGTACAATACCAATAAAACCATAACGTGTAGATAAAATCGATGTCTGTGACGAAATATGAGTGAATATTTGCTGTTTCCCATGTTCGCCCCGGATGTTTACATTAAGATTTCCAAAATCTTTCTGAAGTTTTAAGGGTTAGGGTAAGAAATCAAACTTTGAACTAGTCAAATTGTAATCTTAATTTGAACCATTTCAAAATTCACTAAAACAATGTACTTTTCAGGCAAATATTGTCCCGAAAAAAGATGTTAAACAGCTTTCCGTACTATAACCTGATAACATGGACTTTAAAAGCATTGAAAAAAGCGTTTTTGTCATGGAAAACAGGCAATTGAAAAATCACAGTGATTTCACCCATTTCCCCCAAGAGAAAGCACATTTTCGGTGCACTCGTACAGCACATGCATTGTATCACACGCAATATGTCAACACGTCAAATGAAAGCTTATTCATCGTAGAATCGACCAACCGAATAATACAGTGACCCCACAATTTATGAATCGGCAAAAATGACCACAGTTTATGGATCACTCCATTTGATCAACATGGTGATTCATAAATAGTGTACAAAATTTAAGGTGTGGGGTCACTGTATTCCGCATTATTTCTCATAAAATTATAAAATTTAAGTGATTCTTACTTGGAGAATGTTATCTTAAGTTGAACCATTTCTCGCGCTTAGTATCATACGGGTGTATCTACAATGATCGATTTCTCTTCATCGATTTTCTCTTTGGTCTATAACTTGGCAGGCAAATCGTTTTCGATTGTTTTTGTTGTTTTAGAAGCTACTCCTAGTCGTCATTTACCGAAATACACCGAGAGATCATCCGAATATTGTCTGTATTTTCCAGAATAATCCGAAGAGAAAATCGATGAAGAGAAATCGATCATTGTAGATACGCCTGTATGATACTAAACGCGAGATTTGTAATCTAAATTTGAACTAGTAAACGGGGGTGAGCTTCTAGTGTTGGCCTGTAGATTGCGCTAGTGGTTGCTTTGTTTACTCTTGGGGGATGGAAAAATCCAAATTTAGTTTCCAAATTCCTAAAGAATTTCGAACATTCTGAGCTGAGATTCCACTGCCTAATGAAAAATAGGTATGAGAATTAGCAGATTCATGTGATTTTTCATTGTTTACCATGGATTTGGCTGTTTTATGAGTTGCTCGAGCTGCTGCCGCCAGTAGTTCAAATTAAGATTAAAATTGGTTCAAATTCTGATTACGATGGTTCAAATTAAGATTAAAATCATTGTTGATGAAAAATCGAATATTTCAATGAAATTCGGTGCAAATACAAACTTTTTACCATTTAACAGAAAGCTTATATCCGTGGCTTTCATGTACATACGATTTTGCCGTAGTAAATTATTTCCATGTGGGAGAAAAAACCACTTGAAATTTGCACTGCTTCAGAAAGCCGCAATTTGGTTCAAATTTTGATTACCTACCCTATTATTTTTGACGGCTCTTTTAATGAAATCTTAAAAAAAACAATATATTGTTTGCTATTTGAATCAAATGTTCACTAACTTTACTGATGATCAGTAGTGTGGGTCATCGGAACCGTTTTCTCAGATCAAAGCTTTTTTGGTTCCGTTTCGGGTCCTGAGTATCTGTGCAAAATTTGAGCACGATTGGTTGCGTCTACACTTTGCGCATTGCAATTGAAATTTGTATGGGATTTTGTATGGGAAAACATACTTTTTTGCGTTTTTGTCATAAGTTGAAAAAGTTTGTCTAAAACTTTTTAACCAATACCGTGAAATGATAGCCTAGGGTGTCCTGAAAAACTTTGTCGAAGACTGCAAAGCGATCCGATGCTTGTGAAAATAGTTATAACCAACGAACCGCATGCATGTGTTTATGTTTAAACATGTAAAGGAATAACAATAGCAACAAAATCATGCTGTTTCGTCAAGCAATGCCAACGCTATAACTCTTTTCATAAGTATCAGATCACTTCGCGGTCTTCGACAAAGTTTTTCAGGACACCCTAGGCTATGGTTTCACTTTATCGGTTACGTGGTTTTAGAAAAAAACGAGCTTGTTATGAGAGAAATGCAAAAAAAGCGTGTTTTCTCATGTAAAACCCCATACAAACTTCAAACGCGATGCGCAAAACGTAGACATAACCGATCATGCCCAAATTTTGCACACTTATTTGGGTCCTGAAATGGGATCAAAAAAGCTTTGATCTGCTGGGATACCATTGAATTTTTCATTTTTCCATATAAACGATGACCCACTCTATCAGTAATGTGAATGAATTCATTTTTTTTAATTGTAGCTTTTTACCTTTCTATTATGTGCCAAATAGGCACATTCCTCGGGAGGTTAGTTCTAGTAAAGTGTCGTCTTCCAAATTTGTGTTCTGGCAATAAGACTTAAGGCAATAATTTGCTTGAATGAAACTAGCGGCTGTAAGCTACTACTCCCAATGTTTGGGTAGATAAAATCATCCCGAGCTTACTTAGTATTCCCACATTTATAAATTTGTTTATTTCTTTTTTCTACGTAGTTTATGAGCAGTCCCTAGCTAATTTTAAACCATTTAAACTAGTTATTAGAACTATTATTAATAACTCAATTATGCGATGGCTTTGTAGCCATTTGTGTACACATGAACCTCTAAAACAAAGTTATGAAAAAGAGTGCACGAAATTAGGGACCCATACAAATTGTGGGTTCCTAATTTCGCCAACAACAAAAATGTTGAACCAAAATAAGAAAATAACATATTTAAGTAATTTTATTGCGTACTATAATAAAACATATTGAATTGAAATAATCAAACATAAATTGGAATATTTACCTTTGATAGAGACCGAAATATTTGTTCACTTCCGTGAGTGTTGATTTTCTCGTATCTCTGAATATGGCATCTGCTATTTGCATACATTTGCAATTTATTTTTCAATCTTTGACATAAATCAAATTTTTCATTTCTTTTTTTTTGTGAATTGTATTGAGATCAAATGCAGTTTTGAAGTTATAGCAAATTTTGGATGATTTCGCTGTTAATTAGATAATAATTCTCTCAGATGTCAGAAGTTAACGAAGTTTGGGCCCGCACGAAATTAGGGCACCCCACGGTATGACCGTTACAAAGTTTTACACAAGGCAGAAAGCAAAGATAGACGTCTGTTCTCTGTGGTAGAACTATATCCCCGACCCACTAAGACTAAACCGTGCTTTATTTGCTACCGTCACTGTGAGGCCACGAAGCGTTGTGCCTTCGCGGGTCTTGTGTTCATCGTACCCTCGAGGTTAGCTGCATAGGCTTGCAGCGTCGAACATCATGACACGCTACCGGGGACCTCTTTCCATCCACGGGCTCGGATTCAGTAGACCGACGCCACGACAGCGATAGGGATTTTCTCCTCGCGGCCTCTTGATCAATAGAAGGGTCGAGTTCGACCCCAAGGCATCCGTATAACTTGCGTAACCGACTCTAAACGCTTGAACCATCTCTTGATTTGCGCCTGAACTACTCCACGCGCAGCCTCCTCCTTACTTGCGATTATTAACAACTATCACCTCAGTTTTTTGGTGAGCCAATTCCAATTTCCTGGAGCTCATCCACTCCTCCACAACTGCGATCAAGTGGACAGCAGTCAATATCACTTCTTCGATCGATTCACCGTAGACTTCCAACGTAATGTCGTCAGGGAAGCCGATGATTGCCACTCCCACCGGGTACTTCAACCTCAGCACCTCGTCGTACAGGATATTCTATAACACCGAACCCAGGATGGAACCTTGCGGGACTCCAGAGGTTATGTGAAAGCACTTCCGACCCACCTCCGTGTCGTAAAGTAGTACTCGATTCTGGAAGTAATTTCCGGGAAACTTGTACAGGTACCCAGATATCTTCAGACGCAGCAGCGCATCGGCAATAGACCCCCAACTTGTACTATTGAACGCGTTTCTTACATCCAGAGTCACCACTGCAGTAGCGAATCGCCCTCCTTTTACGCTCGCGTGCTTTCCCGGCGGTTTTGTAACCGACAGGATAGCGTCTACGGTCGACCTCCCCTTTCGGAAGCCAAACTGGTTGCTCGAGAGACCATTCACACCCTCGGTGTGTCTTAACAGTCTTTTGAGGATGATCTTTTCTTCCCACCGTATCGATCAAACATATTCATCTATATACCGACGGATCTTCGGGTGGTTTCCCTGCTTTTGGCAATAAAACCAGGCTATGCCTCTTCCATACTTCTGGGAAAACTCCCTCATCCAGGCATTTCTGCATAGCAGACCTGAACATCTCGAGAACCTCGGCGATAGCTACTTTTTAGGCCAGGTTCGGAACTCCGTCCGGACCTGAGGCCTTACCTACGCCAAGGGACTTTGCTATCCCTGTAAGTTCCTCATCGATGACTCTCTGACTAGGATCATGGCGCGGAAAAAGGCCCTCGATGATCTCTGGAGATTGCTCTGTAGGAGCCATTACACCTCTCGTCTTGGCCATAACGATCCTGTGGGCATTACCAAACGAATTCGCATTGGCACTCTGACAGAGACAGGCCATTTTGCTTGCCCTTATCTCCGCCCTTCAGCGCCACTTTGGCAACAGCGAACACTACTCGCCGTTCATTTCGCTCTTCCTCAGTTCCGGCTCGCTGCATCCGTCGCCAAGCCCGTAAGCAGGCGCAACGCAGGTTCGCAATCGCTTGAGTCCACCAGTAACCCGGTGATCTCCCAGGATGGACTTGCCTAGGCATGGTCACATCGCATGCATGTGAGAGTACCGCTACCAGCTCGTCTCCGATTAAACCGAGTAGCTTTCGCTCACAGCGGAGCACTTTCATAAATATCTCGTCGTTGAAGTTAAAGTCTTCCACCTACAAGGGCTTGGTCTTGGTCTAGCCGCCTCTTCTTATACCCGCATGCCTGCTGTTGTTGTAGTCGACACTGTAGCGAACCACCAGGTGATCGCTGAGTGTAGCCATCGACTACCCTCTACTTCGAACTACTAGTTAGACCAGGACTACAAAAAAATAACGTCGATAATCGACTCCGCTCCATTCCAACTAAAGGTACTTTTGGTACCGACATTAGCCAGATCGACATCTAGCATAGCCAGGGTCCTCTAGCAGGATCTGACCTCGCTAGTTCGTAAAACGGCTACCCCATTTCACGGTTCAGGCTTTGAAGTCATCCACTATTATCACCGGTCATTGCCCTGTCAGCTCAGCCGTGCAGTCCAGCATCTGCGCACGGTCAGAAAATTCACTCATTTTCGAGCTAAAGTGGGACAACTCAAAATTGAGTAATTTTTTTTCCAGCGATAGCGCTGGCCCAAGTGCGAAAATCTCATCAGTTTAAGCCGTATAATATTCTTGATGATGCGAAGAATATTATACGGCTTTAACCAGTTGGATTTTTTCACTTGGGCCAGCGCTATCGCTGGAAATGCAATTTACTCATTTTTTGAGCTGTTCCAGTTTAGCTCAGTTTTGTGTGAATCTTACTCATTTTAGAGTAACATTTTCTTAGCGTGCGTGAACTGCTCGATCGACCCCCGCGGAGGTGCATCTCAGCTACAAAAGAAAACCCCGTTGACTTTGGCGACCACGAAAAAATTCTTTGAGAGATTCCTCCAAAAATTATCGAAGGGTCAATGAGAAAGCTAAGCATGAATGTCTTCAGAATTTCATCCAAAAATCCTTCAGGTATTTGTTTAGCAGTTCCTCCAGAAAAACAAATCATTCAGAAAATCTTCCAGGGATTTTTTGAGAAATTCTGCCTAAAGTGCCTTCGAAGATTTCTCTGAGAAATCCTTGAGGACTTCTTCCATTGATTTCTTAAGAAAATTATGAATTAATTTTTTTTCTACTGTTTTCTTGAGATTTCCCCAAAAATGAAATTGGGAACTTTTTTATAAAATCTTTCCTGAATTCCTTCCGATATTGCTCCATGGATTCCTTTTTAAAATCACCCAGAAATTTCTTTCGGTAAATCTTGCATGGATTTTTTTAAGTTTTGGGCATATTTGTTCCAGAATCTCCTCTAGAATTTTCTTTCGGAAGTTTTATTAAAGGATCCTCCAGAAATTTCTCCAAAAATTCGGCTACAAAGGTTCTATTCATTTCTTTAAAAAATCCTGCCTAGATTTTTTTTAAGGATCCGAACAGGAATTCTTTTAGGTAGTCTTCCACGGATTTCTTCAGGAATTCTTTCAGCAATTCTTAAAGAAAATCAAAGAATCCTCCACAAATTTTTCAAAGAATAGCTTACACAGACTCCTTCAGAAATTTCTCTGGGGATTTCTTCAAAAATTCCTAGCAAGATTCCTCTATAAATTTGCCCAAGAATTCCAAGCCTAAATAAATCTTCTGTGGACTTCATCTAAAATTGAAGCAAGGATTTAAAAAAAACTCCGGAAATTCGGTCGTAAAATCTGCAAAGGTTTCTATCATAAAATCATCCGCCGGTTTGTGCAGAAATCCTTTTCTTTCTTTCTTTAAGACATTTCTCCAGGACTTGCTTCAGATATTTCCTCGTGAGTTTCCAAGAATTATTTTATGTAGATTTCTGGCGGAGAGAGGGATTGAGGTTCATCCAGGACATCCAGCAGAAGATCCTCCTGACATTCTTGCATTAATCATTTTAGTGATTCAGGTAGGAATCTTTCCAGAGATTTCTGTAGGAGTTCATTCCGAGATCCTTCGGATTTTCTCCAGATATAGATGTATGTAGTTCCCCAAAACTACCCGACATTTCCTCTTAGGATAACACTTATAATTTCTTCACGAACTCATTAAGAAATTTATTCAAAAATATTTCCTTATAATTTCTACGGAAATTTTTTTGTTTATTTAATTATTGATTAATTGATTGATTTGTTTTTTAATTTATTTATTTAAGAGTTTCTGTGAAGCCGCTTATCTATGCATTCTTCCCGGTATTTCCGAAGGATTTTTTTAGAAATTCGCCCACAGATTTCTCAAGGAGTTTTCCTTTAAATTACTCAATAGTTTTTTTTTTTCTGTGTGGCATTCCACCAAGAGTTTCCCCAGAATTTTTTCCAGGTTCTCTAAAAAAATCTTCACATATTCTACTGGGATATTTTCGGAAATTCTTCCCAGAGTTTCTCCAAGAACTCTTTGAGAAATTCCTTTCAAGATTCCTGCAGAAATTCTTTTAATTTTTTTTTTTAGAAATTGTTCCTGTGGTTCAAATAGAAATATCTCTTGAGAGGTCTTAGAAGATCCCCTCCAAATTTGAACAGATTTTTCTCCATGGATTTGGAGAATCTCCGAATCTTTGTGAGAAAATATCGCCTAGAATTGTATGTATTGAGAAAGTTTGCAGGAGTTCCTGGAGAAATTCCTAGAAGAATTTCATGAGAAATTTCTGGAATTTTTTTAGAGAAATCCCAAAGAAAAACTCCTGACAATATTTCTGAAAGAATTTCAAAAACATGTTTGAAGAAATTCATAAAAGAACACGTAGCAATCCCTGAAGGAATTTCTCAAAAAACCTGTGGAACAATTACAAGATAAATTGTTTGAGTTTTTTTTTTGCGATATTTCCGAAGAAGTCCCTTGGAAAATTCCTGGGGAAGTTCCTGAAGGAATCTCCTTAAAAAATTTTCGAAAAACGTATGGATAATGATGCATTCTGAAGTGATACTAAGAGAAATTTTCAGAAGAATTCTTACTAAAATCATTCTGAAAATTCCAGCGAGTATCTTCTTTGTGTGGTCATTCCAGATTTTTTATGATAAATCCTGAAAGAATTCACAAAGGAATTTCTGGCGCTGTCCCTGGAGCCTGGAGGTAACCCTGAAGAATTCTCTAGAATATTTTAAAAAGATATTTTGCTAAACCCATCAAAAAATTTCAGCCCCTTCCGCGTAAATTACTGAAAGAATTCGTGAAATAATATTGCATGAAGGAGTATAGGGGGCGCTGAAATTCGAGAATCTTGTAAAATGTAAATTGCAGGACTGTTTGAACGACACTCAGTAGTATCCCAAGTATAAAACAATTTGTATCTATCTTCGAGTAAGTCCAGTAATTTTAGTAGATTATGCAACGTTACTCTGCACAACGGTTATGACTGCTCGAAATAGTTTGATTGATCTGGAACAAATAAATTTTGGAATGGTTCGAACAATTCCTATAAGAGTCATAGGCAATAGTTTGGCAACAGATCATAGCGAAAATAACGATTGTACAGATACTATACATAGCGAAAGTAACGATCTACAGCTGTAGATGTTAAAACCTAAACTAAATGACAGTTTTGACTAACCTGGATGTTTCAAAAGCATATTTCCAGTCCAGAATGTATATAAAAATAGCTATTAGTAACCATAGTAGATTATGCAACGTTACTCTTTATGGCGGATATGACAAACGTTACGAGTATAGATCTGAGGTTTGAAACTCCCAAGTTAGTTGGCATGGCCTAAAAATCCGCTTCCGAGTTTCCAAGAGGCTCGCGAATTACAGCAAATAATACAATGTAACAGTTTGTTGATAAAACGAACAAAATTATTCCTGTTGAATTTGAAGGACTGAATTTCAGAAAAGTATAGACCACCTATCATATGTGCAAAACTGCTGCATATTCAAAGAAGGCTATTCAAATACTTATGATTTTAAACTATATTAAACCAGCATTCAACGCTACTGATGTATTAATTATTATGTATTTCCAAGCTCCTTGGTGTTCAGGATGTAGTATAATGTCAATCATCTCAAACTCAATTACTTATTTCTTTCACTAATTGAGGAGTATGTTGGCAATAACTTTGCCGGAAACTAAATTCACTTTTATCGAGTGTGTGGTTTTAAACACTTTATTTCCATTTGGGGTCATGGACCCAAAGCGGTAAAGTAAGGGTCTGTCTATAAACTACGTAGACGCTTAGGGGGTAGAGGGGTTTGGTCGAAGTCTACGCGCCATTAAAAATTCGAAAATTGTGTATGAACAAAACTCTACGAGAGGGGAGGGGGGTCAGAGATGGCTTTAAAAAGGTCTACGTAGTTTATGGACAGCTCCTAATGATGTATTATGGAAGATATTTTTATATCCTTCAAAAGAAAAATATTAAAGACGTTAACAGTCCAAGGCTTGTGCAGTGTCTCCTGTGTGGTCCAATGATCACCCGTATTTATACTACCTTAGGTATGAATCATACCTAGATATTTAGGTACTGTAATGAGTAGTATTTCATGTAGGTAGATATCGTATGCGCACAACCATTAGGTAGACACTACAGATATGAGTTCATGAAATTACATCGGAGACTGGGCCAGTGATTCCTTTGTACATCAACCTAATAGAACCCCAAAGCTCATGCTGAAGTCAATCTTTTATCTCGGCTCCGTAATGCCCTGGTGGCGCCCGAGCCTTAAACATAAACGAATAAGCAAACAAACAACGTTTATCTCCTCCCTCCAGGTCGATCTGTGGTCCCTGGGGATCATGGCCATCGAGATGATCGAAGGCGAACCGCCCTACCTGAACGAGAACCCGCTGCGGGCGCTCTACCTGATTGCCACCCACGGCAAGCCGGAGATCAAAGAAAAGGAAAAACTCAGCCCCGTGTTCCAGGACTTCCTCGACCAGTGCCTGGAGGTGGACGTGGACCAGCGGGCTACCGCTTTCGAGCTGCTGCGGGTAAGTTATAGGGCGGGCGGGAAGAAGTGATTATCTCTAACGGGAAATTTTCGATCCTTTTAGCATCCCTTCCTAAAGTTGGCCCGACCGCTGGCAAGTCTGACACCGCTCATCATGGCCGCCAAGGAGGCCACCAAGGGACACTGAGACGAGGCCAAGGCCAACGGAACGGGCAACGATACCGAAGAGGGCGCATCAACCGAGGCGGCGGCGTCGGCGGCGGTTCCTTCCGACAACCAGTGATGGACGCTGCTGGTCCTACTACGCAGGCACGTGAGTGTAACAATATGAGCCTATAGGTAGTGTGTGCTCTAGAAGTAGATTTTAGGGGGGCGTTGTTAATGAATGTGAGTCTATGTGTGTGTGTTGTGATTGATAATAAGACAGATCCACTCGCGAAGCCGGGGGTTTTGTGTGGGAGACTGGCGACTAAGGCGCGCGGACAGGACGCGAAGATCATCATGTGAGAGCTACTATTAACAATAAGCTATATTGATACAAAAGAAAGAAAAAAAAAAGAGTCAACCAATACTAGACCTGTAAGCACAGCATAAGATAAAGCAAACATTATATTTAAAACATGTTATCACTATAAGCCGGAAAGTCTAAGATGGTGGTGAGTCGTTAGAGCGGAAGTGTGTGCTCTTCCCTGCCGGAGAACAATAATACGCGAGAGATTAGGGAAAATGCGAAAGTATTTAACTATATTAGGAGCAAATCATGAAACAACCAACAACGTGGAGGTGGACGAACGCGAGAGATTATGGTTTTGTTACATATTTCGTCAAGGTCTAAACCAATTGTGAATAGAGGAGAGCGGTGTTCGTGTATATATAGAGTACAAAAAAGAAGAAAAGAAAGACTCCACTCATAGGGCAACCGATCGCATGTCGGACACAGCGATACGACAATATGTTTCGAATCCTTCGATTTGATTTTGTAGTGATACACAGTGAGAAAAAAACACCGTAATCAGTCATATTTTACCGAAATTTCAATCGCTGAGGCTTCAGTAAACAGTTTTAGTGTCAAAAAAATCAAAAAAGGTCGAAAATTTTACCGAATTTCTAAAAGTTATTTAGCAGTTACAAATTGGGTGAAATTTGTTAACTTTACCGATTTTTTTCATCGAAGTGGTTACCGAACGCTCAGCGGTTGAGATATCGTTAAAACATTTGCATTAAAATCGGTTATTTTTTCAAAGCATGTACATTGTACATTGGCGTAACACTGTGTCCAAAATACGACCCCTACTGGGGCAGAGAACTGCATAGTGAAGAAATAAGTTATAAAACGTGCATAAATTCAATATCTCAGATCGAATAGGAAATAATTTGACTAAATATTGATGTAAATCGTACAATTCTCTAAGCAAAACTTATGAAGAGGACGGTACAAACGCCAGAAGTGAGCTAACTTCTTAATCATCTTGATCGTTTTCAAATTTCTTCTTGAAATGAGAAGACCCTCTACTTTCAATGAGGTATGGTTGTAGGTCGAACCGAATGCCGATGTGCTTTGATCGATTGTTTACCTTCTCAGATCCCAGCTGTTTGATATCGTCAGGAGGTCAAACGAATCGGGCGCATATTCTTCAACACCATCACCACTTTCAGATTTGACTCCAGCTCCTGCCCTGCGTTTGCAAGGCTCACGAATAGCTCCTCCATGCGGAACGGATGGCTCTCCATTTCACCATCGTCGGCGTACTCAGCCTTGCACAGCTTTTCCAAGTACGACACGCAGGTGCACATCGTCGTCTTCTGGTGATGTTTCCGCAACTCTTCCCAGGTCGCCTTGACAATCTTGCAGTTCCGGATTAGTTAGAGTTGGCTGTCGTCCACGAGCAAAATGATGGTAGCTCATGCCTTGGCGTCTCTGTTCTTCCACAGTTACTTGTTCTCCTTCCTGAGATTGTCCAATGCCGTAACAAAGGGATCATACGAGTCCGACAAGCTTAGAAACACAAGATCTAAGTCTTCTCAGCGATAACGACGGTCAGGCTTGTGCACTGTGTTTGCCCTGGACAACCTGCAAAACTTCGTCATCCTTTCTGTTAGGATATTGTCGACTCCGGAACTCAAACAACTTATCGATAGCAGCTTTCATTTCACGCAGCTTCAAAACTGTAAATGTATAAGCCTATTACTACATATTTAAATATGTACATAAATTGTTATCTTACATTGCAGTATCGGTTCCCATTTTCGTGTAGACAACACTCCTAACCGTCTTAACTTACTGTTAATCACTGCCGAAGCTCTTCAAAACAATCTACTTCTTCGGACATACTACACATTTGATTCAGGGTTGCCAGTTCCACTAACGGCTAGTGTATTGCAAACGTACGCAACACTTTCCATTTTCGGTCTTTCTTCTCGAATTTTGGCTTCGCCGCCACAGTTTCTGGCGGGTCCAGCATGCCAGCCGAATCCAAATCCTCTGTAATATATTGATTTGTATGAAATAGGGAGATAATTAGGATAGGTAAAATAGGTACACGTTATACGTTCCTTTCTGAGAGATATGGACATTTTTCTCTAAATTAGCCATACGTAACATTTCCAAGAACCTATTTCCTTCTAACTTCGTCCGATGCATGACGTCCCCTTTATAGATTTTTATAATTTGATAATTGAGATTGATCAGAGATATTGAATTCATTTGCGTTTAACACATTGTTTCCACTGTGAACTGTTTCGGATGGACTGAATCACTGGTGCATCCATTAAGTCGTCTTAATCAAAGGTATGGTAACCAAAATGGATATGGTGTGGAGTCAAAGGCTCTATACCTGCTAACCCCCGGAGGTTCGGCCCATCCAAAACACAATTCTGCTCCCGCAGTGTGCCCAGATGCACTTCGAAATCATGCAAACAGTCATCGAAGGATAGTCCATCTTGTACGTAATTTCAACCATCACACACAGGCAGGATGTTTTCCTTAACGAAGAAGATGGTTGAGAGACTGATTCGTGTTTAGTGGGAGCGCCAGAAAGAATGCGCCCGCGCGATGTACAGCCAATCAGGAAAAGAAGTTCAAGTTCGCTCAAACAAACAATAACCGTATAATATAAAACAAATACAAACGGCAACTTCCGGATAATAGAAAGCAAAGTCAGAAATAAAAGAAGAAAACAGGAGAAATAAACAAAGGAAAAAGTATAAATAATATCGATAACAAAAAATCAGAAAACACACGTGAAAAGTGCCTACACCAAGTGTATGTGTCCGCGAGAAACTAGGTAACACACACAAACATACCGAGAAAGATCGGCCGAGAGAAAGAGAAGCAAGCTAAACACGAGATTCAAATCATTTATCTATACAAACCGTTTATGTGTGAGCTTTTCGGTTTTTCGAACAAGTAAGAACTCAAAATCACGATCGTATATACCAGTTTTTTGATCAAGCTGCAAGTATTACCCGTCGTTTTGGCTATCGTTTTTTTTTTGTTTTACTAAAAAAATCGCTTACAATCGCTACGTACTAACCACATTCGACTGCTTAGGAAAAGAAAGAGACGAAAAACATCGTTCAGAGAAACAAGAACTGTAGTATATGTGCTAAACGAAAATCAAGTATTTAACTGATAGTAAGAAATTATGTCCTATTTTATATTAAACGCTAATTTGCCTCCTCATCTAATCTATATCATCCATCGAACGGAAAAGGAAAAAAAAACCACTGATATCTTCCTCGAGAGGCACCGCAACCATCAAAAGTGTGCAGCATGTCCCCCATTCGCATCCTAAAAAGCCCTATTTTTCAACGGGCAGATCGATCTGCCCGTTGAATATTCTTTCCGTTGTGTGTATGTGTAAATAACGAAATTGTTCCCCTCATCCTTTCCCAGAAATCCGACCAACGCGCATACTATCCTTCAATTTATTTCATTCGCGAAGCAAAAAAAAACTGATGGATATGTTAGCTCTGTAGATAGAACCGATAGAATGTTGTAGACGCAACTTCGAGACGTGTTAGGCAAAAAAAGAAGCCACGAGGTTTGCACCTATACCGACGTAAGTGTGAATGTGTGAGTGTACGTGTGTCTGTGTGACAAATGTTAGAACGAAAAACTAAATACCAATTGTCATTAAACTGTTTTCCATTCAAAAATAAATTACGCATTTATTATCTTAACTTATGTTGTTATGATTTCATATCTTCAGTTCCCTTTAACCGTGTTATATGTTGACACAGGAATCGTCTTGAGAGAAAATTGGTTAAATCTTCGATCGACAATTTGTTTGCACAATTAACTGTCATAAGAAGCACTTGTTATTCAACACAACATAATTGTTAAGCAAGATTCCTCAGTTGATCTAGATCTAAGCGTTATGCCAAAGAAATTGCATGGTGTCTTGAGTATACGGTACCGACGCCCGTATTGGAATATCTACAGAAGCTACTTTCGGGATTGAGATGGTCGAAAACCTTTTCAAAACCAACAAGAACCTGGTAGAGCCACTCTTAGAATTCAACATGACCACGGGTCGTTTGAATAGCGTAAAAGTAACGAACTTTACTACTTGTAGTACCGTGAGGTCGCCATTCATCGCTGAATATAAATCATATGAAACGAGCAGTGAATGAAGCATAAGCGGTGAATAGTCCGTTTTACGACCCGATTTTATGAATGAAAATTTGACAAATTTACGAAACGACAACATTGTTGATGATGATATTGATATTACCGTGTTAGGACGCCACCTTCTGTCAAATTTTCATTCACAAAATCAGCTCTTAAAATGGACTATGCTGCAGATTTTTGCTAAAAGCTTGTGGAACCACGTAAAAGTTGCAGATTCCTCAGAATGATTATTCGGAAAGCAAGTTGCATCTAGAAACATATGGATATTCGCACTAGAGAAACGAGAGTAGGGCTCTCCAATCAAGCCCGGATATTTCCTGCATCCACAATACTCCAATAAGAGGCTGCAAATTATAGTTAGACGCGCCTCGATCTGGAGGTTGAACTTTTGCTGGACAATCCTCCACAAGTATTTTTCCAGAAATTCCATCAGGAATTCTTTCCAAAACTGTTTTTGTGATATCAAGGAGGTGAAGCCTCCTGGATTTCTAAAAAAAATCCTTCCTTTTCACGAACTTTTTTTAAAGATTCTACATTACATTCCTGTCCGAGGTTCTTCCCGACTTATACTGGCATCTTATCAAGATTTCAGCAATTCTTTCTGGAGTTCCTACGTGAGAATTTTCACGGATTTCTGAATTCCGACCGATTTGACCACAGGTTTCTCACAGGCATGTTCAGGATTTCATTCCAGAATTGTTTTCATAGATATAATCCCTCGTAATATTTATACCAGAGTTCCTTCAGCATTTTCTCCAAGAAATCATCGTGCGCTTTCTGAGGGTTTATCCCGGGATTTCTAGGGGGAGGGGGAGTTTATTAGGAGTTTTTCCTAGGATATTTCTCAGGCGTTGTCGAGAGATTTTTCCTACAGTTTCTTCCCGGGATTTCTCCCACAATTTCTACAGGAATTATTGCTGGGATTTCCAGGGGTTTCTCTCATGATTTTCAGGAGTTTTTCATGGGTTTTCCCAGGAGTTTATCCAGCAATTCCTTCCGAAAGTTTTCGCGAAATCGCTCCTAGGATCCTTCGCGGGATTTCTCCCGGAGTTCCTTTAGTCTATTTTCAACAAATTATCGTGAGCTTTCGTTTCTCCTGAGTTATTTCTTAAAGAGTCTCGCAGGTTTTCTTTTGAAGTTTCACTTGCAAATCTCATGAGATTTCCTTGGGGTTTCCATCGGGATTCATCTTAGAAGATTCTTCCCCGAGTGTCTCAGGGTTTTTCGGAATTTATCCTGATCTTTCTAGAAAAGATTTCTTCCGGGGTCCATTCAGAGTTCCTTTTAGGATTTCTACAGGAGTTATTATATAGGGTACGAATGCCATAGGTAATCTCACGCTCCCATATTTATCCTATTCGAAAACAAACGATTACGACACCGATTGACTCCGTTCTTCTCGTTTTCATGCATGCTCACTTTCAACAACAAAAAAATACAAAAATAAGAAACAAAACAAACAGCGCTTCAATTCTTTGCTTAATACATTCAATACTTAGTACATTCAATACTTTGCTTAATAAGATAACCAATACCCTATATAAAATCCCAGAGTTGTCTGTCCTTCCGTCACGCTTTGAAATGTTTTACTCAGTATGGCAGCTATAAAGCCTGTGCACTTTAGAATCGGTACACCAGTGGTCACCAAACTGCGGCCCGCGGGCCGCATGCGGCCCTTGACATGGTTTTTTGCGGCCCGCGAACTGATTTTGGAATATATTGGAAAGTGGCCTACTCAAAGATTCCATAATGAAAATCAGAAATTTCACCATAATTCAAAACTTTAATGGGAATGAATATCAACTACTGATGAACTTTGTCATTATCCCGGAGAGTTTTTCAAAAGCTGTTAGATTTTTGAAAGTTTTACAAACTGTAAAAGACTATACTTTTTCCAATTTTGTTCCGAAAATATTTGAAACTGTTGTTAAGGCTAAATTTACAGGTTCTCTGTCATGGATTTCGGACTTGTGGCAGAACTCGTCACTAGTAATTTGTTTAATTTCACGAAAATAAAATAAAATAATGTTTATTTTGTTTTTTTTTATTCCAAATACAGGTCGGACTCGATTATCCGGAGACTCGATTATCCGGAGACTCGATTATCCGGAATTCGATTATCCGGAATTTTAGACTCGATTATCCGGAGTATTTTTATTGCGATATTTTTTTTTTATTTCAATGATAAAATTTGACATAATTAAGTATTATAGCATTGTTAGGGCCCATATAGCCGAGGCGGTAAACGCACGGGTAGTCAGCATGACCATGCTAAGGGTGACGGATTCGATTCCCGGTTGGTCCAGGATCTTTTCGTAAAGGAAATTTCCTTGACTTCCTTGGGCATAGAGTATCTTCGTGCCTGCCACACGATATACGCATGCAAACTGGTCATTGGCAGAGGAAGCTCTCAGTTGATAACTGTTAAGCTGAGAAGCAGGCTTTGTCCCAATGACGACGTTACGCCAAGAAGCGAGAGAGAGAACATTGTGCTGACACGATTTTGGAAGCCCCCGATTCCGTTTTCCTCCGATTTTGTCGGCGTTTGGCCCGATTATGTAAGCCTCTTTTAACGAGAAAGTTAAAATGTTTTACACTCAGCATTAATATTTTACATTTCCAGTATTTTACAGTGTACCTCAAATTCAGTTGATAATTTTTGGCGTCATATACAAATTATGTAACAAAAAAATCTCGCGTAATATTTGAAAAGGGCTAAAAAAATTTAAACCTCTTCTCAGCGAGAAAACGCCAACATTTGTGTCTGTTTTCAAAACATACCGTGAATCATCCAGGAAATTTTCAAAGAATGATTGCTGGCATTTCTTCAGATAGTGTTTCTGGGATTTCTCCAAATTTTCCATTCTGAGATTTATTCCTCCAAGAATTCCTCCTGAGACTCTTTTGGGAATTTCTGCTGAGATTCCTCAAGCAATCCCTGCTGGAATTCCCCAGATATTTCCCGAGGAGATTTTACGAAAAATTTTCCGGACAATTCTTGTTGGGATTCCATTAGGATTTTATACTGAAATTCTTCCACGGATGTTTGTAGTTGTACTTTAAATACCCACAGGTGGATCTACGTTTTTTTCTAGGAATTATTTATGGGATTCTAATGAGGCTTTCTCCAGGAATTTCTTTAGGTTTCCTCCGGAATTTTCTGTTGATATTCCACCAGAAGTCCTTGAAGATTTCTTTAGGACTTTAGGTATTCATGCAGAAATTTCTCCTAGGATTCTTTCAGGAATTCCTCCAGATATTTTTCTTCAGGTAAGTATATGACGAAGCCCCTCTCGAATTTTCAAGAGCACAAATCTGAGGAACCGAAAGTCGGACTGGGCTGAAAAGTTGATCGATTGGTTACCCACTGGTGGTGACCAATCGATCAAATTTTCTGCGCAAATCGACACTCGGTTCTTCAGATTTGTGCTCTTGAAAATTCGAGGTGTGGCTTCGTCATATCTTAACCTTCATTATTTTCTACAGGATTTTTTGCATGGATTTCTTCAGAAACTCTTCCGGATATTCCTCAGAATTCTTTTAGAGATTTCTCCAGGAAGTTTTAAATTAGACATGTCCACTTTTTCAAAATTGTTCTCTGCTTCTCAAGTCCACCCCCATATTTTGATTGACATCCAAAAAGAAGTAACTGGTCAAAACTTCAGCCAAATCCATTGAAATTAAGAGGTCCAAAGCATGATGGCCCCCTAAAAGCTAGTTTTTAGGACACATTAGGCTTTCACTAATTTTCGACCAACTCCTACATCATTGATGCGAAAGAAGCAAATAACCAGCAAAAACAGTTACTTTTTTTTTTGGATGCCAATCAAAATATGGGGGTGGACTTGAGAATCAGAAATTAGAAAGGCCTCTTCTACCTATATTCCTTCAGGAGTTTGATCAAAATGTTTGTTGGATTGGCATCACGGCTCTCAGTTTCGTGTGTATTATAGACACACGGAAGAGGCTGTTTCTAGATTAGAACACTTTCAGAATTAACGCTGAATTCATCATACAATAGCCCCATTCACTTCAAAAGTTTATTTTTCTCGTCCCTCAACATTTTCTCCAATTTACACAAATCACACCCCTTTGAGTCAACCATGCCTTCTTTAGGGAACATCCATTGAGTGCGTTACGCCAAAATTGTCACATTTAAGAGGGGCTGGAGATGCAACAAATTGTGATGACCCATTAAAACTTCAGAAAACTTGAATTAAAAGTGTGAGTAGGGGAAGCAGCAAAAAAAGTTTTTTTACGTAATTTATGGACGATCCCTTATTCTAATTTCTGGCTACGCCACTGCTTCATGAAAATGAAATAACAAAAACAAATATTTTCATACGTTTTTGAATTTTGATTTTATTTTTATATGTGATTCGATTATCCGGAAAATTCGATTATCCGGAGTGAAATAAAAATCGATACTCCGGATAATCGAGTCCGACCTGTATTTCAAAACATGCAGAGGAAGTATTGTCTAAACTTTTGGAATTTCGCTGAAAACTCTTCTTCCCCTTACAATGTTTTAGGGAATTTCTCTTAAAATATCTATTCTTAATTGGCTACAAACACTTGCACACATTACTCAGGAAATTATGTCTGCAGGTTTATTTTCATTGGTATCATAAGAAATTACGCAAGAAAAACTTTAAAAAATCATCAACAATTTCCAACAGTATCTCAAGGCACTTTTTCGGAATTTCTTTCGAGAACCCCTAGAAATCATTCTGAAATTTAATAAAATCCACGAAAAGTCCCAAAACAATTTGGAACACGATTCCAAGATTAAAAAAAGGTTCAATATACAACTTCTCAGGAAATTCCTAAGCTGCAGTGAGAAAATACATTCGATATTTTCTCAAAACTGGATCCAGGGGAATTACAAGAAATTTATCCGTGTTCGTGTCTTGGACTTCTGCACTGTAAGTTCATCCACAACATTCTTGAAGAAGTCCATATTGTTCCAGCCAGCATCGCTATTGCTTATTTTTCGTATAACTTACAAGTAGCTAGTCTGAAATAATTTGCTCAAAATTATTAATACTAAGAACTACAAAACCTAAATATTACTGTCATTATATCCTGTTTTTAATTTCCTACGATTTTCAGGATTTTTTCTAGTGAAATAAAACCTCAACTACAGGTTGTTTGGTTCTTTGCTAATGTTCAGTAATTTCAAAAAAATCAAACAAACGAATTTTGTATTGCATCTTGATTTTATTGAAAATGAATTCTTAAATGTCTTGCGGCCCGCAGTCGCTTTTCAAAATTCAATTTTGGCCCGCAAAGACAGTTAGGCTGAGGATCACTGCGGTACACTATCAACCGGCTGCAGATCAAAAACGGTTTAATCTTAAAAAAATGTTTTAAGAAGCAAATGAAGCATATTTATTGTATTTTGCAGGAAAACATAGAAAAAATGCAGTTTTTATTTCTTTAAGATGAAATTTTGATGTGATAGTGAAATTAATGCCATTTCCTTCTACACAAGCGAGTGATCGCCAACACTTGCAAATTTCACAGCTTACGGACAGGTATTTCCACAAGAAACAATATTACATTCATCGAATATATGCTCAGAACCAGTTACGACATTAAACTCTTGACAAATATTTACAAGACCATAATAAACTTATAGCCTTATTGTCAATTCACGCTTTATTCACAACATAATTTTACTCAAAGTATTTTTTATGAAAAAATATTTGATGGGATCGTTTTTTTTTCTGGATCTACAATTCCCTAATTTAAGTGGCTTAACCTAATTCATATCGAAAACTGGATTGTTTGTGGAACTATTAGCAGTTTTCCCACACAGTAGTCGAAATTAACAGTCATAAGGCTAACTCCTCCTTATAAACCTAAAATTAGATAGTCTTCATGTATGAAACAATGAAAACCATATATGTAGATTATGAAACTATAGATGTAATTCTATTATCACAAATAAAAAACTTCTGAGTAGATTCAGTTTTATTAGAACAAATCGTTAAATATTTTACGCCATCAAAACACATCCAACGAATTTCGTCAGCAATCGTCCTTACAGCTTTTGAGCCATGATTATTCATATTGTCCTTCCTGTATGCGTATTTGACAAACTAAAAATTATGCGAAAACAATTATTTTGACCTTAAATATCTACGAAAGCATTTGATTTTCCATGAAACCCTTCAAAGGCTTTCCATAGTTTCATGTCCGCTGCATTGGTGCACCGTTGAATTGATTGAATATTTGTATTAGTTGCAAGAGATTAGTAAGGGGTCATCCATTAAGTACGTCACGTTCCTGAGGGAGGGGGTTGGGGTTTCGAAAGTGTGACAACTGACAAGCAATTTATTAAGTATAGGAAAAACCCGTACGAAGGGGGAGGGGGTCGAAAATTCCCAATTTAAGCGTGACGTACTTAATGGATGCTCCCTAAAGCAATGCATTGCTTTACCAATCCTGTAGAATGTTATATTAGTTTCTTCCATTCTGAGTACCCTACAACAGTCGTTTATGAAGCAAGATTGGTTACATAATATACCTTCTGGCACTTCTCAACGAGATGCCCAATGCTGAGAGTAATGTTTCACACATAAGGGGGCATCCATTAAATACGTCACGGTCCTACCCAAGTAACACAACTTGTTATATTAATGTTTAAAATACATGTTTCATACAAACGCCCATGTTTTGTTTCTCGAGTGCGACACTTAATTTCTTATATAACCGAAAAAGCGCAAAAAATGGCGGCTTATAAAATATCTTCGATGTTGTTAAAGATGTTTTTCAATACATTATTATAACATAAGAATATGTATTGATAATGTTCTCAAAAACATTCCAAATACTAATTTATTGCTAGCAGGAAAAAAAGTGATTTGAAAAACACAAACCGTGCAAATTTATGTGACAGCTATTATGTGGTATTTGATAATGGCTCAAAATAATTTTCGAACCTTACATTCTATTTGTAATTTACCATCTCAGTGTTTGGTCACTATGACATAATTTCATGTGCCATTTAAAATTTATGGTGAAGTTAACGCATTCACTCTTCAATAATTTATTGGCTATCCATCCGATTGAAAATAAGAAAGGAAGTTTTTTCATCTCTCGGGTTTGTGTAAGATTTTCGAACAACTTTTCAAACATGCAACATGGGGGCTTCATGACACAGTACGGTCAGGAAGTTTTAGAATACTGTTTGTAATAATGATCTGCTTTTAGATCGTAGAGTTTACGTTCGTTACAAATAAGGAAAATATATTATTTCAATAAATGTTTAAAACGTCATAAGAAAAAATAATAGAAAACCTTTGCAGATGAACAAACGGTTTTCCATAAAATAATTAGTATGAAACTTTTGAACAGGCACTTTAATTTATCTGGACTGATAGGGAAGAATTCAAAACATTAGAAGTACGTTTAATTTACATCGCTAGCACTTCTCAATAACATGTTTGCCGAAAACTACTTCAATTGGTTGAAATACATTCAAAAAACGTTATAGCAACGAATTTGAAACATCCGTTTCCAACGATATGATTTTTGTTTTTGGATACCTGTTTTGAACTAAAGTATAACAATAACAAAGTTTGAGCGAAGTTCTTCCTGGAATAAAATAATATTTCCAGTGATTAAAGATTAAACTGTGCTTCGAAGTGAGATGTAGTCGACACGTAAGTACCGTAAGTGAACATTTGCTGTTATTAGCCCGGAATTTTTGACTAGCGAAGTAGGATTTTTTTTCCAAATCCGTGCGTCGGACCTAACTTCGGAAGTGGTGCGCTGTATAGCTGGCCAGGTGTACTATACAGCGTACCACTTCCGAAGTTAGTTCCAACGCACGGTTTTGGAGAAAACCCCAACTTCGCTAGTCAAAAACTCCGATTTGCAACTAAATTGAGAATATCATAATTGAATTGCCTCGTATTGTTAGGTGCAAAACATGTTTCATGAAGAATATCTTAGTGAGTGAGCAGAGAATACTTCCAAACTGGTATATTAACGTATTTAAAACATAAAAATAACGTTATCGTAACATGTTTGTACCCAAAGGTTATAAATATGTGCTGGTGATGTTTCACATATAGGGGGATTAGGGGCATAATGGACACCCGGGGCGAAATGGACATCCCTGTTTTTGCCGAAACCGTTGACTTTTATGTAAAACGTTTAATGCATAAGTGTAAAGGAACAAGTCAGTGTTCTATTTTTCAAAAGTACCATTTATATTCTTTCAAAATAACCAAAAGATCATTAAAATTGAAGTATGTTTTTCATGTGGTGGATTTCTTATAATTTCGAAGCAGTAGCAAATAAGGTATTACGAGTGTTTGAGTGTGTCCACAATACAAACAAGTGAAATGTTAGCTTATCTACATGTATACGCAGATTTAGCAATGGATGAAGTATTATATTTTTGATCAGAACTTAATGAAAATAGCAATTTCTATGTTGTAGTCGATTCGGGGCGAAATGAACACTGGCAATTATGAATGGATGTACGTGCGTTGCATACTGTTAGGCGTTTTAGGGAGTTTGGAAAAAATCAATCCGATTATTTTAGCCTAAAAAATATTTAATTAACTTTGAAGTTATGTAAACTCGTCTAAGATGGAGTATTATATCTGTGGTAGTGATCTCCGTAAGCAAATTACTTAACTGGTCGATATTCTCAAAGATACAGCATACAATATACAGGGGTGTCCATTATGCCCCGATGGGTGTTCATTTCGCCCCGTACGTTTCCTGCCAGCCCCAAAAAACACACGGTTTTCAATTCATTATTTCTTCACAAAAATGACGATCTAGCAGCTGTAAATGATTGAAATATTTAGGAAACAAATTAAAGTTGTAAGCCAACTGATAATATGTTAAGTTTTTGTCTGTTACACAGGCCTAACATACTCATTTGCTTAGGGTGTCCATTATGCCCCCAATCCCCCTATTCTTTAATTGAAGGAAGGCGATGAGACAAAAATCTTGTGTTATCAACATTAAATAAACGTTATTATAACTTGTTCTGAGATTGACAAGATTTTTAAAAACTTGTTATTGCTGAACATAGTTAAAACTTGATTTCAACACAAGATGTATGCAGTTTCACTTATAATACTGTACTGCAACATCTCTTTTAAATTACATTTTTGAAGATGTTTTCTGTGTTACTTGGGTCGGGGGGAAGGGGGAAAGTGTGACGAGCCATGTATTAGGTATAGGAAAACCTTGTACAAAGGAAGAGGGGGTCAAAAATTCCCAATTTTAGCGTGACGTACTTAAAGGATGCTCCCTAAATTCATTCAAAAGCTTCTGAGGAAACTTTGACAAATTTTCCTTCCCGAAGATCTATGCCTGAGTTTTTAGTATCCTTAAGGGGCATTCCAATTTTATAAGGTTTATAGCCCTTTTCAGAAGCGTTCTTAGATGTTTAAGGGGCATTTTACAACAATTCAGGGATCTCCAGGGCCGCACCTGAAATCCTCTTAAACAACCTCATGAAACACAAAATGCCCTGAACCCTCCATTAATCTACTGAAATTCACCTGAGCTCTCTGAGATACCCTGGTATCCCCTTGAGATTCTCTGAGCCTTATGAGACCCCCTGAAAAACTTCCTGAAATCCCATAAAATCTTCCCCTAACACCCCAGGAATTCCCTGATTTCTACTGAGAATCCCCTGAATCCTCCTGAGACCACTTAAAATGCACCTGAGACCCATTGAAACTCTCCTGAGACGCTTCTGAGAAACATTGAGACTCCCTGAAAACCCTGAATCACTCTTGAGCTCTCCTCTTGAAACGCTTCTGGAATTCGCCCTGAAATTTCCGGAGAACCCCGAAAACCATCTGCGATAGCTGAAACACTTCTGTGACTAGCCCTGATATGCTATAAACCACCACCCTGAACACCCGAATCCTCCTGGAACTCCTCGAAATGCCTGGTGAATCTTGCGAGGAGCTCCGGGAAGAACTAGGTACTGGAGAAATAACGAGAGGCAGGCAAACAGAAAAACTTTAGGCAGGAAACATGCCAAAGGTGGAACTATAAGGGAACTCCAAGAAGTCTGGAAACCTTCGCGAGAAATTTCCCAATAAAAGTCTATGAAAGTCTTTATGAACGGCCCATAAGCATCATATTCAAACAATATTGGTTTGTGATCAGATAGTGATTTTTCATGCGACACATGCCAATTTTCAATCTTATCTATGATAGTTGGACTGAACTACATAAAGTCAAATCAGGAACTTCCTCTCTGCTATTAATATTAATAAAAATTGGGACATTATCTCTGTTACATATATTTATGTGTTTGTTGGAAATTCTAATAGGTACTCACCTATGTTGTTGATGTCCGTGCCTTCCCTTATAGTTGACATACACCGCTACTTCTGGCGGAGACACCTCTTCCTGGTCTCCAGGAAAATAAGCAGATGCAAGGCAAATTTCAATTTTCCCGCGAGTTGTTGGTACCTCCAACATAACTGCAACGATGTCCTTGTTTATGAATTCTGTAATAGAAACTATTTAAAACAAACTTCCATTTACCAAAATTGCAACTCTTGGAATAAGCTGCTCATTGTCATCGATCAACTTGCCAGAAGTTGTAGGAATTCCTAGTATCCTACTCTTATTTGCCCACGGGTCCTGGATGAATCCAACCTCCAGTTTGCTCTCAGTGAACATTTTACAAAGTACGGCGGTTACACCCTTTACATGGTGAATGTTCACTTGGACGAATTTCGATATCTTAGGGTTTAATTTGATCGGGTTCGACGAATTGCCGGGGATTTTTTACTGCATCAGCATTGGTTCTACAGCACACCTTACTTGAATGCTTCGCTCCTTGGGTTTTCAGGTTTTTGTATACAAATGCTGATTCAACATTTTTTATGTATCTTGTTTAGAGTCACAATTACTGCCTTCTTCATTTCTTCATTGAATTGGGACCACTCTGGACTGCTATATCACTCCCTCAAATACCTCAGTGGTATCCGATGAAGGATTACTGTGTACTCTTAGCACAATCGGCTGACGAACTAGATTACCTGGCAACTTTTCAACTCGTTTAAGTTTCAACAGTTCATTCACGTAAAAAGTATCACGTATTCCTTCCTATCTTCAAAAGATCATTACAAGGCCAACGAAATCGTCAGGCACTTTGAATGTCGATACTGCAAATGATCGGTCTATGTATAACCAATTTTCAAGAACGATTTGTTTTAACTTGTTTTTTTTTTTGTTTTTTTTTTTTTTTTGTTTAGAGAGACTTTACCGTTCTCGGCATTCGTCTCTGGACTTATGTTTATGTTATTGTTTGATGCTATTTATTTGTATGTAAGTCTTATCAATTCCTATCGTTATTTGTTTGTACCTTGATTTTGATAATCTATATTATCATTCAATCAAGCATGAACAATTTTACACATTGTTACCTATGTTTTGCATAGCACTGAACGGTGAATGAAGCGCGCGCTGTACACTCGCACAGGAGGAAAATACAAACAGCCACACAGAAAAGCCGATGAAGTATATATAAATTATACATATTAGTTGATAGTACGAATTGCTGAACAATTATCATACGTATAAATTTCAGCACCCCAAAACGGTAATAAACAATGAGAAGCATCGTTGGATACAAGATTAAATGTACTATTGAATTTAGTTCTCCCTTTAAACAACCACACTTATTAAAAAATTATAAGAAATTATAAGAAACAAATAAGAAAAACCAACAATAACACACTTGTATCAAAACACACACATACACGTTTAGGCGAGAAACAAAAGAAATGAAAATTATAGAGATAAACAATAAAGAAGACGCATTTTCTAAAAAGATAGTTTTATGACTTTTCTTACCTGCGTAGGTACTTTACAGAGAAAATTCTTTGGAAATTATCGGATAAATCAAATATTCACACGTGGAACTGCTATCAACAAGTTTTTTAGTTGCACATTTTTCATGTTTGGTAACGAATTCAACAAAACAGTGCAACAAGAATAGTAATCAACGAGAAGGAATGTTCGTCCGAACCTTATATAACGGTAAGTAAAAAGCAAAAAAATTAGAGTCTTTCAAATCACTGGAGATCTCAACTCCTAGCACCGTTCCGGATCGGCCATTCTAAAAAAAAAGGAATTATGATAAAATTCTCGCGGCGTAGCCCCAAAATCACACAAACTTACCGATGAATCGTCAAATCGTCGCTCGCCTGAATGTTACTCATATCCTGCGGCGTCAAGAAGCAGAACTGGCGGTCCGGTCGTTTCTTGGTTTCGTTCAACAGCAGCATGGTCATCATGTGTCGGTTGACCTGATCGGTAAAGACATCGTACTCGTCCAGGAAGTAGAACGGCGTATCGACGCACGACCACAGCGCAATCAGGAACGCCACCGTCGAGTAGGAACGTTCTCCCCCGGAGAGCGATTTGGTGTTACTAACTGCGTTGGTGATGTTCTTGTCGCGGGGCACAACCGAGAGCGAGAGTGTACAGTTTTTCGTATCCATCACAATTTCTCCGACGAAACCGCGCAGCTGCATCACCGTCTGCAAAGATTACAGTGCAATAAGGAGGTGCGACCACGTTCAACTACGTAGAACAAAATGAAAAATGCATGGACTTCCCTCCCCATCTTGCACCGGTTTGCCATTTTGAATTTGGCTCAGAATGAAGGAAACAGCATTCGAAACCTAATCTTATGACTAAGAAAAGATGGATTTGGTGTTGATTTTAAACGATACTCACGTTAAATTTGTGCTTCACCCTCAGCGACATGTGTGATTTGAGTTTGTGTAGATACGCATACCGCGCCGATCGGGAATTCGTAAGAAGTTTGATGATTTTCTTCAGGGAGTCCGTGTACCGAAGTGCGGTATCTCGCTTCAGCAACTTGTTCTCCAGAATGGCTTTTACGTCGACAATGTCATCATTTGCAGAATTGATATTCCTAAAAAAAGAAAAGTCGTGTAATGTTCATGATTGGTGCCGACTCTCAACCAAATTACTTGATACGCTTTTCCGTGGTCGATATGTATTTTTTGAGTTGTTCCTGCGTTTCAGTGACCTCAAGTCGTTCTCCGAGCTCCTGTGCAGAATTGGTCGCCGCCTCCAGGGCTTGTTTCTGTTCGTTGCGATCGGCCTGCAGCAACTGCACTTGCTCCCGCAGCCGGTCCAACTGTTGCTGTTTGGTTTTCGCATTAGCCTGCATATCGTGTCGCTTTTGCATCTCAGCGTCGATCTTGTCCTGGATTTCCTGTATTTCGCTTTCGATTTTTGACATTTGATCTTTTTTCTCTTGCACGACGCTTTCCTGGTTAGTGATTTCGTTCACCGACGATTGCAGTTTGGCTTTCTCCTGTTCCAGCTCTTCGTTGAGCTTAATCTGGGAAGCTTTCAACTCGTCCAGCTCGTTCTGCAACGTCATATCTTCCGATTCGGCCGGGTACTCGATCGACTTAAGCTCGTTAATTCGAAGTTCCAGAGAGTTCAACTCCTGCTGCTGTTTGGCCATCTGTCGCTGTTTGTCCTGTAAGGCTCGTTCTTTTTCTCCCAGCTTGCGTGTCTCTTCTTCGATTTGCCGTTTGATGTCATGCAGCTCTTCATCCAACTGTTGCATGCGACGTTCGGTTTGTTTCTTCAACTCTGTCATGTTGACCTTTAAAGAAATAAGAAGTTTATCAAAACCTATGATTTTTTTTTCATTTCATTTCATTTATTGTTTGTTCATGTTCTTAACATACAGGGGATAGACAAAATGATTGGGACAGGCAAAATTTTCACTATTCAAAAAATGTTCAACTAGCTCTAACTTTTCGAAAAATGCATCAAATATTTTCAAATTTTTACTGTAAGTTGATCAACTAGTTGTGTATCGGTGGATAAAATTTGGAAAAGATTGGATATTCTGCACGAAGTTATAAGCATTTTAGAAAAAGGTTGAATTATTCGATAGCTAACTTTTCATTTTCATTTTCATTTTGCAGCATTTGGTGGGGCAATGAGAGCGCAAGTCAGTCCAAAGCCGATGATAAGGAGGGTTAATGGCTGAATAGTCTTTGCTGACCACATAAACGCCATGGGATAGGGAAAGGGTATTTTGGTGTGGGATTAGGGTGTTGGTACAGACTTGACAATATCAATGCTATTCAGATGCAAAATAATTTTAAGGCTCAATAGTGAATCGCATACCTTCCAAAACCAAAAAACAATAATCCACAAAATATCAAGCAAGTCAAAGATAGAAAAAGCGCCCGATTGTTAATTTTGTCAATTATAACAAACGGAAACTTCTACCCTCTCCGACTCGCCAGCCACCCCGGAAAAAAATAAGCCTTTAATGGAATTGTCCGCGTGGTCTTGCAGTACCCCTGCTAGGTAAGAACCAGTCATTGCCATACATATAAAATGCTAGACATGACCCCATGGATAGCATTTGCATATGTAAAAGCTTTGCTGATGTGACTTTCCTATTAGGCAATTCTCTCATTACATGTTTGTCTTCAAAACCTTGTCAAGCTTAGAAAATTGGAGTTAATAAACAATACATTACAAGGTTCGAATTCCCATAGAATGAGATCATTCATTCGCACTACAACACCATAGGAGATAATATCACATTGGCTGACTACAGTACAAATGCGAAAAATCTCCCTTTTCCCCCTATCCGCAACCCGGGGACGCGCCCTGTTGGATTTCGGAAGCCTCGGAGAATATTACAAACTTTCAATGGCATTCCCATACACTAACCCACATTGCCCATTCAGGGGTCTGACTGGGCCTATTACCCTCCCTCAGTTTGTAATATTCTCACCAACTTGGAATTATATTTTCCCGGCACATAAATGACTTCGACAAATGTTCGATAAACTATGCAGCATTATGATCAGTATAACAATATCAGATGACTTGAAGGTCTGATTTTTACAGAATTCTTTGCCATTGATTATACATTCAGCTGTTTCAATCATTACTGCAAAGCACATCGACTACATGCCTGAAATCAAAGCTTCCTGGAAGATATAATCCAAGCCCAGAGAATTATCCGATAGCTAACTTTGAGCTTTTATATCTCCGGATTCAATGAACCGAATGCAATTAAATTTTGTCCATTTATGACTTATATAATGAACTTTGAAAAACGTTCGACTCAAATTGAAATTATTAACAAGAGAAAAAGTTATAGCGATTTAATCAATTTTATGATTTTTTAGTAAATTGGTCATATTTGTATTCAAGACAATTAGAGGGAACTCAAATGAACTATAATAAGCATCATGAATTTTGAAACGATGTTGAAATTTAAGAAAATTTGGTGTTTTATTAGAAAAATAATCTAATCGTTATAATGTTCTTCCGTGTTAAGAATTTTAAGTCAAAAGTTTTTCAAAGCGCAGTCATAAATGGTCCAAATTTCATTGCATTCGGTTCATTGAATCCGGAGATATAACAGCTCGCTTTCCCGGGAAGCTTACCAGACTGATAAGAGCAACGATGGACGGTGTGCAGAACAACGTAAAGATTTCGGGTGAACTATCCAGTTCATTCGAATCTCGACGGGGACTACGACAAGGTGATGGACTTTCTTGCCTACTATTCAACATCGCCTTGGAAGGTGTTATGCGACGAGCCGGGCTCAACAGCCGGGGTACGATCTTCACGAAATCCGGCCAATTTGTCTGTTTTGCGGATGACATGGATATTATTGCTAGAACATTTGGAACGGTGGCAACTGGTGAATGCGGCTAAGAAAGTACATGCTGGTAGGTGGGACTGAGCGAGACAGACCAAGCCTTGGCAGCATACGATAGACGGGGATGGGATACTTTCGAGGTGGTAAAAGAATTCGTCTACCTCGGTTCCTTGCTAACGGCTGACAATAACGTGAGCCGTGAAATTCGAAGGCGCATCATCAGTGGAAGTCGTGCCTACTATGGGCTCCAGAAGAAACTGCGGTCAAAAAAGATTCACCCCCGTACCAAATGTACCATGTACAAGACGTTAATAAGACCGGTGGTTCTCTACGGACACGAGACATGGACGATGCTCGAGGAGGACCTACAAGCACTCGAAGTTTTTGAGCGACGGGTGCTAAGGACGATCTTTGACGGCGTGCAGGAGAACAGTGTGTGGCGGAGAAGGATGAACCACGAGCTCTCAGCACTTTACGGCGAACCCAGCATGCAGAAAGTGGCCAAAGCCGGAAGGATACGATGGGCAGGGCATGTTGGAAGAATGCCGGACAACAACCCTGCAAAGTTGGTGTTTGCTAAACATCCGGTTGGTACAAGAAGGCGTGGAGCGCAGAGAGCACGATGGGCGGACCAGGTGGAGCGTGATCTGGCGAGTGTTGGGCGTGGCCTCTGGTTGTGAAAGCCACAACATGAAAATTTAAAATGATCGATATTGGAGAGCTGCAGCTGCAAATCGAGTATTATGGCGGCAAATTGTTGATGCAGTATTATCATGAATTTGATGTTAACTAAATAAATGAAATGAAATGAACAGCTCAAAGTGGACTATCGGATAATATTACCTTTTTCTAGAATCTTTATAAAATCGTGCAGCATGGTGCGATCTTTTCCAAATTCTGTCCACTGATACACAACTAGTTGATCAACTTACAGTGAAATTTTGAGAATATTTGATGCACTTTTCGAAAAGTTACAGCTATTTGATTTTTTTTTTTTTTAGAGAAGGCAAAATTTTGCCTATCCCGATCATTTTGTCTATCTCCTGTAGATACTCGAGTTCGCGACATAGGATAAAAAATATAATTTGGACATGCACGGCGATGTATGCCTTGTTCCGGAGAGCTAATAAAAGTAGATAATTCTCAATATCAATTATTGGATCAAATAGACCCTTTTCCGATGACTTACGTTGAAAGACGCTTAACAATTAAGAATTTACTTCAAAATTATCGAAAATGTAAATTATTCTGTTATTCTGTTATTCTGTTATAATCAACGCACCCCCGGGCCGTGGCCAATCTGCGTTGTTTCGCTGGGCGATACGTCTACCAGTAGACTTGTATCTGCCCTATGCTAAACCGATTAGCATATCAAGTCCTTTCCACTGATGAGTAGGCTCGAATGTCCCGCCCCTCCCTATAACCCATAGGGGGAAATAAGGAGTTTCCAGTTTCAAGTATTGTATTGATTATGACACCAACTCTTTCTATTCCTTGGTAAAAAAAATCACTAGACTTGTTTTATCAGACTACTATTAATAATGAACATAATTAAGATACAAGTTTGCATACACAATTGTAAAAGCAGTGTTAGATACCGTGAGGTGCCCATATTTCGTGCACTTAAGAATTCTCAAAGTTAGATAAACGACTGAAATTTTACCATAAAGTATATCAGATTAATTTCTTCGATAATATTTAGTGCTGGCACTGTAGCTCCCAAGAAAAATATAAATAAGGCATCTTCACATTATACAAGATAGATATAGCATTAGTTTTGATTTGTTTAAAATTGCCAAATTTCGTGCACGGGTTCCAAATTTCGTTCAAAATGGGTCCAAATTTCGCTCACTCTAAAAGACGTAGAATTCGCCTAAATATGTTAATTTTTAAAACTTAGCATACTCGTAGAATACCAATGAAACCATAAAGTGTAGATAAAATCGTTGTCTGTGACGAAATATGAGTGAATATTTACTGTTTACCATGTTCGTCCCGGATGTTTACGTTAAGATTTCCAAAATCCTTCTGTAGATTAAGAAGATATTATTTTGACTCTTTTATTGAAATCTTGATAAAACAATATATTGTTTGCTATTTGAATCAAATGTTCACTAACTTTACTGATGGTCAGTAATGTGAATTAATTCATTTTTTTTAAATGTAGCTTTTTACGTCTCTATTATGTGCCATTAATAGGCACATTCCTCGGGAGGTTAGTTCTAGTAAAGTGTCGTCTTCCAAACTTGTGTTCTGGCAATAAAGCTTACGGCAATAATTTGCTTGAATGAAACTAGCGGCTGTAAGCTACTACTCCCAATGTTTGGGTAAATAAAATCATCCCGAGCTTACTTAGTATTTCCACATTTATAAATTTGTTTATTTTTTTTCTACGTAGTGTATGAGCAGTCCCTAGCTAATTTTAAACCAATTAAAATAGTAATTAGAACTATTATTAATAACCGAATCATACGATGGCTTTGTAGCCATTTGTGTACACTCTCTCTCTCTTCTTGGCGTAACGTCCTCATTGGGACAAAGCCTGCTTCTCAGCTTAGTGTTCTATGAGCACTTCCACAGTTATTAACTGAGAGCTTCCTCTGCCAATGACCATTTTGCATGCGTATATCGTGTGGCAGGCACGAAGATACTCTATGCCCAAGGAAGTCAAGGACATTTCCTTTACGAAAAGATCCTGGACCGACCGGGAATCGAACCCGTCACCCTCAGCATGGTCATGCTGAATACCCGTGCGTTTACCGCCTCGGCTATATGGGCCCTGTTCATTTGTGTACACATGAACCTTTAAAACAAAGTTATGAAAACGAGTGCACGAAATTAGGGACCCGTACAAATTGTGGGTTCCTAATTTCGCCAACAACAAAAATGTTTAAACAAAATAAGAAAATACCATTTTTAAGTGATTTTATTGCGTATTTAAATAAAACATATTGAATTGAAATAATCAAGCATAAATTGAAATATTTACCTTTTGATAGAGATCGAAATATTTGTTAACTTCCGTGAGTGTTGATTTTCTCGTATCTCTGAATATGGCATCTGCTATTTGCATACATTTGCAATTTATTTTTCAATCTTTGACATAAATCAAATTTTTCATTTCTTTTTTTGTGAATTGTATTGAGATCAAATGCAGTTTTGAGGTTATAGCAAATTTTGGATGATTCCGCTGTTATTTAGATAATAATAATGCTCTCAGATGTCAGAAGTTAACGAAGTTTGGGCCCGCACGAAATTAGGCCACCCCACGGTACTTTAAAGTGAATTGAAAAATGTAAATAAGATAAATTGTAAACTATTCCGCGGCGACACGAATGCTTCAATAGTGTCATAAATAAACGCGCAAACAAACAAATAATTGATATTGAAGTATGCATATTGCATTATCTATTAGCAAAGTCGTAGAAAGAGTTGGGCGCCTGATTATAAAATTGTTGTACTTATCTTGTGTGTTTCGGACAAGTCCCGTTTGTGTTGGCCATTGGGACACTTCTTGCTTCAAAACGGTCGTTTCTGGAATGGAAAGAGAATAATTGGCCGCACAACTCCGCAAATGGGCGGCCCGCACATATTAGTATAATGTTGCAATGATTGAAAATAGTAGAGTATAATTGTTAATCTATATGAATACTGCTACTAGTTCAGGTTTCTCACCCTCCACGATTCTCTAGATACTGTTATAGCGTGTTTGTTGTTAATTTGTTGATAAGTGAAGCTTCCAGTACTTCAAAATTCAATGTAGCGAAGATCTTGAGCGGATAGCATTCATTGATAATGATAGTGATTATTTTTTTTTTTTTTATTTTTTTTTTTTTTTTTGCTAGGTTTCTAGCTGCACTCTGAATAGAGTTGAAACCTCTACACTAGACCCGAAGATAGAAAAGAGTACGTAATCTTTCAGAAGCAGTTTGCCAGCCGTACGCGGAAAATGATATCCATTAAGACACTGTTGCCTACTGACTCAGAAAGTTACAGTAGAAGGTTGGAAAGTTTTCAATTGGTCAGTCAGTCAGGATTTGCCTATGTAGTGTTATGGTCACACGGTTTGTATCTGTCTTCTTGTTTGGTTTTGTGGTATGGTTCAATATGGTTTTCTTCTCGTTAAGTCAGTTGTCGTATTTTTTTTTCATCGAATCAATCGAACCCTGTATGTTAAAACACAGACAAACAGACGTAACACTCTGATAATTCCCATCGTACACCGATTTAACAGTCTTCTTCAAAATTTGATAGTTGGCCAACTGCCCAACCGTGGCGCACGCATAGTTTTTGTTCGAGTTTGACGTTTGCTCACTACCGCCACCTAGTTGATGGTCGGCCAAACATAGTCCTTTTAGCATTGGGCGATATGTTTCCGTGACTATGATTTGAATCGAAAAATGTTCGAAGTGTTACGTCTGTTTGTCTGTGGTTAAAATATAGTCGATCCTGGGTCAAATTGTTTTCTTGATTTCTCTAATCGTTTTCTACTTCTCTGTGTTTATCTCTTGTGTCCTTAAATTGTCATCGGTCCAAAACCCAAAGAAACATGTAACTGAACTTCTGATATTTTTCTGTTGGTGTCATAATACCATCTAAGAGATAAACAAAAAAAAAAAACGCCAGGTTGGTTAGTTGATTTCAATAAAATTTTAAAATAATAAAGATTGTCGACTATTATGTATTCATCCCCCTACAAATACTATGAAAAATATTCAAATTCGTTCAATTGTCCTATCGGTCCTACGTAAACCATGTCATTTTCTCAAGCGTAGCCCAGAAATGTCAACCTAGTCATACACAAGTAACGCTGTTCAATAAATAAAAGGCAGTCAGTTTTTGTCCAAAATGTCACGTCGAACGCATAGACGTCAACAATGCGTTTAAATGTTCGCACGTTAGCTTCGAATCTATTAGCACAATTAAGTGCTGCAGATCTCCTTCCCACTATTAATTCTTCGGTCGATTTTAATTGCTTTATTTAACGAAAATATGGACAACTTACATTGTAAAAAATCGAAAAAGCGGCTATGACATTAATAAATTACTAATCAAAATCAACCGAGAAACGTGGGAAATAGAGCCCAAACAACATTTTGAAGTCAGCTGGCTGTAAAAGGTTCCAAAACCTGTCACAAATCCTACAATACTTTTATTAGGATTTGTAACGATCATCAAAACCTTCTGAAATCCAACCGACTTGGAACTATTGCTTGGGAATAGACTCTAATGAGCCCTGGCGGATCCTCCATGTTTATCGAGCATGTCTGATGCATATGATCAGCCATACTCCATCTGCAGCAGCCGGTTCGTGATGAACCGTTGGAGGCGCATTAAAGTGTTAAAAAGGTGATATGTTTCACTAAAGAACACTACATTACAATAATCAAAATGAAACTCCTTCACTTTAATACCGTCAACCCCTGCGAACTTGGCCAGGGATTGATAATGATAGTGATTATTTTAATATAATATGGCTTAACAAAAATTACTATTCAATTATTTTAAATTGGATTCGTCAATAAAATTATTGTTCATAAAATAATTAACCATGCGAATATCGAACTACACAAACTAAAAAGTGTTATTATATTTTACCAATGATTTCATCCTAATCTTGACCCTAACATAGTTATGCGCTTAGTGGACAATGACCAAAAATAGTGTTGTTTCGACAATAGTCACATACTATGCCCTACGACATTGACGATTCTATTGTCTATGGCTCACCTATTTAGCGCCACCCAGCAGGGACTTGGTCTGGTACCCAATTCAGTATATCCGCTCCACGTAATGTACCGTACCTCTTTCGATTTGTGATATATTACGCGGAACATTACTCTCTTCATTCGGATAGCGGCTATGTAACCCATTGGATTAAAAACCTCCATCAAACATGAAGCGATTAATTGGAGACTGAAGACTCTATACCAAATTTGGCTCAGAGACAGGTAATCAGTGAAGTCAGTTTTTCTCGTTTGTCAGAGACGATTGATACGTATTAAGACAAACTTTCCGCTGCATCTGCCAGCAATAATCGGTGATCGATCAACATTTCGAGTACCTACCCCAATTTACACAAGTATGCCAAGGATCACCGCTCATGCTTTACAATACAGTTGGAAAAACTAGAGCAACACCTGGCCACAATGATGCATAAAGCACTAAAGCGGACCGGAAGTGTCGGTGAGCCAGCCCCACCAGAATTTACTTCAAAATTATCGAAAATGTAAATTATTTCACTAAAACCTCTCAAATGCACAGGTATGCAAGACGACATACACTTCATAGTGACATACAATATTCACCTCAAAATGGTTGAATTAATAATTGTAAGAAATTTAAAAGCCTTTTTGCAATGAAAAATGTTCAATAAAGAAGCATTAGGCAGCCAATCTCTTTACATTCATCTAGAACGCTTAAAATAGGAGGTGTCCAAAATACGTTGCATGGTTTCTACTGTTAATATATTTTGGTCATCTGACGAACTACACTGAAAGACGGCTTGTGGTAATGACCAGCATGAAAATGTTTTCAAATTTACCATGGCAAAACGTGATGATCAACCAACAAACGCTTCTTGTGTGCGTTTTGTTTCCTCGCAAATCAACCGGTTCGATAGCCGAGTGGTAGCGTTGGAGCTTGGTGATCTCGAGGTTCTTGGTCCGAGTCCCGTTGCCAACTGAAACTTTTTTTAATTGCAAGTCGGGTGCATGGTAAAATTGAAAACATTAATCTGTTGATTTGAAACGAAACACAGTCTGCACAAATTTAGTGGCGTTGTGTATTTAAATTGACCCTCAGAATAGTAATTTCAACCGTAAGTCGTCTTTCAGTGCACATGGGGATGCTGTGCGATTGCATACTTGGAGGCGTATCCTGTGGGTCTGGCGATATTTTCTCGATTTTAATAATAAACTGTAATAGTTATCAAAACAGATGCCTGTTAAGCGGAGAAATTTGATTATTTGTAAATTTGTGAATGTGATTGCAAATGAATGATCCCATACCTGTACCTGGTGACAAGTGTTAGACACATTGTGTTCTATTTTTTAGCATTCGACTTACCTGCAGATACCGCGCCGGTCGTTTTTGCAGCCCATAGCTTCTGTAGTTTGGCATTGGGAAGAATTCGGAAAACGGTTCCATGACAACCACTTTCTGCAAATTTCGTGGCACATTCTCCGAGTGGCTTGTGAGATCGATTGCCAAATTTTGATCCTCGACAATGAGAATCGTTTCGACTTTGATCTGATCGATGAGACAATTCATCACGACCGGATCGCTCACGTTGATCAAATTCATCAGCATGTGTGCATTCTGGACGTTATCGACTCGTCCACTGCGGACATCGTAGACCTGCTTGTGGAAGCGGCTGGTTATAATCGAACGGCCTCGCATCTCCGGGAATTCCCGCTGGATCAGCTGGTTTAGCGTATTGCGATCGGCATCCGAGTTCACGTAGAACGCCGTCAATATCCCCGGAGAGATGACGGTTTCGATCATAGCGGTCCACTTTTTGTCCTTGACCTTGATGTACTGGCCCAGAGGACCGCGGGGTAGCTCGGAGAAGCGTCCCTGCTGATGCATCTGCTTGATCTTGGCTACGAAGGCGGGCATATTCTGACCAAACACCGAGAGGTTATCTCGAGACGAACTCTCAAATTGTTCAAGCTGCTTTTCAGTGCGCACTGAAAAGATACGATGATGTTCAGGAATGATTATAGTATCAGATCTAATCTAATCGAATCTAATTTGGATATCCCTAATGAACCTAATTCGGTTCGAATGTAGAAAGATCAGTTTGGAAGAAACCCATTCCTCTTACGTCAATTATGATACAACGCTTAAATCCTACACTTGTTTTGAATAGGATATGAATGTTACTTACTTCGCTCAGTCTGCTTGGACACCCGTTTACTGTTCACCTCTTCCTTGGTTTCCCTGATTTGATTTAGAGTATTGTGCAAAATGTCCACATCTCGTTTGGCGTTCTCTACCATCGCCTGCAAATCGCGCTTCTTCTCGCTCAATTCCGCCAGTGCCTGTTCGTTGCGACGCTTCTCATCTGCCACTCGATTGAATCCTCTGAAAATGTAAAATATCCCATGAGATCCCAACACTCTTATGAATCCCATCGATCTACTTACGATTCACTACGTTGCTTCAAATCCGCTTCTAGATTCTTGATGTCCTCCGCTTGTCGTGCCAACCGATCTTTGACTTTCTTCATCTGACGACTTTCTTCCGACAGCTTTTGCTGCAGCGTTTGGCTTACCGATCTAGCCGATATGTACTTCTCCTTCACCTCCGTAAAACCTGTCTTCTTTGCGTCAATGTCGTTTCGATAGCGCTGTATTACGCGGTCGATTTCTGCTTCGAGTGCCTCCCTGTTCTGGACGGCATTCATGTACTCTCTCATTTGGTTCAACTTTTCGCGCAGTTTGTCCTCCACTTGGGAACATTCGGCGCTCTTGTCAATCACAACTCTCCAACCCAACTTTTGTCGTGCGACCTTTACCAGATCCTTCCACTTTTCAACCGATTGCAAATTTTCGTACTTGTGCTGCATTTCTTCTATCTCCCGCCCGATGTATTGCAAGCTTTTTTCATTGCAATCCAGGTTATGCTTTGCATTCTCCAGCTGTGGAGTGCATCCATTCAGTTTGGAAATGATGGCATCGATTTGCGTCGCTTTGAGGAACAAACTGTATTGCTTCTTTTCGTCGGAATCCTTCAGGAATGATCTCGCCAGATCTTGATTCAAAACGCAAACGGGATTATCCACCTGGATGTTCAGGTACAGAATCATCTTCAACAGTTCGCTTCGACTCTGGGAAATCACGCTGCCACTCTCGCTCTTCAACTTATAGCTTGTGGCCCCAGACGCGTTGATCGTTCGAATAATGATGATTCTGTCCCCATACACATCTCGCTCATACGCATCGAAGCTGTCATTTCCCAAGTGAATCTCAATGGAAGCTTGCGTTTCTCCGTGTTTGATGAGTTCTATTAGAAAAATAAACAGAATACGTAAAATTATTCAGACTTTCATGACATCTTTCGTGATCAACATCAAGTAGAAAATGAATAGAAATTTTGTTAGCACGTACCTAGAATCTCAATCAAAATTAAACTCAAGCAAAAACTAGGGTGCGGGCACCGGTTTTGGCCAGTCTAAGGGACATCATTTTTATAAAAATAACCAATAATCCTATGAAAACAACCAATGTGTCAAATGAAAGGTTATTATTATTAATATTTATAAAAGACACTTTACCACTTATGTGGCATTCGTGTCTGAAATGAAAGGTTTCAATCTATATTTTGAAGGAAAAATGCAGAAATCAAGCCAATGCTTGATTTTTTTTTTTTTTTTGCTAGGTTTCTAGCTGCACTCTGAATAGAGTTGAAACCTCTACACTAGACCCGAAGATAGAAAAGAGTACGTAATCTTTCAGAAGCAGTTTGCCAGCCGTACGCGGAAAATGATGTCCATTAAGACACTGTTGCAACTGACTCAGAAAGATACGGTAGAAGATTGGAAAATTTTCAATTGGTCAGTCAGTCAGGATTTGCCTATGTATGTATGTGTTATGGTCACACGGCTTGTGTTTGTCTCCTTGTTTGATTTTGTGGTATGGTTAAATATGTTTTTCTCCTCGTTAAGTCAGTTGTCGTATGTTGTTTTTTTTTCATCGAATCAATCGAACCCTGTATGTTAAAATATAGTCGATCCTGTGTCAAATTGTTTTCTTGATTTCGCTAATCGTTTTCTACTTGTGTTCATCTATTGTGTCCTTAAATTGTCATCGGTCCAAAATCCACAGAAACATGTAACTAAACTTCTGAACATCTAAGAGATAATAAAAAATACGCCAAGTTGGTCAGTTGATTGCAATAAAATTTTAAAATAATAAAGATTTCATGTCAACTTTCATCCCGCTACAAATACTATTAAAAATATTCAAATTCGTTCAATTGTCCTATCGGTCCTACCTAGATGAACCATGTTATTTTCTCAAGCGTAGCCTAGAAATGTCAACCTAGTCATACACAAGTAACGTTGTTCAGTTAATAAAAAGCAGTCAGTTTTTGTCCAAAATGTCACGTCGAACGCATTGACGTCAACAATGCGTTTAAGTGTTCGCACGTTAGCTTCGAATCTATCAGCACAATTAAGTGCTGCAAATCTCCTTCCCATTAATTCTTCGGTTGATTTTAATTGCTTTATTTAAAGAAAATATGACCAACTAACATTCTAAAAAAATCGAAAAAGCGACATTAATAAATTGCTAATCAAAATCAACCGAGAAACGTGGGAAATAGAGCCCAAACAACATTTTGAAGTCAGCTGGCTGTAAAAGGTTCCAAAACCTGTCACAAATCCTACAATACTTTTATTAGGATTTGTAACGATCATCAAAACCTTCTTAAATCCAACCGACTTGGAACTATTGCTTGGGAATAGACTCTAATGAGCCCTGGCGGATCCTCCATGTTTATCGAGCATGTCTGATGCATATGATCAGCCATACTCCATCTGCAGCAGCCGGTTCGTGATGAACCGTTGGAGGCGCATTAAAGTGTTAAAAAGGTGATATGTTTCACTAAAGAACACTACATTACAATAATCAAAATGAAACTCCTTCACTTTAATACCGTCAACCCCTGCGAACTTGGCCAGGGAGAAATCAAGCCAATGCTTGATTTTTGTATTAAAAGTGGCACTGGTCAAAATAGAAGCTCTGCCGCAGTTTTGGCCATATTCTAATGTTTGGTTTCTATTTTGGCCAATCACGTGTATTTCTTATGGGAGTGGCCAAATTAGAAGCACCCTGGCCAAAATAGATATATGGGAGCAGATTTTTTAAGGAAATATATTTTTTTCTTCCAGTTTTTAATCAAAATGTGTGGTTTTCACAGCTGTAATCATCAAATTGCATTAGGATCTACTAGTAAAAAATAAATTTACGCCGATTTAGATCGCAACAGGTTCAATACCGCACTATAGCCAAAACTCCGGACTGGCCAAAACTGAAGCTTCTACCCTACTTTAAAAACTTTTACATCGTGAGGGTGTCTACTCATTACTCAAAATAAAATTCCCTGAGTTTTCCAGGTTTTTCCAGATGAAATTTTGAAAGTTTATAATTCAAAAAATAACCCAAATTTTATAAAAAATTATAAAGGGTGACTTAAGGTATAATCGGCAGGTTTGTTCTCTTCGTCATGAAGGATTTATGCCGGCCAAATTGCCTGAAACTTGATCATATTCAGCTTGGTTTTGATGCCAACTCTGAGTTCCACAGGTTTCAAAAAACCCCCCATGACGAAGAGAATAAAACTGCCAAAAATACGTAAGTTCCCCTACTCTTCAAAAAATCTTTAAAAATTTCTGAGCATAATTCCTGAAATTTCTTCCAAAATTTCTTCCTGGCTTTCCGCAGGATTCCTTCACACGAGATATCTGTTTGAGTACGTCCCGATATTTCTTGCAAAGGTTTTCCGACATACTTCTAGAGCAGGGGTCCCCAAACTGCGGCCCGCGACCAGGTTTCGTGCGGCCCGCGAGCTGATTTTGAAATGTATAAGAAAGTGGCCCACGCATAGATTCCATAATGAAAATCACCATATTTTAAAACTTTCATGAGAATGAATATTATCTACTGAAATTTTGCCAATATCATGGAGAGTTTTTCAAAAGAAGTAAGATTTTTGAAAGCTTCTGAAAAATACTACTTTTTGTAATTTTGTTCCGATTTTTTTTTTTTTTTTCATAGTGATTACGGCGGTAGCACACTGTGCTTATATTCTAACACCGCACCCTTTCCCTACGTTTGCTTCTATGAGCCTCTATTTTTGTTTCAACACACAGAAGTACGTAGGCATATCGTGGCCCAAGTCGACACTGTTTTGGCCTGCGTTGAACAAAAATAGTTTTAATAAAAGTTTCCCCTTTTTTCTTTTTGTCAATTGTTTTTTTTTGTAGTATGGTCCATGTATTTAGTTAGGTTCTTGTCAATTTGTCAGTTATTCGAAGTAGATCTCCAATATGTAGTCAATAAGTCAATTAAGTCATTCTGATCTGTTCTATCATAGCAGCTTTAGTCTTTGCTTTATTGAAGTGTAGTTTTATTGGAAATATGCTGAATATCGTTATTAAAAAGAGACGTCTGGAACTGTGTCCTGCTAGTTGTTCCGTCATGCACATACGTCATGTCTTAATAATGCCTAGGAGATTAACGAAAACACGTGTGTTCGGTCAGATGTCCATTGCGTAGAAAGTCAAGGAAAATAGGTTTCTTTATTGTCAGTTGTTATGTAAGCCTCGCTTGAAGCACTTCCCGTGAACCCTGTCATCTGTACACCAACTAATCCGTATCTTCGTACACAGCTAAATACTATATGTACTGTCAATCGGCGAAAAGCCTATGGGTAAATATTAAAAAAAAAAAAAAAAGAATAATAATGCTGTCTAGCGCGTTGTTTTCTATCGGCCACTATTTTAGTCTAGTCCCCATGGGCGAAACAACCGGCACCCCCTAGAATTTGAATGGATTGCTGTGAAATATGGGACTTCAAACAATGAACAGATGAACTGATGAATTTTTGTTCGGAGTGCACCCCCTGACAAAAATCCGTAGTTTCGCCCATGCCAGTCCCAACTGCAAGCTTTTTTCCAATCTTATCGTCAATTGTCTTCTAGATACCACACGGAATTAATGAGTAGTGAGTTCAATGCAGAGATCCCCCCCCCTCACACTCCCAAATTGTGGTAGGCCCCCGCTAAACATCAACATCAAGTAGAAATTGAATAGAAATTTGGTTAGCACGTACCTAGTATCTCGATCAAAATTAAACTCAAGCAAAAACTAGGTACTTTGAAAATTATTACATCGTTGTGTAAGTTTACATTAATTAATTAGGCAACAGCCAAACGAATATCACGGGCTGCAAAACGGTGAGTCGATAAGGAGAGCGTCCAATATAGCTCTGGTCCTCACAAGTTCCTACCTCATGCTTCCACGGGTCAAACGATGACAAAGACCGCCAGCTAAGAGTTGTGTGCTTAGCTGGTAGCGCAGCCTGGGCACTGTTGTCCTTCTGACTTCAGCTAGATTGAGGAGGTACGATCCGAGTGTCTGTTCACCAAGGAGGTGCGGCTCAAACAGCGTCTGTTCTGGCATCCAGCGGCTGAGTAAGAAACGCTGCACCACGCCCAGCTAGATCCAAGGTGGTAGCCCCATCAGCGTGGTCGTCCCAGTGTTGGTTGGGACGTTAAACAGAACTGGCACGATGGCCCTCCGGCGAGACAGGAGTGTTGGCGTAGGCCCAATAAGCCACCCGTAAAAATCCCCATTGCGAATAACATAGGAGAAAATACGACTCGATACAATCGGCAAAGACCCACGCGACGAAATAAGGACTACGATTGGAAACTTGGAACATGGAATTGCAAGTCACTAGGTTTCGCAGGATGTGACAGGATAATCTACGACGAACTACATCCCCGCAACTTCGACATCGTGGCGTTGCAGGAACTTTGTTGGACTGGACAGAAAGTGTGGAAAAGCGGGCATCGAGCGGCTACCTTCTACCAAAGCTGTGGCACCACCAATGAACTGGGAACAGGATTTATAGTGTTGGGCAAGATGCGACAACGTGTGATCGGGTGGCAGCCGATCAACGCAAGGCTGTGCATGTTAAGAGTTAAGGGCCGTTTCTTCAACTACAGCATCATCAACGTCCACTGCCCACACGAAGGGAGACCCGATGACGAGAAAGAAGCGTTCTACGCGCAGTAAGAGCAAACATACGATGGTTGCTCGCCGCGTGACGTGAAAATCGTTGTCGGCGACATGAACGCGCAGGTAGGAAGGGAGGAAATGTACAGACCGGTAATCGGGCGAAACAGTCTGCACCTAGGTCTGCATGCCGTATCGAATGATAACGGCCAGCGATGCGTAAACTTTGCAGCCTCCCGTGGTATGGTAGTCCGAAGCACCTCCTTCCCCCGCAAAGATATCCATAAAGCCACCTGGAGATCACCCGACCAACAAACAGAAAATCAAATTGACCACGTTCTAATCGACGGTAAATTCTTCTCGGATATAACCAACGTCCGCACATACCGCAGTGCGAATATAGATTCGGATCACTACTTAGTCGCTGTATGCATGCGCTCAAAACTTTCGACAGTTATCACCACGCGTCGAAGTCGAACGCCGCGGCTCAACATCGAGCAACTTCGTAACGTAGAAGTGGCTCAAGACTACGCGCAGCAGTTAGCAGTGGCCCTACCAACGGAAGAGCAGCTTGGCGCAGCTACACTTGAAGATGGCTGGAGGGACATCCGATCCGCCATAGGTAGTACCTCGGCTACAGCACTAGGCTTCGCGACTCCGAATCACAGAAACGACTGGTACGACGGCGAATGTGAACAGTTGAAAAACGAGAAGAATGCAGCATGGGCAGAGAAGAATGCAACCGTACGAGAGCGAATGAGGCACGTTACAAACAGGCGCGGAACAGGCAGAACTCAGTCTTCCGGATGAAGAAGCGCCAGCAGGAAGAACGAGATCGCGAAGCGATGGAAGAGCTGTACCGCGCTAAGGACACACGAAAGTTCTACGAGAAGCTGAACCGCTCGCGCAGAGGCTTTGTGCCACAAGCCGACATGTGCCGAGATAATCACGGGAATATTCTCACGAGCGAGCGTGAGGTGGTCGAGAGGTGGCGGCAGCATTACGATGAGCACCTCAATGGCGACGTTGCGAGTACCGAAGGTGGCGTGGTAACAGATCTAGGAGTATGTGCACAGGACGAAAGACTTCCGGCCCCTGACCTTCAAGAGATTGAGGAGGAGGTTGGCCGGTTGAAAAACAACAAAGCCGCTGGAGCAGATCAACTACCAAGCGAGCTTCTAAAATACGGTGGAGAAGCACTGGTGAGAGCACTACACTGGGTCATTACCAAGATTTGGGAGGAGGAAGTATTACCGGAGAAATGGATGGAAGGTATCGTGTGTCCCATCTACAAAAAGGCCGACAAGTTGGATTGCGGAAACTACCGAGCGATCACACTACTGAGCGCTGCCTACAAGATACTCTCCCAAATTTTATGCCGCCGTCTATCACCGATTGCAAGAGAGTTCGTGGGGCAATATCAGGCTGGATTCATGGGTGAACGCGCTACAACGGACCAGATGTTCGCCATCCGCCAGGTGTTGCAGAAATGCCGCGAATACAACGTGCCCACACATCACTTGTTCATCGATTTCAAATCGGCGTATGATACAATCGATCGAGAACAGCTATGGCAGATTATGCACGAATACGGATTCCCGGATAAACTGATACGGTTGATCAAGGCGACGATGGATCGAGTGATGTGCGTAGTTCGAGTATCAGGGACACTCTCGAGTCCCTTCGAATCTCGCAGAGGGTTACGGCAAGGTGATGGTCTTTCGTGCTTGCTGTTCAACATTACTTTGGAGGGTGTAATAAGAAGAGCGGGGATAAACACGAGTGGGACGATTTTCACGAAGTCCTTTGAGCTGCTTGGTTTCGCCGATGATATTGATATTATTGCTCGTAAATTTGAGACGATGGCGGAAACGTACATCCGACTAAAGAGGGAAGCCAGGCGAATCGGATTAGTCATTAATGTGTCGAAGACAAAGTACATGATGGCAAAGGGCTCCAGGGAGGAATCACCGCGCCCGCCACCCCGAATTCATATCGACGGTGATGGAATCGAGGCGGTTGAAGAATTCGTGTACTTGGGCTCACTGGTGACCGACGACAACGACACCAGCAGAGAAATTCAGAGGCGCATTGTGGCAGGAAATCGTGCCTACTTTGGACTCCGCAGAACTCTACGATCGAATAAAGTTCGCCATAACACGAAGTTAACCATCTACAAAACGCTGATTAGACCGGTCGTCCTCTATGGGCACGAAACATGGACCCTACGTGCAGAGGACCAACGCGCCCTTGGAGTTTTCGAACGGAAGGTGTTGCGTGCCATCTACGGCGGAGTGCAGATGGAAGACGGGACTTGGAGAAGGCGAATGAACCACGAGCTGCATCAGCTGCTGGGAGAACCAACCATCGTCCATACCGCGAAAATCGGGAGGCTACGGTGGGTGGGTCACGTCATCAGGATGTCGGATAGCAACCCGACTAAAATGGTTCTCGAGAGTCATCCGACCGGTACAAGAAGACGTGGAGCGCAGCGAGCTAGGTGGGTCGACCAAGTGGAGGACGATCTGCGGACCCTACGCAGAGTGCGGAACTGGAGACAAACAGCCATGGACCGAGTGGAATGGAGGCGGCTACTATGTACAGCAGAGGCCACCCCGGCCTTAGCCTGACCGGTAAGGTAAGCAAACGAATATCACGGATGTGATAATCGACAATGCGTTTTAAGCATTTTAGAAGGAACGAGGTTAACCCAATAAATCTATACCCAGGAATGTAATGATTCAAGTATTTAACTAGACTTTAGCGTTTTAGCCATGATGACACCTGATTAGCCATCGCCAGTCCCGTCACTCAAGTACAAGAATAAATAAAATAATTACAATTTTCACACGCTAACGCCGCTCAACACTAAAGTGCATAATTTCCAGACTACACCAAAAAATGTGTAACACTTGCACATTTACAAAATCAGCTCCTGTGTCCGCAAAATCGTTAAATTCGCAAAAGTTTTTGTACGGCAATCTAGCTAGGTCTACTAGTGACCTGGAAAAACAAAAAAAAATCAACATTTTGCACCAAGACGAGTGTACGAGCTGTTTTTTGTGAATGTGTAACCGTTACACATTTTTGTGTGGTCTGGAAATTATGCCCTTATGAGAAGGGTTTACACATTTTAGGTGCTGAGTGGTTTAAGCGTGCAGAGAAAATAGGAATTTTCTCTAACAATTGAGTTTGCACTAAGCAAATACAAATAGGGTGGGGCGGGGCAAGATGGGTCGCGGGGCAAGATGGGTCAGTGTCATTTTCGGGCGCTTTACTCATGTTTCGATTATGTTAATAATTTTGTTAGATGACCAGCATGAATATACAAAAGTTTGGGGCATTGATTGAAAAATTATTCACTCTCATTGGAAATACAAAATAAAATGTTTTTTTGTCATTTTTCTTATGCGATACATTCCATATATTCTCCATATAAACGGCCGCGGGGCAAGATGGGTCACCTTCAATTTTGAACGTATTTTTGGAGCATTCAAAAGTTATTAATTTTTTATCACAAAACTATCTCATAAATGACTTCAATCAAGCGGAATAAACGCTCAAAATTATAACATAAAATTATGATAATTTTTTAGTAAAAACATCGATTTTCAAGTCGCCTCAGGACCACTCAAATCGTAAAGTTTTTTATATTCCAAATAAATTTATAAAATGTTTACTAGTAGCTCTTGTTTACTCAGTATGGATATGGAGCATATTTGAATGCGGAACAAATCTTATATTTTGACGTTTTTCGTTGAGAAAATGTTAATTACTTAAAAGGTGACCCATCTTGCCCCGCACTTTTTTCACGGCACAAAATCGATCACTTTTTAAAACTGCTTGTTTAACATTATATTTTGTATTTAATGAACTTTTTATCGACTTTTAGCATAGCTAACTAGTGTATTAAAGAGTAGCGGACGAATGCAAACCAATCCGATTTGTATTTACGAAGTTATGGTGATCCATCCTTATGCGACCCATCTTGCCCCGCCCCACCCTATTGTGTTTTCTGCCGTTCTACGCATAATTGTCCCATGTTATATGGGATTCCCATATAACATGGGACAATCGGACGTAGAACGGCAGTTTTGCCACTATCATATTCATTAAAAATATCTAGGGTATCGCGCTACTTGGGCGGTGGTTTTCTTCGTCTGTTATTTTCGTCTGTTTTCCACTGTAACTCGGTCAATTTTGAACCGATTGACTTGAAATTTTGTACACGGGTAGATACTATACCTATCTCACCGCATTCCAAGAATTGTGTCAATTGGTTCAAGATTGACTGAGTTATAATGGAAAACAGACGAATATAAAAGCCACCGCCCAAGTAGCGCGATTCCCTATAGATATTACTCACGTTTGACGCTACTGCTGCGATTGGTCAGATTGGCACTACACCCGAGACCGATTGTGAGAGCCGCCAGTACCGCACTCTTTCCGCTACCGTTGTTGCCCACCAGCAGATTGGCACGCTTGTTGAACTCCACCACCAGATTCCGGTGGCACATGAAATTTTTCAACTGCATCCTCAGGATCTTACCGCTTCGCACGTACTTTTGAATGTCACCGATAATGGCCTTTTCCACAGATTCCGATTGGGAAACAGTGGTGGCGAGCAGCTGGCTTGGATTAGATTCCTGTGAATCAAAAGCAATTCAGTTTGATAAGCTGCCGGCCTTATCGTTAACGATATTTGCAATTACCTCCTCGCTCTCGTTGTCGCTTTTGGCACTGCTGCTGCTGCTACTACTGCTGACCTTGCGAATCCGGCTACGTTTACGGGAAGATGAGGAAGTGTCCGGAGATCCTCCGCGCTTACGTGAACTCATTGTTGTAGTTTTAACTTGGCACAAATGATTCAACTATTTTTAAATACGTTTAGTCTGATTAAAACAAAATTTTAACAAAGCACCACCTCTTGTTTGAACACGAAAGAAAGAAAACCTGCACTAACGGACGCTGCTGGCTGCCGCTACCGCCGACTCCGATGACTGACAGTTTGCTTGCGCCGACGATCCCGCGAAGCAGCATTGGGCGAACCGTGTTCATAATCGACAAATTTTCTTATCAAGCAAATTTAGATAACAGATGGTATTATTTATTTTGTCAATTAGATACATTAAACAAGTAAACCTAGTTTATTTTTAGCCAAAAAAATACTAAATTTGTTAAAAGCCAGCCAGCAAAATAAAACAAATAATAAAATAAAATCATTAAAATCGATTTTCAAGAAGGTACCCCCCAATCTTGTTTATGTGGTTCAGGATGAAATATTTCATTTCTATAGCAAGATTTGAAAAGAGCTTATTAGCGCATTTGCCCATGGGTATTTTTTGCAAAAATACATGCGGCAAATTCCTGAGGAAAGGAACAGCCGCGTTTTCTGCTTCCCTTTTAAATGCCCCACACAATGCATACGATTGCGTGTGCGTGACAGTAATTTAACACATTTCCAATGGGAAAACTGCCAAAAAAACGCAAACCTCGACGGCACGAACGCTATGTGTTCCAGTTCCAGGCTCCATTCTTATGGAATTAAGAACATTGCGGCGTTTCCCAAGGGGAATGACACTTCTTTTTCTAACCGGAAAAATCCGCATTTAGGAACGGATAAATGCGCATATATGCCGGTTAGAAAAGGAAGAGTCAATCCCCCTGGCGTTTCCTCAAGTCACTCAAGCAAATGTCATAAGAATACCTTATGTTTTTTTGCTATAGGGCACTGCAAGAAATTCTTACCTTCTCTTTCACTCTTACAGAAATTTTGCAAACAACTAACTTGGCCTTTTTTTAAACGTCAAAATTCCATACAAAATCAAAACAATGCAGTACCCTATACGGTTAAGGTATCTCTACAAATTTCCTATATAACATATATGTTTATAGTATAGATAGTAGAGTAAACATAGATCAGCTAAGATGAATCCGTTGTATCCAAACGAACTGTCAAAATCTGTATCCAAACGAGCATGACGTCACGATTTGGACAACATCAATGGAGCGCATGACGTCATATTCAACCGCCGCACTTTTGAAAATTACTACTTACACGCTTGAAACATTTTAGTCAGCGGTGTCCGCGGATCTATGTTTACTCTACTATCTATAGTTTATAGTCCATTTTACGAGCCGATTTTATGAATGAAATTTTGACAGGAGCATGCGCCCGAACCCGTGAAAACCAATATCATCATCAACATTGTTGTCACTTCGTAAAATGGCTCATTGGATCTTTTGCACCGTATTCGACCAGGTATTCGACCAGGTAGGGTTCAGGCACGTCAAACTCGAACAAACTACGCCTAGCATGCATCGAGCGGGCCTTCTCAAACAACACAATGCGATTTCGCGGACCATCCCCATCGACAAAACAAACCGATTTCCAAGCAGGATTCGACCAGGCTTCTGGTCGCGTTGCCAGTCACACTAACACTTGCTTCTACCCTATACATTGGTTCGTTTACACTTTTTGGGTGGTGCATGGAATAATCGGTTTTTTTAGGTGGTACATACTTTTTTTTGTGTTTGACGTGTGTATAAATATTTTGAATGATTGAACATTTGCACGGTAACCTAAAGAGCAAAGCAAGATGCAACCCGAATAAAAAATACAGTAGAAAAACCGAACGTTGTATTGTAACAGTACTATTTAAAACCATATTTTTACAATAGACACCACTGTAAAAATAAAAATACAAAAACAATAAGATGTAATGTAGACACCATACCGTAAATTGTAAATAAGATTTTTACAATATATTATACAGGTTGTTAAGTATCGTAACAATATTGTATTTTTTACGAATAATCAGACTTAAGCGACGAAATTCAACTCGCCCTAATATGGTACTAACCTAACATTTATGACACATTTTCGCCTTTTTTCCCCGGTTCAGGCGACACCAGCTGATCTTGTTATGAAAACATAAACAGCTGGTAGCCGAGAACAATAAGGATGAACGTAAACATCGGTGAGCCAGCTGGTTTTGTTGTGTAAACATGACCAGCTGGTGGACCGAGAACAAAAGACCTTAATGGTAAACATTGAGACGGCCGGCGAAAACTGTCACATTATCGGGCGAGTTGCAAAAACCCTGCGACTGAGAGTGACAACGAAATCGAAAGCGAAATATGAGTACGACGAAATTTATTGCATCAAAGCAAAGAATAAGAATATCAAGAATGCCCACTCTGCTGATGCTCGGGGGGACACTACCGCAGCGCTATCTGCGGATGAAAGTTCAACCTTCATGCGGTAGTGTGCGTTACTGATTGTATGCGGATACCAAAACATACGCACACCACCTTCTCTTATGACAAATCATGAGCATTGTTACAGATAGCTTCCACCTTGATACGCTTAGAGAGCGCCACTTGTCTTGTCGCTTGACGTTTACATAGAAAAATGCAAGAGAGGGCATTCTTTCTATTTTTATTCTTTGATCAAAGTCTAAAGGCCCGAACGCAATGCCGACCGAAACGGAACGGGAACGGAATGCGGAATGCGGTAACGGAATGCGGTTCGTACTAAAAAAAAATTCCGCGGCGGTGCCGCTGCGGCAAAACGCAATGAGTGCGGTTTTTTTGCGGATTTTTTCAAAACAACATCAGTTCTCTGAGAATGTTTATGATTCCGGGACGAAGGAAATTTTCGGAGTAGGTTTTTGATTCCGGGGAGGATCTCTAGTATCTACCAATACCGAGACCAATGCAAGAAGGAAATAGGTAATTCTGGAAGCAGGCTAGTGAATTTAGAGAAAAAGCTCAGGTTTTATTTGAAGGAATCAAAAATTTCCGGAAGGCGGGGATGCATCCTCCAGAAATTTCAAGGGAAATCTTTCAAGAGTTTCTCAGAAATACTCGCAGAAGTTCCTTGGGAACTTTTCCGGTAGTTGATCCTCCAGGAATTCCTCAGAAGTACTTCTAGTAGCTCCACGGGAATTCCAGCAGGAGGAGAAGGAGTTCCTCGAAAATTTCTCCAGGTGTTCCTCGAGAATTTGTCCAGGAATTCATCGGCATTTTTTCAATGAGTTTCTTTGGAATTCCTCCAGGACTTCCTCGGGAATTTCTCTAGCATTTTCTCAGCATATTTTTACAGAAGTTGCTCGAGAATTCCTCCAGGATTTCCCAAGAAATTCCTCCAGGACTTCCCCAGATATTTCTGCATGAGATCCTCGGAAATATCTCCAGGCGTTCTTCGGGAGTTCTTCCAAAAGTTTCTCTGGAAATCCTGCAGGAATTCCTCGGGCTTTTCTCCATGAGTTCATCGAGAATTTCTCCAGGGTTTCCTTGAGAATACCTACAGGAGTTTCTCGGGAATTCTTCCAGGAGTTCCTTAGGAATTTCTCCAGCAGTATTAGAAATTCTTCCAGGAGTTTCATGGAAGTTTCTCCAGAAGTTCTTCGGAAACACCTCCATAAATTTCTAGGAAAGTCTTTTGAGAGTTTCTCGTGAATTCCACGACGATTTTCTTGGAAATTCCTTGAAAACTTCTCCAGGAGTTCCTTGGGAATTCCTCCAAAAATTTCTCAGGAATTTCTCCAGGAGATTCTGGAGAATTTTACTTGAAGTTCTATGGGAATTTCTGCACGAGTTCTTCGAGAATTTTCCCAGGAGTTAATCGAGCATTCCTCCAGGAGTTCTTACAGTTGCTCCAGAAGCTCCACGGGAGTTCCACCAGGATTTCCTCGGGAATTTCTCGAGGAGTTCCTACAAAATTTCTGTAGGTGTTCCTTGCCATTTTTCCCAAGAGTTACCTGTGAATGCATCCAGGATTTCTCAGGAAATACCTCCAAGAATTCCTCCGAGAATTTCATGGAAATTCCTCAAGGAGATCCTCTGACATATCTCCAGGAGTTCCACGGGAGTACTTGAAGAAATTGCACGGGAATTCCCCCAGGAGTTCCTCAAGAACATCCACAGGAGTTTCTCGGAAATTCCTCCAAATATTCTACGAAAATTCCTCCAGGAATTCCTCGGGAATTGTTCTTCGGGGATTCCTCCAGGAAGTCCTTCAGGGATTCCTCCAGGAAGTCCTTCGGGGATTCCTCCAGGAAGTCCTTCGGGGATTCCTCCAGGAAGTCCTTCGGGGATTCCTCCAGGAAGTCCTTCGGGGATTCCTCCAGGAAGTCCTTCGGGGATTCCTCCAGGAAGTCCTTCGGGGATTCCTCCAGGAAGTCCTTCGGGGATTCCTCCAGGAAGTCCTTCGGGGATTCCTCCAGGAAGTCCTTCGGGGATTCCTCCGGGAAGTCCTTCGGGGATTCCTCCGGGAAGTCCTTCGGGGATTCCTCCGGGAAGTCCTTCGGGGATTCCTCCGGGAAGTCCTTCGGGGATTCCTCCGGGAAGTCCTTCGGGGATTCCTCCGGGAAGTCCTTCGGGGATTCCTCCGGGAAGTCCTTCGGGGATTCCTCCGGGAAGTCCTTCGGGGATTCCTCCGGGAAGTCCTTCGGGGATTCCTCCGGGAAGTCCTTCGGGGATTCCTCCGGGAAGTCCTTCGGGGATTCCTCCGGGAAGTCCTTCGGGGATTCCTCCGGGAAGTCCTTCGGGGATTCCTCCGGGAAGTCCTTCGGGGATTCCTCCGGGAAGTCCTTCGGGGATTCCTCCGGGAAGTCCTTCGGGGATTCCTCCGGGAAGTCCTTCGGGGATTCCTCCGGGAAGTCCTTCGGGGATTCCTCCGGGAAGTCCTTCGGGGATTCCTCCGGGAAGTCCTTCGGGGATTCCTCCGGGAAGTCCTTCGGGGATTCCTCCGGGAAGTCCTTCGGGGATTCCTCCGGGAAGTCCTTCGGGGATTCCTCCGGGAAGTCCTTCGGGGATTCCTCCGGGAAGTCCTTCGGGGATTCCTCCGGGAAGTCCTTCGGGGATTCCTCCGGGAAGTCCTTCGGGGATTCCTCCGGGAAGTCCTTCGGGGATTCCTCCGGGAAGTCCTTCGGGGATTCCTCCGGGAAGTCCTTCGGGGATTCCTCCGGGAAGTCCTTCGGGGATTCCTCCGGGAAGTCCTTCGGGGATTCCTCCGGGAAGTCCTTCGGGGATTCCTCCGGGAAGTCCTTCGGGGATTCCTCCGGGAAGTCCTTCGGGGATTCCTCCGGGAAGTCCTTCGGGGATTCCTCCGGGAAGTCCTTCGGGGATTCCTCCGGGAAGTCCTTCGGGGATTCCTCCGGGAAGTCCTTCGGGGATTCCTCCGGGAAGTCCTTCGGGGATTCCTCCGGGAAGTCCTTCGGGGATTCCTCCGGGAAGTCCTTCGGGGATTCCTCCGGGAAGTCCTTCGGGGATTCCTCCGGGAAGTCCTTCGGGGATTCCTCCGGGAAGTCCTTCGGGGATTCCTCCGGGAAGTCCTTCGGGGATTCCTCCGGGAAGTCCTTCGGGGATTCCTCCGGGAAGTCCTTCGGGGATTCCTCCGGGAAGTCCTTCGGGGATTCCTCCAGGAAGTCCTTCAAGGATTCCTCCAGGAAGTCCTTCAAGGATTCCTCCAGGAAGTCCTTCAAGGATTCCTCCAGGAAGTCCTTCAAGGATTCCTCCAGGAAGTCCTTCGGGGATCTCTCCAGGAATTTTTCCAGGGATTCCTCCAGGAATTCTTTCAGGGATTCCTCCAGGAATTATTTCAGGGATTCCTCCAGGAATTATTTCAGGGATTTTTCCAGGAATTCTTTCAGGGATTACTCCAGGAATTCTTTCAGGGATTCTTCCAGGAATTCTTTCAGGGATTCCTCCAGGAATTCTTTCAGGGATTCCTCCAGGAATTCTTTCAGGGATTCCTCCAGGAATTCTTTCAGGGATTCCTCCAGGAATTCTTCCAGGGATTCCTCCAGGAATTCTTCCAGGGATTCCTCCAGGAATTCTTCCAGGGATTCCTCCAGGAATTCTTCCAGGGATTCCTCCAGGAATTCTTTCAGGGATTCCTCCAGGATTTTTTTCAGGATTCCTCCAGGGACTGCTCCAGGAATGCCCTCAAGGATTTCTCCAAGAAGTCCTTTTCCAAAGTAATTCTTTTAGGGTTTCCTCCAGGAATTTCTGAGTGGATTTCTGAGATTCCCCAAGGAATTCCTCCGAGGATTCTTCCAGGAAATCCATCGGAGTTTCGTCCAAGAATTCTTTCGAAGATTCCTCCAGGAAGTCCTCCGAAATTCCTCCAGGAATTCCTTCAGAAATTTTTAAAGTAATATCTTCGAGAATTTTCGAAGGAATTCCTTCAGATACACCTCCAGAAATACATAGTGGAGTTCCTCCGAGAATTCTTTTGGGGGCATCCAGGAATTCCTCCGAGTATTCTGCAGGAATTCTTTCAAGAATTGCTCCACGAGTTTCTTCGGGGAGTCTTTTAGGAATTCCTCCGAGGATTCCTTCTTGAATTTTTCCGTGGATTCATTCAGGAATTCCATCGGAGATTCCTCCGTGTCCGAAGATAAGCACAGTAGTAGAATTAAAAGGAATTTGCTCGTCCTTTCTAGTTTTTCTTTAAAAGAGTTATTCATTTTTTATTTTCTTTTGCAAAAGTAAAGTATTAGTGAAGTGTTTTTAAATTAAACTAGAGTCTGAAGTAACAAGTTCTACTAAAAGCTCTAAAGTAATAGTAAATTGAAGATGGCAACCAAGCCAAAGTCAGAGCCGAATAAGTTCATCGAGTTGAAGAAGACCATCGCAGGATTACACAAGGATATCGCGTTTCTCAAGAAGTGTATAGAGTACAGGCTTACTCCCGTAAGTCACAAGGTAAAAGTTAAAACAGCCACAAACCCCAACATAGTAAAGACACTTGAACAAACACTCATCAAAGAAAGCATCAAAAAACTACACAGCAAGATCAACATGAAAACTTTGGAATGTTATTCTCTCCATTTAAAGTTAGCGAAAGATTATCCTGAATCTTTCCCTAATTTTCTAACAAAAGTAAAAGTTGCAGAATTTTGTGAATCAGAAAGAAAAAGGAAATTACTAGATAGAAAACTTAAAGCATTAAAAATGCAAAATCCGAAGTTTACATGTTCTTCTACACAACCACAAAACACAACACAAGAACTAACTGGGTTAGTGGTCAATCGCTCTTCCGAACAGTTTACGGAAGAACAGTTGACCCTTCTCAACAAAGGTCTTAACTACGCAGTACACTCTAAACCAGATTCAACACAAACCATAATCGACATTGAAACAGCTATCAACACGAACAATTTACAGACACCACAGATTCAAGAAATCAGAACACAAACAGCTAACACTATTCAAAACACACAACAAAACAAATTGAACAAAGAACACCTGAAAGAACAACGAATAACCAAAGAACTTAACCAGAAACCAGTTTTCTATCTGAAAGCTGACAAAGGAAACAAAACAGTAATCATGAACAAAGAGGACTATGATGAAATAATGAATAACAAGATTCAAAATGGACCTTACCGAAAACAACGTACTGATCCTCTTCCAGGATTAGTAAGACGTGTTGACAAAACCCTCAAAGAGTCTACACCAGTTTTAGGAAGCGTCATTAAAAGCCTGAAAGAATCTAACCCTTCATTGCCAAGAATAAAAGGACTTCCCAAAGTTCATAAACCTGGAAATGAAATGCGTGAGATTGTTTCAGCCATTGGTTCACCTACACACAAAATTGCCAAATATTTAGTACAAGAATTCCAAAACATGCCTAAAAAATTTCACAGTAGATCTGTCAAGAATTCCGAACAATTCACAGAACTAGTACAGAATTTATCCGTTAACGACGATGAAATTTTAGTTTCATTCGACGTTAAATCACTATTTCCAAGCATTCCAGTTAAAGAGGCCATTAACCTACTAGAAGATTGGCTTCTGAACCAGTATGAAGATTCAAATTCAGATTGGATTAAGAAAGTTCGTACATACATCAAATTAACCAAACTTTGTATGGAAGAAAATTATTTTTCGTTCAGAAATGAAACCTACAAACAACTTAATGGTGCCCCCATGGGCAATCCACTTTCTCCATTTTTAAGTGAAATTTTTATGGCAAATTTGGAAAAATGCTTAGAAAACAACAAACAGCTTCCTGAAGTCTGGTGGAGATACGTTGACGACGTGTTTAGCATTGTTAAGAAACATCTTTTACCTGAAATCTTGAACAATATCAATAATGCACACAAAAACATCGAATTCACTTGTGAAATTGAACAGAACAACCAACTACCATTTTTGGACATACTCATCGTAAAACAAGAATCAACACTTTCCTTCGAAATTTACAGAAAACCGACACACACTCAACGCACTATTCCAAATTCATCAAATCACTCACATCAACACAAAGTTGCATCCTTCAATCACATGATACACCGAATGCAGACACTTCCACTTAGTGAAACAGGAAAAACGAAAGAACTTAATTACATTTTCGAAACAGCACAGTTGAACGGATACACAAAACAAACAATACAACAGATCATCAACAAAAAGACACAACAACAATACAGACGTTCTTTGACTACACTGACACGGACAGAACCTACACTTAAACGGATAACTGTGAACTACAACAATGACACCAAAAAACTCCGACCTATTCTCAGAAAGTTTGGTTTTGAATTAGTTTTCACAAGCAAAGCTAACCAACTTCAAACTCTCTTAGGATCTACGAAAGACCCGTTGGACAACTTAACAAAATCTGGTGTTTACAAAGTAACATGTAATCACTGTGACAAAATATACATAGGACAAACAAAACGCACACTCAACACACGATTCAAAGAACACATAACGGAAGTATCAAAAGCACACAAAGACACAGACAAGGGACTCATTCATCATTTTAAATCTAAAGTTGCTGAACATATTTTCAATGAAGGACATTTTATGAATACTTCAAATATTAAACTCTTACGACACATTACAAACCCATGGAAACTTGATGTTGCAGAAAGTTTAGAAATTTACAAACAAAACAATAAAAAACTACTTAACAAGGATCAGGGCAATGGGTACACGTGGCTGTTTAAATTTTTACCTAACACACACAAAACATTACACAATACACAAAACACAAATTGACTACCTACCAAATCGGCAGGAAAAAATAACACAACAAACACCAATTGACTACCTACCAAATCGGTAGGAATTTTCCTAGCTTTAGGTATCTTATTGACACCCTGTTTTCTAACAGGCAGATACACCCCCTTTTTTACAAATATGTACCTACAATTTTGTACCTACACTTTTACCCACACACGTACCTACACATACACTCCTAGTATAAATACCACAACGAATGCGAGGTTTTCTTCAGTCGAGCACTTGACACTGAAGAAGTCTGTAAGTCACAGACGAAATAGGCCTATCTGTCCGAAGATAAGCACAGTAGTAGAATTAAAAGGAATTTGCTCGTCCTTTCTAGTTTTTCTTTAAAAGAGTTATTCATTTTTTATTTTCTTTTGCAAAAGTAAAGTATTAGTGAAGTGTTTTTAAATTAAACTAGAGTCTGAAGTAACAAGTTCTACTAAAAGCTCTAAAGTAATAGTAAAAAAAAAAAAATATTCCATCGGAGATTGTGGACGCGAATACCAACTTATCTGGTAAAGTTTCTTCAATAAAATATAACAATAACAATAATCGGAGATTCCTCCAGGAATTCCATCGAAGATTGGGATTCTACCAGGAATTCCATCAGGGATTCCTCCAGGTATTCTTTCAGGGATTCCTCCAGGTATTCTTTCAAGAAGTCCTATGCGTAAGTAATGCTTTTAGGGATTCCTCCAGGAATGCCTCCGGGATTCTTGCAGGAATTCCACCGGGGATTCCTCCAGAAATTCCTCCGGGGATTCCTCCGGAGATTCCTCCAAGAATTCTTTCGGAGATTCCTAAAGGAATTCCTCCATGAATTATTTCAGGAATTCCTCCAGATTCCTACAGCAATTTTTCCTGGGTAATGCCTCAGAGGATTCCTGTACGATTTACTCCGGGTATTCATCTAGAAATTTTTCCGGAGATTCCTCCAGAAATTCCTTCGAAGATTCTCCCAGGAATGCCTACGGGGATTCTTCCTGAAATTTCTCAGGGGATTTCCCCAAAAAAATTTCCACGATTTCCTCATGGAATTCCTCCAGGACGTTTTCCAGAAATTCCTCCTTCAGAATTTTATTCAGGAATTTCTCAAGGAACTCTTCCAGGAATTCCATCGGGATTGTTTCCAGGAGTTTTTCCAGGAATTACTTGAGGATTTTTTCCAGCAATTCCTCTAGATTTTTTTACAGCAATTCCTCTTGGATTTTTTTCTAGGAACTACTCCAGGATTTCTTCCAGGATTGATTGATTGATTAATTTAGCTATATTATAGAGACTTTCAGCGCTTGGATGGTTCGTCTTTTTCCTGAGAAACCCCTAGAGGTATTCCATGTAACTTCATGTAATATCTGGAACTTTTTCTAGATGAATTCCTAGAGGTGTTACTGAAGGACTTCCTGAAGAAATTTTTGGAGGAATTCCGCCAGGGATTCCTCCAGGAATTCCTCAAGGGATTCCTCCAGGAATTCCTCAAGGGATTCCTCCAGGAATTCCTCAAGGGATTCCTCCAGGAATTCCTCAAGGGATTCCTCCGGAGATTCCTCCAGGAATTCCTCCGGAGATTCCTCCAGGAATTCCTCCGGAGATTCCTCCAGGAATTCCTCCGGAGATTCCTCCAGGAATTCCTCCGGAGATTCCTCCAGGAATTCCTCCGGAGATTCCTCCAGGAATTCCTCCGGAGATTCCTCCAGGAATTCCTCCGGAGATTCCTCCAGGAATTCCTCCGGAGATTCCTCCAGGAATTCCTCCGGAGATTCCTCCAGGAATTCCTCCGGAGATTCCTCCAGGAATTCCTCCGGAGATTCCTCCAGGAATTCCTCCGGAGATTCCTCCAGGAATTCCTCCGGAGATTCCTCCAGGAATTCCTCCGGAGATTCCTCCAGGAATTCCTCCGGAGATTCCTCCAGGAATTCCTCCGGAGATTCCTCCAGGAATTCCTCCGGAGATTCCTCCAGGAATTCCTCCGGAGATTCCTCCAGGAATTCCTCCGGAGATTCCTCCAGGAATTCCTCCGGAGATTCCTCCAGGAATTCCTCCGGAGATTCCTCCAGGAATTCCTCCGGAGATTCCTCCAGGAATTCCTCCGGAGATTCCTCCAGGAATTCCTCCGGAGATTCCTCCAGGAATTCCTCCGGAGATTCCTCCAGGAATTCCTCCGGAGATTCCTCCAGGAATTCCTCCGGAGATTCCTCCAGGAATTCCTCCGGAGATTCCTCCAGGAATTCCTCCGGAGATTCCTCCAGGAATTCCTCCGGAGATTCCTCCAGGAATTCCTCCGGAGATTCCTCCAGGAATTCCTCCGGAGATTCCTCCAGGAATTCCTCCGGAGATTCCTCCAGGAATTCCTCCGGAGATTCCTCCAGGAATTCCTCCGGAGATTCCTCCAGGAATTCCTCCGGAGATTCCTCCAGGAATTCCTCCGGAGATTCCTCCAGGAATTCCTCCGGAGATTCCTCCAGGAATTCCTCCGGAGATTCCTCCAGGAATTCTTCCGGAGCTTCCTCCAGGAATTCCTCCGGAGATACCTCCAGGAATTCCTCCGGAGATTCCTCCAGGAATTCCTCCGGAGATTCCTCCAGGAATTCCTCCGGAGATTCCTCCAGGAATTCCTCCGGAGATTCCTCCAGGAATTCCTTCGGAGATCCTCCAGGAATTCCTCCGGAGATTCCTCCAGGAATTCCTCCGGAGATTCCTCCAGGAATTCCTCCGGAGATTCCTCCAGGAATTCCTCCGGAGATACCTCCAGAAATTCCTCCGGAGATTCCTCCAGGAATTCCTCCGGAGATTCCTCCAGGAATTCCTCCGGAGATTCCTCCAGGAATTCCTCCGGAGATTCCTCCAGGAATTCCTCCGGAGATTCCTCCAGGAATTCCTCCGGAGATTCCTCCAGGAATTCCTCCGGAGATTCCTCCAGGAATTCCTCCGGAGATTCCTCCAGGAATTCCTCCGGAGATTCCTCCGGAGATTCCTCCAGGAATTCCTCCGAAGATTCCTCCAGGAATTCCTCCGGAGATTCCTCCAGGAATTCCTCCGGAGATTCCTCCAGGAATTCCTCCGGAGATTCCTCCAGGAATTCCTCCGGGGATTCCTCCAGGAATTCCTCCGGAGATTCCTCCAGGAATTCCTCCGGAGATTCCTCCAGGAATTCCTCCGGAGATTCCTCCAGGAATTCCTCCGGAGATTCCTCCAGGAATTCCTCCGGAGATTCCTCCAGGAATTCCTCCGGAGATTCCTCCAGGAATTCCTCCGGAGATTCCTCCAGGAATTCCTCCGGAGATTCCTCCAGGAATTCCTCCGGAGATTCCTCCAGGAATTCCTCCGGAGATTCCTCCAGGAATTCCTCCGGAGATTCCTCCAGGAATTCCTCCGGAGATTCCTCCAGGAATTCCTCCGGAGATTCCTCCAGGAATTCCTCCGGAGATTCCTCCAGGAATTCCTCCGGAGATTCCTCCAGGAATTCCTCCGGAGATTCCTCCAGGAATTCCTCCGGAGATTCCTCCAGGAATTCCTCCGGAGATTCCTCCAGGAATTCCTGGAGGAATCTCCGGAGGAATTCCTGGAGGAATCTCCGGAGGAATTCCTGGAGGAATCTCCGGAGGAATTCCTGGAGGAATCTCCGGAGGAATTCCTGGAGGAATCTCCGGAGGAATTCCTGGAGGAATCTCCGGAGGAATTCCTGGAGGAATCTCCGGAGGAATTCCTGGAGGAATCTCCGGAGGAATTCCTGGAGGAATCTCCGGAGGAATTCCTGGAGGAATCTCCGGAGGAATTCCTGGAGGAATCTCCGGAGGAATTCCTGGAGGAATCTCCGGAGGAATTCCTGGAGGAATCTCCGGAGGAATTCCTGGAGGAATCTCCGGAGGAATTCCTGGAGGAATCTCCGGAGGAATTCCTGGAGGAATCTCCGGAGGAATTCCTGGAGGAATCTCCGGAGGAATTCCTGGAGGAATCTCCGGAGGAATTCCTGGAGGAATCTCCGGAGGAATTCCTGGAGGAATCTCCGGAAGAATTCCTAGAGGAATCTCCGGAGGAATTCCTGGAGGAATCTCCGGAGGAATTCCTGGAGGAATCTCCGGAGGAATTCCTGGAGGAATCTCCGGAGGAATTCCTGGAGGAATCTCCGGAGGAATTCCTGGAGGAATCTCCGGAGGAATTCCTGGAGGAATCTCCGGAGGAATTCCTGGAGGAATCTCCGGAGGAATTCCTGGAGGAATCTCCGGAAGAATTCCTGGAGGAATCTCCGGAGGAATTCCTGGAGGAATCTCCGGAAGAATTCCTAGAGGAATCTCCGAAGGAATTCCTGGAGGAATCTCCGGAGGAATTCCTGGAGGAATCTCCGGAGGAATTCCAGGAGGAATCTCCGGAGGAATTCCTGGAGGAATCTCCGGAGGAATTCCTGGAGGAATCTCCGGAGGAATTCCTGGAGGAATCTCCGGAGGAATTCCTGGAGGAATCTCCGGAGGAATTCCTGGAGGAATCTCCGGAGGAATTCCTGGAGGAATCTCCGGAGAAATCTCCGGAGGAATTCCTGGAGGAATCTCCGGAGGAATTCCTGGTGAAATCTCCGGAGGAATCCCCGGAGGAATTCCTGGAGGAATCCCCGGAGGAATTCCTGGAGGAATCCCCGGAGGAATTCCTGGAGGAATCCCCGGAGGAATTCCTGGAGGAATCCCCGGAGGAATTCCTGGAGGAATCCCCGGAGGAATTCCTGGAGGAATCCCCGGAGGAATTCCTGGAGGAATCCCCGGAGGATTTCCCGGAGGATTTCCTGGAGGAATCCCCGGAGGAAGTCCTGGAGGAATCCCCGGAGGAATTCCTGGAGGAATCCCCGGAGGAATTCCTGGAGGAATCCCCGGAGGAATTCCTGGAGGAATCCCCGGAGGAATTCCTGGAGGAATCCCCGGAGGAATTCCTGGAGGAATCCCCGGAGGAATTCCTGGAGGAATCCCCGGAGGAATTCCTGGAGGAATCCCCGGAGGAATTCCTGGAGGAATCCCCGGAGGAATTCCTGGAGGAATCCCCGGAGGAATTCCTGGAGGAATCCCCGGAGGAATTCCTGGAGGAATCCCCGGAGGAATTCCTGGAGGAATCCCCGGAGGAATTCCTGGAGGAATCCCCGGAGGAATTCCTGGAGGAATCCCCGGAGGAATTCCTGGAGGAATCCCCGGAGAAATTCCTGGAGGAATCCCCGGAGGAATTCCTGGAGAAATCTCCGGAGGAATCCCCGGAAGAATTCCTGGAGGAATCCCCGGAGGAATTCCTGGAGGAATCCCCGGAGGATTTCCTGGAGGAATCCCCCCAAGCAACACGACTTGTTGCTAATCCAGTAACAGCAACCTTAGTTTAATTTATTCACTGTCCGTATTACGGACGACAGAACACAATTGCTTCTTCTTTGAAACCCAAAAAGCGCAGATTCTGAATTCTTATGCAACATAAACGAGGAGGAATGATAAAAAAGATGGAAAAAATTTTTGTCCAGACTCGAACCATGGACACCAGGAGTATTATCTACTCACCTTACATACTACACCAACAGCTCTGTGAGAGAATCGATGCTCAACACACCATAAAAGGTACTGAAGTTACTTGTTACTTTATTGCACCTTCTTTGTCACAAGTTAGAGAACTGTCAAAATGAAGATACGCTCAAGTTTTCTGTAACGCATATGAAACCTAATCTGAACAAATAAACCAGAGTTAGATGTTTCATGCATGTTACATAACACATTTAATGTAAGCTGACTATATTAACACTTGCGAGCAATATGTAAGCTCCGCCTCCACGAATCGATGTCAAACACGTGGTAATTTGTGATTTCTATGAAACAAAGCCACAACTTTACGAATTTCGGAGTTTAAATGCAATTCAATTGACAAGATGGAAGTTTCGTGTGCTTCTAGTGCAACTCATTTAGACCAAAACATAGAAAGTCACAATCAGTATGATGTTGCAGGTGCTGCTTGGGCCCGGATGAATTCCTGGAGGAATCCCCGGAGGAATTCCTGGAGGAATCCCCGGAGAAATTCCTGGAGGAATCCCCGGAGGAATTCCTGGAGGAATCCCCGGAGGAATTCCTGGAGGAATCCCCGGAGGAATTCCTGGAGGAATCCCCGGAGGAATTCCTGGAGGAATCCCCGGAGGAATTCCTGGAGGAATCCCCGGAGGAATTCCTGGAGGAATCCCCGGAGGAATTCCTGGAGGAATCCCCGGAGGAATTCCTGGAGGAATCCCCGGAGGAATTCCTGGAGGAATCCCCGGAGGAATTCCTGGAGGAATCCCCGGAGGAATTCCTGGAGGAATCCCCGGAGGAATTCCTGGAGGAATCCCCGGAGGAATTCCTGGAGGAATCCCCGGAGGAATTCCTGGAGGAATCCCCGGAGGAATTCCTGGAGGAATCTCCGGAGGAATTCCTGGAGGAATCTCCGGAGGAATTCCTGGAGGAATCTCCGGAAGAATTCCTAGAGGAATCTCCGGAGGAATTCCTGGAGGAATCTCCGGAGGAATTCCTGGAGGAATCTCCGGAGGAATTCCTGGAGGAATCTCCGGAGGAATTCCTGGAGGAATCTCCGGAGGAATTCCTGGAGGAATCTCCGGAGGAATTCCTGGAGGAATCTCCGGAGGAATTCCTGGAGGAATCTCCGGAGGAATTCCTGGAGGAATTCCTGGAGAAATCTCCGGAGGAATCCCCGGAGGAATTCCTGGAGGAATCCCCGGAGGAATTCCTGGAGGAATCCCCGGAGGAATTCCTGGAGGAATCCCCTGAGGAATTTATGGAGGAATCCCCGGAGGAATTCCTGGAGGAATCCCCGGAGGAATTCCTGGAGGAATCCCCGGAGGAATTCCTGGAGGAATCCCCGGAGGAATTCCTGGAGGAATCCCCGGAGGAATTCCTGGAGGAATCCCCGGAGGAATTCCCGGAGGAATTCCTGGAGGAATCCCCGGAGGAATTCCTGGAGAAATCTCCGGAGGAATCCCCGGAGGAATTCCTGGAGGAATCCCCGGAGGAATTCCTGGAGGAATCCCCGGAGGATTTCCTGGAGGAATCCCCGGATGAATTCCTGGAGGAATCCCCGGAGGAATTCCTGGAGGAATCCCCGGAGAAATTCCTGGAGGAATCCCCGGAGAAATTCCTGGAGGAATCCCCGGAGGAATTCCTGGGGGAATCCCCGGAGGAATTCCTGGAGGAATCCCCGGAGGAATTCCTGGAGGAATCCCCGGAGGAATTCCTGGAGGAATCCCCGGAGGAATTCCTGGAGGAATCCCCGGAGGAATTCCTGGAGGAATCCCCGGAGGAATTCCTGGAGGAATCCCCGGAGGAATTCCTGGAGGAATCCCCGGAGGAATTCCTGGAGGAATCCCCGGAGGAATTCCTGGAGGAATCCCCGGAGGAATTCCTGGAGGAATCCCCGGAGGAATTCCTGGAGGAATCCCCGGAGGAATTCCTGGAGGAATCCCCGGAGGAATTCCTGGAGGAATCCCCGGAGGAATTCCTGGAGGAATCCCCGGAGGAATTCCTGGAGAAATCTCCGGAGGAATCCCCGGAGGAATTCCTGGAGGAATCCCCGGAGGAATTCCTGGAGGAATCCCCGGAGGAATTCCTGGAGGAATCCCCGGAGGAATTCCTGGAGGAATCCCCGGAGGAATTCCTGGAGGAATCCCCGGAGGAATTCCTGGAGGAATCCCCGGAGGAATTCCTGGAGGAATCCCCGGAGGAATTCCTGGAGGAATCCCCGGAGGATTTCCTGGAGGAATCCCCGGAGGAATCCCCGGAGGAATTCCTGGAGGAATCCCCGGAGGAATTCCTGGAGGAATCCCCAGAGGAATTCCTGGAGGAATCCCGGAGGAATTCCTGGAGGAATCCCCGGAGGAATTCCTGGAGGAATCCCCGGAGGAATTCCAGGAGGAATCTCCGGAGGAATTCCTGGAGGAATCCCCGGAGGAATTCCTGGAGGAATCCCCGGAGGAATTCCTGGAGGAATCCCCGGAGGGATCCCCGGAGGAATTCCTGGAGGAATCCCCGGAGGATTTCCTGAAGGATCCCCTGGAGAAATCCCCGGAGGAATTCCTGGAGGAATCCCCGGAGGAATCCCCGGAGGAACTCCTTGAGGAACCTTGGGATTTTTGAAGGAATTCCCATGAAACTTTTGGAGGAATTCCCAATAAACTCCTGGAGGGATATCCTGGGAACTCCTGGATGCATTGACAGGTAACTCCTGGAAAAATGACAAGGATCAGAAATTCCTGAGCATCTCCTGGTAGAACTCCCGTGGAGCTTTTGGAGAAATTCCCGCAGTACTGCTGGATGAGTTTCCGAGGAACTCCTGGTGGAGAGAATCTCGAGGTACTCCTGGAGGAATTCTCGAGAAGCTCCTTGAACTTCCGAGGAACTCCTGGAGGAATTTCCGAGAAACTTCTCATGAACTCCTGGAGGAGGAATTCTTGAGGAACTCCTTGAGGAATTCCAGAAGAACTCCTGGAGGAATTCCCGAAGAACATTTGGAGAAATTTCCGAAATACTACTGGATGAATTCCCATGGAACTCCTGGAGGAATTCCCGCAGAACTTCTGGAGGAATTGCCGAGGAACCCTTGGAGGAATTCCCGAGAAACACCTGTAGAAATTTCCAAGTAACTTTTGGAGAAATTTCCGAGGTGCTGCTGGAGGAGAAATTCTCGAGGAACTTTTGGAGGAATTTCAAAAGAACTCCTGGAGGAATTCGCGAGGAACTTTTGGAGAAATTAATGAGGTACTGCTGGATGAGTTCCCGAGGAACTCCTGGAGGAATTTCCGAGGAACTCCTGGAGGAATTCCCGGGGAACTCCTGGAGAATTTCACGTGAAACTTTTTGAGAAACTCCGGGAGAATTCCCGAGGAATTCCTGAGGAATTTCTGGAGGAAATCCCGAGGCACTTCTGGTAGAATTCTCGAATACTCCTAAAGGAGTTTTCGCTGAACTCGGAACTAGTGGGATTTCCATGTCAACTGCTGAAGGAATACTCGATAATACCTCACGAAACTCCTGGAAACATTTCTGGAGAAATTTCAGTGGTGGGAGCAATGGGAGTTTGTCTCGAACTAGCTTCCGCAATTCCGGATGCCCACGGAATCTCCAGTTTCCCATAATTCCCAGCGTTCCCTCATAATTACCATCCAAACATTAGCTACTGCTATCGATTTCGATAACTTTCTCGGAATCAATTCCACCGAAGCAAAATGTAAACAAAAACAAAACTCATCGGCTACCGCATTCCGCAACCGCAGATTTTGAAAATTTTCAAAAAAAAACGCGGTTTAGTACTATTAGTACACCACTGTTTTTACCGCGTTTTTATCATTGCGTGCAATCCGATCTGTTTTCATGCAGTCAAAAATAAATTTGACAACCGCATTCCGTTCCCGTTCCGTTTCGGTCGGCATTGCGTTCGGGCCTTAAGTCGAAAAAGAAATCGCAATATAAAAAAAATAATTTTCTCCACATATATTTGCCAAACCATACATTATATTGTTGTGAAAAACTAAGTAGTCTGGGAGTTTATGACTTCCGGAATATCAATGCGCATGCGTCGTGGTCATCATCATCATCATCGAAATGGTAACCACGGCAACCAAATAAACAACTGGTGGGGTATAAATATGTCGCTTTTCACCCAGGCCAGTTAGTTCAAAACCAACCGTCATAGTTAAATTGTAATTACTCCGTAATAAATCAAGTTTTCGTAACACGTGTTTCTCTGCTACCTACAAGAGGTTATGGGCACCCCGAAGGAAATTGCGCACGGAATCCCCCAGTATTCCGGTGGACCAGGATTCGAGAATTGGATTTTTCGCGTCAAGATGTTCCTGGATTCGGCTGGCGTGTTGCGGACCCTGACGGAGGACCCGCCAGAAGCGGCGGCGGCGAAGCCAAAATTCGACGAGGATGACCGGAAAGCGAAAAGTTTCATCGTTGGATTCCTGGCGGATGAAGTGTTGGAGGTTGTGCGGGACAAACCCAGTGCGCAGGAGATGTGGTCAAGCCTGAGCGACGTTTTCGCGAAGAAGTCTGTGGCCAGTCAAACGCTCCTGCGGAAACAGCTTGGTCGCCTACGGATGAAGGAGGGAGCTTCGATGCGGTCCCACCTTTTGGCGTTCGACGATTTGGTGAGGCAACTCAAAACGGCCGGTGCGAATCTGGAGGACGGAGATCTCGTGTCCCAGCTGTTCCTAAGCTTGCCGGACTCGTATGATCCCCTCGTGACGGCACTGGAAAATCTCAGGGAGGAGGACCTTAACCTGGATTTGGTCAAACAACGGCTACTTGCGGAAGAGCAAAAGCGTGCTGACCGCATGGGCGAAACCGTCGATGACAGAGCGGCGGCGTTCGTTGGCCAACATCGAAGCAAGCGTGGTGACAAATTCAAAGGGAAATGTCACAGGTGTGGTCAAACCGGCCACATGAAGAAGGACTGCAAGAAGAAGGAAGTGCATGCTGCCACGGGCCACAAAGGGGTGAGTTTCATGGTGAACCGTGATAAACCATCCAAATCAAACGGTGGCGGCGTGATCCATTTCAAGCTGGATTCCGGGGCGAGCGATCACTTGGTCAACGTGACGACATTTTTCGACTCGCTGGAACGGCTGCCGTGCCCGGTGGTGATCAGCGTGGCAAAGGACGGTGAGGACCTGATTGCGAAGGAAGAAGGGGTGATTAATGGCTACAGTAACCATGGCGTGCCTCTCAACGTGCAGAAAGTCCTGTACGTGGCGGACCTTCGAGACAATCTGCTCTCCGTGAAAAAGCTAGCAGCCGCTGGCGTCGAGGTGCTGTTCCTCAAGAGCAAAGCCGTGCTCAAGAAGGACGGTGTGACCATCGCAACCGCACCGATGAAGGGCAACCTGTACGAGCTCGATATCAAGGTGAGTCACTCAACTGCTAACGTTTGTCAGGTGGAGCAAAACCAGCTCTGGCATCGGCGCCTGGGGCATCTTGGCCAAGGTGGAATGGCCAAAATCGTGCAGAAGAAGCTGGCGACTGGTGTGGACTTCAAGCCTGGACAGAATCGATTCTGCGATGCCTGCGCCCAGGGAAAGCAATGCCGGGAACCTTTCGACGGAACGCGTCAACGGGCGACGCGACCACTCGAGCGAATCCATTCGGACGTTTGCGGTCCGATTGACCCGCCGGCATGGGATGGATCGAGATATTTTGTCTCGTTCATTGACGACAAGACGCACTTCGCCATGATCTACACGATGAAGAGGAAGTCGGAAGTCTTCGAAAAGTTCCAGGAGTACGAAGCGCTCGTGTCCGCACAGTTCGGGATGAAGATATCGAAGCTCACCGTGGACCAAGGTCGGGAGTATGGTTCGACCGCGCAGAAGGGCTTCTACAAGCGGAAGGGCATCCAGGTCGAACCAACAGTCGCTTACACGCCGCAACAGAATGGTGTGGCTGAGCGATTCAACCGGACGCTGGTGGAAAAAGTGAGGACCATGTTAATCGATTCGTCGATGCCCAAATCGATGTGGTGTGAAGCAGCGGTAACAGCGGTGTACCTCATCAACCTCAGTCCATCGGCGGCATTGTCGGAAGGCGCCACTCCGGCGGAATGTTGGATCGGATCCAAACCGGATTTGTCAAAGCTGCGCGTTTTTGGATGCAAGGCCTACGCGTGGGTACCAGCTCAACTCCGCAAGAAATTGGATGCCAAGAGCGAAGAAGTCGTCATGATTGGTTACGCTCCCAACGGATACCGCCTATGGAACCGAAGAACCAGAAAGGTGGTAATTGCTCGTGACGTTCGTTTCGACGAAACCTGTTTCCCGTACGCTTCTGAAAAGAAAGATGAGAAACCGTTAGTAGTGCTACCATCGTACGAGCAAGAGGGGGAAGATGAACCTGTGGAAGAGCCTGTAGCGGATGTAGAAACACCGGGGAAGCCGGCGGTCTTCGAGCAGGCTAGCGACGACGAAACGGACAACGACTCCGACGAACCTGAAGAGTACGATTCAGCTGGACCTTCTACCCCCGCGCTCCCTTCGCAAACAGAGAGACGCGATGCCCAGGGCGAGTCGTCAAGGCGAAGCGAACGGGAGCGCAAGTTACCGGGTAAGTTGCTAGATTTTTTTACTGGTTTCCAAGCAACCTCTGCCGCATTTCCTTCCCAACTAGATGTTCCTGAAACCTACCAGGAGGCCTTGGATCGTGACGATCGAGAGGACTGGATACAAGCCATTCAGGACGAGCTCCGCTCAATGAAGGAAAACCAGGTGTGGCAGTTAGTGCCATGTCCCACCAACGTGAAGCCACTGAAGACCAAGTGGGTCTTTCGTATCAAGGAGGACGAAAACAGACGAGATGTGCGATACAAGGCCCGACTCGTCGCGAAAGGATTCCAGCAGAAACCGGGACTGGACTACGAGGAAACGTATGCTCCGGTAGCCAAGCTAGCGACGATCAGGATCATCCTTGCGGTGGGCGTCCGCGAGGGCTTCTTCTTCCACCAGATGGACGTGAAGACTGCCTTCCTTCATGGTGAATTGAAGGAAACTATCTACATCAGTGCTCCAGATGGCGTCGCAGCATCACCGGGGATGGCGTGCAGGCTTCGAAAGTCGCTGTACGGTCTCAAGTAATCGCCGCGGTGTTGGAACCAAAAGTTCACCAGCCAGATCGAGAAGCTGGGCTTTGTTCGATCGAAGAGGGACTACTGCCTATACGTGAGGTACCAGGACGGGGACGAAGTGTACATCATACTGTACGTCGATGATCTTCTCATTGCGGGAAGAAACCTGAGCACCATCAAGATGTTGAAGAAGAAGTTGGCCTCGGTGTTTGCCATGACCGATTGCGGTGAGTTGCGGCATTTCCTCGGAATGCGGATCGACTACAACCGTAGTGGAGGCACCCTGAAACTATCGCAGGGGTCGAACATCGGAAAGGTTCTACAACGTTTTGGAATGACCGAGTGCAATCCGACTCGGACTCCGATGAAGAAAGGACTCCAATTGCTTCGTGGTGGATCTACTGCCGGTGAGCCATACCGGGAGCTGCTCGGTAGCTTGATGTACGTCATGCTCTGCGTCAGGCCGGACGTGTGTTATTCCGTTGGATATCTCGGGCGGTTCCAGCAAGATTCTTCGACCGTGCACTGGAACGCTCTGAAACGAGTGGTACGCTATCTAAGCGGTACAAAGTTGCGTGGCCTGCATTACCGGAGGAACACCAAAGCAGAAGCACTCGTCGGTTATGCCGACGCCGATTGGGCGGCCGACCTTCAGGACCGAAAGTCGGTAAGCGGATACGTCTTCATGGTGTATGGATGTACCGTGTCGTGGAGCAGCAAGAAGCAATCCACCGTATCGTTGTCGTCAAGCGAAGCTGAGTACGTTGCGCTTAGTGCAGCGGCAACTGAAGCCATATGGATCAGCGGCATTTTGGAGGACCTGCACATCGTTGCCAATCCGGTGACGATTTTCGAGGACAATCGTGGCTGTGTCTGCATGGCCAAGAACCTGGAAAGCAAGAGGACCAAACACATCGATGTGAAGCACCACTTCATCCGGGATCTGGTCGCGAGTGGTATGCTGATCGTCGAATCAATCGGCACTCGTGATCAACTGGCTGATCTCTTCACGAAATCCCTGGAAGCCAGCCGGTTCCAACAGTTGACGACCAATCTAGGAATGTCGGATTGAGAGGGGGTGTGAAAAACTAAGTAGTCTGGGAGTTTATGACTTCCGGAATATCAATGCGCATGGGATAGTTCAAATATTTTGTAGTTCGCAAATCGCTCGGTCACGGCACTCGCATAGTTTTTGTTCCTGTTTGACGTTTGCTCACTACTGCCACCTACTGAGTGGTTTGCGTAACACAGCCTGGTTAGCATTGGGCGATTATGTTTTTGTGACGATGATTTTTATCGCATCTGTTTGTCTGTGGTGCAGCCCAAGGTTATTATCTTGGTTATTATATATTGTAAGGTTGAGCATGACGTTTAATTTGTGCGAAGAAAAGGAGAGGAAGCGAAATTTCAAAGAAATTTGAGGAGGCGGGGGATTTGTTTTCGTGATTTCTCACGGTGAAGAAATAATGGCCGCTCGGCCAGTTTTGACATCTAAGGGCCGATTTCTTCACCTCGGCTTAACCGGTAAGCCAGGCTTACCCATACAGTTAAACCTGGCTTAACGCTTAAGCCAGGGTGAAGAAATCGCCCTTAAGACATCTTACAATATATAATAATCTTGGTACCGCCGATAGATGAAAAAAGCAAAAAAAGGTAAGGAAATGAATCTGTTGAATGCTCGGAAGTGAAAAATAAAGCCAGAAAATAAATCATGCCAAACATGTCTAAAGGTCCTATCTGCAGAAGAGAGGCTCTCTTTGGTTTCCCTCTGTTTCGTTAATATCTCAGCTGTTTATTTGTATTATGATTGTCTCCTTGCATTGAGCGATGATCAAAACAATAGTTTTTTGTTTTGTACTGCAAAAGTAGTTGAAAAGTGTACCATTACATTGCAATAATTGAAAGAGAAAGTGAGCAAAGAGAGCCTTTCAAATGCAGATAGGACCTATTGAAATGGTGCTAAGGCTGAGAAAAATACATGACAGTTAAAAGAGAAAAAGCCAAAAAATGAGGCTGAAAAATTCATGGAAAAGAAGAAAAGGAACTGAGAGAGACAAAGCCAAAAAAATAAATGGGCTGAAAAAAATGAGAGAGATAAAGCCAAAAAAAATAAATGGGACTAAAAAATAAAATGAAAAGGAATTGAATTAAAAAACAAAAAACTAAATGGGGATTATATATATATATATATATATATATATATATATATATATATATATATATATATATATATATATAAAAGAAGAGAGACAAGACAGAAAGACAAGTAATAAAAAAAAATAAGAAGAAAAATTGATTGAGAAAAGTAAAAATACGGGAGAACGAATTAAAAGCAAAAAAGAGAAATGAAACTAGAAGAAAACAGGACCAGCGTGGGACAAAAGGCGAAGTGGTGTGACGAAAGTTTGAAAATAATATTGATGGAAGATGGTACAGAGAGCAGAGAACGACAGGACTTGTCCAGAAAGTAGTGACACGTGACACGACAGACTAGGATACATTGGTCTACTTCAGCTTGGATTCTTACCAACGGATGACAACAATTAGAGTCGCGAAATACGGAGGTGCATAAGATTTGGACCAGTAACGCGTGCTAAGGACGATTTTGAAGGTGTGTAGAAGAACGATGTGTGGCATCGAAGGATGAATCACGAGCTCACTGCACTTTACGCCGAAAAAGCATTCAGAGAAAGGCCGAAACCGGAAGGACAAGAATGGCAGACAACAACCCTGTAAAGTTGGCAGTAATGTATTAAAATTAATGTATTAATACACACGGAACCAATGTGCCACTACGTCTGTAAACTTACAAATCACTGGTTTAAGGAATTTCTCAATATATGTATGAATAAATATAAACTTACTGCTTGTGAGAAATTGGCAATTTATATCCAATATTTATTATCTCGTAAAATTTGTTAGATAACCTTACTAAGTAGCAGATATTGTTTTGTTTTCTCATTGCTTGCTGCTTTTCACGGTAAGTTGGATTTGTTAATTTATCAAGTAAATCTTTACAATGATTCAATAAATATCTACGATTAGTCTTTAAATATCGTATCGAAAGAGTGTTGCTTTGTGTGGTAAAAAGTACATTGAGGAACGAGGTAAATTTACAGCATTTATGTTGTTCGATTTGCGACACCTTGCTGGGGCACTGGAGAAAAGTTATACAGTACAACTAAAGAAATCCAACAAAAACTAAATAACAAATAACGCAGAAGTATGACATTATAAGCGCGTGTTTGACTATCGCTTGAAACTGTTTGCAGTAAAAAGTGGAACGGGTGTGCTCATCATTGAACGTTTCCATCCGTCTATCCCCAAAACACGCTTAGTTCCCTAAAAATGTCCACCGGTTCTTACCTCAGTTCTGTGCCCTCCTAAGTCTCACTTTCTCTAGCTCGAATTTGGCTAATCCTTGCGTTCCGATCCAGCAGGCATGAACTCGATCGATGCCGAGTTTATACAATACCTTTTGCGCGTCGGCGCCGGTCCATCTTCGAAGACGTGGCCCATGTGGGCGCCACATTTGGAGCACCTGACCTCAGTCCGCATGCGGCCTGGTTGTGTGATTAACAATAGGAGATTTCCGCCTTAGTGTGAGTGTTATAAGCATATTATTTGGGAAATGGGGGAAGGTTTTCGGGGCGGAAATTTTGAAAAACGAAAATTTGTACGTGTCCACGTGTTGGTATGGTTTCAAATTTGGAGTAAGCCAATGGCATGGTTATTGTATGGAGAACGGAACGAATGTTGAGATGGTGAAAAAGCAAAAAAAAAGTTCCAATTAGTGTTTGAATAAAGAATAGCAGAAATCAAGGCGGCGAAAGTCGACCGGCATTCATAGATGCGCCCACCAGAGGAAATTGGTTCCCACGGTCATATTCGCGACGCGATACGACGATCCATCCGATAGTTACAATTCGCAATGATATTTCAATTGACAGTAATTGATTCAATTTTGCATGTGAGGAAGAAGAGAAGAAAGAAAGAAAAAGAGAAACAACACTTTATTAGAACCGACACCGGCATTGTTTTACGAAGAATCTGAAGCTGTTTAATATTCGAGCAACTAAACGTTTAAACTTCAAAAGAAAATAAACTATATCAACTCACTTAAAATGATAAACACAATTCCAAACCGATAAGAATTAGCAGAAGATAAAAATACGTGTCATGAAGTGCGCGATGGAGTGCGTCTCGTCGAGCAGTGATACAAGGCGTACTGAATCGAAAGCGTATAAATAATGTAACATCGAAAGCTGCCATGACATTAGGTAATGTTCCTAGATAGGTACAATGAATGCGCGAAATTGATAAGCGAACTGCGTCCTCTTCTATGCTTATAGTGAAGCGGTGAGTATGATTAGCTGAAATAGAAACAAAGTGAATAGCTTGATGTGGTAGATATGATGACAGATTAGTTCGGTGACTGACAGAATGATCCGTTGTTGTGTCGCGAGTGATGTTTTGTTTCCATGATAAGTAGGGTATGTGTGCCATCAGTAATCTCATGCTCCCATTTCCATCCTATTCGAAAACAAGCGATTACGGCACCGATTGACTCCGTTCTTTTTGTTTTCATGGGTGCTCACTTCTAACAAAAAATACAAAAATAAGAAACAAAACAAACAGCGCTTCAATCCTTTGTTTTTCGTGGGATGAAAATGGGAGCCACATGCTTAATAAGGGAACCAATACCCTAGGTAGGTACATGGCATTGGCAATCAAGCTCAACAGTATTCAATGTCATAAATACGTTCCTAGTAACTTTATCATGGTCATCGGATTTATGCCACAATTTTAATGTAAATACTTGCACTAAACTCGGCCCATATAGCCGAGGCGGTAAACGCACGGGTATTCAACATGACCATGCTGAGGGTGACGGGTTCGATTCCCGGTCGGTCCAGGATCTTTTCGTAAAGGAATTTTCCTTGACTTCCTTGGGCATAAAGTATCTTCGTGCCTGCCACACGATATACGCATGCAAAATGGTCATTGGCAGAGGAAGCTCTCAGTTAATAACTGTGGAAGTGCTCATAGAACACTAAGCTGAGATGCAGGCTTTGTCCCAATGAGGACGTTACGCCAAGAAGAAGAAGAAAGAACTTGCACTAAACTTAAAATGTGTATATAAAACTGAACCAAAACGAATGTAATTCTGAAGTTAAACCCTTGCAGCAGTTTCTAACATGCATTCTGGGATGTCTCTTGAAAATCTTTAGGATTCCTCCAGAATTTCCGTTCTGAAAAGTCTTTCCAGAATTCCATCTAGCTTTTTTTTGGGATTCCTCAAGGAATTCGTCCAGTAAATCCTGGAGGATTCCCAAAAAGAGCTTCTGAAAGATTCTCTCAAAGAACTTCTGAAGAATTTTTAGAAAGAAATTCGGAAGCATTTCCAGAAATAACTTATTGAAGATTTTCAGAATGCACTCTAGGATGGCTTCCACAAAGAAATTCTGGAGGATTTGTAAATGAAATTTATGGTGGATTCTCACAAGGATCTTGTAAGTAATTTGCAAAACGAGTTTCTGGATGATTTCCTGTAAGAAATTCTGGAACATTTCCAGAATGAACTCCAGGAAAGCTACCTGAAGGAACTTCTGAAGGATTTTTAGAAGGAATTCGGAAAATTTGAACACAACCGAATTACACTCCTTAAGCCGTTCCATCTGTGGATAACTTCAGGAATTTCATCAAGGGATTGCTCCTTGAACTCCATATATGGATTACTCCAGGAATGTCATCTGGAGATTTCTTATGGAATTTAAACAAGGGATATCTCAAGAAACTTTTGCGGATTCCTCCATAAATTTCATATGGTGTGATGATTCCTCCAAGAAGCCCTTCCAAGGACTCCTTCAAGAATGCCATCTGGGTTTCTTTTGGAATTCTTCCAGGAAATCCTTCTGAGAATTCAGTTTTTTTCTGGGGCTTCTTCTAGAAATTCCAGCAGGAGATTGCTCCAGGAACTTAGATGATATCTGGAATTCCTTCTGGGATTCCTCCACGAATGTCTTTTATGGTTTCCTTCATATTTATTTTTGGATTCCTACTGGGGATTTCTTAAGGAATTCCTTCAGAAGTTACTATAGGGATTACTACAAGAGTGTTGTCTGTTGTCCTCAGAGATACCCTTCTGGTGATATATCCAGGAATTCGATCTAGGAATTTCTCCGGGAAATCCCGGAGGATTGTCAGAAAGAACGTATGGAGGATTTAAAAAACTCCTGAAATATTTCCTGAATACATTCCTAGACGTTTGCTAAAAAACTTCTGGAAAATTTCCATAAGGAATTCCATACAGAATTCCGTAAGCAATTGCAAAGAGAACTCCTGAATGATTTCCACAAGCAATTCTTGAAGGATTTTTACAAAGAATTCTTGAAAGATTCCCAAAAGAGACTACCGAAGGATTCACTCAAGGAACTTCTGAAGAATTTTCAGAAATATCTTCCAAAGGATTTCCAAAAATAACTACTGGAAGAGTTCCAGAATAAACTGTAGGACGGCTCCCCGAAAGAACTCCTGGAAGATTTACCAAAGGAACTTCTAGTGGATTCACACAAGGAACTTGTAAACAATTTTCAGAAGGAACTTTTGGGAGATTTCTTGAAAGAAACTCTGGAAGATTTCCAAAATAAACTCCATAAGGGCTATTAGAAGGAACTATAGGAGGATTTCAGAAGGAGCTTTTGCAAGATTTCCAGGAGGAACTTCTGGAGGATTTCCAGAAAGAACTCCTGAAAGGATCCTTAGGTTCTTAGAAAATACTACTGGAAAATTCCCATATTGTACTCCTCAAGCAATTCCCAAAAAAACTCATCGATGATTTCCACGTGAAACATCTAGAGAATTCCCAGGTACCCCTAAAAGATTTTTGAAAAAAGCTTCTGAAGGATTGCCACAATCAATTTCTGAAGAATTTTCACGAGGAACTTCTGGAGCATTTCCAAAAAGAACTCCTGGAGGATTTCCAGAAAAAAAAACTCCAGGAGGTTTTCCAAAAAGAACTCCTGGAAGATTTCCAAAAGCAGCTTCAAGAGGGGAAGAAACTTTGAGAGGATTTTCAGATTTCTAGGATGAACTCTTTCCCAAAAGAAACTCCTGGAAGATTCCCATAAGAATATTTTTTCAAGGAACTTCCGGAGAATTTTCAGAAAGAAATTCTGGAAGAATGAGCTTCAGGCTACCAGAAGAAGCTTCTGGAGGATTCTCAGAAGAAACTTATGTAGGATGTCTAAGAGGAACTTCTGTTGGATTTCAAAAGAACACTTGAAGTATTTCCAGAAGGAACTCCTGAAGGACTATTAAATAGAAAAAAAAAACTAGTAATTTCCTTATGGAACTTCAGACGGAACTCCTGAAGCTATCCCAAAAAGAACTCCTGGAAGATTCTCACAAAGACCTCCTGTAAGATTCTTTAGGACAAACGTCTTTGAAACCCAGTTGCTCCAGAACCTAAAATGCACAAATTTCAAGAAGTAAACAACTTGCGATAGTGATTTTTTTTTTTTCTTACTTTCTTGTCATAAGCCTTAAATAGGAAGATCAGCTGCACTGCTTTAAGTTTTCATGAGATTTGTGCGCTTAAAATCGCGAGTAGGTTCAAAAGTTGGCCATTGTGGTGGCCATCTTGGAATTCTAACGTTTGGCTTAAAATGAACTTCTGAAGGATTCTCTAAAGGAACTTCTGTACCATTTTCAGAAAGAACTTTTTGAGGATTTCCAGAAAAAAAAAATCCTGGAAGAGTTTCAGAACGACCACAAGAAAGGCTTCAATAAGAAACTTCTGGAGAATTCACAAACGCAACTACTGCAGGATTTTCACTACGAACTTCCAAATAATGTTCAGAAGGAATTCATTGAGGATGAGAACTTTTTCAACTGGGTAATAGTTTGATTCTGTTGGTTTCCGGTTTACAGTCTTATGAATTCTGTTGATTATTTGATTATCTTCGCCGTCGTTTCGGTCCCGCTATTGGACCTTCCTACCGAGGTGACGTAATTGAGGGAACAACAAAAAAACACCAAACCGGATGACCCAGTCGGATATTAGACAAAGCGACTCTAAACTAATTATCAAACCCGAAAATTTATCAATTTTTACCAAACTTTGAAACTTGTTGATTTGTGTATCGAATGAGTTTTCAATTTAAGTGCTTTATGTTGAACATTAAGAAATTTGTGTCAATGAATTGGAACATTTTAGGCCTTGAGGAAGGTCCAACAGCCGAACCGAAACGTCGGCGATGATAATCAAACAATCAACGCAATTCATAAGACTTTAGGCCTTCTAGAGGATTTTCATAAAGAAATTCTGAAGTTTTTCTAGAATGAAGCCCAGAAGGACTACCAGCAGGAACTTCTGGAGGATTTTCGGAAGAAATGCCCATAAGAAACTCCATATGGAACTCTTTAAGCAATTCTAAAAAGATCCCCAAGAGAATTCTCACAAGCATTTGGTAAAAGATTTCCACAAGGAACTTCTGGAGGATTTTCAAAAGAAACTGTTGAATGTTTTCATAAGGAATCCTTGAAGGATTTCTAGAAGTAAGTCCTGAAGAATCCCCAGAAGCAACTCCTGCAGGATTTCCGTAATAAACTCCTAGAGAATTCCCTCATTGGAATCTTGGAAGTTACCTAGGTGAAAAATTCTGGAAAATTCATAATAAACGGTTCTGGAGATATTCTAGCAGAAGCTCTTGAAGAAATTAAAAAAATGTGTCAAAGAATGAATTCCAGAAGGAACTCCAACAAAATTTCCGAACTCAAATCTTGCTGATATCCCAAAAGAAACACCTGGAGAAACTTCTGGATGAATCTCAAAAGTACACGGTGTTCAATAAGTTCGGATACATACATATCAAATTGAAATTATTTATTATTCAAATCTGTAATTTAGATTTTCAAAGTGAATGTAATAATTTAAAGCTCACATAATACTGATCAAATACAGCATATGTTTTGAAATAAACTGTTATTTATCCTTTTGAAATAATTACAAATGTGTTTCAAGTTCCTTTCGGCCAGCACGCAACTCTTTCTTTGGTATTTCGTCTTGTTTTAATTGAGTAATGGTGTTAAGTTAAATCAAATTAGGTTGTTGTCCTCAGCATTAGTGGTAGCAGGCAACTATGACCATACGGAATAATCTATAAGATTCAGATTGGGTGAAGTACGCAGTCAATTTATCTTGATCTTTAAAATTGCTAAAATTGTCGCTGTACCTGTAAATCATTAAAATAGATTTTTGTTTTGTAAAAAAAGCAAGGCTGCGTTATATCTTAGTTAAACCTAGAATTGTCTTTTCCAAATTTTGATTATATCCTTATTGTGTCAAATTTTGTCCAAAATTTGCTTCATATAATGTATTTATTCCTTTTTCATAGAAACAAGCATCACAATATCATCACTGAAATAGCAGTGTAAAGCTTTTGTCTATTAATTTAGTTATTTGTGAAATTTAAATTCAAAAGTCAACGTTTTAGACTTTTGTAGCATGAACAACAACGAAAATTATTCTAGCGTGCCGGAGCTAACAAAAATAAAATTGATGTATCTTATAAAAAAAAGTACAAAAAGACGTTATTCAAATCCATATGCTGTATTTTATCAGTGTTAGGGTATCGCGCCACTTGGGCGGTGGCTTCTATATTCGTCTGTTTTCCGCTATAACTCAGTCAATTTTGAACCAATTGACTTTAAATGTTGTATACGGGTAGATACTATACCTATCTCACCACATTCCAAAAGTTGTGTCAATTGGTTCAAATTTGACTAAGTTATAGTGGAAAACAGACGAATATAGAAACCACCGCCCAAGTAGCGCGATTCCCTTTATGATCTTTCAATAAATACATTTACTTCGAAAATCTGAATTACAGATGTGAAATTAATTCAAGTTATATGGTGTATCCAAACTTATTGAACACCGTGTATTAGGGGATTTTTCGGTATTGCAGTCTCCGGTGTGCATTCCAGAAGATTTCCCGGAAAGCATGCCGGAAAACTTTTTGAAGAATGTTAGAAGGAACTGCTGATAGAGAACCATAAGAACTCCCACAAGCACTTCCGAAGAAAATTTCGTAGGAACTCGTAGAAGAGTTTCCAGGAAGAAAGTCTATTGGACCAAGCCGAGAATTGAATCCTTGCGAATTTCCAATACCTAATGGAACTTCTGAAAGATTGCCCGTAAAGACTCAATGAGGAATTTAAAAAGCATCATCTGGTTGTTTCCCAAATTAAACTCCTGGAAGTCCCAAAAGTCAGCAACTTTTTCAAGTATTAAGCGGAATTATACGAGATTATCTAGACAGAAGAATCTCAGAGATATTCATGGAGGGTTCCGTGAATAAGTTACTGGAGGAATCTTAAAAGACGCTCATGGAGCAATTTCTGATGTAACATTCTAATACAAAACCCGAGGAAGCTTCTCAGCACTTCCACAATTATTAACTGAGAGCTTCCTCTGCCAATGACCATTTTGCATGTGTATGTTGTGTGGCAGACACAAGGATACTCTAGGAAATCCAGGGAATTTCCTTTGCGAAAAGTTCCTAGACCGACCGGGGAAAACCACGCCATAGCCATACCTATGCTATATTAAAGTATGTTCCATCAACATACATTTTTCGACAAAAAATGTAGCAATTTCTGATGATGGACCAAACCCACTAACACGGGATGTTTAATATGTAACGTATAATGATAGACTAAATTAAAAATGTGCAAAACATTGAGATGACAACGATGTTGTCCAATTATTAGCAATATAAATGAAACATTCAATATAAATAATAGATTTGTAAAACCTTCGACATCTAAAATCCATTATAACCCGAATATTTTTTCATGTAACTGGATGTAATGATGTAAGAATGTAATGACGATGAGTAATTATCATAACCTTTTCAGCCATTGCTTTGCAATTAGTCACATAGTCGTGTTTTGGGTAACCTTAAAAAATAAAAACATGCAAATAACGAGCATATCAAACACATCCATTCATTCTCTAGCAGCAACTAAGCTTGCATATTTCTTCCGATCCTAAAAACAAAAATCTCGACTATCAGCCAACACGCAAACAAACACACCAAATCTCTAGCCACGCCGAAGAAAACCCATTCCTTACCGGCTAGACTCGCGTCCGCGTGCAGCGTCACCTTGCCCTTGTCGAGCACATCGTTGAACGCCGGCCAACCGCATCCGGAGTCGTATTTCGTGTCCGAGCTGAACAGCTCCTGGCTGCACACCACACAGATGTAGGTGCCCTTTTCGTAGAATTTGTTGTACTTTCCGGTAAATGGCCGCTCGGTGCCGGCCTCCTGCGTGACATGGTACTGCAGTGGACTGAGCTTGGCCACCAGTTCGGCCTTGTTTTCCACGCTCATGGTGCCGCCGCCGCCGCCCGCGGTGTCGTCGCTTTGGCCGGGGCCTTCGGCACCGGAAGGCTTCTTGCTATCTGCAAATGGAGAAATGCGAGAGATTATGTCTACATAAATTTCTATGCAGCCACTATTCAGATCATTTGTTATTTCTACTGTTCTTATTGCTAAAGCGTGTTATTATTATAATAAGTTTGTATGAATTGTGATAATTGTATGATATTTTACATTTTTCTAAAGTTTTATCTTCAAATATTCTTTTTTGTTTTTATTATATAATTTTTTATATAATGTGACATTTACTATATTTATTATACTGATCCGTAAAAGGCACAAACAGGACCGATCCCTCTAACGTCATTGAAACGTTGCAATATAATTATGAATTCGTCTGATCATGGAAGGAAATGATGGATTATGATGATCATGATTGTGGAAGAAATGAGGCGACTACCGAAAAAAAAATCGGTAGAATTCCTAGATTCATTATGAAGGAATTTCTAGTTAAATTTAGGACTCAAATCAGAGAAATTTTTGGTTCTCGAACAAAGTTTTTTTTTAACCCAAGGGGAATATTACTAGCGAACGTGTAGCCACTGCGCCACGGGCCCCGGCAAGTCAATTTTATATAGATTTTTTAAGAAATTATAAATACACTTTGTTTATTAAACAAAATGAACAGTTCTGGCGATTTCTATCAACTTCTTTCAGAATACAGCATATTGTGATCCACATTTTTGTATTTCCTTTCAACTGTCATAATATTTTGAAGAGCAGTCGAGTTCTCTAACAGTTAATTTCATTCTCCAAATTTGCATTTGCACAAAGGTGTTTTTTAATGATTTCACCATTATTTCACACTAAATACCAAATTTTATCTTACTTTTTATCATACTCGCTTCCTCAACAAGTTCTCCATGAAATGCCTTCACCAAAACCTTGGGAAAATCAATAAAGGCATTTGCACAACATTTTTTCTGACATCAAATTTCTTATTTTTTGAAGTTTTTTAAGGAACGTAAGAACTACCAGTCAGTTTCTTAGCTTTTCTGAACACATTTAATTTAAACTAGTTTATTTTTTCAGCTTTATATGATCCTTCAGATGGCATAGCTTGTCATACTATAAAAACGAATGCAGCAAACAATATCTAAGACATTCGTTTGCTTGACGATTCTTGCTACCTGTGTTGATGAGAAATTTGAACAAAAATGTTTGCGTTAAGAAGCCCCGTAATGATGGTTATGGATTAAATATTTCAGCGAAAATTACTTTAACCAATCGAAAAATACCTTTTCTTATCAAAATAGTAGCTTTCATTGTGTTTGGGGATTGAGTTGTGAGATTTGTTGATTTTCTGTTTAGCTTCATTTTTGTCATTTTGTGCAACTTCAAATTTTAATCCAATTTACTGAGCCCTATTGTTTAACTTTTACAAGAAACATCAACAACGTTGGTATTATTTGCTTTGCTGGAATGTTTACTATGAGCCATAATAAACTTTTTTGGATGTTGTGCTCAAATTGAAATGATAGTCAATCGTTAGTGGGTTAGTGTATTTATAATTTCTGAAACAGTCTATATCTAATACTTAATTCGCGGGAAAAAAGTTTGAATGAATTTCCTCTAAGAGTTACTTCTGTTTGTCTGTGATAACACACTGGGCCAGGAACAGAAATTAGCAAGATAAAACCTCTAGAACATTGATATTACGTCCTATCAAGTTGGTGTCTTCGGCAAAGTTGAAGAACAGGCAAAAATATGGAAAGTTGTCGAAGACACCAAAACTCTAGCTCTTGAAATAACAGAGTTACATTGAATATTATAGGCACATTCTACCGTGACGTTACAACAACGTTTTGACGCCTTTTTGGTCAGTTCACTATAACTCGTAAATTCGACCGTAAACCCTCAAATATTTTTGCATATTCGGATTCCTTGTAAAATCCAATAATAAGTTTAATCTGTTGAACAGTTAGTCTCCATCGCAAAAGTATGTTAAAAATGGGAATTAGTAGCGTGACGTTACAACGTTGTGGTGAAAAATCTGACCAAAAAGGTGTCAAAACGTTGTAACGGCACGGTAGAATGTGTCCATAAACGAACGGTTGGAACTTGCGCTTTTATGTAATTCTCTTGTTTATCAGCCTACATATTGCCATGGCAACAGGAAACAATAATCACAGTAGTCGAACGAGATCGTATTTGAAATTGTATTTCACTCTTGCAAGAATCATGGGTTTTGAGAAATAAAATATTGGTTTGTATAGGAAATACTATCCCCGTTGGTTTAAACGACACTTCATGCAAACCAACGGGGTTCATTTTTTAATCTGAACTTCTAGTAACCCTGTGAGCATCGAAAATCACACTGAAGGTAACCCGTTTTGCTGTTTTGTTTTGGATCTGCGTTCCGTTTCACTCCGTTCCATGAGCAGATTGACGTTTGAATCATTTTAGTTTGAACTATGTCCAGATTAGCGGTGGTCAAATTAAAAAGTGTTCAAATTAGATGCGATCAAACCAACGAGGGTAGTCGGTATTGAAAATACCTGTTTTCAATTTTTACTGTAACTCGCTAGCATCTTATACTTTATTAGTATGTTGTTGGGTTGTTTTTTCTCTTATTGAAAAAAAAATGCAAATCTTTATAATTATTTGAAAATTTTGCTAAAATTTAAGGAGATGGGACGCCATATGCTAACAAATATCTCGACGTCTACCAAAATGGCGTATAAACTGTGTTCAGACGATCGAAACTTATTATAATTGCTTTCTATTCATAAAAAGAAACTGATATTTGGTTGATTCAAAATGTTCAACTATCTGTAACTTTTCGTAAAGTGCATCAAATATTCTCAAATTTTTACTGTAAGTTCATCAACTAGTTGTGTATCAGTGGTCAAAATTTGGGAAAGATCGGGCCATTCTCCACGAAGTTATAACAATTCTTGGAAAAGGTAAAATTATCCGATAGCCAAATTTGAGCTGTTATATCTCAGGATTCAATGAACCGAATGCAATGAAATTTTAATCATTTATGACTTATATAATGAGCTATGAAAAACCGTTGACTTTACTTGAAATTCTTAACAAGGAAGAAAATTATAACGATAAGATTATTTTTCTAATAAAACACCAAATTATCAAAAACTTCAACATCGTTTCAAAATTCAAGATGCAAATTATAGTTCATTTAATTTCCCTCTAATTGACTTATATATAAACGTGTTTTGAAGGAAAGTAACAACATAGCCGCCAACAATTTGAAAAAGTAATGGAATACATATTAAAAATAGACCAATTTGCTAAAAAATCGTGAAAAAAATCGCTATAATTTTTTGCTATTGTTGAAAACTTCAAGTTTAGTCAAAAGTTTTCTTGAGTTCATTATATAAGTCATGTATGGTCAAAATTTCATTGCAATCGGTTTATTAAATCCGGAGATATAATAGCTCAAAGTTGATTGATTGATTGATTTGTCTTTATTAGAGAGACTTTCAGCCCTTGGCTAGCTCAAAGTTGACTATCGAATAATTTTACCTTTTTCAAGAATCTTTATAACTTCGTGGAAAATGGCAACTAGTTGATGTGGAGCGGACCTGGTGTGATGGTTAGAACGCTTGACTATCACGCCGAGGACCTGGGATCGAATCCCACTCCCGACAAACTCACAAAAAAAAAATGTGGGTTCTTCCTTCGGAAGGGAAGTAAAGCGTGGGTCCCGAGATGAACTAGCCTAGGGCTAAAAATCTCGTTAATACAGATAAAAAAAACTAGTTGATGAACTTACAGTGAAAATTTGAGAATATTTGATGCACTTTACGAAAAGTTACAGCTAGTTGAACATTTTTAGAAAAGTGAAAATTTTGCCTGTCCCGATCATTTTGTCTATCCCCTGTATTTAATTTTTAGTAAAATCCAAATTTTTAGAAACTGTTAAACTTGATTTTTAGGTAAAATTCAAAATACCTATGTTCTAGTTTAAATTTATTGAAGCACGGTTTCAAAATCAGCACTTAATTAAGCATCAAAAATGTTGGTCGTTGATATAAGTTCACGACTTTTTTTTTCTTTTGTAAGTGTTATGAACTATTATGCCAGGTAGCGTAAGTTTGATTAAAAACTACTAACAAAATCGCATACATATTATTTCTTGAAAACATTCCTTTCTATCAATCATGAAAGCAATTGATTAGCACATCAAACAGTGGCATGATTCAATCCCAATGCTTGAACCTGAAAGGGTGGAAATGCATACAATGTGGGCAAAAAAATCAACAGAACCAGCCAAGTGCAGAAGCGATCGACCGTGCCACTTGTTGGCATGTGGCTATTCACTCTGGAGCTGCACGTCTGAGAGATGAATTGCCCGGTTTGCCCAGCATAATTGATTGATGTTCCAATTGAGGGCCCACACACCTTCCAGCCAGCAGTCCAGTGCCAGTGGCGATGATGATTCACTGACTCGCCCCGTGACGGTTAATGCATAACAATTGGATCTATTTAACGGGCAGCTGCGCTTTTGAAGCCAATAATGGATATGGATATACGTTTCTGGGTCTAGGCGAGGTTTGTTTGTTGACTGCAATAAATACCTAGGTGTGTAGGTAAAGTTCTTCGACTATAGAAATACATACTTTCTTCTTTTGTTCACTTTGGCAGGTGTATGACATCACTATCATTAAAAAACATCGATCATGCTTCGTTAGACAGTGTGAGGGTGTTTAAAAACTGGTTGATATACGGTGTGTTGATATCGACAACTGACCAAAAGCAGGGGTCTAGGGTTTATATGTCAAAAATAAGTAATAAGTATATACCATATGGCGTACATCTGCTGGTTGAGGATCTAACTTCAACGTACAATCATATTTGCTCAATGCTAAGGCTACGTTCTTGTTAGCATCGGAAAGCAAAAAGAATAACACAAAATCAGCTTCTTTAAATGGTAGATAACCGAGAAATTATCGGTTGTTATAAACTGGCTGGCAATGAGTTATTGATCATGAGCATGAGCATGACCAGAACAATCGAAATTGTATTGCAGACTACATACCAAATTGGACTATCACACTTTTTATGGTACGCCTAAAAAGTGTGATAAAAGTGCACATTTGCCTCGGATCGTCTCGACTTCTTCGGGGCACTTATTCCTCAATTTATAAGGAATAAGTGCACCGAAGACCTCATTTCGATCCGATGTATCCCTGCGCTGTAATCACACTTTGAAGGTGTGTGCACACTATTGTGTCAGTCCAATTTGGGGTGCTGTCAGCAATACAAGGAATCAACAAACGGAGCTTGGGAGTAGCTAACGCTCTCAATGTGCACAGCTCGAGAATTCCAAACTTTGTTAGTCGCCGTCCACGTCCTTACGGTCATCGAGGAAAGGAAGGAATGTTAGTGTGACGTACGTTGCTACCACGACTGTCACGGGAAGGAGTTTTAGTTAGCGGGGAGGGGGGGAGTCACATGATTTGGATTCACTTTGGTAAGTGATGTGATTCATGCAACCTTTATTTAAGTCAAAACATTTATTCATTTTGACTAAAATATTACAAATGTCGACACCAAAGATGACGAACCATTCAAATTTTTGTGAACATGCAGAAAATGAAAGATTTTTTTTATTATCAACTAAATGTGCATTGGGAACTAGCACCGATACATGACGTGACGAACTTTTCAATATTTGTTAGATAAATACACAAAAAGCAGAACAGAATTTAATACATCCACAGATGGAAAAAAGAAAGTAAAATTCTGTGACATATGATGCACATGATTGGGTTTTTCCCAATGATTTGGCAGGTGCTACGATATCTGAAATAAAACGCGTGTGATTTGCGGAATTCGTTGAACAAAAATCTGTGTATTTTGCATCAATCAAGGATTCAGTTCCGATTTGAAGGTTTTTGTTTTGTTTTGTTTTTGATTCGTTGAAGAATTGAAGAATTTGGGTTGTGAATTCGGACGGCTAAATCGCGAAACGGCTGGTGGTGGTGCTATGCCATCCGGCATTCGTATGAAAAGTGCTTGCAAAGCGAGTTTTGGTGCTTGATTCACGTAGTGTAGTTTGTAGTTTTTCTGCCAGGCTCTCGGAATTCGTCGATTTTTTCGAGTTTTCCAAGTACAGAACAATTATGTGAGTTGTGGGCATTATGTGAATTGGGGGTCGCTGGCCCTACTGTGATTCGACCGGGAAATAGCGGTAGTGTTTTTCAAAAGCACTATGAAGAACAAATTTTTCCGAGCTGGTGTGTATTAAGCTTCTCAATGATAGAATCAACGAAAGAATAAGAATAACACGGAACTGTGACTCAAGACTCTGTAAGGAAGGCGCCGATAATAAAAAAAAACTGGAGAAAGGAACTTTCTACGAAAGCTGCTCAAGAAATGGGTGAGAACTTTCCAATATGCATTATACAAAATCTTTTTCATAATATTCACATTAACATTCAAATCTTCAATCTTTCTTAACTACATAATGTCTGGAGCGTTTGGTACACAGATAAAAATAATGAGATTTACACGTCATGTAAAATTCAGTTGAGTCATGTAAACTTAATGTTATGATTGTTTACATGATATATCATGTAGATTTGTGGTTTATGTCATGTAAACACACAGAGTCATGCTGAATTACATGACATATAATGGAAGTTTACATGATATTTTATTACTTTTACATGATGTGTCATGTAAATTTCTGTGATATCCCACGCTCCAATCATGTGCATCATATGTCACAGAATTTTACAATCTTTTTTCGATCTGTGTACGGTATGTCCACGCATCCTTCCTCCCCTGTAGATTCGAGAATTACTTCGACAAAAAAACAACAATTGTTCAATAATCGAGGTAATTCAAAGAATCATCTCTGCGGCAAATACAACGCAGTAGGCCTGGCCGCTTTGATGCTTGCGTCATATCTTTGATATGCTGTAAGACTCAATATTGACAAGAAAAGTAATTGGGCGTGATCTAACCCGATTACTTTCCAGGATGCTTTCTCGTACTGGCTGCATTTGTATTAGATTAGATTAGATTAGATTAGTGACATAAGATGCACATGATTGGAGCGTGGGATATCATAGAAGTATACATGACATAAAATATCATGTAAACTTCCATCATATGTCATGTAATTCAGCACGACTCTGTGTTTACATGACATATAACACAAATTTACATGATATACACTACCCGCCATAAATATGGAATCGCATCTTCTAGTATTGCAACACCCCAATTGAATATTGCAGCACCCCAAAAAGTTTGGCATCACCTGAAAACCTTATTTTTTACTAAACTTTATCTCAAAAACCGTATCCTCTGCAAAGTTTAGACCTTCGGCAAAGTTGTTCAGCAGGTTTATGACCTTCAAATGGTGAAATGTTTGGTACGTAATTCCGCCACTATGTGGCGCTAGTGTGCATTTACAATGAAGTACTTTAACATGGTTTATCTCATGATTCTGACCACCTAGAATGTTCGTGTCTTCAGCAATGTTGATCAGAAGGGCTATGGCTATCAAATGGTGGTAAGTTTAGTGCGTAATTCCACCTCTATGTGGCGCTAGTGTGCATTTACAATGAAGTACTTTGACATGGTTTATCTCAAGATTCTGACCACCTAGAATGTTCGTGTCTTCAGCAATGTTGATCAGAAGGTCTATGGCTATCAAATGGTGGTTATTTTAGTGCGTGATTCCGCCGCTATGTGACGCTAGTGTGCATTTACAATGAAGTACTTTGACACGGTTTATCTCATGATTCTGACCATCTAGAATGATCGTGTCTTCAGCAATGTTGATCACAAGGTCTATGGCTATTAAATGGTGGTAATTTTAGTGCGTAATTCTGCCGCTACGTGGCACCAGTGTGCATTTACAATGAAGTACTTTAACATGGTTTATCTCATGATTCTGACCACCTAGAATGTTCGTGTCTTCAGCAATGTTGATCAGAAGGGTTATGGCTATCAAATGGTGGTAATTTTAGTGCGTAATTCCGCCGCTATGTGGCACCAGTGTGCATTTACAATGAAGTACTTTGACATGGTTTATCTCATGATTCTGACCACCTAGAATGTTCGTGTCTTCAGCAATGTTGATCATAAGGTCTATGGCTATCAAATGGTGGTAAGTTTAGTGCGTAATTCCGCCGCTATGTGTCGCCAGTGTGCATAAAAAATGAAATACTTTGACATGGTTTATCTCATGATTCTGACCACCTAGACCTACCTGTGCGCCGACTATATTTTGCTCGGCGGCAGCGTGAGGGCCATTTTTGGCCGGCGGCGGCGGCTTCACGCTGGTGGCAGCTTTCGGCGGCGTGAATTGGCGTGTCCAAAATTTGACCATAATGTTACATTGACAAAGCAAACAAGTTATCATTACGTTCTAGAATTTGTAGTCTGAGCTACTTCATGACAATCGATGACATAAACTATTGATTGAATGAATACCTTTTGTAAGTCCTGTTCAGATCCATCGCTGCGACCAGTGATTAGACCTATTGTGACATTAGCCACATCCTTAGTGTAGTTCATGTTGCAATACTGCATTGCAATTGAAGGCAATACAATAGAGATTTTGCTACAGTTTTTGTTTCATTTATTTAGAGGGAAGGAATCTCGTTTCTTCAGGGAGGAATCTCAGAAGGAATTCCAGGAGGAACCTTGAAAGAAACTGGAGAAATCCATGAAGAAAATTCTGGGCTTATCTCTGCAGGAACTACTGTATGAAATCCTGAAGGAACGACTGCAGAAATCTCTGGTGGTTCAAGAGTCTGTCTTTGAGAGCGATCCCTGCAGAAACTTCTAAAGGAATCCATGATTGAAATTTTCGAGGAATTTCAGAAGGAAATCCAGGAGGATTCCATAAATAAATTCAAGACGAAATCCTAAGGGATTTACAGCAGAAATCCTCGAAGGAATTCCAGCGGGAATTTCTAAGGAAATTCGAGAAGGAATCCTTTAAGCAAGGATTTCTAGGAGGAATCAACAAAAAATATCCAGGAGAAATTTCGAAAGTTTTTCCAGCAGAAAACCTCAAAAGAATTCAAGTGGGAGTTTAGAAGAATATTAGAATAAGAGTCACCAAAGGAATTCTAAGAGGAATCAATGAAAATTACCTTAGAGGTATTTCTGGAGGAATTCCAAGAGAAATCCCTGAGAGAATTCCAGTAGGAATCCCCGAAGGAATTCTAAGAGGAATCCCCGCAGGAATTCTAGAAAAAATCTTCGAAGGAATCTCCCAAGAAATTGCAGGAGAAATTTATGCAGAAATCTCAGGAGCAGCCACCGAAAGAACTTCGGAAGAAATCTTCGAAGGAATTTCGAGTGGAATCCTCAAAGGTTTTTTAAGTCAGAAGGAATTCCCGAAAAAATCCTTGAAGGAACTCTAGGAAGAATCCACGAATTCTAGAAAGAATTTCCGAAGGAATTCTTGGAGAAACCACCGAATAAGTTCAAGAAGGAAACCCTGAAGGAATTTCAGGTGGAATTCCATGAAGAATTTAAGGAATTCCAGGAGGAATCACCGAAAAAATAAATAAAAAAGGAATCGCCGTAGGAATTCCAAGAGGAATCTTCAAAGTTATTCCAGGAGGAGTTTCCGTGTTAATTTTAGGAGGAATCCCCGACGGAATATCAGGAGGAATACCCGAAGAAATATCAAGAGGAAACTTTGAAGGAAGTCCAGCAGAAATCCACGAAGGAATTCCAAGGCAAATCCCCGAAGGAACTCTAAGAGGGTACCCCGAAGGAATTCCCGGTGGAATCCACGACGGAATATCAAAAGGAATCCCCGAAAGAATTTCAGGAGGAATCCATGAAGGAAGTCCAGGAGGAATCCCCAAAGAAATTCCAGAAAGAATTTTTCAACGTAATTCGTGATGGATTCTTCAAAAGACTTCTAGGAGGAACCATCGAAAAAAAATTAGAAGAATCCTCGAATAAATTTCATGAGGAATCCGTGGATAAAATTGAAAAGGAATCTTCGAAGGAATTTTAGGAAGAATCCCCAAAGGCATTTCAGGAGGAATCCCCGCAGGAATTTCAAGAGCAAATTCCGAAAATAATCCTGCAAAGGAATTCCAGCAATTATCCACAACGAAATTCCAGCTGGACTCCAGTGGGAACTTCCAAGGGAATTTGGGTAAGAATCTCCAAAGGATTTCAATAACGGATCAACGAAAAATATCCTCTGAAACAGTTCCAGGAGCAATCCTTGAGGGAATTCTAGAGAAATCACCGAAGGAATTCCAAGAGGAATCCCCGAATGAATTTCAGAGGAAATTCCCCAAGGAATTCCAGTAGGAAATCCTGAAGGAATTCTAGGTGGAATCCCCGGAGGAATTCAATGAAAAATTTTTGGAGCAATCTCCGAAGAAATTCGAAGAGGAATCACAACAGAAATCCCAAGAGGAAACTCTAAAGGAAATCCAGGAAAATCCTCCAAAGTAATTGCTGGAGGAGTTCCCGTAGAAATTCCAGGGGGAATCCCCGACGGAATGTCAGGAGGAATCTCCGAAATAATTCCAGGAGAAATCCCCGAAAGAACTCTACAAGGAGACCCCGAAGGAATTCCAAAAGAAACCTCCGAAATAATTCAAGAAGAAATCTCCGAAGGAATCCCTGAAGGAAGTCCAGAATGAATACTTCGACGGAATTCCAGGAGGATATCCTGAAGAAATTTCAAGAGAAAACTCCGAAGAAATTACAGGAGACATCCCAGGGGGAAGAGGAAACCCATTAGGAATTTCAGAATAAATCTCCGAAGAAACACTAGGAGGACTCCTGGAGGAATTCTATGAGGAATCCCTGGAGGAAATCAAGGAGGAATCTCCGTGGGAATTCTAAAAGAAATCATCAAAGAAATTCCAGGAGGAAGCCCCGAAGGAATTTTAAGAGAAATCCGCGACAGCGTATCAGGAGAAATCCCCGAAAGAATTTCAAGAGGAACCCTTGAAGGAATGCAACATTAATTTTGTTTGTGCACTGATCACCGGCGCGAAAAATAAAAACCGGCGGTGTGACAAACTGCGACGTATGGCCTAGGTGATCAGAATCATGAGACAAACCATGTCAAAGTACTTTGTTTTAAAAGCACACTGGCGCCACATAGCGGCGGAATGACGCATTAAACTTACTACCATTTGGTAGCCATAGACAGTCTGATCAACATTGCCGAAGACACGAATATTCTAGGTGGTCAGAATTATGAGATAAACCATGTCAAAATACTTCGTTTTAAATGCACACTGGCGCCACATAGCGGCGAAATTACGCACTAAACTTACCGCCATTTGATAGCCATAGACCGTCTGGTCAACTTTGCCGAAGACACGAACTTTCTAGGTGGTCAGAATCATGAGATAACCCATGTCGAAGTACTTCCTTTTAAATGCACACTGGCGCCACATAGCGGCGGAATTACGCACTAAACTTACCACCATTTGATAGTCATACATCGTCTGATTAAATATGCTGAAGACACGAACTTTCTAGGTGGTCAGAATCATGAGATAACCAATGTCGAAGTACTTCGTTTTAAATGCACACTGGCGCCACATAGCGGCGAAATTTCGCACTAAACTTACCGCCATTTGATAGCCATAGACCGTCTGGTCAACTTTGCCGAAGACACGAACTTTCTAGGTGGTCAGAATCATGAGATAACCCATGTCGAAGTACTTCCTTTTAAATGCACACTGGCGCCACATAGCGGCGGAATTACGCACTAAACTTACCACCATTTGATAGTCATACATCGTCTGATTAAATATGCTGAAGACACGAACTTTCTAGGTGGTCAGAATCATGAGATAACCAATGTCGAAGTACTTCGTTTTAAATGCACACTGGCGCCACCTAGCGGCGGAATTACGCACTAAACTTACCGCCATTTGATAGCCATAGACCGCCTGATCAACTTTGCCGAAGACACGAACATTCTAGGTGGTCAGAATCATGAGATAAACCATGTCAAAGTACTTCGTTTTAAACGCACACTGGCGCCACATAGCGGCGGAATTACGCACTAAACTTACCACCACTTGATAGCCATAGGTCCTCTGATCAACTTTGCTGAAGGTCTAAACTATGCAGGGGATACGGTTTTTGAGATACAGTTCAGAAAGTGATGAAGTCTTTAGGTGATGCCAAACTTTCTGGGGGTGCTGCAATATTCAACTGGGGTGTTGCAATACTAGGCGATGCGATTCCATATTTATGGCGGGTAGTGTATAATGTAAACCATAATAACACTAAGTTTACATGACTAAACTTAAGTTTACGTGACGTGTAAATCTCATTATTTTTATCTGTGTGCTAAAAGTATTATGATAAAATGGAACGAGCTCACCAATAAACATCATTCAAAGTGTCCAGGGCGTATGTGCTGCAGCATCTTCCACTAACTAGCCTTTTCTCCGAAATCACACTGAACCGCTACAACTACACACGGGTACGACGATGTGCACTGTCAAATTGACGACGCGCTCGCGGCCGATCCGAATGAAAAAAGCGGCATGTCAACTTTGCCTCCAAAACACATTAAACCGCCCCGTACGAAGATGAGCACTGTCAAATAGACGACGACGACGCGCTCGCGGCTGGCAATGAGATATTACAGACAAACAGACGTAACACTCTTTGTAATACCCAACGTTCACCGATCTAACGGTCTATTCAATTTTTTATTCAGTTAGTTTGTAAGATAACCAGCTTACTCTCTCAAAATTGTCTCTGGAGGAGTGGCTAGCCACAGTCAATTTTATAGCTTTTATAGCTGCATTAATAAATAAAACAAAAAAATGGTGATATGGGATGATATGACGGGTTGGAGATATTGCATCTTGCTTTGCTCTTTAGATTACCGTGCAAATGTTCAATCATTCAAAATATTTGTTCACACGTCAAACACCAAAGGAAGTAGCATGTAAGCAAACCGACCCAAAAAGTGTAACCGGCGCTGAAAAATTTTAGCAGCGGAACGAACCAATGTATGCTAAAACTGGTGGGAACATATTGTGGTGGGACAAAAAATTTTTGCAGAGGGTCGAATACGGTGCAAAAGATGCAATAACGTAAAAAATATATTTTGTCCGCATTCAAAATTCTTGCAAATAAAAAAGTCTGGTTTCCAATTTACTTTTTAAAAATATGAACCACCCTAATTTTAATGCACATTGGAAAGATAGCCTTATTATTAAGGACAACTTTGTAGAAGACCATATTTATAATCATTTGAAGGCGCTGAATGCATCTTTGCTCGTAAATCTGGTTTGTGGACCATTGCACATTGCTGGACGCGCGGAGAAGTGACATCAACGAGAGCGATAATCTCAACACTCTGTGGGAGCCTCTGCACGCAGCGCGAGAGGTGTAACCACTGCTCAAAGACGATCTAAGAACGGCTGTTCGAGTCCGTATGAAGTTGATCATCAATATTAACTTCTTTTCTCGATCATCCTAGATAGCTGTGTAGTGTCGGTAGCGATTGTCTCAATTGGCTAAGAATAACACTACGGACCGCCTGTTCCGGTGGTAAGAATCCACCCACAGGTGACCCCTAATTCATGGTGTGATGCGGCTTTATGCTTACCGTGCCTAGGAATGAATGGCTAGGGGGGTCTAATAAAAACCTAACCGCTAACGGAGCTTGTGGAGTACCAGGGCGCCCTCCACAGTATGTAGCCCTTACTGCGCTAACCGGAGCAATGGTGCAGTGGACCTTGTGTTTCTCCGAGACAATCAGCTGCCCTTCTTTAGTCTCACTTGAGGCTAAATAAGGGCGGGATTATGAAGATGTTGTTAATCAGTTTAAATTTTCACCTATATGGTTTCGCATTATGCGATTTACACAGTGTATTCTGTGTATCCTCGCCTTTGGCGTTTTCCAATCGATACCGATTTGGTTTTATTGTTGCTGTTCTTTGTTGTGCTGCTGTTGCGAAGAGTTTAATCTTACCTAGTTTGGGTAGTGGCTACGGTTAGGATAGCTCAGATCAATCTTCAGCATAAAAGAACAGCAACGATCAATCTTTGCAGACTTATGCAAAATGGTACAGCTCAAGTGGCCTTGGTACAAGAACCTTACTTTCGTAAGGGGAATTTCTATCTAGGAAACCTTGTGAACCCGGTGTTTGCCACTTTCAGTAAACATGAAATGGCAAACTCGCGTGTCATGCCTCGAGCCTGTGTGCTTGTCAACAACGCAATAGTTGCTACACTCATCTCTGAACTAACCACCAGAGATGTATGTGCTATCACAATTGATGTATCTGTTGGAAACCTCAACAGGAAATACGTCTATTGTTCTGTGTATTTACCACATAATGAACCATCCCCTACGGATGCTTTCAAACAAGTCATCGCATACTGCACTTCAAAAGGCCTTCCGCTAATTGTTGGCAGTGATGCTAATGCTCACCATATCATCTGGGGCAGCTCAGACATTAACTTGAGAGGCTCCAGTTTGATGGAGTACTTAAGTAGTACAGATCTTGCATTACTTAACATAGGCAACCGCCCAACCTTCATGGTATCTGCTAGAGAGGAAGTGTTAGATATAACGCTTTGCTCTAGCAGAATTAGTCACGAGCTGACCAATTGGCATGTATCAGATGAAGAATCTTTATCTGACCATCGCTATATCTTTTTTGAACATTTAAATGTTACTTCGCAAACATTGCGTTTCAGGAATCCTCGGTCAACAAACTGGGATCTTTATACTGATTTGGTTGCAGCCAAATTTCATGGATATTCACCATCCATTGACACTCCAAGTGATTTAGATGATGCCGTTGATACTACAACGACCTTCATCATGGAAGCTTTTGAAGAAGCATGCCCTCTACGGTCTGTGAAGATCACAAGAGGAACCCCTTGGTGGAACTCTGATCTGGCGAAACTCAGGAAACAATGTAGAAAGAGTTGGAACAGACGACGTTCGGCTGGTTCGGAGGCTTTCAGGTCGGCTCGCAAGGCCTACAGGAAAGCTCTCCGGTCTGCTGAACGATCCGGCTGGAAAAACCTTTGTACAAATGTTTCCAGCTTGAGTGAAGTCAGTCGGTTAAACAAAATCCTTGCGAAATCTAAGGATTTTCGGGTGAACGAACTTCGTTTGCCAAATGGCGATCAGACTTCCTCTGATGAGGAAGTTCTGGAATGCTTATTCAGCACACACTTCCCTGGATGTGTGGATATTACATCTTCGGATGATCCTGATGTCTTTACTTGTAGTTATGATTCTTTAGCTTCGGCTCGGAGTATTGTAACTATAGAATCGATTGAGTGGGCTCTTAATAGCTTTGCTCCTTTCAAATCTCCTGGGGCAGATGGGATTTATCCTATTTTGCTTCAGAAGGGATTTGATTATTTCAAACATGTTTTGAAAAAACTACTTGTTTGCAGTTTTGCTACAGGGTATATTCCCAAATCCTGGAGGGATATTACTGTAAAGTTTATTCCGAAAGTGGGTCGTGCGTCGTATGAAGAAGCAAAGAGTTTCAGACCTATCAGTTTGACCTCTTTTCTTCTGAAATGCTTAGAACGCATTGTGGATCATCATATCCGTGATGTTCATCTGGCCAACGTGCCTCTTCATGTGAACCAACATGCCTACCAATCTGGTAAGTCCACTGTGACTCTTTTACACAAGGTTGTTTACGATATCGAGAAAGCATTCGCTCAAAAGCAATCTTGTTTGGGTGTTTTCTTAGATATCGAGGGTGCCTTTGACAACGTGCCTTTCGATGCCATATTGGAAGCCGCACGGAGTCATGGTATATCTCCAATGATTTCCAATTGGATTCACCAAATGCTCAAAAACCGATATCTCTTCTCGACATTGCGTCTAGCAGGGATTAGGAAATTGAGTGTTTGTGGATGCCCCCAAGGGGGAGTCTTATCACCGCTTTTGTGGAATCTCGTAGCAGATACGCTATTGAGGCAACTCAATAATAGCGGTTTTCCTACTTATGGTTTTGCCGACGACTACCTAACATTGTTAGTTGGTATGTGCATCAGCACCCTTTTCGACCTGATGCAAAACGCCCTTCAGGTAGTTGAGGGTTGGTGTCGCCAATATGGCCTTTCGGTTAATCCGAGTAAAACATCTATTGTTCTTTTCACGGAAAGGCGAAACCGTAATGGCGTTCGACCTTTGCGTCTCTTTGATTCTGAAATCGATGTGACTGAACAGGTAAAGTACGTTGGAGTCATTCTTGATTCCAAGCTTTCCTGGACACCTCACATTGAGTTCAGAATCAAGAAAGCTTGTATGGCCTTCGGGCAATGCCGGCGTACTTTTGGTACAACTTGGGGTCTAAAACCCAAGTATATCAAATGGATTTACACAACTGTGGTTCGGCCAATATTGGCTTATGGATGTCTTGTGTGGTGGCAAAAGGGTGAAGTGAGAACGGTCCAATCAAAATTAGGCCATCTCCAAAGGATGTGCTTAATGGCGATGTCTGGAGCGTTCTCTTCAACTCCCACGGCAGCGCTCGAAGTTCTCTTTGACGTTGCCCCACTACACATTCATCTCAAACAAGAAGCCCTTTCTTGCACTTACCGGTTACGGGTACTCGGTCTACTGGAGGAAACTCCTGTGAACCGCAGTTCAACACACACCTCGTTGTTTCCACTTTTGGTGAATTGGGACAAAATTGTCCTTGCTCCAAGTGATCTTACAATTGCTTGTAATTTTCCATATAGGACATTTTCCACGAAATTCCCTTCCCGGGAAGAGTGGACATCTGGTTATCTGGAAAGAAGTATTTCAGACGGCATCGTATGTTACACTGATGGCTCCCTTCTCGAAGGTCGAGCAGGTGCTGGTGTTTATTCTCGTGAGCTAAGGCTGTATCAGTCTTATTCACTTGGTAGACACTGTACCGTTTTTCAGGCCGAAATCTTTGCTCTTATGTGCGGAGTGCAATCAGCACTTCAGCAGCACGTAATGGGCAAAGTAATATACTTCTGTTCAGATAGCCAGGCTGCTATTAAAGCACTTGCTTCGGCCAACTCCAGGTCGAAGATAGTTATCGCTTGTCGAACTCAAATCGAGGAGCTGAATTCAGCAAACGCTGTTCACCTTCTATGGGTACCTGGTCATTCTTCCATCGCTGGAAATGAATTGGCTGATGAGTTAGCTCGCTCTGGAGCATCACATGACTTCATTGGCCCTGAGCCAGCTATTCCGATATCGAAGTGTTGGATTAAGCTTCAGATTCACACCTGGGCTGTCACTCAACACAGACAATATTGGAATAGTTTGGAGTCATGTCGTCAAACCAAATTGTATAGTGCTGAGCCATCTCTACGGGTGGCGAAGTATCTAACTAATCTGTCTAAGCAGAATTGCAGCATGCTGGTCAAAGCATTGACTGGCCACTGCCGACTCAGCTATCACATGGCGAATATTCAGCAAGCTGATTCATTTGCCTGTGATAGCTGTGAATCCGATTATGGAACTTCGTATCATTTGATATGTAACTGTCCAGTTTTCGCGCAACTGCGTTTCCGAGTATTCGGTAAACACTTATTAAGTGAAACTGACTTCAGAAACCTGAATCTTCAGGATATTCTGTTGTTCTTAACCCGCTGTGGTAAAGAGCTATAGGCTCTCTTTCGCTTTATGCGTTATTACAGTGCCCTTTTCAGGGCGCTGTTTGAACCCATTGTGGTACGCTTGTGCGTTAGTACCCTCTTCCAGGGTATTTTTCCTATTTCCCTACCTGTCCCTATCCCCATCCAAATCCTTTTTCCTTCCTTTTCCCTCAGGTAGATGATGAAATAGGCTGTTATTTTGGCGATGGCACAAATGTCCCAAATGGAGGATAACGTGCCTCTGGAGCCGGCCTTCTGATACCTGATACCTGATACTGCTCAAAGACGATCTAAGAACGGGTGATTCGATGAGGAGTGCCAGAGGGTAACGGACGAGAAGAATGCTGCCAAAAGCTGGATGCTGATGTCGGGGATCCGACAGAGCTGGTTGCGATATAAGAATCCACCGCAAAAAGAAAAGAGAACATTAAAAAAAAGTGATTGCTCAGGTACAAGAGAGTAGGGAAAAGAATGATATGTAGAGGTTTTACAAAACTGTTAATGGCGTGCGTAGAAAAACAGCGCCTTCTTCCGTCATGCGCAAAAACCTTGATCAAAACATGTTGACGGATAAAACAATAGTGGCTGCCAGGTATTGTTGAACAGTGAGAATGAAAGAGCGACAGACTGAATTCGAATCGACGACGACGGGTAGACTGTGAGACCTCCATCGCTGGACGAGGCAATTAGAGGACTAAAGAGCAATAAGGCTGCTGAGAATTACGAACTCCTGGCCGAGCATCTCAAGAACGGTAGTGAACAGCTGTAGCAACCAAGGATGTCTCCGATCACCTGGCAATCATTTGACTCATTTGTCCATAACTCAGTCCAGAAGCAAATTATTAAAATGTGGTGTTCGGTAAACATGTAGATTAGTGTTTTTCCTACAATTATCACCAGGGGCGCCATATTCTAACTCTTATATTTACGACGCAAAAATGATAGTACCAACTACTCATATTAAACGATCGGATTTTTCGATCGTTCAGTATGAGTAGGTGGTACTAGCGCTCTCACAGCGTACCCATAAGAGTAAGAATATGGCTTCCTTGGTGATAATTGTAGGAAAAACACTAATCTACATGTTTGCCGAACACCACATTTCAATAATTTGCGTCTGAACTGAGTTATGGATAAATGTGTCAAATGATTGCCAGGTGATCGAAAACATCCTTGGTATCAACTCTTACACCGTATTATATAGCGGATATGCGAAGAGTGAGAACTACTGCTAGTTGGGTGGATGATCTCTTTTGCCTTCTATAATAGAAAGGGCTTCGACTGGAGTGCGCAAACTATAGAAGATTAACACTTCCTAACTCAGCGTACAAGATTTAGTCACACTTGATCAGAAGATCTTCTCTTCGGAGTAGTTTTATTGGGCAGCATCCATTTATTACGTAATGCTAAAATTAACATTTACAGACCCCCCCCCCTCCCCCCTCCGTAACGCTTTTTTGTATGAAAATCCTAAAATTTTTGTATGGACCGTAACGCTCGGCCGCTCGGCAGCTGCGAATAACGCTTTTCGCTGACTGTGAAACCGCAAACGCAAACGAAATTCGCTTTGTGTAAAATCCTGATTCTATCGTTGACCGACCAATCAGTTTGCTCTCGTCAATAAGCAAATTGTTTGAGAGAGTAATCTACCGGAGACTACTGGTCCATACGGAGGACAACAACATTCTTCTGGACGAGCAGTTCGGATTCAGGAGCGGTCACTCGACCGTCCACCAACTCCAACGGATGACGATCCGGTTCGAAGGCGATCGAAGGAGTTGTCTAAAACAACAGTGATGGCCTTGCTGGACATTGAAAAGGCCTTTGATAATGTATGGCATCACGGCCTGACACATAAGCTGATGCAGCAGAATTTTCCGACCTACTTAGTGAAGATGATCACCAACTATCTCCAAGGAAGGATAGCCCAAGTAAACGTGTCCGGAGCACTTTCAGACCCCTACCCTATCCCTGCTGGAGTACCGCAGGGCAGTATTCTGGGTCCGATTTTATACAACTTGTAGACTTCGGACATACCGCCGCTACCGTCTGGGGCACTCTTTCGCTATTTGCTGATGATTCAGCAAGAAGCTATACCGGAAGAGTAATTCAAGCACTCGTTAACAAGCTGCAATTTGGCCTTGATGCCTATGTGGGTTACCTCAGAAACTGGAAGATCCGGGTGAACGCTGCCAAGACACAGGTCATCGTGTTTCCACATAGAAATACAAATCGCCTCAAGCCAACCACAAAAGTGACGGTTCTGAACAATGAAGTAGACTGGGTCGACGTCGTGCGTTATCTAGGCCTGCTAATGGACAAAAAACTTCTCTTCCGACCGCACGTGGATGACAGAGTGAAGAAAAGTACCATCATGCTGAAACGATTGTATCCTATCATCAATCGGCGATCGAAGGTTTCTACTACAGTGGCGTTTCGGTTTTATCACTAGTCGTTTTAATCACTACTCGCACAAATTCACGGTTTTCTATTCAATTTTTTTCAGGATTTTCGTTTCGTTTTTATCACACTTGTTCTAAAACATTCCGAAATCAATATAAAACCAATACAGCAATACAGCCCCGTCCACCAAAACTGTTAAAAAATGTGAACTACGACTCACATAAAGCCTGTATCCGCAATAATCGGGACACAGAAATATAGCTGTAACTCTGAAATAGATACATCAAAATTGTTCAAATTTTGTCCAATAGCATCTTAAGATGTGTTTATTTTGCCTACAAAATTTCTTATGAATCGGTGCAGTACTTTTTGTTGTAGCAACAAAAGAGTAAAATGTGCGCCATTGAATTTTGTACAGCCCCTAGTTTTGCTTGTCAGCGCTGTACCTTTTGAAATTGGCAAAGGAGTTGGCTGAAATTTCTAACACAAACCTCTCAATCTACATTTGTTGCTTAGGCAAAATTTCAAAAAAAATCGATGCACTATCAACAATTTTATAGTCGAAACATGTATTGAGACTGAACGTGATTTTAGCCCCTCAGAGAGCAATTAGTCAGCACCCTTTTTTGTTTCGATTGCACTATTGAAAGTACTATACCAATAATCATCAAATTTGACAGACATAATACACACATAATCAACTACCTTCTGTGAAAATTTCATGAAAATTGACAGAGAAATTCAAAAGTTATGAATAGGTAAAAGTCGCACATGAAAAACACGAAAATTTTTCACTAACACCCACCTCTATCAACACCAGTAACTTTCAAACCAATTGATCAAAGTTGATGAAATTTTGCAAGAAAGTGTCTTTTGTTGTACGGTTCCCCTGTGTGTATGGGCTGCGCCAGGACTCACATTAGGAAGTTGCAAGTGGTCCAAAACAAATTCTTGAAGATGATCTTCAAACTTCCTACTCGAACTAGGACAACTGAGGTCCATCGACTAGCTTGTCTGGATCTAATCAGTAACAGATTACAAAACCTTGCCATAAAGCAAGAGGCCAGAGCTGTTGTGTCTGAATGACAAAGAATTAGAAATATATATATTTGTAAGATAAAATTTTGTAAATATTGTAAATAGTAGGTTAGAATAGTATAGATTAGGAGCTGAAATGTCAACAAACAAACAAAGTTTAAATTCAACAAATATTTTCATAACAAAAGCAAACACACAAATATTAAGTTAAAGATAACAGAGAAGGCAACTAAAGTCTGAATAGCATTTAGCGGTATCACTTAAAATGTAATGAAAATGATTGTTACAACAAGAAAGAGCATAAATAAATACACTTTAAAGTAAAAAAAAATCGTTGACTCCTAGAAAATTGTGTAGGGCTCAGATGCATGAATCAAGAGTTGTGTTGAATATACAAAGAGAATGCTGTTACATATCAAATACGGTAGTGTTGAGTCGATTGACCACGTAGAGAGAATGTCAGAAGAATTGCGAACACAATATTCAGCAAGGAACCAGGTAGATCTCGTCGGCTGTCGTGGACTGCCTCGAAACTTGAGGAACATCTTCAAAAACCGACGAAAATAGAGCTCTACTATACGCTAGTCACTGGATACGTAGGGCTACGCTGTAGTGCCATCATTATAAAGAGGGTAGATAAGAACTGTTTAATAAAATGATCATTTTATTAAACAGTTAAATCGATTTATCAACTTTAACCGTTATGTGTCCGACAAACTTTTTGCTTTTTTCTACACCGTGCTTTTTAAATGGGCGCTGGGTACCCGGGTACCCTGTCGGCCACATAAGGGTTAAGGGGTTAAGGACAATAGGTATAAGACCTTGACATCGTATTGCAAAAAATCAAACTTTACTGATGATGAGTTCAAATCGTAGGGTCCTCCTCTCTCCTCTTCTTGGCGTAACGTCCTCACTGGGACAAAGCCTGCTTCTCAGCTTAGTGTTCTATGAGCACTTCCACAGTTATTAACTGAGAGCTTCCTCTGCCAATGACCATTTTGCATGTGTATATCGTGTGGCAGGCACGAAGATACTCTATGCCCAAGGAAGTCAAGGAAATTTCCTTTACGAAAAGATCCTGGACCGACCGGGAATCGAACCCGTCACCCTCAGCATGGTCATGCTGAATACCCGTGCGTTTACCGCCTCGGCTATATGGGTCCAAATCGTAAGGTCTGAGTGCCATAAGTAATCTCACGCTCTCAAATTCATGCTATTCGAGAACTAGCGATTACGGCACTGATTGATTCCGTTTTTTTTTTTTTTTTGTTTTCATACTGCGTACTTACTTCTAACGAAAAATAAAAAATAAGAAACAAAACAAACAGCGCTTCAATCCATTGTTCTAGTAGGATGAAAATGGGAGGCACATGCTCATTAAGGGAACTAATACCCTATATGCAGCCACATCTCAATCTGTTCTGAACGATAGTCCAGCCTTGCCGTATTCGACCTTTGGGATCACAATAATTGGAGGCGCGTGTGCAAATGACTGCCATCATCACCGGAACCATACCGATGCGCGCAAAATGAAAACGAAAACGTAGCGCCAAATTTTCGGATTGTTTTAAATTTAGCAGCACAGATGACCCACTTCTCTTCACATATGCATGCATGTATGGTATGTATACCCGCTTTGAACGACTCTGCAGGTTTTCACCTACATATAGTCTAGTGGCTGCGTTGACTTCGTCGTTGTCGTCTTCTCCAGCCAACCGCAACTCCAAATTGAAATAATATATGCGAAGCACGCGACTTCTTTCACTTTCTCGATAGCAAACGGATAGATTTCGACAGTTTTTTTTTTGTCAGTTCAGTGGTTGTATTTTCTTCTTTAGTGCACAACACGAATCCAACATACCCACCACAGACATAATCCAATTAACGCACCGTCTACCGCAATACCCGGCCCGAGGACTGATACCTTCCAAATCCGTAAAAGGAGCTCGAATGTCGTGTGAAAAATGGTTGTGTTGTGCAACGCGGCTGCCGTAGCGGATACCCTTGCGCTTCAAGTCTCCCTCTCGCCTTTTATACTAAATTAGGATATGTTTTCAACACAAACAACATTCAGTGTTGTTTATTCTCACGGCGTCGGCGGCGGTGATGTACGGCATCCCTTTCGTCGAACTTACACTGAATCCCACGCCTTGCGAAATGGCACGCTGTAGCTTCTGCAACAGCTGTAGTTTCCTCTGCTAAGATATTTTTAGATTCCCAGTTAAATCTCACACGTTCCGACGAAGGCAAAAACACACTTGATCATGAAATTCGCCGTGGACGCTAAACTAGACGCGACTAAGCGTCGTCCGTCTTTCGAATAGGGCACAGAACCGGCTACCCACTAACTTAGTGAACCATTGCTCGCGCGACGAGGTTCAATGGAGTACTGACCACATGCTTTTGCTTATAGCAGTTGCGGCGACCACGCGCGATGAGTTAGCAAGAGCGCTGCGAGAGTCGCTCCAATAAAGCTTATTATTGGAGAGCGCGCGTATGTACTTACTTATCTACCGCCGTCGCGCGCCGGCCGACGACGCGATACGGAGGTTCACAGCAAGGCCAAATAAAGAGATGACCCAGAGACATGCTGCTGATGGTGTCGCTCTTGCTTGTTGTTGTTCGTTATCGTGAATTTTGAGTAAAGTTACATGTGACGAATGGATTTATAACTTTATTGGCAAAATACCTAGGCTCACTAGCTGGTTACCGCCGACAACGACACCCGTAGGAAAATTCAGAGGCGCATTGTGTCAGGAAATCGAGCTTACTTTGGACTTCGCAGAACTCTACTATCGAACTAAGTTCGCCGTCACACGAAGTTGGCTATCTACAAAACGCTGATTAGACCGGTAGTCATCTATGAACACGAAGCATGAACTCTACGTGTAGTGGACCAACACGCTCTTGGAGTTTTCTAACGGAAGGTGCTGCGTACCATCTACGGCGAAGTGCATCAGCTGCTGAGGGAGCCAACCATCGTCCACACCGCGAAAATCGGGAGGCTACGGTGGGCGGGTCACGTCATCAGGATGTCGGATAGCCACCCAACTAAAATGGTTCTCGAGAGTCATCCAACCGGTACAAGAAGACGTGGTGCGCAGCGAGCTACACTGAACGAAACCCCTCGCCCTAGATCGACTGAGAGGCGATACGATCACGCCCCTTAACGACATTCGGTCGGAAACCGTATGGTCCCCCGACCGAATGATGTCATCTTAAAACCGGATGACAGTGATATGAAAACAGAATGTCGACCATATGGTCGAGCAACTTTGTTTTTTAGCGATTGATAACAATAATGTTACCGCTATCTTTCTCAAATAAATTATGTGCTTAGTGGCCAGGGTACCCTTGCGGGTACCCTTTTCAAAAAATATGACATGTCCAGAATAGGACATGCGACGCAAAATCGTCAACGTCCCGGGCGTCACGATCAAGGAACTTGTTACGCTATCGATGAATAAATTCGGTGCATCTGTGTGGCCTTCGCTCTGCAACTAATATTCATTCACATATCGTGCGTCGACTCATACGCGAATAAGATAATCGTCATCCGCTTTTTAGGATGATTGCCGTATGACTGATTCGTCATTCGAAAACACGATTTTGGTAATTTGGACTGGATGGTCGGACAAATCAGTCGATTTCGGGATGGGGGTTTCGTTCAGTGTAGCTGGGTCGATCAAGTGGAGGACGATTAGCGGACCCTTCGCAGAGTGCAGAACTCGAGACACGCAGCCATGGACCGAGCAGAATGGAGACGACTCCTATGTACAGCAGAGGTCACTCAGGCCTTAGTCTGACCGGTAAGGTAAGGTAAGGCAAACTACTTACAGATGGACAGTACATAAAATCAAGGGTCTATATAATCTAGGACTAGGGTCCACTAAATCGAGCCATACCTGTATACCTCAGGTTTCTTGGCCCAAGTAACAATCTTGATTCTATTTGGTTTTATTTGTTTTTATGATAGTTTTATCGGAACATTGCATATTCTATTTGATCTTATCGGAGTTTCCGCTGAGCACAACTATTCTACGTCAATATGTGGTTTTAAAAACACCTCTAAGAATACTTGAGGTTCAGTTCATAAAACCATAAACACAACAAGAACTGTTGAACTTATTTTCAGTTTTATAAGGCTCTTGTAGTTATCTTCAATCATCCGTTCTCGATCAAGAGCAACTGTTCTCGCATGAGAACAGTTTGATACATGAAAAATACAAGAAAAAACTCAAGTATCAGATTTTGATTCTCACCGTTCCATTATTGTTGCCAATCAAGAACACCTACCCGGAAACCCAATCGCGACGCGGTGCAGTGCCAAGTTCCTCCGGTTGCAGCATCAGAAATGAGGTGGGTTTGGTCATACAGGACATCGATTCCCGTGCAATCGGGGTTCCAATCATCGATCTTCAAAATCAACAACTAACTTACTTGGAAATGATGACCGGAGGCACTGCACCGCATCAAGGTCTGCCTGGTTGGCAGCGGTACCGGACTGATGATTAAATTCATAGGACGAGATTCACAAAATCCACTGCGGTGCGATAATTTATTGTTTGTTTACAATTACTCGTACATGATTTATGAGGTTCTCGGTGGAGTTTGCATAAACCTACATCAAGAACGTTATAAACCAGAGTACTCTTGAGTAATACTTCTTACCCTTGCTTAAGTTGAAATAAATTTAAGACGTTCTTGATGGAGGTCAACCAGGCTGCATTGAGAACGTTATAAATCTTAGTATTTTTGAGTTATGCTTTTAGCTCTGGCATAAGTTGAAAGAAATTTAAAACGATTTGTGTAATAAATCAATCCCGATTACAATAATGTGTCATTTTCATCGTGTTTTTTATTTAATATATGGTATGTGGGGGCAAGATGGGTCAGGGGGCAAGATGGGGTACTGACCCCATCAACCGTACTATTTATTTTTTAAATCTTTCTATAATTTTCCCAGATGAACGACGTGGATACACAAAAAAGTGATATATTGTTTTTAAAATTCTTTACGTTTCTTACGCAGAAAAAAAAAATAAAATATTTTTTCGTTATACTCCTTACACTGAAAAAATGAACATAGTAACCGGCACCATTTCATAGGGTTAAAATAAAACACCTTTACTACTTGATTTTCGTAGACCATATTTTTTTCTTGATTCCACTAGGTGGAGGGTTAAATTTACTATACTGATTAATGTTTACATTTCATAGTATTCTTAAACATTATTTCGAGGGTAACTCTTACTATGTGCATGACAAACAACATGGTAAATGTAACCATTGCTACATGGTTCTGATTACTATGCATGTGGTTCAATGGTAATGGGGTAGTGTCTCCTATTTTGTTTATATTTAAAATAAATATTGAAAAATAAATATTTCATTAAATTTATTCAATATAAACAATATAAGTATAATAAATCTTGTGAACAATATTAATGATTTTGCACACAGGCAACTGCCAGATCTATATAATCGAGTCTAAGCAAGAGTCTAAGGTTCTTGCTGGTAGGTTCTCCGTATTCATTCCGTGATGCGAGCCGTGATGCGATATTCTGATGTCATCTGCTGCCCCGAAAATGAAATCCTCACCGTATCTTCGAAATAAGAAGTTCCGGACCCGCCCGGTGCGCCCGGTGCGGAGTAGCAAACAAACATGATAAGCGCCTACGAAGCGCTGCCTCCAATGAATGGTCTTTCGCAGTCCTCTGGGTGAGCCGCGCGCTAGCTGGAATTAAAAGTAGTTTCAAATATGATTATAATTAAACTTTGCCGGTTTTCTCGCCGGAGATCGATGAAAGATATACTCACCATGATGCACCATGAAAACGTTTCGCCGATTTCACTAGCAGCCGCAAAGTTCCTCAGATACTTCTTTTTCAGAATTTGTGTTTTGAACTTGGGCGAATTTTTGACAAGAACTGACAAGAAAACTGAAAGTACAATTGTGTATATTCAAACTAACCATGTAAATAGTAACAAGTAAACACGGAGATGGTTCTAACAAGTACGGAAAATGTGATTGTGTGTACCACGCTTGATAGTTCCAATTACTATGCTGTTATCTGTCAGATCATAGTGAGTTTGAGCAAAAACATCATTATTACCATAAAAATCATGGTTACCATTACTATTCTTGGATATGGTAAAATTAAACATAGTTGAATGGTTCAAATTACTATAAAATTTATTTCAGTGTATGCTATACATTCCATATAACTACTTGTAATGTGTAGACGGGGCAAGATGGGTCACCCTAATTGTTCGGTATGTTTGCATAGTTTTTAAAAATGTTTTATTTTTCATAGAAAGGCTATTATGTGACCTACATTATCGAAGCGACTAGAGCGCTGAAAATGTGTGAACATATTTTTAATATTTTTCTACAAAAAATATAAGTTTTCAAAGTTTTTTATGGCTACCTGAATAAAAATATTCTATTTCTGAGAATAATCTACCGATATGTTTCAACACTTCTTTCATGTAATCTGTACGTTTGCGAAGCTTAGATGTATAGAGAAAAAATAGAAGATCTAGTATTTTTAATTGGAGAAAAATCGAATTTCTGATAGCTGACCCATCTTGCCCCCGTAGAAATGAGGTGGGGCAAGATGGGTCATGTTTTGACAATTGTTTGTCAAGAAGCAGTTTTCAAACTGTATGACCTTTCTATACCCTTATATCATAGCTGACTAGTGTATCTGGAAGTCGTGATAGAAAACAGAGAAATGCTATTTATATTCAGAATGTTATAGGGATCCATTTCTTAGGTGACCCATCCTGCCCCCACTTACCATAATTCTCCAAACTTTTCTGTCGACATAGAAGCTGCATCAGCAACAACAATAACAAACTTATTATCGTTTTATCGTGCACTTGAAGAAATTCTACAAGGAGAGAGCAATTCGCCTTGAGAATAACTTGGGAAGTACAACAAGTTTTAAGAGAAATTTAAAAACAACTCTCCAAGAGCATCTTAGGATGGGCCGCTTTGATCTTATGGCGGGGTTATGGTTGAATGAGTTGATGTCGTTTTACAGATTAATTTGGTTTATGCATGGTTTTAAAGAACAGGTGTTGAAGAATACTTCAAAAGCATTATAAAATTAATTTTGTTACTTGGGGGGCAATCCCTCCAAGGAATCTGATTGAATCTTTCTCAGGATTCTAAAGGAATCCTCCTTATGAACTAGACTCTAGAGAGTCTTTTTCAGAGTTCCAGCGCATTCTTCTCAGGATTCTAGGTTAGTCCACCTCTGGATTCCGAAAACTAGTTTTTGAGAACCCCTCTCAGGATTCTAGATGAATTTCTCTTAATAACACTAGTTTACAGCATTTTTGAACTCGGTAAGCTGATGATCGTTGCCCTGAGTTCGCAAACGCGAAGGAAAAAAAAATACAGTAGAGCGGAATTTTTTTCGATTTTCCAAGCTTGATAATTTGAAATCGATTTTTGTTCTATTTTTAAGCAAAGTCGCTCACTTCACACATTTCGTTCTCGGTAATGAATGCTCCGATTTAGCTGATTTTTTTTACTGTAACTCGCCTTATGTCAAATGAACGTTGAGAAAGAATTTTTAAATTGTTTTTTTCTTATTGAAAAAATACATTTCTTCAAATATTTTTGGAAATTTTGCTAACATTTAAGGAGATTGTCCCTAAAATTCGTCAATATCTTGAGTTTTATCGATCTGACGCAAAGCCTGCATTGAGATGATCGAATGGTATTATATTCAGCTTTTAATTTATGAAAAAATATTTAAAATTGGTTGAACAAAACGCAAGATGTTTGAATTTTATAAAATTCCATATTTTGAAAAGTTGTAAAACTTCATATTGAGCTAATACTCAAAAACTGCTCTACTTTAATTTTTTTAAAGCACGGTTTCGAAATCAGCGCTAAATTGTGCTTAAAAAAATTTGGTCGTTGACAGAAGTTCACGACTTTCGTTTTATTTTGTAAACTAGTGTAATGTGGAGGATCCCTCTCAGGTTTCCGGGGCAATCGCTTTGAGGATTCTAATGGGATGTCTTTCAATACTACAGAAGAATTTTTCTCAGGATTCTGGGGATACCGGGGATATTCGTCGAAGCATTCTGGGAGAATCCCAAGGAAAAACTTCTCTCTGGATTCTGAGGCAATCCGTCACAGGATTCAGGGAGGAACCATCTCCGGAATCTGAAGAAATCCCTCAGGATTCTGTAAGAATTCCTCTAAAGATTCTGAGAGAACCCATCTCAGCAATCTCTCCCAGGGTTCTGATGATGATGATGATATTGTTCTACCATCTATTGTAGCAAGGCAGCTGCCTATAGCACTGGAATAATCTGAAAAGCGATTTGATCAAAATTGTGCTGATGTTAGTGGTCAGTCATTCTCCTGTATGAAGGGCCAAAAAGGGTTGTGCGGACCCGCAAGCAGAGACACTTGCGCGAAACCCGCGTCAAGGGAAAAGAATCTCCTTCCAGAAGAAAGTTCTCACGAACAACTGCAAAATCAAGCCCTCGATTGACAGAATACTCCCAATAGATGGGGTCGAAGAGCCCGCCCTCAATCAACGAAAGTATTTCAAACGGCATCGTATGTTACACTGATGGCTCCCTATTCGAAAGTCGGGCTGTTGCTGGGCGTGACCACGGTCCATAATTTTTTTTTTATGAATGAACGAAAGACCACGCGGGGGGGGGGCTATGTGGTGCTCGGAATCTCCCAAAAAACGACCACGTGGTTTATGGACAGCCCAATTTTGTACATTTCGAGTTTGACCTAGTCCCAACTTCTCAGTCACAAATTACCGCGCAAAATAAGTAGCTAAATACATTCAAAAATTATGGAAAACTATGCAAGTAACAGCAAATCAGCATACGAATAATGGTGCACCTAAATACTACTCAGTGGTACATCTTAGCAAATTTCAGAAGTTGGCCGATGCTTTCATGAATGATGAATAATCCAAACCACCAAGAGAGTAATGAAACCAATGAAATAAAATCTACATTATGTAACACCATACAAACCCAATCCCAGCCGGTCAGAGTCAAACTTTTTATCGATTTAAATGTCCACCACGCATTGAATTGATGGACAATGGTGCAATGAAGCGTGGAATTGAACTATCTACAAATACCTACACCTGTTATAGCGAAACACAATGCCCACCTTGTCTGCCAGGTGCAGATGTATGCAGATTAGAGGAGCGGCTCGCGTTGGATCCCATCACAAACGATGCATGCACAACCGGCTTGAATGATTGTGGCGATTTCTGTGATGCCACCGAGTGAATCCGGGCAAGGCTTCTTGGTAGAATCAATCGTCCGAATAATACACCTCTCGTATTCAGCACCTTCAACGGGAACATTGCTTTCTTACGATGAGTTTAGATAATTTTACAACTAAATCGTTCAGTTGTTAAGTAGAATAGCTACTATTTAATACGCAATAAAATCTAGAAGCACATAATCGATTCACAAAATCAAAACACTAGACTTGAATCAACTTTTTCCACTTCTTCACGCAAACGTCATGTAAACAGCGAGCAAAATCAGGGATTCCAAAAATGTTCCGACTTACCGATGCCTGTGGGGCTGTTAATTAGATAACGATATGATCACTTTGCAAACTGTTGTAACTAGCACTAACACGATATACAACGGAATTTTCAGTTATTAACAGTCAAAAGTTCTAAAACTTTCTCCAATTTCACTTTCTATAATCGGTAAAATCCCGGATTGTTTTGACTCCGTGTGCGGAAGTTTTGTTGACAAAACAGCAAAACATCATCGTCATCGTCGTGTCTCGAGTATACCAAAGTGGCGAATCCTGGTCGTTTTGACAGGTCTTCTGCACGATTGGAACTATGGCGATGACATTAAATCGACTGTTCCAATTTTATCCAGGCTCGTTAATCGCAAAGGAACCACACGGTGGGTTTGACTCACCAAAAAATCATTAAAATCTATTGAAATATTTCAACGAATTGTTTCCATATGCAGTGCAATTCGGGATTAGGACTTAACAACAACTTACAACATTTATGCCGTTTTTCTTTTTGAACCTGGGTTGGAACTGGATTGGCGGAAAATGTGTAAACAAACAAACGTCAAACAAACTCAAACTTTAGTACAAGCGAAACCGAAGTCGGGTTGGGGTTGAAACTGTGATTGATTGATTGATTTCAGGCCAAACATTTCAATAGGTCCTATCTGCATTTGAGAGGCTCTCTTTGTTCACTTTCTCTTTCAATTATTGCAATGTAATGGTACACTTTTCAACTACTTTTGCTGGACAAATCAAAAGACGCTTGTTTTGACCATTGTTCAATGCAAGGAGACAATCATAATACAAATAAACAGCTGAGATATTAACGAAAGAGAGGGAAATCAAAGAGAGGCTCTCTTCTGCAGATAGGACCTTTAGACATGTTTGGCCTGATTTGTCTTTATTAAAGAGACTTTATCAGTATAAAAAAGAAAAACGACATTACAATGCCTTACACAGACAACAGACTGAACGAGAGACTGAATTTTGCGATTATGAATCATTTTACGACACAAGGTTTCACAACCAAAATAAAGTCGAAATATCCCGAAAAGACGGTAAAGCTTTTGCGGTTTTTTTTTATATTTTTTGGGATATTTCGGCTTGGGAAAACTTTGTGTCGCCCCAAGCTCAAAGCAGGGTCCTGATAAAGTTCTATGGCGAGCAGCATGTCTGCAGATGGCATTGGCAAGGAAGATATTTATTATTTCCCGCAGCATGCGCATCCGATTCCCGGATTAATAAAAGATCTCCCTTCTTGACGTAACGTTCTCACTGCCACAATGGTTTATTTTCCCATTTTCGCGCTCTTAACTAATGCCTGGTTTAGACTGTTTAATTGAAAAGAGCATCTGAGTTGCAAACTTCTCAAACATGTTCAATCCAATTGAATGACGTTTTAAGACTGAGCAAATGACTTGGGTGTCCTCTTATGCCTGGTTTAGACAGTGCAAGTGACTTGATTCAAGTCAATGGAAAATGCCCAATTGAATGCGAATTGAACGTATAAATACCACCATTCACCTCACATGAGCAACTCACTTGACTTGAACGAAAGTTGAACATGTTGAACTTTTTCATTCAAGTCAAACGAAATCGTCTCACTTGCCCCGTCTAAACCCGCCATTCATGTGAGCTGAATTCAAGTCATCTGTCAGTGAGATGAATTCAATTCAGTTTGCTTACGCTCCGCACGAGTAGAACAATGTAAACACTTGCTTCAACTGAAATGCATTCAAGAGCATTCAAGTGAACACTCAAGTCATTTGCTCAGTCTAAACACATGATTCCATTGGATTGAACATCTTTGAGAAGTTAGCAAGTGAAATGCTCGTTTCAGTTGAACAATGTAAACCAGGCATTACATGCTCTTGAATGCATCTCAGTTGAAGCAAGTGTGCTCATTTGACAGATGACTTGAATTCAACTCACATGAATCGCATGTTCAGACGGGGCAAGTGAGATGATTTCGTTTGACTTGAACAAAAAAGTTGAACATGTTCAACTTTCGTTCAAGTAAAGTCAGTTGCTCAACTGAGATGAACAGTGGTGTTTACACATTCAATTCGCATTCAATAGCAAGCAATCAGCTGCGTTTTTGCTAGAGTGCCGGTAGAGGCGCCTTTCTGACAAATGCGGTAAACATGATAACAGTGTCAACAAGCAGAAAAGTTTACGCTACAGAATCATAGATGGCGCTCGTGTACCACGTGTTTTCCACATATACAGCGGCGCCGCCTGCACCTATCCACTCGGAAACATCATGCGCAGCACGGGTGGAAAATGCCAGTCAGAAAAAAAGAAGTAAACAGCTTGAAATTTGTATGGTGGCGTAATAAATTCTCTGTTACTGTAATGAACCCGGAAGAAACGCCTAGGTATAATGATTTTGTTTCTAATTTGCAACTTTTTGCCCCAGGGTACAAATCGTTGTGAAGCGGAACAAGTGCAAGCCAGCGATTTGTCCATACAAGAAAAACGATTTTACTTTTAATGTGGTGGCGCCATCTCTGAGAAAAACAAGCTTTGATTTCTTACTATTGAGCATTTTCCATTGACTTGAATCAAGTTAGTCACTTGCTCCATGTAAACCAGGCATAACAGCTCGTAGGATTGATGAGATAGAGCAATGAGCAGGGTTGGTAACCAACAGCTTCGTCACCAAGGGGACGGATATCTCTTTTTTCACTATGGAGTTTGACAGGTTGGATTGTGCCTCCTTACGTGGAGCATAAATTTATGCTCCAGCCAAAATATTCACCAACACAGTCGTGAAATTTGAATGTTTACCTTTTTACGAGGGATGTCGGTGCAAAACGCTTTCATCACATTAGATCTCATAAAAGTGTTTATCATGAAAAAGCGGCATTAATTGATCGTTTAGGTAAAGTTCCTACAGAGAAGGAGAATTGCTTGTCAGAAGACACACAATACCTCTTTTCGCAAAGTTTGTTCGCCAAAGTGCGTTTTTCCTTATTTTCTCCCGCTGCTGCATTGAGTGAATGAAGGTATTAGCGAGGGTATTAGCACAGACAAACAGACGTAACACTTGCGAAATTTCCATTGACCATGCTTTTAACGATCATTTTAAATTTTCACAGTTGTGGCTTTCACAACCAGAGGCGCGCGCATCGTTTTTCTATGCGTTTGACGTTTCACACTAGCGCCTTCTGTTGACAATATTGCACAACACAATGATTCGTGCAACTTTTCCACCAGGTGATGGTAGTGTGAACTGGGCGATGGATTTCCATGAAAATCGTTCAAGGTGTTACGTCTGTTTGTCTGTGGTATTAGTGAGCACTGGTTGCGCATGATAAGCGGCAACAAAATCAGGTCACCGTAGCACCAGCGGCGTCATGCACACTAAGATCAGCTCGGTATTTTCCCCATCTTTTTACTGAGTTCTCAACAGCAGATTTAACTCGGTACGCTCGGTTATTTATTTTGCGGATATTCTGTAAATGAGTTACCGAGCTCAGCTCACAAACTGTCAAATGTTACTGAAGCACGGTAAATATCGTTACTGGTGAACGGTAAATACGATTACCGAGTGACCGAAATAAATCTGCTGTTGAAAACTCAGTAAAAAGATGGAAAAAATACTGAACTCAGTGAAAAAATTACTGAGCTGGAACATCTGAATCACAGACAAACAGACGTAACACCTTGAACGATTTTCATGGAAATCCATCGCCCAGTTCACACTACCATCACCTGGTGGAAAAGTTGCACGAATCATTGTGTTGTGCAATATTGTCAACAGAAGGCGCTAGTGTGAAACGTCAAACGCATAGAAAAACGATGCGCGCGCCTCTGGTTGTGAAAGCCACAACTGTGAAAATTTAAAATGATCGTTAAAAGCATGGTCAATGGAAATTTCGCAAGTGTTACGTCTGTTTGTCTGTGTCTGAATCTTAATGTGTGGTCGCAATTTTTTCCGCAGTCAAGTTCGCAGATTGTGAACAATCCTCGGTACTCACTTTACGTAATTTATGTTTAGTCCCTTACTGTCAGAGCTGTCACACTGAACCAAAATATCCTCCCAAAATCGTATGAGAAGCAATACGCACACGCCCTTTAACAAACATCATTCCCTACACTGAGATAAAAAGTATAGTAATACGAACCACGGCAATATGCTTAATTTTACCATGCCCAAATATTGTAAACACAACCAAAAATTTCTTTACACCTACCACAAACCAATGAAAATTACCATGCCACATGGTAACTTTAACATGGTGAGATTCATAATATACATATTCAGCATTACTATTCGATTTTTACCATTCGTCGAGCAGACATAGTAAAATTGACTCAAAAAATGTTGGCCAAAACTTGCAACATTTTCGAGCTTACAACGCATCATAGTTGTTGCAAATATGCAGATGTTTTATTAATCTTTTAGCTCGCTGAGTATCATTTGCATTTCTGTTCGCCATATTGATAAGGTTTCTTTTCGGGAAACGTTTGCTGAATTAGCGGATAATTGTGCAGAGGGACTAGGGAAGGATGGCTGCGGATGGAATTTTCGACTGTACGGGCCTGTTAATAATTGCTTCGGTAACTGCAAGAGGTAAGTTGGAACAGTTAGGGAAGATTTGCTGATCACACTCCCGAACCTTATTCTGAACCGCCTGAACTATCCTTTCAGGATTCCTTGGCCGCACCTCCAGCACTTTGCGGGTCACAGCGCAAACACGACGACAACCGTTTGAGAAATCCGGCTCCCTAGATGCAACAGTGGTCCCGTGGTCCTCTAAGTTGCGGCTCCCTTAGCGATTTCAATCAGCGAAGAACTGCCGTTCCGGTGGAGTCAAAAACCCCTACGCTAGAAAACCGCTCCCGCTCAACATCCGAGGCGGTCTCCGAGTCCACCAGCCCGATGTACACAACGCTGACCAAAAAGCATGCCAACCGCCAGTACATGGAACTCCTGCAACGATTCCCGAGAAGTCGTTTCGTCAATCCTTACTTTTCCCCTTAGAGAAGCATCTTTCTCAGCCGGTACCGTATCCGCCGATTCCACGCAAGCATTCATCTGCATCCGGAAACTATTCTGCCGCTGGATCCTTCCTCAGATCCGCATCTGAAAATCGCGAGTTGCCCAATAAAATTCTGCACAAGCCGTGGAGAATGTGTCTAAACATAAGCGTTAATTTTTCTAATATGTTGCTTATTAAAATCAATAAATTCAAATAAATTTGTTTCTCTGCATTTTTTTTTCAGCGTAAACAAAACAGATGACAATACCATTAAACTACGCCATAGTAATCAAAACCACATTACGATGGTCAAGCATACTATGCAGTGTACCATGCGCATAGTAAAGTTAACTACGAAATTTGATTCAAAAATACTATGAAATGTAAACACAAAGCAACATAGTAAATTGAACCCCGCACATGGTAGTTTCAAGCAAAAAGTATGGTCTACGAAAATCAAGTAGTAAAGTTGTTTTAATTTCACCCTCGATACAGTCAGAATTACCATGTCCCTTTTTTCAGTGTAGTCGAATGACAAACCAAACGAATGACTCTGATTCCGGATGACAACCACCCGAACGGCAGTCATCCTGTAACCGTTTGTTCAAAAACGAATGATTTGCCATTCAATTTTCTGATGAGTTTAGAACAATAATTAAACGAATTTAATTTGAATTTTGTATGAGAAACAGAATAGATTTATTTGAGAAATGGATTTATTGGATTTTTCACTGAATAATCCTGAAATTAAACATTAAAAATAATTTATTTCTTACCATTTATTTAAAAGAGATTAAAAATACAGTTTTACTGAGGTGGGTAACATTAAAGAATTGGCGTAGTCCCTGCGATGAGCTTCTGCGCAATTTGGGGCATCCATAGCATTACCAATGTGGGGTCGGTGTCGGTGTGCTCAAGGTTGAACTGATGTTGAACGGGAACATGGGGGAGCCTCGGTGGTAAACGTAGACGAGCTCCGATTGGCATCCATCGGCGACTTTGGTGCGGCCAGTCACTGGTGAATAGTAGTTTACGCAACAAGGTGCAGAATGAAGTTTTTTACAGCACGAGTCGTACATTTATCCAACGAGGCCTGCCGAGTTGGATAATTACGACGAGTGCTGTAAAAATCGAGTTCTGCACCGAGTTTCGTACAACGTTTTTTGCAACTTCATAAATTATCACTTGAGGATAGTTTTTAACCAAACTTTTTCATCAGACTGCACACTGATGTTCATAGCCATGATTAAGGAAGTCTGATCATAGCAGGTTATACTGTGCAGTTGTCACAATTTTTCAAACCAGCGTCCAGAAAGCATCAATAAGTTGATCAAAATTGCAAACAGTGCTGTAATGGTTCATTACGCAACGCAAATCAGTGCTGTAATGAACCATTACAGCACTGTTTATTTGGTGTGGGAAAGTAGGCCTTTTCCTGGCAGATTTGCGTGAGGTAAAATGGCCTATTACGATGAGAAGTTGCAAAAAATGATGTTCACCACCTTCATCATCATTGCTCCTTCTTTTCCGGCAAAAAAGCAAGGCGCCAGGCTGTTACAAAACGTAGAAAGAATTTACTATCGAAAACTTTCTAATATTTATTTAGAATATGTATTCTTACCTCAGAGCACAAAAAAATAACCACTCTCGTTCTTGTGAAAAAAAAACACCAGCCAGCGACTGCCAATCGTTTGGAAAGCGGATGACGAATCAGCCAAGCAGCGACTGATAGTAATAATAGGGCGTGATCGAAACACTTTTCAGCCGCCTACAGGATGATAGCTAGTTGGAGTCATGCAATCTAAAAATCGAATGAGAGTAAATTCAACAACCGGAGTACATTCATACACGCTAACCCTCAGTTACCCAGATTGGTGTCAAAGCGACCCAGATTGAGCAAAACTGCAGTTACCAGCGGGGTAGCGCGGACGTCAACCACGAATAGATGTGCCGTAGCCCACATGAATTAGACATGTTTGGGAAATTGACACTTTTGGGCACTCTGACAGATCTGGGAAGTGCACGACATCTGCGAATTAGTCATTATCATAAGTTATTACTTAAGTAAAACGTGTAAAACTAGCAAAAGGTTACGAAAATTTTGGCGTGCAAATCGTTCGAAATTACACGACAACGCGAAGATAGCAAATAAATCAGTAAGAAATTGTGTAACGCATCAGTTTTCAGCACAAACAATTTTGAACGTGTTTTTGTTGTGAGCTACGGGGATTTTGCCTTTTGCTGGCCCCCTGGCAGTTACTCTTATCTGAGTAAAGGCACCTTTACTCAAATCTGGGTTACCGATGTTGGTGGCAAAATCTGGGTAACCGGTACCCAGCTCCTCCGGGACCTTGATTTTGTTAATTTATTTCCAATTTAGATTTTTAATAGAAAGCTCCCAAGTCCCATGTGCTTTTCACTTACCTGATGCAGGAAAACAGTTCCCTGGAAGAATCCCACTGTTTTCCCGTCATTTATCCTCATATTTTTCGTGGAAACATCCATAATTGCCAGCGTTCGCCTGACCGCTGCCATATTCTCAAGCCGGAAAATGACAAAGTGCCGATTACCCAGATCTTTACCCAGATCCAACCAATCTGGGTTTTCGGGTTACCCGGATTTTGACAACTGTTAATAACATGGAAATCCGGGTAGAATCGACCCAGGCAATGGGTAGTTTCAGGTTAGCGTGTATGCATAGGGAGGGATTTTCTGTCGATGTTTTGATGCTGTTGCATATGCTCATTGCCATCAGACAAAAGAGGAAGGATACATTTTAAACATCAGGCGGATGACAAAAAATACAATTCAAGGATGATGTTTGGGTTCAGTGCAGATCAGTGTAACACGCTAAATAAAATTTACACAGAAGGCAATTTACACGAAAAAAAATACACGGTTATGAATATTTATTGGGTACCGGACTGGTCACCGAAAATTTGATCGTTTTCTTTGGTACATCGAAGTCTTGAAATTAGTCTATGGTAGCACCGTAGCACCCCCGTGTTCGTCACTGACCAATGACGAAAAACTAAAAAAGTTCGTCACCAAATAAAACTCCTTCACTTACATCATCACCGTCGACCGACAAAGAAACCATGACGAGAATGAACCGAAAATAAAACGGAGCTATAGTTTTCGTCATTCCCTTTTGTCTCCTTTTGCAACGACGAAAAACGAACATGCATTCGTCACATGGCATCCGACTGCAGACGAAAGGTGAACCATCAGTCAAGCTTTTATTGACGATTTAGCCTTGATCCTTCCGAGCTGTTGAATTATTGCTTATCCAGAGAAATCTTCCAACCTGGCGGAGTGAAGAAGACAAAGAAGACCTGTTCCGCAAACGTCAAACTGCTGCACACTTCAAAAAGTATGCACACAACCTTGAAACAAAAATAAATAGTTGAGAATCTAAATTATGTTTAATGGCGTACAGCTGCATACTAAAGTGCTAAAACTACACCTAATATAGTTTAGAAATAAGTTACATGTTGTGGCAGCAATTGCGATTATATAAACCATAAATGAAACAATTTTCATTATTTTTGAATTTTATGGCAACCAAGTGAGTGAGAGCTTTTTAGCGTGAACCGAGCACTTTTGACGTTTGCGGAACGACTGCGGCGGTCGAAACCACCGCAACCCCGTTGGATTTTTTCTATTTTACCGCAGTAACTCTGTTGGTATGCTTGTTGTGCTGCAAATTCGAAGGTTTTTTGGTTCGATTCCAAATGAAGGCGTGTCTCATATTTTGCATTTTTTTTTCTGATCATCCATTCCAGTGAGGCTGATTATTCGTTCGTTCGAAGAGGGCGACGTAAGCAACTCAACGAAAATGCCAAAAAAGAGAAACGGCAAAACTTTTTCGTCGCGACCAGCAAACTAACTGACGGTGTTTGAAGAAAAATATTCAAGATCTGCTGATTCAGTGACGCTTACTTTTTACTACCCGTTGTCGTTAGAGTCCCTATAATTAGAGTCTGGCGGACTGTCACTTTCGACCGGAGCCAATCGAGCATGACGTCATAGTGTCCTCACCGATAAATGCTACACCGTGACGTCATGCTCGATTGGCTCCGATCGAAAGTGACAGTCCGCCAGACTCTAACTAGACTGACTCTAGTTGTCGTCAGTGATTATGCTTCAGCTCCGATGACTATTAACAACCCTGGCAATGAGCCATTTTACGAAGTGACAACAATGTTGATGATATTGATTTTCACGGGTTATTGGACGATACTTCCTGTCAAAATTCATTCAAAAAATCGGTAAAATAGACTATGGTGTCTTCGGTAAAGCGCCATCTTTTGACAGTTAGAGCTTTCGAATCAATCCCCCTAAAAATGAAATACAAAATTTCTTTTTTACGTTTTTTTGAGATAGGGGGTTGACGTCTTCAGCAAAGTTGTAGCATTTCTGATTCCGAACAACTTTGCTGAAGACGCAAATGTTGTAATTTTCACACCAATGGAGATAGAGGTCTGTGTTTGAAAGATAGTCCCAAAACACGTTATTCAAACAAAACATATAGGGTCTGGGACCATTTGGGCAAAGGGACCTATTTTGGGCACTTGCTTCTATAACTCAGTGAATTTTAAACCGATTGACTTGATTTTTGGGACACGATCAGATACGTACAGTATCTAGCCAAGTTCAAAAATTCAATCGGTTCGAAATTGACTGAGTTATTGCAGCAAGTACCCAAAATAAGTCCCCCTGTCCAAATGGTTCCAAACCCTATTTGTTAAATTATAAGACCCGTAAAATGTTCTGCAAAGATGTATGTATCAATAAAATACGCAACTATGCCGAAGCTGTAGAAATTCAATGAAACGAATTTTTGATAAATTTATGATTCTTGTCATTGACTTTTCGGGCAAAAAGGTGCAGATAAGGATATCCTTATCAAAAAGTACATCTAAAAGAGCTTTCAAATAAGGGTTAGTTTGTCCGTCCACGAACGCCTGCTGAGGAGATATTACCATAAGAAAAATTGTCCTCTATCCCAACAATAAAAAATACATGTTGTATCTCACTTTTAAAGGGATTGATCCGAAAACTCTAACTGTCAAAAGATGGCGCTAGTCATGCCCGTCAATTTTGCCGAAGACAAAATATCTCGTCAAACCTATGAGCCATTAAATAAGAGCGTAAAATGGGAAAATAAACCATCGTGCACTGGTACAAAGCCTGTAAAACCTAGAAAATTTTCCGTGAAATATCAAATCGTTCAGTTCACATGATCATCACGTGGTGACATGTTGCACGAAATATTGCGTTGCGCAACAACATTAACAGAAGGCGCTAGTGTGAAACGCTAAACACAAAGGAACTATTGGTGATTTGATGTTGCCTGAAGAAGAAGAAGAAGAAGAAGAAGAAGAAGAGCGATGGTGTTTTGAAAAAAATCTATCCCTACAACACAGGGAAAGATTTTAAAATGCCTCTATAAAATCTAAAACAAAATCTAATTAAAAACGGTTTGATGTACGGTGTTAGAATTTGGACGGACTACATATTGAACGTATAAATTTAAATTCAACATTTTTTCTTGATAAGGTACTTAATTTGTAGTCCGTTCAAAGTCTAACACCGCACATAAAACCGTTTTTAATTAGATTTTGTTTTAGATTTTATAGAGGCATTTTAAAAACTTCCCCTGTGTTATAGGGATAGATTTTTTTCAAAACACCATCGTTCTTCTTCTTTTTCTTCATGCAACATCAAATCACCAATCATTTGCACGCTCTTTCACATTCAAGAAACGCAAAACGAAATTATTTTTAATGAACCCAGACATAATAGGGAATGGAGAAGTAAATGAAACACCTTGGCTTACTCGATTATTACTAGGCTTTTATTACATTATTATTTGACGCTCAAAAATACATTAGAGTACTCACTCTTAAGTCGTTTCTCTCCAAGGAATTTGTTAATTGACCAGTTAAAAGCTAAAAGTATCAGATAAAGAACTCCGCAATAAACAACGGGACAACTTAAAATGGCATTGAAAGAACGTAAAATACTACTGTTTAGAACAAATATCGCTCCTCTCCGCGTGTGCTTACTTGCAAGCTGACTGGTTGGACCCAACGTGCAGCTGAATCCAAGGATGGAAGGCTACCTGCTCTAACGGTATACGCTGTTCCGGCTGTCTGACCAAGAGCCGCGAAATCAAATGTGCCGCTGGACGGGACATTTCCGGTGGGATCACGTAGCGTGCCTTCATAATCTTGTTGTAGGTTTCATCGTAGCTGGTGGCATGGAACGGTGCTCGCCCTACCAGCAATTCGTACGCCAACACTCCCAGACTCCAGAGATCGACAGTTTTCGAGTGAGGATGCCCTTGGACCATTTCCGGTGACAGATAGTCCAACGTTCCGCAGAGTGTAGTCCGGGTGGACGTTGGCTCGTGAACCGACCATCCAAAGTCAGCGATTTTCAGCGCTCCTCCGTGACCCAATAGCAGGTTTTCCGGCTTAATATCCCTATGGATGACGTTCCGCTCGTGGAGATAGATCAGGGCCGACACCAGCATGTTCACGTAGATTGCACACTGTTCTTCAGGGAATTTGTTTCCGGGCTGTGTTTGCAGTTTGCTGAACAGTGTTCCACCGGGGGCGTATTCCAAAATTAGATAAATCCTAGTTTCATCGTGGAAGTAGCCGTACATCCGGAGGATGTTCGGGTGCCGTAGGTGGGATTGGATCTCAATTTCACGTCGCACCTGAAAAAATTAAATTTATTTACGGTTAAATCAATAATGCGATAGTACACCTGGTTCATAACAAGAAACAATGGGGGTTGCCCATTCACTTTCATCCATTTGGTGCACCAAATCGTAGGTATCTGGTCTAGTCCCACCGTAAGAAGAATACCAAACCAATCGTGCTGTCAATTGGAAGATTGTGCTGACACCAACATTTGGTGGCTCCAGAGAGGATATACTGCTGCCAACATTTGGTGGCTCCAGAGAGGAGAAACTAAGGGAGAAGCCGATGCCAACATTCTCTTTGATAAACACAAGAAACAACAAGATAGAAGAGGGGCCTAGTGCCCTTTTATATCTTTCTCTTTCTCGTGTGTGGTCACGAAAAAAAGGAAAAGCTGCGCACGCTAGAGAACTACCGGCACGTGCTATATCAATGAAAATCGAAACCAAATCCAGTGTGGAACAGTGAAGAATATTGAACAATGAATACAATCAAACCGTCGTGAACAGTGACAGAACAAAAAGGGAACTTATGGGTTATGTTTGCTGAAAAATAATATGAAAATTATGGAGACTGTCATTGTTAAGCATAGTGAATTAACTGGTTAATGCAAGGTGACCCCCTTGAACCTTTGCAGCTGTTCAACGACCCTAAAACTGGCAAGTGCAAAGAATTTACGATCAAAATCAAATTAAAAATGGAAGAAAACAGCTTTTTTTCGCCCTTTTTTAGTAACTACAAGCTAATTATTTCAGAAAATTCAAGAATTTACACTTGTTGAACAGGTTTGAGGTTAGGAAATCGCCACTGAATATAATCCCATTATTTTAACCAAAATACCAATTTCTGGTTTAAAAAGTAGAACTATTGATAACGATTTAGCACATTTTTTGATTTCTAAAAATTTTTCCAATTCGCAATAACTTTTATTCAAGCACCTTTGAATAACTACGTTTTTGGTAGCGAAACGATGAGTGAATAAGAAGAGCGTCCAACATAGCTCTGGTCCTCATAAGCCCATGCTTCCACGGGTCAATCGATGACAAAGACGGCCAGTTAAGAGTTGTGTGCTTAGCTGGTACTGCAGCCTGGGCAATGTTGTCCTTATGACTTCAGCTAGTTTAAGGTCGTACATCCCGAATGTATGTTCACCAATGAGGTGCGGCTCAAACAGCGTCTGTTCTGGCATCCATCGGCTGAGTATGAAATGCTCCTCCATCGGAAGCTATACCTAAGGTGGCAGCCCCACCACGGTGGATAGGGTACCTTAGGACAATAACCTACTGTTCTCGAAATCAAAAAAAAAAAAAACATTACAGAAACCGTAATTGAAAGATTACGAACTAATTCAACGGCAACAACTTTTAGCGCGAAACACAGAGGGTGACCGGTTCCATTCCTAGTCAGCCCAAGAACTTTTTGTGACGGAAATTGTCTGGACTTCATTAACCCGGGAGCGGTCGCGTCGTGTACTGAGTACACGCACCATGAAAAAATCTGGCTTGTGGTACACAGCGTGTGCGTGGTGTCGCAGAGGGTGGTCAAAGACGCGACTGCTCGAGGGTTAAGCATAAAGTTTTTCTGTGCCTGAATATGCAAAGTGGCCATTACACTGAGGCAAAAACAAACTTAGAAAGAACATAAGAACCACTTATGATTTGGAGACACTACGATTATAGTTGAAAGCCACAAATTTCCCTTATGATTACGAGGGAAAAATTCAATATCCCTTTAACAAAATCACAAGTTTTGGCTTATGAATAGAGTTCATTCACAAATATCAACGCTGAAAATTTCCTTTTCTGACACCCACCCACCCTCCGTAATACTGTTTGTATGGGAGATATTTTTTTCGTTCGGGCTGTAACACCATGACGGACACCGACCCACCCCCTTCAGCGTTATGACATTTATTACATCATCGGATAAAAACTACGATTATCGTGTGTTTTCTCTTATTGAATTCAACTACTAATACTTGTGGAAATCGATATTGTTAATTATGAATTTCATGGCGCAAGTAAAATAATATTCGTATTCCAATTTTATTGATTATGGATGGATTAATTCTATTCTAAATTATGGCATGACATTGCTTGTGACATTGTATCTTGGAATTACCCAGTAAGTAAAATTATCGATATTTCTTTACCGATCATTTAACCCTCTAATACCAAAATTTTTGATTTTGATCTAAATATCATTTTTCGTCATCTAAAATCGATTTAAACATGTTTTGGAAGATGATTCTTTTTAATTCTCAATTTTGTGAATTTTGATTTTTGATTTTTCTAATTTTTATTTTTGAACATCCCTACACTTTTATATTTTTCCTGGAAGCCTATTTGGCCTACCGATTTTTCAAGACGAAAACATTTTGAGATTTTATGATTATTGTTAAATTATTATTTTTTAAATTTTATTCATAGAAAATTTTATTTTCCGTGTAACTTTTAGGAAAATAATTTTAGTGTGTATTTAACTCCCTTAAACTCTTCTACTATAATAGAATGATTGAGGAAAAATTAAAAATACGTAAATTGTTGCGATTGAATACAAAAGAAACAATGACATTGAAAAGGTGACCAAAACATCAATTTTTCAATGATTTTAAAAAAATGTTAATACGTTTCAAAAGACACCAAAAACAATTGTGAGATGTACAGAACAGTCCTAAATATCAGCTAATAATATAAAAGTTTTGATTGCCCGGGCAAGAAAAAATACAAAAATTCTCAAACACAAACTATACCCCGTCTAAAGGCGGGATTGGGTATTAGAGGGTTAAAATAAAAGGACAAGGAGCGCGTTCGACTGTTCTTTCATTTAAGTTTATGCCAAGTAAGTGGCCAAAATTCTGTGGCAAAAAAGTGTCCGTCAAATTTGCTTCTTGTCACTTTTATTCAATCGTTAAGATTGATTAACAACGACCAATCATGTAACTTACGAAATCCCAGATTTGTAGATTTGTTGTTGATATGGGCGGAGAATTTTCGAAATTAGGAAATGAAGGCATTTTGACTTTCTTATGTCATTTAATTCCGAAAACAGATCCTTGAGTAATGTGTGTTTGTCCAAGTAGCAGCTAATTGGAATTCATACCCTTATTGTAACGATTTTCATAGTTTTCAATTATGTTTTTTTGATCGATTCCATTTACAACATTTTGAAATTTGTTAGCTTTTTCTAAGTTTGTCTTAAAATTACTCCACGGATTCATCAGCCCCCCAAAAATTTGATCAAGTTGGCCTGCCTGCATGCTGGGATATCTCCAAATTCTTGCTGGTACTTCTGCAGGACTTTATACAGTAATTTCTACAGAAACTCTTCTAGGTATGTATCCAGAGATTTCTGTATATATTTCAATAACAAAAAATCTCCTAGGGAATCGCGCCAATTGGGCGGTGGCTTCTATATTCGTCTATTTTCCAATATAACTCAGTCAAATTTGAACCAATTGACACAACTTTTGGAATGTGGTGAGATAGGTATAGTATCTACCCGTGTACAACATTTCAAGTCAATTGGTTCAAAATTGACTGAGTTATAGTGGAAGACAGACGAATGTAGAAGCCACCGCCCAAGTGGCGCGATACCCTGTGATTATTCCGTGGATTTATTAATGTAGAGATTTTCCTACGCATTTTTTTCAGGATTTTCTCTTTGGATTGCTTCAGGGATTTAGAGACTTCCTAAAATATCTTCTATATATATAAAAATGCAGTGGCATCCATACGTGGGACCGCGCATAACATGGTCGTCTTAGTTTTGTTCTGTTAGTTTTCACCCAAGGAAGGTTTATGAGCCAAAAAACTTTGAAAATCTGAGTTTTTGAAAATTGATTTTCCATACATTTTGACCGGGGACTTGTTCTTGGCTAAAAACTTGAAACGTCAAAAAAAAACGCAGTAGGCAAGACAAAATTTGCCGGGCACAGCTAGTTCCGGGGGTTGTATAGCGCATTTAGTTCACCACTGGACTATCGCACTAGTTTTCACGAGTGCGAAAACGCTAATAAAAGTGCGCGATTGCATCAAATCAACTAGGTGTCTTCAGAGCACTTGTTCACCATAGATTGAAGAAATAGTGCGCCGAAGACATCAACCTGATTTGATGCAATCGCGTCAGTGCTGAACTAAATGCGGTATATTAAACTTGGCATTTCTCCAGGATTTCCTCTGGGTATTCCTACAAGCTACAAGAATATATCTTGGCATTGCTTTCGGAATCCATGTAGAAATTCATGCTGGGAGTTCTCCTGGAATTTATTCTAGAATTTATCAAAGCATTTCAGCTGGAACTGTTTCAGATATTCCCACAATATTTTTTTCCCTTCAGAAATTTTATCTGATACCTTAATCACAGACAAACCTTAACACTGAGATGATTTTTTTGAAGATCTCAGCAGGAATTTATCCAATTATTGTTTTAAGAATTACTTCATGGATTTATTCACTTCTCCAGACTCCCTAGGTGTCTAGGGATTTCTTCGGAAATTGCAATAAAGATTCATTCAGAAATTACTCAAGGGATTTATCCGGAACTTGTGTTTTAATAGAAACTACTTACGGGAAAGAGACGAACCAGCCAAGCGCTGAAAGTCTCTTTAATAAAGACAAATCAATCAATCAATACTTACGGCATTCCTCTCGGGTTTTTTTAGGTTACGCATTAAAAAATTAACCTGATTAACCGAAAACACAGCGGAAACGGAGCCAGTTCGGGCAGTATAAGTTTGTTTGTTTGAGAAATGTTGATCGACGACATTATTAATTTTCGATAACTAATCACCATTATGGATTGTTGACGTAAATGAATGGCAATTACAGAAAGTGGTTAAAATTGCAAATAACAAGTCTGTCCTTGAATTCTTGGAAATTTCAGTAAAATTTCTGAGTAAAATTCTTGTAAACTTTAGATACACGTTTATTCTTTTGATTGTATTTATATATTGCATAGATTGGTGAAATATTTGCCAAAGTTCGTTCAAAAAATCTGTATTCTCTGAATATTGAAATTCCAGAAGAGCTTTCAGGGAAATTCTGGAATTACTTTCTAGCGAAGGCCACATTATCAAAAGGACTTGCAGCACTGTGTGTTCACGTCTGTGAACAATTTGCAAACTACAGAATAGACGAGTGCACCGATGAACATTGAGTTCACTGAGCCTGAAATTTTTTGACAGCACAGCGGGGTCGACTCTCAACTACTTCTACTCAGAGATGCATCACCAAAATGCGCTGATAATATTTTTCTTTGATTTCTTACATGAATTTACATTTAAAGTGATTTTTTTTTTTTCCTCCCCTGTTGGGGAAATTAAGCCACTGCGTCCAATAGGCTGAACTTTTGTGGCATGTCCCGTTTTGATATTCGCATCTAGCCAGCTAATTACCATGTGTCAAGTAATCAGCTACTGCCACGACGCGTCGTCTCCCAGTCAGGTGCAATGGAATTAATAAACTCCAAGACCTTCCCAGGTTTTGCAGACCAGATCTCACTGGGTTGCAAGCAACCACTATTTAGAAATCTTTGCCTGCGCGTGTATAAAGCACCACAACTGCAAAGCAGATGTTCCGAGGTTTCACGTTCCGTATTACAGAAACGACAGATATCACTCTGAATATGGCCAATATTTTTCAAGTGATACCTGCTCGGGCAGTGTCCAGTTACTAGGCCAGTGTATGTACATAGAGCTCTCTTGTTGAGCTCTAAGAGCTTTTTGGTTTTATAAGCATTTGGTGTTATAAATCGTTTTGACTGATTGCAATTTTTGACATCCATCCAATTGGATATCACCCTCTGCTCAGCCCAGCGTTTCAGGTCCATTTTAATTGTACAGTTTGATATACCACAGAATGGTTCTGGGCCAGCAAACTGTAAATTGGAACCACTTTTAGCAAGCTCGTCTGCCATTTCATTTCCTTCAATGCCACAGTGACCTGGAACCCAGTATAAGTTTACTGAATTCCCTTGGCACAGCCTGCGCAGTGAAAGAATGCATTCCCAGACAAGCTTTGAATTACATTTGTAAGCGCACAATGCTTTTAGTGCAGCTTGACTATCTGAGAAAATACAAATATTTGCGTATCTGTATTTTCTCTCAAGGCAGATATTTGCGCATTTCAAAATAGCAAGAATCTCTGCTTGAAACACCGTAGGATAGTGTCCCATCGCCACTGAAATTTGTATTCCAGGGCCGTAGATTCCCGCTCCCGTTTTTATTCCAACTTTTGAGCCATCTGTGAAAAATTTGATTGACCCTTGACGAACAGTGGGACCTCCGACTTCCCAATCTGCACGAGTTGTTTCGTGCAACTTGTAAGGAACATCATGGTTCTCCACAGGTTTCATCCAGTCTTTAATCATTTTCATTACTGGCTTATTTTGGAAGTATTGTGAAATGCTCAGGTGACCTACAAGATCACCTGGCATAAACATTTCAACTCGTTCAAGTCTCAGCAATTCCTTTTCTGCTTCTAATTGCACGTACTCGTGCAAAGGTAGCAGATTGAGAATCGCATCTAAAGCTTTTGATGGAGTGCTTCGCATCGCTCCTGTAACAGCAATGGACGCAAGACGTTGAATTTTGGCAAGCTTTGTTTGTGTGGTAGCCTCTTTCGTTTTTGGCCACCAGACAAACGAAGCATACGTCACTTTTGGGCGGATTATGGCAGTATAAATCCACATTATCATTTTTGGTTTCAAGCCCCACTTCCTGCCAATAGTTTTGGAGCATAACCAGAACGCACTTGTTGCCTTACCGATCACGTACTCAATTTGAGCATTCCAGTTCAGTTTAGCATCCAGTATCAAACCTAAGTATTTGACTCGATCACTAGGATGAATTTGTATCCCTCCAAGCCGAAAAGCTTTTAGGTTGATCTTCCTTCTCCTAGTGAAAGGGACAATTACGACTTTTGACGGATTGATGCTAAGGCGCTCCTTAATACACCATGAATGTGTATAGTTTAGGGCCCTTTGCATTCTCTCCGAAACAGTTTCGTCATACTTTCCTCTCACTATTATGACTATATCGTCTGCAAAGCCCACAACTTCGAAACCTTTTTCCTTCAAGCTTCTTAGAAGATCGTCTACAACCAAGGACCACAATAGTGGTGAGAGGACTCCTCCTTGAGGGCAACCTTTCGTTGCCTTTACTGTTATAGAAGAACTTCCCAGCTCAGAGGTGATTTCTCTTTTTGCAAGCACAGTATAAATCCAATGTATGATACATTGGTCGAAGTTTTTGTTCTCCATGGCACGCTTCATAGATGAATAGGAGGCATTATCAAATGCTCCTTCTATGTCTAAAAAGGCGCATAGAGCTATTTCTTTTGCTGAAAACGTTTTTTCCACCTTTGTTACTAGCGAATGAAGTGCCGTAACCGTTGACTTACCAGATTGATAAGCAAACTGGAAGTCAGATAGGGGATGCTCTTTTATGTAAGAAGAATTGATAAAATCCTTCAAAACCTTTTCCATAGTCTTCAACAAAACTGACTATGGAAAAGGTTTTCATAGTCAGTTTTGTTGAAGACTATGGAAAAGGTTTTAAAGTGATGCATATGCATATAGTTAATGCACTAGCCCATATTTTTGCAACTTCATCGCGAAAACTAGATGCAATAAATTAAACAAATTTTCAGCTGGGTAGAAGTTGTTGAGAGTCGACCCCGCTGTGGTGTCAAAATTCGCGGCCCGAGTGAACTTTCAGCGGGTGGTGCACTCGTCTATATTTTGTCGCAGACAGACGTTCTAGCTCGAACAAATTTATTCAAATTTTCTATGTAAATTTTCACTAGCGACACCTAGGCAACCGATTGCCACAGTGCAGTCGCGAGCAGTTGACAGTTTGAGAAACCACGTGCTTCCAGTCGCTTACTTACCACCCAATTCACCACCCACCGAAAAATAAAATCAAAACAAACACTGTCAAAATCATTCCTACATTTGCGTCACATTCACAAAGATTTCCCAATGCGAGTGAAGTTCATCCAAATGCAGTTTTATTCAAGCAAATCTATGTAACATAAAAGTAATAATGTGTAAAATATGTTACAAGAGTCCTGCGTTAGTTTGTGCAAAAGATTTTAGACATTAAATAAGTCATTTATTTGTTTATTTATCTACAGTCTTCGATTTTTATGTCGCACAGACTAAAACTTAATTACTAATTCTTGATTTAAAAACATTTCTACTTAGGCTAAAGTCATACAGATAGTAAACAACATTAAACAATTGACAACAAACATTCAGTGGATTATTCTGGCCGTACTGCGTCCGCTGCAGGGGTTGCCGGAAAAATCCCATCCTTCGAGTAACTCTCTCAGGTGCGTTGAATCGAAGTCGCGATAGCAGCTCAGGACAGTCAATATTGCTTTCAAGCAAATCGAAGATAAATAGCCTCTGCAATAACGTTCTTCTATCCCTCAGTGTTGGAAGTCTGATCAGCGCACAGCGGTGCTCGTACGGTGGTAGCTGAAGACGGTTTTGCCACGGTAGCCCACGGAGCGCAAATCTTAGAAACGCCTTTTGCACCCGTTCTATGCGATCGACATGCACTGCGTGGTAAGGGCACCACACCACCACACCATACTCGAGGATGCTGCGAACCAGAGAGATGTACAGCGTTTTGAGGCAGTAAACGTCGTTGAATTCGCGAGTGTTGCGTTTCACAATCCCCAGTACAGCATATGCCTTGGCAATCACAGAGGAAATATGCTCAGTGAAACGAAGTTTGCTATCCAGCAGGATACCAAGATCTTTGATGAGGGAGACTTTGTTCAAGGTACAGTCCTTCATTGTATACCCGAACGTAATCGGCGAAATGCGTGTGAATGTTATAGTGCTGCATTTCTGCACATTCACCTCCATTCCGTTCCTATCACACCAATCCAAAACACGTTCGATGTCCGTCTGCAACGCACAGCAGTCCACTAGAGATGAAATGATGCGAAAGATTTTCAAGTCGTCGGCGTACATTGTTTTGAAGGAATCCAGTTCGCTACACAAATCGTTCACAAAAAGCACGAAAAGAAGAGGGCCGAGATGGCTACCCTGGGGCACGCCTGAAGTAATCAGAAACGGTTCCGATTTCAAGTTTTACAGATGCAAAGCGGTTGTTGAGGTATGAAGCGATCCAGCTGGTCATCCAATCGGGAAACCCAAACCTTCTGAGTTTTTCTACTGCCAGTTGGTGGGGAACTTGATCGAAAGCCTTCGAGAAATCCACGTACACTGCGTCAATTTGTTGGCGTTTGTCAAGATTTTCGATTATCATCGACACATAATTCATCAGATTTGTAGTTGTTGAACGTTGTTTGACGAAGCCATGCTGCTCCACGGCTATAATGTTCTGTACCGCTGGGTACAGAAAATCTAACACCATGCTCTCGAAAACCTTAGGAAAACAGCTCAAAATGGAGATCCCTCTATAATTTTGGACATCGTGCACATTCCCGGCTTTGTGAATGGGTGTGATTAACGCCTCCTTCCACTTCAACGGAAAAATGTTTTCTGCCAGTGAACGGTTGAAAAGAACCGATGCAGGGAGAGCTAAAGAAGTAGCGCATTCCTTGATAAAAGACGGCGGCAGCCCATCGGATCCTGGTCCCTTGGAGTTGTCCACATCACGTAGCTTTGCGAAGACGGCACGTTCCGTAAAGACAGTGATAGGAAGGTTGAGATCGAAAGTCGGCAGTCTGTTCAAGTACGTTTCAGACAAAGGTGGTGAGTTATTACTTAACACGCTTCGAAAGAAAGACGAGAATAAGCTTGCGGACTCGACCAACGTTGATGATGTAACTCCACGATAGTTGACAATTTCAGGAATCCCGTGGTTCGAAGTGCGGCTGCGCAGATATTTCCAAAAATGTTTCGGGTCATCCTTCATATTACTCTCGAGTCGGGAAATGTATGATTGAAAGCGAGCTGCGTTCAGAGAATTGAATTGGCATTCTAAGTCGCGCACCTGTGCTTTTCGATCATCACTTCTCAATCGAAAATATTTCCTGCGAGCTTTCCTTAACCTGTTCCGCAAATTTCTTAGTTCTGCACTCTGCACAAATTATGTGGAAACATTATTAGCGTGCAACACGTGCGTTTTTTTCCCGCCATCCGGCTAGAAGACGATCGTGGTGACAGTTGTTGGTCGCAACGCACATGTGAGGCAGCGAGTGAATATGAACGCCGCTAACGCCATCTGTTCGCTGATTGCCACTTGGCAATTTGTGGCGGCCATGTTTTTTACACAAGCTGCTGAGTCAAACTTGAACGTCTGTCTGCGATTTGGTTTAAATTTTCTTTAAAAAATAAAACGATAAGAGATGACTAGAGGGAGACTGGAGACGTCTGCTTGTCTGTGACGAAATGTTAGAAGTGTTATGTGTTATGTGTGCTTGTCTGTGACCCTTTATGCCATTTTATGCAGGATTCATCAAAAGTTTGGATATATTTAATGTTTTAGTTTGTACAACGTCCGATAAAATGTAAGGACCACTGACTGTTAGCAACGCACGGTGGAAAATCAATGGGTAACTCTCGCTGAGACCGTCCCACTATTTACACCATGTCTTCAAAAATGTTTAAGGTGGCGATTTTCTGAAAGTCCTCCCCAAAAAAGTAAGAAAAATGCATTTGGTTAATCAAATTGGTGGACCCCCCGTTAGTTAGAGCCACAAGCATTTTGGCGGACCCCTCGATTTTTGTCAATTGTTGGCTCATTTAAACCGTTATAACTCGAAAGTTTCGCCAGAAACCACATAAAAACTATAGGTTGTTGAAAAGAGAGAAGACAGGACTACTATTTACAGTTATAAAAAGTTGGGTCGGCCATATTGATTTAGGCCGCCATCTTGGATTTTTATACTAAAACTGTTTATTCACCATGTTGACAATCACCGATTTTCAAAATTTTTGCGTCATTCGAAAGCGGGGACATATTTACACAACATATCGAAAATTTAGAGATGTATCTTTTTCCTATCAAAAGTTATCTGCACTTTTGTGAATCATGCCACTTTTGCGCACTGGGCCAGGTGCCGATTGTTTACATAAATGCAGCGTTATTTCACAGTGTTTACGAACATTTATTCTAAATCTGAATCCACTAATGAAAAGTTGAAACTTTCAGCTTTTCAAAACACCAAAAAAGTTTAAAAAGCAATGCCCGCATCGTTGAGAAACAGTTAAAAATGAGAACGATCCTCCGATTTGCCCTAATTTTCCTGCGGGTGCGTTTGTGTATACAAGCAGGCGCCAACTTTGATGCTGTTGCGTGTCATTGCCGGTGCGCATGGAAATGTATGGAGAAAACGTGTCATGATTTACAAAAGTGCAGATAACTTTTGATATGAAAAAGATACATCTCTAAATTTTCGATATGTTGTGTAAAAATGTCCCAGCTTTAGATTGACGCAAGAAATTTGAAAATCGGTGGTTGCCAACATGGTGAAAAAAATGTTTTGGTACATAAATTCAAGATGGCGGCCGAAATCAATATGGCCGACCAAACTTTTTATAACTGCAAATAGTACCTCTATCTTTTCTCTTTCCAACAACCTATAGTTTTAAAGTGGTTTCTGGCGAAACTTTCGAGTTATAACGGTTTAAATGAGCCAACAATTGACCAAAATCGAGGGGTTCACCAAAATGCTTGTGGCTCTAACTAACGGGGGGTCCACCAATTTGATTAACCAAATGCATTTTCCTCACTTTTTTGGGGAGGACTTTCAGAAAATCGCCACCTTAAGGAGAGACTTGTTAGAATCCCAATATGGCCGCCACAATGGCCGACTTTTGCACCTACTCATGATTTTGAGGGCACAAATCTGTTCGTAAACAAAACCAGCGCACTTGAGCTTCTTATTTTAAGTTTATTACAAGTGAGCAAGAACAGAATAATAAAATGCATTGTTGTTTGAAGCTTGCATCTTGAGATTTGTGCGTCTGAAGTTTTGATGCACTGTTGAACCGGGATTTCAAGACGTTTGTTGTATCAATCAAACTAGTTTTTACGTTTTATTCGTGTATTTCAAAAATGGTTACAAAACAATGGCGTCTTTTGCGCCCGCGATCGCGAATACTTCTGTCCAAAGCTGGCGGAATTCAGGGTTGCCAACTTGTGTTGTTACTTCTCTCCTAGGGATGCACCGTTCCTCAGGCCATTCAACCAGCTTATAGCTGTGGGCGATTACGTTCCCTTTACAAGTGAGCAAGAACAGAATAATAAAATGCATTGTTGTTTGAAGCTTGCATCTTGAGATTTGTGCGTCTGAAGTTTTGATGCACTGTTGAACCGGGATTTCAAGACGTTTGTTGTATCAATCAAACTAGCTTTTACGTTTTATTCGTGTATTTCAAAAATGGTTACAAAACAATGGCGTCTTTTGCGCCCGCGATCGCGAATACTTCTGTCCAAAGCTGGCGGAATTCAGGGTTGCCAACTTGTGTTGTTACTTCTCTCCTAGGGATGCACCGTTCCTCAGGCCATTCAACAAGCTTATAGCAGTGGGCGATTACGTTCCCTTACATTGCGCCCCCTGGTGTGACACTGGTTTGTCATCACGAATATCTCCTTCCAAACAAATCTTCTTCAGCTTGGTGCATGGTCGTCGGTATGTTCCCGAATGAGTTCGGACTTCTGCAACTCTAACTATGTTGTCATCGCCTGTCCAGCATCTCTTCACAACAGCTAGGGGCCACTTGCCACGTTCGTTGATCATATCCGACACGTAGACGATATCACCTTCTCCTATCTCTCCAACGGATTGACACCACTTTTGTCTTGGAAGCAGAGTCGGCATATACTCTTTAACCCAACGCCACCAAAAATTGTCGATCAATTTTTGCGCCTTCCTCCACTGTTTTTCCCAGTCAAGATCACCCTGGTTGAAAACCCCTGGTGACTGGACATTGCTTGATGCCCCAATCAAAAAATGATTTGGGGTGAGGGCTTCACAATCATTGATATCAGAAGACACATAGGTTAATGGGCGACTGTTGACGAGGTGTTCGGCTTCAATTAGTAGTGTTTCCAGCACTTCTTGCCTCGGTGCTCGCTCTTTCAACGTTACTCGTAGCGATGTTCTGATGCTTCTAATCACCCTTTCCCATGAACCACCCATGTGGCTCGTCGCTGGCGGATTAAACACCCACTGTATGCCTTGTTCCATCACTTCTCGTTCGACATCTCCGAAGCTCAACTGATTCAACGCGTCTTTCAATTCTCTATCAGCACCCCGTAGATTGGTACCATTATCAGAATAGATGTAATCAGGTTTTCTACGTCGCGCCATCATTCGTCGGATTGACATGACACACGAATCTGTTGTCAATGAGTGAGCCATCTCAACGTGGACGGCTCGTGTCGTCATGCAGATGAAGACTACTCCATACCTCTTTTCTCTGCGCCGTCCAACCGTAACTTCGAAGGGCCCGAAAAAGTCCATGCCGGTGTGTGTAAAAGGATGCTTATACATTTCCACACGACATTCCGGGAGCTGCCCCATGATTGGTATGATCTGTTTGGGCTTCGTAACACGACAATACTGGCATCCGAAGATGATTTTCCGCAACAAACTTCGAAGGCCAATTATCCAGTAGGTTTGCCTGATTTCATTCAACACAAGTTCACGTCCATGATGATGAGCCCGTTGATGATAGCTTTGAACTAGTAGAGATACAAATCTCCCTGATGCTCCAAGTATGATTGGATTCTTCACAGCTGGTTCCACATTTGCTTTGTTCAGCCTTCCTCCGACACGCATTATCCCGTCGCAGTCCAAAAAAGGTGCTAACGTTTTCAGCTTAGCTTCAGCTTTCAACTCGCCATGGTTCATCAAAACAGCGTACTCTTCAGGAAACTGATCCTTTTGCACAGTTTTCACCCATAGCATATTCGCTTCCTGTTCGTCACGTGGTTGAATTTTTCCGTTACTCATCTTGCCTCTGCACATATCGATGAATTTGCGTACAAATGCTGTCGAACGAATCAATCTTCTCCACTGACTGAACCGGTTAACATCAGGCAGCCCTGCATCACATTCGAGCACAGTGTTCACTGCTAATGTTTCTGTACAGCATTCATCTTCAGCTTCTTCGGATGTATCCTCGTTTCCAGCCACCGTTGACCAGTCTGTGACATTGTGCTTCAACATATCCGGTCCGGTGAACCACCTTCCAGTCGTAGACATGTCCAGTTCTTCCGTATCTCTTGTCCCTTCGTCAGCTACGTTATCCAGTGTGGAGACATAATGCCAATCGTCCGGGGATGATTGCTCCAATATTTCCCCTACTTTGTTAGCAACGAATGTCTTCAACGCCTTCTTTGTTTTCAGCCAACACAAAACCGTGCGACTGTCAGTCCAGAAAACAATACTGTGTATGTCCTAGGATAGGATGTGACACCTGCAACTTCTCTGTCTAATTTAACAGCTTGCTGTCTTGTTTTTCCGCGTTGCTAAGATTATTGGTCCCCAAATTGGTCTCTTTTGGGCTGACTAGTTGTCGTATCCTATCCTAGTGTATGTCTATTTCCATCTCTTTTTTGACCATTAAGGACAGTCGATATCCCAGCAACGCAGCCTGCAACTCCAATTTAGGGACTGACATGAAGCGTACGGGAGCAACCCTTCCTCTCGAAGCAACAAACGAAACATCCACCTGCTCACCTTTGACGACTCTCAAGTACGCCACTGCAGCCATTGCCATAGTACTGGCGTCGCAAAACACGTGAAGTTCTGTCCTGTCGCTGGTTCGGAGATTGCTGTTGTAACAACGAGGGACGCGAACATTTGTTATTGCAGAAAGATTGCTCAACCATTTCGACCACTTCTTCCTAGCACCATCCTCCAGCTGGTCATCCCATCCAATTCCACTGCGCCAAATCTGTTGTAGTAGGATCCTTCCTCCGATTGTCATTGGAGTGGCAAATCCAAGTGGGTCAAAAATTGACATTACTACAGACAAAACCTCGCGTTTCGTTGGTACGCGTTTGCCTGAGAGTATAGCTGAATCAATTTTGCAGAAATTGGTCGAGAAAGTGAAACAATCCTTTTCGCTATCCCATAGCAGCCCAAGAACTCGCTGTACTCCATCACTAATATCCGAACTGCACGTTTCTGCTTTCAGGTGAGGTGGGATGCTGTCCAACACTTCTTCAGAACTACATCGAAAATTGCGAATCTCGAATCCACCAGCCTTGTGGACTTGGATGACATCATGGATAAGCTCTGCAGCCTTGAATACGTCGTCCTCACTTCCCAAAAAATCATCGACATAATGATCGTGCACGATTGCATTGCTGGCTTCAGGATACTTATCAGCATGAAGTTGTGCATTATGATTTTTTATATAGTGAGCAATAAATGGGGACGAATTCGCTCCAAAAATCATAGCTTTCATCCGATAAGTTTGTACGGGGTCTCTGGGACTGCTGCGATAAACGAAACACTGTGACCAGCTGTCTGCTTCAGAGATCCAGATCCGGTTGAACATTTCTTTGACGTCCCCAACAAATCCAATTTTTCCACGGCGAAACCGTAGAAGTACTCCTTGCAACGATTTGAGTAGATCCGGTCCGGTGATGAGCATGTCGTTCAGACAAATACCATTTGACTTCGCTGCTGCATCAAACACAATTCGGATTTTGCCCGGCTTCATCACGTTTTCAACTGGGAAATGTGGCAGATACCAGATGTTATCCCTTGGCAACTCGAGCTCTGCATCTGAAACAGCAACAGCGTATTTCTTGTCCAGATAATCTTGCATGATATCTGCATATTTGCCAGCAATTCCCATCTTCGCAATTTTTCGCTCTGTACACTTCAAACGAGACAATGCCATCTTTTTGCTTTCTGGGAAAGGAGTAGAGGACTTATACGGTAGATTCACAACGAATTGCCCATCCACGAAACGTGTAGATTGTTCCATGATTGCCAACGCGCGCCTGTCATCCTCCGAACGCTGTCGATCCGGTTTGCTGATCACAACTCCCATGTTTTCAAGCAGAATGTACGACGTCACCAGATCGTGGAGATTTTCTTCAGCTTCACAGCACAAATTCACGGTGCCAGGATAATCCCCACCAGTACTCACCATCATTGGGCCATGGACTACCCATCCCAAGGAACACTTCGAAATAGCTGGGGCAGTGGCTTCAGATTGATTGACTTCCGTCGTTTTGATAACGTTGATGTGAGGTTGTCCAATCAGCAGCAAAGGTGATTCTCCATTCAAGCACTTCAAATCAGCTTTATTCACATACGGATAACGCGACACCAGCTCTGGGACGTTTACTCTCTGGCCAACCAAATTTAGTTTCCGGACTGTCCTAACTCCTGCCAGGTTGTAGAAAGGTTTTTCCGCTAGATTCTCGCTCACTTCAATTTGGACGTCTTCTGAATTTTCATCCACTTGCATCATACCGCTCATCAAGGTGAAACAAAGCCGTTTATTGCTGCCAGATATTCCCAGGATTTTGGCAACACTAGCATCCAGGATCGTCAAGTTTGATCCCTCGTCGATCAGAGCAGGAATCTCAATTACACCTTTGGGACCACGAACCTTCACTGTTAGTATCTTCAACAGCGCTTGAGGAAGGATGCGATGATCGTACTTCATCACGTTGACGCTGGGATTGTTCTGCGGTACAGATAGAGGTGCTGTTGCTTCTCCCTTATGCAACAGGGCATGGTGGTATCGGCTGCATCCTTCAACTGGACATTGTTGCCGCCTGTCGCAACGTCCGCTATGCGTTCGCAAGCAACAAAAGCATAACTTCGATTCAATCGCTATTTGAAATCTTCGCTTCGGGTCAGCGGACTTGAACACCTCACACATCGTCACGTCATGAACATCTTTATGGCAGACTCCACACCTTTTCAGTTCACCTTTTCGAGTTTCGCTCCTTATGTTCGATTGACCATGCTGGATTGGTGCGTCGAAAAATCCACCGGCTGCCAAGGTGCAATTGATAGACGAAGCGTATTTTGAAGTTTGCTCCACCCACGCCGCAAAATCCAGTACAGTTGGATCATCAATACCGCGCTCCGTAATATGTCGACCCCACATCATAATTTGGTATTGTGGCAGCTTTTGTAGAAGCAATCCCAAAAGCTCCGGATTGTAGACATGTTGTTTCAAGCTTTTAACTCCAGCGGCCAGGTTACGAACAACACCGTCAAATTCAATGAATGTTGACCAGTCAGACACCGCCGGAAGGTACTTGATTTCGTTGATCAAAGCTCGAAGCAGCAGTTCCGGTCTTCCGAAGCGTAGTTCAAGTGCCTTTATGATTTCCTCGCCGTCGACAGACGTCATAAGCATGTGCTGAACAGCTTCACGGGCCTTTCCTACAAGACATTTATTCAGTCGTACTACGTTTTCGATTCCGGAATACTCTCCCGCTTCTGTAGACAAACGGTACTGGTTGATGAACAACTGCCATTCACGAACATTTCCATCGAAGGTCGGCAGATTGTTGTTACCAGTAGATCTTGCAAGCATTCGTTGCATCGATTTCGTAATTTGCAGCATTTCGGTGTTGACGTCTCCGAGTTGTATTCCACGATCTTGCTGTAGAAAGCCATGGCTGTAGGACGCTGTTCCAGACGTGCTCGGTGAATTCAGCACAGCTGATCTCTCTTGCATGCTTTGCTCCAATAGTGACGAAGAATTTGTGTTACGCTGCTGAACGGTCGAATCCTTACCTTTCACCTCAGAGGATGCAGATTGCAGGTTTTGTACCCACCGTTGAACACGATCTAGAGGATCTGCCACTTGAACTTGCCAACAGGGTTCTAACTCGCGCTGCTCTACCAGCTCTTCGTTCAGTTCTGCTTCCGCGATTTTCAGCTCTAGTTCAGCTTTAAGCAGCTTCCGCTGTCTCTCTCTTCTTTGTACCGCCTCTTGCTCTTCCAGTTCCGCCAATTTCCTTTCCGCTTCCAATCTTGCTTTCATCACAGTCACTTGAACGCTTTTAGAAGAGGCAACACTTCTCGCAATCGAGTTTTCCTTCTGATTTTTGTTCACTTGTCCTACCGGTCGCTGAGATTGTACAGAAAATCCATATTCCGTAGTTTGCGCCAACAATGACATTGGCGGTGGCGTCAGCGTACGCGCCGGTACATTTTCCGCAACATTGCCGGCTTCATTAGCCATCGTAAACAGTCGCTCCATAATGGCTACAGCAACCGTTTGCCGCGAACAAGCAGCCTCTCCGATTTGAACATCCAAAATCTCACACGTCGTCTTCACACATTCTGGTTCTGCATTTTCGATTATTTGCAACCTAACCTCGAATTGAGGAGATTGTCGTTCGAAATCAAAGCCTCCGAACCGCAGCACTCTTCTCCGTATCCAATTGAGGGTCGTGTCTTCGCAAAACAAAATCCTATGCAGAAGAACCAGATCGCCCGGTCTTGCGGCATCAATCCTGTCTGCCACAACTCCGCCGTCAGCAAAAACCTTCATTTTTCAGCCTTGCGTATGAACTGTAATCCAATTCGCATTTATTCATCGTCGAAGGACCATTTATGTATCAATCAAACTAGTTTTTACGTTTTATTCGTGTATTTCAAAAATGGTTACAAAACAATGGCGTCTTTTGCGCCCGCGATCGCGAATACTTCTGTCCAAAGCTGGCGGAATTCAGGGTTGCCAACTTGTGTTGTTACTTCTCTCCTAGGGATGCACCGTTCCTCAGGCCATTCAACAAGCTTATAGCAGTGGGCGATTACGTTCCCTTACATTTGTCCTTAAACATTTTTGAAGACATGGTGTAAATAGTGGGACGGTGTCAGCGAGAGTTACTATGTTAATATGTTTTTGAAGTCCCTTAACTCAAAATAGAAACCACTGGTGGGAAGGTGGGGTGCTATCCTAAAATAGCACCCGAAAAGAAGTGGTATAATAGGGATAGCGATGAGGACTCCCGTGGCGATGCTCTTAATGACGGTTTGAGTGGGAAAAATAGTAGAGTGCCACACTCTAAAGAATTTTCACGTCCGATTTACGTGACATATCACGTAGCTCATCCTTATTCTGAAAACCTCAAAAGTTATGTGATGTCAGTAAGTCTCACTCGAAAACCACGTCATGCACTGAAATAATTCTAAGAGCCTATTTTATCAGACACTGCACGTACATTGTACCCGTAGTCTGACACGTGCTCAGCAAATGAATCGTTATACGTATCATATCATAAACAGTTTCGATTGAAAAGCCTTCTAATAAAAATCAATGACACTTGCGCATATCGGAGTTATATGCACATAACACGATCGATACATTAGCTGTGCATATAACTTTAGCCGGGTGGAAAAGCAACATTGATAGACAAAGTGGAATACGTTTTGCAGAATTTCGCAATTCCTCTAAGTGTGCTTCGTGGTCGTGCGGCTAGCGGCGTCGGTCATTTAGGCGTTGTGAGTTCGATTCCCGCTCCAGCCTAAGGAGACTTTTTTTCAAAATGTGAAGGATATTATTGGAGTTGCATATACATTGGCGCACCCAGCCCACATGATAGAAGCAAAATGCAAGACATATAACAGTATAATGGCGATCTGAGAGTCATACCACATGCGTCGCATATAACTCTCACTCCCCATTTTCAACCCAAGATTGCATTCATATGATATTCCAATAGTGCAGTAATATAGGACTGACATATAACGATGATCGGGAGAATTGGCTCAGTGTGTTGTGGCCCTGTTTGGTTAAACCCACCTTATTTTCACGTAAATCGTTTCAATGCGTTTTATTGGTGTACTTCCGACTTGGAAGTTTCCGCGAAACGAAAGTTACGTGAATTTTCAGGTGTGAAAAACAGTTCAATATGGCGTCGAGAAGTAGGTTGGCGAAAGAGCTGCTTGCTGATAGGGAGTTTCTGTGCAAGTTGCTGCAAGTATTGAGGTAATTTAATTGTTTAGGGCAATTGATTGTTATTAATTATAATTCAGAAAAACACACAGTTCTATTTTCAATAATTTCAGGAGCTGGAATAGGTGTATGACGGTGACGGAGGTTCAGTTCAACGAGTGTTCGAAACGGCTGGATCTTGAGCTAGGCTTAAGATGTTGCGTCTAAAACCCGAGATTTTACTCCAAATAAAAAAAAACTATAGATTTATCTTTGTTACATATTGGCACTATCTTGTAGCGTATTTGAGGAGGCAAGAGTTTTGAAATCCCTGTAAATTGCAACGGTAGGTATATTTATTTAGTGATAGTATAAAAGCATACAAATTTTCCATTGCATTTTTGTAGGATTTAACATCTCTTGCCTCTTCAAATACGTTGCAAGCTGGTGCGGCTGCTTAATTTTCATTAAAAAATCATGGATGAATTTCGTGGAATTCATGTAGAAATTATCATGTTTTCACGTAAAAGTTACCTGAAATATCAGTATCACTCACCCACATTTCACGGAAACGATACGTAAAAAGCCTGTCAAATTTACCTGACGTCGATTAGCGAAACTAAAATTTGTCCAGCTACCTGACATTCAGGCGAAGGTTACGTGAAAAATATGGTGGATGAAAACTACCTTTATGCAATGATATTTTTCATTATAGAACCCATTTGAGTTGCATAATGTTCATAATGCAACTCAAATGAGTTGCATAATGAACATTATGCAACTATTTTTCATTATGCAACTCATTTCAGTTGCATAATGAACTGGTACAGAAAAGTTGGTCATTATGATACTGAAATGAGTAGTATAAAATAGAAATTATGATTGCATAAAATTTTGTATGGAACTCGTTGCAAAACTCGGTTTTTCAGCACTCTTCGTATTTATCTAACTCGGCAAGCCTCGTTAGATAAATGTACGACTCGTGTTGAAAAAATCAACTTTTTGCAACTCGTTACATAAATAACTAATCTTTTCACGTAAATCGGACGTGAAAATTTTTCAGAGTGCATGTTTTCTTGATAAAGTAGTCTTCGTTTCTGACTAAACTTCTGAAAGAAATTACCGCGAGAAGTCATGGGAGACAGAGATGGTATGCTCGTCAGTGTGAGTGCAAGTGTGCGCGGTTTAAATATGGAACTGAGCTGCACTGAGCACATTTTAAGTGCGGAATGCAATCCCTGAGCAGAGGTATTTTTGTCGAAAATGTTAAAGGAGTTCATGAATCAGTTTCAGGTGAAATTTTCAATTCTATTTAATATTGTAATATCATTTGATTATTTTATGTTTGATGCTTCAAGCATCACTACTACCTGAGAGACTACAAGAATTCTAAATTCTTGTAGTGCTTTCTGACGAAATTTGTGGAACAATTCAAAGAGAGGCCACCAGAAATATTTTTGTCGATAATGTTGAAGAGATCCATGAATCATTGATCATGAATCAGTTTATTTTAACCTTCCGTAACTCGCGCGGTTGACTACCTGCGTCAGCACCACGCTAATGCTGAGTATAAAAAGCGAGGTTTTTTCAAAGTGTTGTACAAAATACAACAGCGCGATCGTTCGAGGGTTAAATTCTTTGAAGTTTCTATTTTTGTAAAGCAAATTAAAGTAATTTGTTTATAATTTAAATATGTACCGCTCTTCTCTATAACTAGTCAACAAATATGAATATTTCTTCCATTCTAATAAAAATATAATCATATATCTTACCTGATGTTCAATTCCCTGGGCGTGGACCTCCTTCTTGAAGAGCACCTTGAGGGCGATCACATATTTGGTTTCCTTTTCACGAGCCAGATAAACGTTACCGAACTTTCCCCGGCCCAACGGCCGCCCAATGTCGAAGTTGCTAAGCGTCCAGCTCTTTTTCTCTTTGTTGGGAGCACCGCCACCGGATCCGGATTGCTGCTGTTTTGCCTGTGTAACTGTCGTCGTCGTTGCCGACGACGAGCTCTGCTGCACATCCGGTTTTGGTTTACCTGCCGCTGTAGGCGCAGCTGGAATTTTAAACTGCTGTGGGTTGTCTTTTGGCTGAGCGACACTTATCTGCGGCTTTGTGGCAGCTTTCGGCTGTTCCTGTGGCTGTGGGTGCAAAATTAGATGCTTGGAATATTTTCAATGAGCGTTAGGATCTGAATTACCTTTCTCGGGGCGGCAACAGGTGGGGGTGGTAGCTTGAACACACTTTGTGGCTTGGACGATTCTACTGCGGTACCACCAGCACCGGACGGATTTATTGGTTTCAAAGATCGAGATGGCACTGTACCGGCAGTTGTGCTGCCACCGGACCCGAGCTGTAGTTTACCGTTGACTGCGACTGGTGGTTGCAAGAATATTTTTCGGTTTTCTTTGTTTAACTGCGACATTATTGTATTTTCTAAGGCACTTTATGAAACTAATAAAAACTACTCGCACGGTTTTACAACACCATCGAAACTTATCAGGACAAATCCAACTGATTTTAGAGCAAGGTTGACGATCTCTGGGATTCTAGCGCACGAACATAAAAAGTGCAACGAACGTTTCTTCGGGATCTTTTTATTTTTGCGCTCCGCTGTTTTCAAAAGAGTTTGACAGATGAATGGATGAATTTTCGAATGCTTGAAAGTGATCTAATATTGCTTATCCAGAGAAATCTTCCAACCTGGCGGAGTGAAGAAGACAAAGAAGACCTGTTCCGCAAACGTCAAACTGCTGCACACTTCAAAAAGTATGCACACAACCTTGAAACAAAAATAAATAGTTGAGAATCTAAATTATGTTTAATGGCGTACAGCTGCATACTAAGGGTGTGAACCATTTCGCTTGTTCGTTTAACTTTTAGTTAAAATTTGACACTTCGATAGTTATTTTGAAAATAACCCTACTCGCGAGCAGGGTTAGTCTTGACAGTTCGATAGTTATTTTTTGTTCGCAATGATTTGGCTGCGTACTGTATTTTGTTCCAAATAACTACTCCTCTGTCAAATTTCAAATGGGCCACCGTCGTGGTTACTTTTTAACTTTTCGATGGCAAATAACTATCCAAGTGTCAAATTTTAACTAAAAGTTAAACGAACAAGCGAAATGGTTCACACCCTAAAGTGCTAAAACTACACCTAATATAGTTTAGAAATAAGTTACATGTTGTGGCAGCAATTGCGATTATATAAACCATAAATGAAACAATTTTCATTATTTTTGAATTTTATGGCAACCAAGTGAGTGAGAGCTTTTTAGCGTGAACCGAGCACTTTTGACGTTTGCGGAACGACTGCGGCGGTCGAAACCACCGCAACCCCGTTGGATTTTTTCTATTTTACCGCAGTAGTTCATTCATCTCTTATAGAACGTGTGAACGCACTCCATTACACGGAACTAAAAATCTATGGAACTACAAATCAACCCAAATTTAAGTTCTTTTGACGCAATCCCGCACCTCCGTGGAATTACTCAAATTTGCGTCAAACAGCGATAGTGGTCACTAGGTAAATCTCATTTGATCGCTGCAAAAATTTTCACCCAGTGGTAAGTTATTTTCACCCAGCGGAGGATTTGACGCAAATTTGGGTTTAGTCAAGATAACCCAAATTTGGCTTCTTCCACGGAGCCGCTTTTTTGACAACATTCGTGTGGGGTGAGGGAGAAAACAACCCAATGCTGAGTAAAAACTATAAGCTGTTCAGCCAAATTTGAGTTTTTAGAACTTATTCTTTGGGTTTAAATATTTTTCAGTGTATATTACGCCTACACGCTAACTACGTTCAGACTAGGCCCTATATTACGTAATATAGAGGGTTTCATGATATAGGAGCTATATCACCCTCTATATTACATCATATCCCATACAAATGAGCTGTCATCCAATATTACGAACCGAACATGATATCGCGTATATCATGTTCTTTTCGTTATATAAACCGGAAAAGTGATGGTTGGCAACCCGGCCTACATAGCGCTGGGCGATATTTTATGTTGCGAAACGTCAAGTCGCTCGCAACCAAAACAAAAACTTTAGAAAAAATCGAAAAAAACTTCCTGCACTCGGTTTCTAGAGTTTCTTCCACAGTTTCTTTGGGAAACCTGAAAATTTCAAGCAACGCAAGCCAAGAAGCTCAAGGGAACGGGAAGGAAGAAAGCCGGAACATCAACAACAGCATTTTCCCGTGAATCCCTCCAGCAGTTATTCAGAAATTTCTTCAACAGATCCGGGAGGGAATACCGTGCCTCCAGGAGAACTATGAGAAGAAATTCTGCAGAACAAATTCCACCAGCCCCACGGGAATTCCTCAAGACGCTCCCCGAGAATTCCCCGGGCGTTTATGTGCGAATCCGTGAACATTCCGCGGACATCTTTCACCAGGCTGCATCATGAGAAATTCATAAACATTTTCGTAGGAAATTCCCCGGGAATTCTATGTATGTAGGTGAATTGCAACAAACTCCTCCAGTGTTTTCCTGGGAATTGTTGCAAGATAACCACGATTAAATGAGAAAATCATTTAGTGGGTTTATTCCAAGGTTATCATGGAATTTATCCAGTAGTTTTTCAAAAACCAGCAGCTCCACGGAAATTCATCTAGGTACAAGCTTCCCGTGGATGAGCTCGCCGCATAATTTCTCTTGGTACTCCTCCGTGTTCTCCAGTAATACCGTAATACTTCCGGGAGTTCCGCTGAAATTTTTCCAACATGTCCTCCGAAATTACTTCGGAATTGTCCAGCAAATTTCTTCAAAACTTTCCCGAAATACGTCCATAATTTTCATGAAAATTCATCCAGAAGTTAAATATCCAAATGTTTTTCCAAGATTTCCCCGACTATATATCTAGGAGTTTTCAGAGATATTCCTATAGAAACTACCCGTAAATTCAAGCAGCATCTTTATGAGAATTCTAGGAGTTTTCCGTGCATTTTGCCAGAAGTTCCACGTGAATTCTCACACGATTTCCCATTGAGATTTTTCAGGCTTTCTTCGATTATTCCTCCAGGAGCTTGGTGGGAACAATTAGGCGAATTCCGCGAAAACTTTTCCAGGACTTTCCAGGCAATACGTCCATAATTTCCATCAGAATTCTAGCAGAAATTACTCGGGATTTTTTCCAAGTTATCCCCCGAAACACACCATGGATTTATCGAGAAATCTCGTAAGAAATTACCTGGGTTCCCCGGAAATTTCTACTAGAGTTCCCCGGGAATTTCTCTAGTTCTTCGGGAATTCCTCCTGAAGTAAACTGGAAATTTCTCTTGGATTTCCCCAAAAATGTCTGCCACAGTTTTCTGGCAATCCCTCCAGGGGATCCATAGGACTCTCGGGAATTTTTCCAGGAGTTTCTTGGAAATTTATCCAGAAGCTTCTGGAGAATTCCTACAGAAGTTACTTGGCAAACCAACCAGGAGTTCTTCAGAAGTTAATCGGGAGTTTCTCCAGGAGTTCAACGGAGGTTCTACCGACGATTCGTCAGGGGTTTCACCAGGAGTCCCCAAGAATTCCTGCAGAAATTGATAAAAATTTCTCCAGGAGTTCCCTGGGAATTCCACATGTAATTTCCGGGAATTTTTCCAGGAGTTTTTCGGAAATTTCTCCTGCAGTTCCTCGAAATTACCCCGTTTTCTGGGAATTGCACATGTAGTTTCCGGGAATTTTTCCAGGAGTTCCCGGAAATTCCTCCAGAGTTCTTCGGGAATTCTTCCAGGATTTCTGCGGAAATTTCTCTAGGATGTCCCTGGAAACTCCTTGGGAATTTTCCAGATTTTCGAGGGTTTCACCAGGAGTTCCCCGGGAGTTCCTCGGGAATTCCTCCAAGAGTTCCTCACAAATTTCTCCAGGAGTTCTTCGGGAATTTCAAAATGAGTTCCTCAGTAATATTTCCAACTGTTCCTCGAGAATTGTTCTACCTGTTCCCCGGAAATTTCTCCAAGAGTTCCACGGGAATTTCTTCAGGAGTTCTTAAGAAATTCCACCAGAATCTTCCAGGGATTTCCACAAGGAAATCCACGAGAACTCCTCTAGAAGTTTCTCGGGCATTCTTATAGGAGTTACTCAGAAATTTCTGGGAAATATTCCAGGAGTTCCCAGGGAATTTCTACAAAAATCCCCAAGAATTTCTCCAGGAATTCATAGGGAATTAATCCAGGAGTTCCTTGGGAATTTCTTCAGGCGTTCCTTTGGACATCTTCCTGGAGCTCCCCGGAAATTCTTCCAAGAGTTCTCTGAAAATTCATCCGTAAATTTCCCAATAATTCTACCAGGAGTTTCTGGACAATTTCTCCAGGAGATCATCGAAAATTTCTCCTGGAGGATTTCCGAGGATCTCCTGGGGGAATTCCGGGGAATCTTCTGGAGGAATTCCCCATGAACTTCCGGAAGAACTCCCAGAGAACTAATGAAGATATTCCTGAGGAACTCTTGGAGGAATTTTGGAGGAACTCTTGGAAAAATTCTCGAAAAAAAACCTGACGAAATTCTCGAGGAACTCCAGTAGGAATTCCTAGAGGGTTTCCCTAGGAACTCCTGGAGGATTTCCTGAGGAAATCCTGGAGGATTTCCCGCGGAACTCCTGGAGGATTTCCCGAGGAAATCCTGGAGGATTTCTAGAGGAACTCCAGGAGGATTTTCCGAGAAATTCCTGGAGTTCCCCGAGATACTCCTGAAGCATAGGCGCCAACTTAGGGGGGGCGAGCATGGTTTTGCCCCCCCAATGTTTGACGATTTTTAATGATTTTTCGATTTTCCCATACAAAAAAATCTGAAAAACCAGGCTTTGCCCCCCCAATAATTTGACCAAGTTGGCGCGTCTGGGAAGGATTTCCGGAGAACTCCTAGAGGGTTTCCCGGAGAAGTCTTGGCGTGAATCCAGGAGAATTCCTGGAGGAATTCTAAAGAAACTCCTGGAGGAATCGATGATAAACTCCTGGAGGATTTTCTCAGTTCTCAGGAAATCCTTCCAGCAGATCCCAGGAAATCCTTTCAGCAGATTCCAGGAAATTCTTCCAGGAGTTCCCCGGAAATCCTTCCAGGAGTTCCCCGGAAATCCTTCCAGGAGTTCCCCGGAAATCCTTCCAGGAGTTCCCCGGAAATCCTTCCAGGAGTTCCCCGGAAATCCTTCCAGGAGTTCCCCGGAAATCCTTCCAGGAGTTCCCCGGAAATCCTTCCAGGAGTTCCCCGGAAATCCTTCCAGGAGTTCCCCGGAAATCCTTCCAAGAGTTCCCCGGAAATCCTTCCAGGAGTTCCCCGGAAATCCTTCCAGGAGTTCCCCGGAAATCCTTCCAGGAGTTCCCCGGAAATCCTTCCAGGAGTTCCCCGGAAATCCTTCCAGGAGTTCCCCGGAAATCCTTCCAGGAGTTCCCCGGAAATCCTTCCAGGAGTTCCCCGGAAATCCTTCCAGGAGTTCCCCGGAAATCCTTCCAGGAGTTCCCCGGAAATCCTTCCAGGAGTTCCCCGGAAATCCTTCCAGGAGTTCCCCGGAAATCCTTCCAGGAGTTCCCCGGAAATCCTTCCAGGAGTTCCCCGGAAATCCTTCCAGGAGTTCCCCGGAAATCCTTCCAGGAGTTCCCCGGAAATCCTTCCAGGAGTTCCCCGGAAATCCTTCCAGGAGTTCCCCGGAAATCCTTCCAGGAGTTCCCCGGAAATCCTTCCAGGAGTTCCCCGGAAATCCTTCCAGGAGTTCCCCGGAAATCCTTCCAGGAGTTCCCCGGAAATCCTTCCAGGAGTTCCCCGGAAATCCTTCCAGGAGTTCCCCGGAAATCCTTCCAGGAGTTCCCCGGAAATCCTTCCAGGAGTTCCCCGGAAATCCTTCCAGGAGTTCCCCGGAAATCCTTCCAGGAGTTCCCCGGAAATCCTTCCAGGAGTTCCCCGGAAATCCTTCCAGGAGTTCCCCGGAAATCCTTCCAGGAGTTCCCCGGAAATCCTTCCAGGAGTTCCCCGGAAATCCTTCCAGGAGTTCCCCGGAAATCCTTCCAGGAGTTCCCCGGAAATCCTTCCAGGAGTTCCCCGGAAATCCTTCCAGGAGTTCCCCGGAAATCCTTCCAGGAGTTCCCCGGAAATCCTTCCAGGAGTTCCCCGGAAATCCTTCCAGGAGTTCCCCGGAAATCCTTCCAGGAGTTCCCCGGAAATCCTTCCAGGAGTTCCCCGGAAATCCTTCCAGGAGTTCCCCGGAAATCCTTCCAGGAGTTCCCCGGAAATCCTTCCAGGAGTTCCCCGGAAATCCTTCCAGGAGTTCCCCGGAAATCCTTCCAGGAGTTCCCCGGAAATCCTTCCAGGAGTTCCCCGGAAATCCTTCCAGGAGTTCCCCGGAAATCCTTCCAGGAGTTCCCCGGAAATCCTTCCAGGAGTTCCCCGGAAATCCTTCCAGGAGTTCCCCGGAAATCCTTCCAGGAGTTCCCCGGAAATCCTTCCAGGAGTTCCCCGGAAATCCTTCCAGGAGTTCCCCGGAAATCCTTCCAGGAGTTCCCCGGAAATCCTTCCAGGAGTTCCTCGGAAATCCTTCCAGGAGTTCCCCGGAAATCCTTCCAGGAGTTCCCCGGAAATCCTTCCAGGAGTTCCCCGGAAATCCTTCCAGGAGTTCCCCGGAAATCCTTCCAGGAGTTCCCCGGAAATCCTTCCAGGAGTTCCCCGGAAATCCTTCCAGGAGTTCCCCGGAAATCCTTCCAGGAGTTCCCCGGAAATCCTTCCAAGAGTTCCCCGGAAATCCTTCCAGGAGTTCCGCGGGAAATCCTCCAGGAGTTCCGCGGGAAATCCTCCAGGAGTTCCGCGGGAAATCCTCCAGGAGTTCCGCGGGAAATCCTCCAGGAGTTCCGCGGGAAATCCTCCAGGAGTTCCGCGGGAAATCCTCCAGGAGTTCCGCGGGAAATCCTCCAGGAGTTCCGCGGGAAATCCTCCAGGAGTTCCGCGGGAAATCCTGCAGGAATTCCGCGGGAACTTCTCCAGGAGTTCCCCGGGAAATTCTCCAGGAGTTCCCCGGGAAATTCTCCAGCGGAATTTCTGGAGGATTTCCCGCGGTACTCCTGGAATTCCTCCAGGAGTTTCTCTGGAATTACTTCAGGAGTTCCTTCAGAATTACTTTCAGCATTCCACCACGAGTTCCTCAAGAATTCTTTTAAGAGTTCCTCGAAAATTATTCCAGGAGTTTCTAAAGAAAGCCTGGAGGAATGCCGAAGGAACTTGGATGAATTCCCAGGGAACTCCTGGTGAAATTCCCGGAGAACTTGGAGGAATTCCGGGGCATTTCTTGAGCGATTTCCAGGGAACTCCTGGAAGGATTTCCGGGGAACTCCTGAATTAATTTGCAGGGGACTGCTGGAAGGATATCCGGGGAATTGCTTGAATGATTTCCTGGGATCTGCAGGAAGGATTTCCGGGGAACTCCTGGAAGGATTTCCTGGGAACTGCTGCAAGGATTTCCTGGAATCTGCTGGAAGGATTTCCTGAGAACTGTTGAAAGGATTTCCGGGGAACTGCTCGAAGGATTTCCTGGGATCTGCTGGAAGCATTTCCGGAGAACTGCTAAAAGGATTTCCTTGGATCTGCTGCAAGGATTTCTGGGGAACTGCTGGAAGGATTTTCTGGTAACTGCTGGAAGGACTGCCAGGGAACTGCTGGATGGATTGCCAGGAAACTGCTGGAAGGTTTTCCGGGGAACTCCTGGAAGGATTTCTGGGGAACTGCTAGAAGGTTTTCCGGGGAACTGCAGAAAGGATTTCCGGGGAACTCCTGGAAGGATTTCCGGGAAACTTCTGGAAGGATTTCCGGGGAACTGCTGCAAGGATTTCCGGAGAACTGCTAGAAGGATTTCCTTGGATCTGCTGCAAGGATTTCCGGGGAACTCAAGGAAGGATTTCCGGAGAGCTACTGGAAGAATTTGCAGGGAACTGCTGGAAGGATATCCGAGGAACTGCTGGAATGATTTTCGGGGAACTGCAGAAAGGATTTGCCGTGGAACTCCTGGAAGGCCGGATATCCGTGGAACTCCTGAAGGAATTCCCAAAGAGCTTCTGGAGAAATTCTCGAAAAGCATCGGAAAGAATTCCCGGAAAACTTATGGTGGAATTTCCGAAAAGCACCTGGAGGAATTTCCGGGTATCTCCTAGAGAAATCCCGGGAATCTCCTGGAGGAAGTCCCGGTGGTCTCTTGGATGAATTTCTGGGGGTCTTCTGGAGGAATTTCCGCTGAACTCCTGGATGAATTCCCAGGCAACTAATAAAAGAGTCCTTTGAATTAACTCCTGGAGAAATTGTAGAGAAATTTCTGTGGAACTTCTAGAGGATTTGCCAATGAACTCCTGGAGGGATTCCCGAGGAACTCTTGTAGGGATTCCCTGGGAACACCTGAAGAGATTTCCGTGGTACTCCTGGAGCAATTCCCAAAGCTCTTCTGAAAAAATTTTCGATAAATATATATTGATCTATTGAAAGAATTCCTATTAAAATGCTTGATTAATTACCGGGAAATTCTTAAGAAATTGGAGGAGAACTCATGAGAAAACGCCCGTGAAGCTCCGCTGGAGGGACTTCCGGTGAACTCCTGAAGGTATATCGGGGAAACTCATGCAAGAATTATCTGGATTTATGTGAAAAAATCTCTGGAAACTTCTGAGAAACACCTGCAGGAACTGTTGGGGAACTCCTGTAGGAATTTCCGAAGAATTCCTGGTGGAATTCTTGAGGTGCTTCTGGTCTCTGGAGTAATTTCCGGTGATTTCCTGTGGAACTCATGGAAATATTCCCAATGAAATTCTGGAGCCAAGAAAATACTGGAGCAATTCTGCCACAAATGGTACATAAATTCTTGGCGAGATTCTAAAGGATTTCCCATTTATTCACGGAGAAATAACGGAGGGATTTCTGGCAAATTCTTGGAGGAATTCACGTTGACTTCTGGATGAATTCCCGTGGGAAAGCCTAGAAAACTTGCTGGGAACTCCAGTAGAAAATCTTGGGCACTACTGAAGAAATTGCCTGAGAACTCCTGAATCAATTTACGGGAAACTCCTGAAAGAATACCTGGACGGCTCCTACACTAATTCTCGGGGACCTCCAGGAGGACTACCCGGTGAACTGGCAAAATACTAGCGAAGCTGTTTGAGATGTTCCCGATGGAGGAAATCTCACCAATGCAATCAGGTTACGGAATGTTCACAAGAATTTTTTGGAATGCCGTCAGCGTTTCTTCCGAATTTTCTTCAATATACTGCCCGTAATTCACTTTAAGTTTCGTATCTGCGAACCAGACTATCTCCGCAATCCTTTCTTGAGAAATCAGAATCCTGGAAACATTAATTTGCAGCAAATTTTCACCGAAACCTTCACCATATCGATAGAAATGAATATTTTCTGTAAGTTTACGCGCAATGTTATTGTTTTTTCAGCTCGCCAACATAAACGTCAAGCTATATCATGTCGGCGTAGTGTGAACGCCTTTCTTGATATAGGATATCATCTCGCTATATTACGTGATATAGAGCGTAGTCTGAACGTAGCATAAGATCAGTTTACATTTTTTCCAAAAAGTGCACAACTGCAAATATGCGTAAATGATACTCAAATATAGGTAAACAAAACTCAAATATGGGTAATGTGGACCCAAATATGAGTAATTGTAACCCAAATATGGGTTAATATTACCTATAAATGCGGTTGTGCACTTTTCCAAAATATGAGTTTTATTTACCCATATTTGCGTAAAGTTTACGCAAATTTGAATAATTTTTTTTTTCATTTCATTTCTTTACCCATATTTTAGAAAAATAGGTAAACTGATCTTAGCGTGTATATTATGGTCCATTGCACGAATTTGTGCTGGCCTGCTTACTCTCACAGAAAATTTGACATTTGAGCGGTGCCGACACCGCTCAAACGTCAAATTTCGTGTAAGAGTAAGCAGGCCAGAAAAAAATCGTGCAGTAATCCATACACGCTAAGGTCAGTTTGCCTATTTTTATAAAATATGGGTAAATTTTACTCAAATTTGCGTAAACTTTACGCAAATATGGGTAAAAAAAAAACATATTTTGCAAAAGTGCACATTCGCATTTATGGGTAATATTTACCCATATTTGGGTTACAATTAGGTACACATTACCCATATTTGAGTCTTGCTTATCATTTACGTATCATTTACGCATATTTGCGGATAAATACGCGTCAGCTTTAAAAATTATCTTTGAAGCAGGAAGTGTGTTTGCAATATCATTATCCATTTGAACTATGAGCCATTTTATTAACGGTAATGTACACATGCGGGGCTTGTTGTAAGTGAAAGTGACCTCGGAATGGACGTGAGTAACCAGGCATTCTGAAACGGGTTACTGAATCCCAACAGAGCTATCACCTTTCAACTCCCAGGCTAAAGATGATTTCAGTTTCCAATGTGACATTCAGTTAAAATCGTACAAACAACTGCAGACATCTTTCTTCCATAATACCACACTGAAAAAAGTTTTCACATTGTTTTCATCTGATTTTCACATGGACTGTTTTCATATGCGCGTCCATTGAATTTTATGGGAATATCACATAGATTTTGCGAAGTTATGTGATTTTCCAATAGAAGCTATGTGATTTTCTAATGTTTTCCATAGACCGTATTGATTTCATGTGATATTTCCGAAGAAATTTTCATCGGGGAATCCAATAACAGTTATATAGACAAACTAATGGAAATTTTCCATTGGATATGTGATTTATTTTTTCAGTGCACTGCCTGACAGTGGGAGTTGAATTGTATATACACACATAGAGGCTTGCATCAAAAACATAACCTCATCGAATTCTCATACGATTTGTAAACATTGCCCTCAAATTTTTTTTGAGGGCAAGGACGGCTTTATGGACCGACGCCGAAGGAAAGAAAGAGAAGGAGACAGTGATGACGTCAGCGTGCAAGCGCTCATACACACACATTTACGCATATTTGCGGTTGTGCACTTTTTGGAAAAAAGGTAAACTGACCTGCGTGTAGACGAGTAAGAGGCGTGCATTTACACCTCGGCATAAACTATGAGCCATTTTACGAAGTGATAACAATGTTGATGATGATATTGATTTTCACGGGTTAGGACCGTTAGGACGCTACCTCCTGTCAACATTTCATTCATAAAATCGGCTCGTAAAATGGACTATAGGACACTGCATTGTTTTGATTTTGTATGGGATTTTGGCGTTCCTTGGCCTTGTTTAAAACATTTAAATGAGAGTGAAAGGAAGGGATTGAATTTCATGCAGACCCCTATGGTCCACTGCACGAATTCACGCTGGCCTGCTCACTCCCACAGAAAATTTGACGTTTGAGCGATGCCGACACCTCCTAAACGTCAAATTTCGTGTGAGAGTAAGCAGGCCAGAATAAATTCGTGCAGTAATCCATTACCATTGACACATAGAGAAACAGACGTAACACTTAGAACAAATTTCATTAGAAACATCGTACCCCGAATAAAAAATACAGTAGAAAAACCGAACGTTGTATTGTAACAGTACTATTTAGAATTATATTTTTACAATAGACACCACTGTAAAAATAAAAATACAAAAACAATAAGATGTAATGTAGACACCCATACCGTGAATTGTAAATAAGATTTTTACAATATATTATACAGGTTGTTAAGTATCGTAACAATATAAAAAAATAGTTTTCCCCATATATATTTTTTTGCAAAACCATACATTTTATTGTTAATGAATTGTTCAAAATACTGATACGTGGGTTTAAATATACCATACATTGTATGGTACATGAATGGTTTCAAACAATAAATTGTACCCTAAATAAATAGTTTTTAATTGTAATGACACTACTGGTTATACATTTAATCAAATGGTTTTGGAATGGTTCTCTTTTGTTATGTTGTATTGTTTTACATTACATACGCCATATATAGTTATATTATCTTGTCATTTTCCGTCTCTTAATGGCATCTTAGGCTTACTAGATTTATTAGAATGCGCTTTGGGAGTTCTCCAGAGTGTTTTGGACAACCCTTCATATATAGGATCGCCCACGTCTAAGTCTGAATAGTCTCTGATTGCATTAACAGTTGAAGCTTAGGCTCCCTTTGCCCCACCAGCCAGATAACCGGGTTTTGCAAACTAAGCATTATTTGTGGCAACACTTTGAGCGGCATGATGGAACTATGCCGAGCGCGCTAAGTGTTATTAGACCACTAATGTAGTTGCATGAAGTGGGTGACGAGGTACATAAGTATCATTACAGCGTGCTTAACCGTTATTGCAATATTGAGGCACCAGTTTGACTAAAGTTTGAAATACATAACAACTCATGAGAAAACTGTCAAGTTCGAATCAAATATAAATTAGGTTAAAAAGCGAACCCGCAGACGAACCTATATTAGAAGTCATTTCAGTGTTCAGTCCAGTCCATATGTTAAAGATGGCTCTACGTCAAAGATAAAGTTTGTCAACCGCATTTGATTCGATTGTGGTCGAAGGCAAGTTCACATGAGAGAAGAGGAGAAAACTCCCCTAAATGCAAATACAGAAAGAATAGTGTTGAACTCATCCACTGATTTACGGTAATCTGACCTGCATTTTTCCGGGTTGGCCTACATTCGTATTTCTCTCATCGCACTCTACACACCTAGCCCGCCATATCTCTTGGACCCCTGCTTGGACCTGCAGTTCTTAGGACATCTGGTTTACCACTGATTTAAACATGTTATTGACTTTAAATTAATGTTTCAACTTATTCACTTTTTTCTCTTTCCTTTCCTTTGCATAAAAAAGTCACTACCATCAACAAAATCTGAAACTGAATAAATAATTAAAAATTCACGGAAAAATGTTTCGGAAAAGTGAATGGTCCAAACGTAAGAAAAACAGAATGATACATTGTTACATTAAAATCCAATGTAAATGTATAGTATAGCGAACCATTTCATTACAATACACTTTATTGTAGCTGGTACACTGTATGGTGCAGGAATGGTTTTCACCAAACATCCTATGGTTAGTTTTTATCCGGGACGAAAACGCAATCGCCCAATGCTAAATGTACTGTGTTTTGCCGGGTCATCATTAGGTGGCGGTATGAATTTGTAAGAATTTTGTTAAATAACATCTGTTGTTCTCCCGTATTAAATATTATGATTTCGGTTGGAAATCAAAAAACTTTTTTTAAGAAAAATATTTTTGCTAATTTTGGGTTGTTTACAACATACGTCGGAAGTGACGTATATGATAGTGCATCATTGAACGCACACAGCGCACTGCACTCGGTACTGAAAAAAAGTGTCGCTAGTCGAAAAGTGTCGCTAGTCAAAACGTCGCTATTCGGTTTGGTGCTGGCGCCATAATATCAATTTATTTATTGTGAGATTTATTTTTGGACAACTCAATAGGAGAGTGCCCTTTTTTTAGCGTGTTGAAAAACTAACATGAACGAACGTCGAATCCCTCGTTCCTTAGTTCATCCCGTTCATCTGCCAACTCACACACACCACCTCGCAGATAGGCCCGAAAAACATCTTTTGTTGACGTTTTCTTCGCTTGGATCCATCATAAAACGGAAGAAGTGAAAACGGAGCGAACGATCTTCGGGAACGTCCGAGGTTGATTAGAAAGTAATTACATTTAATTGCGTCAATGATCCATAAAGTTCGATAAAAGGTTAAACATTTGGAGATCAAAGTGTGACGCGTGGTGTTGCTCAATAATTGGTGATCGAAAAATCAACTGAAGCCGGACATTATCGGGTGAAATTGCGGAACGAGTTCCGCTCCCACTCGCAATGAAAATGACCGCTCCACGACTAGTTGCTCGGGCTAGTCGGAGTAGATTCTTCATCGGTCTTGGGTTGCTGGTGTTGATGGTTGGCTTCGTGGCCATCTTCCACAGCTCCCAGCAACAGCTGGATGAGCTGAGACAGCTCGGAATACGATGCGAGCAGCAGCAAGAAGCCATCTCAGCAAAAATGCAAGGTGAGGGTTAAGAATGATGTTTTGATACAAGAAGAGTTTTTATTGACACTTTTTCTTACGTCTTTCAGTGGTCGTAGATCAGAAGCTACGGCTGGAAAATTCGCTGGCATCGGAGCGGATGATAAACGAACAGAATCGATTGGAACAACAGCAGAAGACTCAGGATGAAAAGGAACAACACAGCAAGGCAACGATGGAAGCCAACATCCGGTATGCTTCGCTACAGCAGCACTACAACTTGATAAAAACGCAGAAAGAGGATCTGGAAGAGGAATGTTCCAAAGCGAAGAAGAAACAACTCGAAGAGATCAACTCGCTCAAGCTGAAGGTGACGGAACTGCAAGGGAAGGTGTCGCTGCATCAGAAAGCTTCCGCCACGGATGTGGAGCATCTGAAGGTGAGGGCAATTCTTGGGCTGTTGGGGTCGTTATAAGCGATTCTTCGCTATTGCTTGGACTAGGAAAGAGAAAAAAAAAGTGGCAAAGGATTAAAATAGACCATCAATCGATTATTTATGCCTCCCAGTTGTCAACAAAATTAAATAAAATGCATCCGCACAGTAAACATTGAGTTACATTTTCAGCCAGATCCGTTTGACGGTTCTCTAGAGTTGTGCTCGAGAGTCGAGAAAATTTGAGCTATGTACTCCAAATACCTTGTTCTTAAAACACTTTTTTCTCTACTTTCAGAACCAAATAGCACAACTCAAGCAGGAAAAGGCTAACATGGAAAGCACTTTCCGACAGAAGCTGGCATACAAGGATAAAACCATAGACAAATTGAAGGACCACAATGATAAGATGGAAAAGGAAAATGCTCAGTACATCGAGCTATGCAAAATCCCACCGGAAAAGATGCCACATCACGTCAAAGCCAGCGACATTTTTGATCAGCTACCTCCCAGCATCCCGGACTCGGGCCCGCTGAGAAACTTCGCTGAGCAGATTTCCGTGAGTCAAGATTTGTACAAAATTCCAGTAGTGTTGAGCAACCGTACTAACAACCACATAGGGTCCCTGCGGGAAGGTTCTCCTAATAATAATGATCAGGAACTGGAAGGTCGTGGTGTTATTGCTAAGCCCTTTGAAACTAACAACGATCAGATCAAGCCGAAACCGGCCTCTGTGGCAGCGGTGGACGGCGGAGTAATTAATTCTGTGGAAAATTTTCAGATGATTCCTAAGCCACTGCCGCTTGTTTCTACCAATGAAGAGAGCAAAAAGCCTGTCGGTCAAGCCAGTAATGTGCTTCAGCAACCTCAGCTGATGAAAACATCAACATCTATTCCACCATCTTTGAATAAGAAAACTTCTGAGCGAAACAGCAATCTACAGGTGCCGATTCTAGCTGCCCCAACAGTAATTCCCCCGGGTGGTGCCAAATCATCCTCATCTTCTACCACGAGCACCACGACACCAGCCAATGGTTCGGTTAAAAAACCGGCTAGCAAACTTCGATCCAAAACACTTCCAGTCGGTGTCGTTCCATTTCCCGAAAATATGGAAGACTTGATGAAGGGCGAAGAGAACAACAGCGAAAACGCCGTAAACAATCGATACCTCAACGTGGCATCGCATCAGAACGCCAATGCCGCGAACGGCGGCGATAAGCGAGCACGCAGCGACAAAGATCTGAATTTCAACAATGCCGATCTGGACAATGGAGCGCACGAAGTTCTGAACGACAATGATTTCAATCTTGGCGGCGGCGCCAACAACAATCAGCTGCAGCAACCAAACCTCAAGGATCAGAACCAGAATGGTGAAAATGCTGCCGAGGAGGACACCAATCTGTACGATCAGAGGATATTCGGGAATCCGCACGTACAGCAGCAGCAACAGCATGGTGACTACAACGAACTGCACCACCATTTGGGAGGGGAGCAGCAACGGAATGGTGTAGGGGCCGGTAAGAACGGTATCGGTGAAAAGCTGATCAATGAAATAGTGCGGGACCATGGCAAGGAGGGGGATAACTACCCGAACGAAATGGAAGAGGATCTGCACCTGGACGGGCTGCCGGAAGCCGAGGACGAAGGAGACGGTGAGTAGCGATACTTTTTTCTTCGATTGATCACAAGTTACATTATTACGTTTTTGGGATTGGCGATCATTGTTATTCATTGTTAGTGTCCAAGCAGATATCCACTTGTTGCCGGATGTCTAAATTTTCTGAAGTTGCTAAAATACCAAGCAATAGTTCACTATTTCAGCTTGAAAGTGAGATAAGGAAAGGAGCAGTATTCAACAGATAAACATTTGTTTATGTATTTCAGTTTCTTCAGTGTTGTCTCAGGTCTGAGATAAGCACAACATACACATCTCATTTATTTTACAGAAAGTTCTCATACCAAGTAAAGACCAAAACGCTTTGGAAGCCTTCTTTCACGTTGTGGTCTTTCACCTATCACGTTCGCAGTGCCGCAGTGTACCTCCAGGTCAGCTGGTTCCATTGCTGGATTGCTGGATAAATGGCCTTAGGCATGTGACGTATTCAGCTACACCTGACCTTCACTTGTTTTGAGGATGACGCTGTTTCCGATCCTGTCGACTACTGTTGCTGGCGTTGGCAAAAACTTGGAAGATGGTTTGTTCTGTGGCAACAGATTCTTCATCAAAACCTGATCCCCGACTTAATCACCGTCGATATAAATTTGGGGTGGCGGGCGCGGTGATTCCCACCTGGAGCCCTTTGCCATCATGTACTTTGTCTTCGACTTCGACACATTAATGACTAATCCGATTCGCCTGGCTTCACTCTTTAGTTTTTTTTTTTTATTTATTTTTTTTTATTTTTGTGTATTTTAACTTATGCTAATTCTACACTCATTCACTCTTTAGTCGGATGTACATTTCCGCCATCGTCTCAAATTTGCGAGCTATAATATCAATATCATCAGCGAAACCAAGCAGCTGAACGGACTTCGTGGAAATCGTCCCCTCGTGTTTATCCCCGCTCTCCTTATTACACCTTCTAACGCAATGTTGAACAGCAAGCACGAAAGACCATCACCTGCCTCTGCGAGATTCGAAGGGACTCGAGAGTGTCCCTGATACTCGAACTACGCACATCACTCGATCCATCCTCGCCTTGATCAATCGTATCAGTATCAGTTTATCCGGGAATCCGTACCTATTCGTGCATAATCAGCCATAGCTGTTCTCGATCGATTGTATCATACGCCGATTTGAAATCGATGAACAACTGATGTGTGGGCACGTTGTATTCGCGGCATTTCTGCAACACCTGGCGGATGGCGAACATCTGGTCCGTTGTAGCGCGTTCACCCATAAATCCAGCCTGATATTGCCCCACAAACTCTCTTGCAATCGGTGATAGACGGCGGCATAAAATTTGAGAGAGTATCTTGTAGGCAGCGCTCAGTAGTGTGATCGCGCGGTAGTTCCCGCAATCCAACTTGTCGCCCTTTTTGTAGATGGGACACACGATACCTTCCATCGATTCCTCCGGTAATACTTCCTCCTCCCAAATCTTGGTAATGACCCAGTGTAGTGCTCTCACCAGTGCTTCTCCACCGTATTTTAGAAGCTCGCTTGGTAGTCGATCTGCTCCAGCGGCTTTGTTGTTTTTCAACCGGCCAACCTCCTCCTCAATCTCTTGAAGGTCAGGGGCCGGAAGTCTTTCGTCCTGTGCACATACTCCTAGATCTGTTACCACGCCACCTTCGGTACTTGCAACGTCGCCATTAAGGTGCTCATCGTAATGCTGCCTCCACCTTTCGACCACCTCACGCTCGCTCGTGAGAATATTCCCGTGATTATCTCGGCACATGTCGGAGGGCCCATATAGCCGAGGCGGTAAACGCACGGGTATTCAGCATGACCATGCTGAGGGTGACGGGTTTGATTCCCGGTCGGTCCAGGATCTTTTCGTAAAGGAAATTTCCTTGACTTCCTTGGGCATAGAGTATCTTCGTGCCTGCCACACGATGATATACACATGCAAAATGGTCAATGGCAGAGGAAGCTCTCAGTTAATAACTGTGGAAGTGCTCATAGAACACTAAGCTGAGAAGCAGGCTTTGTCCCAGTGAGGACGTTACGCCAAGAAGAAGAAGAAGATGTCGGCTTGTGGCACAAAGCCTCTACGCGGTGAATATCATTTGGCATTTTTCAAAGGTAGGCCGTGACATTTACCTTAAATATTCAAAAACTAGCGGTTTTTCCGTGACTTTCTTGCAGAACTGGTCTAGCCGCACAAGTTTTTCATATACCATATTCTCAGGTTCAGCTTCTAAAATGAACTGTAGTTGATTGAATTTAGACATGACAAAATGAAATTTTCAGCACTGCGTACCAGTTGTTTCTGTGATTCGGAGTCGCGAAGCCTAGTGCTGTAGCCGAGGTACTACATACCTATGGCGGATCGGATGTCCCTCCAGCCATCTTCAAGTGTAGCTGCGCCAAGCTGTTCTTCTGTTGGTAGGGCCACTGCTAACTGCTGCGCGTAGTCTTGAGGTTGAGCCGCGGCGTTCGACTTCGACGCGTGGTAAAGTTTTGAGCGCATGCTTACAGCGACTAAGTAGTGATCCGAATCTATATTCGCACTGCGTTGGTTTTCTGTTTGATGGTTGGGTGATCTCCATGTGGCTTTGTCGATATCTTTGCGGGGGATAAAGGTGCTTCGGACTACCATACCACGGGAGGCTACAAAGTTTACACATCGCTGGCCGTTAACATTCGATACGGCGTGCAGGCTGTTTCGCCCGATTACCGGTCTGTACATTTCCTCCCTTCCTACCTGCGCGTTCATGTCGCCGACAACGATTTTCACGTCACGCGGCGAGCAACCATCGTACACGGAAAGATCGATGTACACAGAGCAAGGAGTAACTTTCACGCAGCGACCAAAAAGACAAAAGATTTCATGCAAACTTGTGTGAAAATTTCACACAAATTTGTGTAACACCGGATCAGCACATTTTTTTGTGCTGATCCAGTCGTACGCAAATATGAGTGAAAAATCCTTTGTCTTTTCGCAAGTTACTCATTCGCTGTGTACTTTTGTTTTAGGGTGTATGTTTGCTCTAACTGCGCATAGAACGCTTCTTTCTCGTCATCGGGTCTCCCTTCGTGTGGGCAGCGGACGTTGATGATGCTGTAGTTGAAGAAACGGCCCTCTCTCAACATGCACATCCTTGCGTTGATCGGCTGCCACTCGATCACACGTTGTCGCATCTTGCCCAACACTATAAATCCTGTTCCCAGTTCATTGGTGGTGCCACAGCTTTGGTAGAAGGTAGCCCCTCGATGCCCGCTTTTCCACACTTTCTGTCCAGTCCAACAAAGTTCCTGCAACGCCACGATGTCGAAGTTGCGGAGATGTAGTTCGTCGTAGATTATCCTGTCACATCCTGCGAAACCTAGTGACTTGCAATTCCATGTTCCAAGTTTCCAATCGTAGTCCTCATTTCGTCACGTGGGTCTTTACCGATTGTATCGAGTCGTATTTTCTCCTATGTTATTTAATTTCAATTTAATTTATTTGTCCACAATTCAACTTTCTTATATCTACTATTCACATTTACACTTCAGAGATTTGGTTTACCTTTCAACTGAGAAAATAATTCAATTCATTTTATGAGACATAAATACACAGAACAAAAATTACTAGCTACAGCTGTGTTCATAAAAAGAGCAGTGAAATCCGTTTTCCATACAAAATGACCAACTTAGGCATGCTGTAACTTTGTTCTCCTATGAGCAATTGAGCTGAAAATTTGACAGCGAACTACAAATATGGTGAATATTGTAATAGCAAAATCTGAGAATTTTCAAAGCACGTTTGTTGGGTACACAATTCTCACACGGAGGTAGGTTCGCTACTCAAGGTTGCACTTACCTTAATCTCGTCGAACTTACCCCGCAATCGAGCCACCGACAGCTGCTCTCTCAACAACCACCAGCGGTACGATGGATTTCCGACAGCTGTACACGCTGCAACCACCGGCGGACACGGAAGCCACCGACAACTGCTCTCGTCGCAGCTACCAGTGGAGGGTTGAATCCTTAGTGGCCGTCAGCACAGCCACGCTCGTTGCCGACGATCGTGCACACCACGATCACCAGCGCTTACCACCGACTCTGGGTGGAAGGAAGGGGGAAAGTGCCAGCCGATCCTCGCACCGATCCAGCTAGCCACCACTATCACTACTCTTTCAGCACTGGTTGAAGAAAAACACTTTGCTCCGTTCGCGACGATGGTTTAATTGATACTGATGATGAGGATGAAATTGACATGGTTTATATAGCTTAAATGTTAATGAAAAAAAGTAGGCGAGCGCACGCTTCGCTGCGCAACAAGCTCCGCCCAGTTGGGGCACAGCAAGCTAGACACCACCTGGCAGCAAACGCCTCGCTGGTATATAATCGTCGGTCGATTGTGGAATGGATTGCAGTAGCTCTGCACGCGTACGGCGCGTACATACTCCCGCCGGTTGGAATATGATTCCAAAGCAGAAATAGCTAGCTCGTTGATATCGGCCAATGGCGGCGGCCCGATCTCCGGGGATGGGGATGCCAGAATTATCCACAAAAGCCTCAGTGTCGGTGGCTCTGATCACACATCTTCTCAGGTAAAGTACAACATAGAGAACCCACCTCCTCAACCTATCCGAAATCCTGTCCCTCACCAGTAACACAATGGTACCCGTTTCTGCACTCATATTCCACTTTGCCCTTAAAGGAAGCGACGAAGCGTAATCAATTGTCCACTCAGCCCGTAAATGCAAATAGTTCACACTAGACAGTAATTTCACATACCGCAAATGCTGCTCAAAAACACGCTGGATACGTCCACACCTCATCAGTTCACCAAACACCGACCTCATGACTTCTCGAATCTCATACTCTGTAGCCGGAAGATCTGAAAAAACACCAACCTCCGCATCGAAACAACACAACAGTTCTCGGCAACACTCTCCAAACACTGAATTCGTTTGACCAGGCTCGGCTCTGGCAGACTGCTTCGGATAGCCGATGGTTTGTCTGCAGATTTCCAAAGCAAAACTTTTCTCCGGGACCGGATCCGAACTCTCCCCGATCCACAGCAACTCAACCCAACTGTTGGTCCACAGCCGTGTTTCGATCTTGCAAAGCTGCACCAGTGATTGTTGAAGCAGCTCGATTTCAACATTCTCACTCCATCTCAACTCGTTCCTCGTCAACTGCTGGATGCTTGGCTTCATTACTCTCCTGCAGGACTGATTCACTTTTGTACTGCTCCCGAATAATACTCGATCACACTCTAGACTCCATAACACACCCGTCATCTTTGCTTCTCCTCCAGAATCTCTCCTCTGAACCAGTTTCTCTCGTTTCCGGTCGGAGTTTCCTCGTAGCTCGATCGCCAGAATTTCCTTGACGGACTCCTCCCTTGCCTTCAAATCGCTGTCAACCACGTCTGCACTGGCACCTGCAGGCTCCACTACGACACGACTTGGAAAATTGTTCGGACGACGGACCACATTGTTAACATCTTCAACCACCTTCACGAAGGCCTGGCACGACTCTCTCATCTTGGATTCGTTTGCTTGATCTTCCTCGCTGGACACGAATCTTTGGATCGTCAACGACTTAGGGTCTCCCACCTCGCTAACAAAATCATGGAACTGTGGTGTAACCCCGACTCGCTCGTTCACTTCTCGTCTGTACGTTCTGCAGAAGTATGCTTCGATATCTTGGCCTTCACTCACTAACATCTTCGTTTCTGGAAACTGTCTTCGTTTGGAAAATCGCTGCAATATCTCCTGCAGCGGGCTCTCACTGGTGGACCGCATCACGTGGACGATATCCTCTCCTGATTCCTCAAGGACACCGGCGACAACTCCTTCAAACTGGGTTCCATACACAGCAGGTTGTTTCTCGGAGATTCTCAACTGAGCTCGTCTCAGGATTGAGAAGAAAAGTTCACCATCAATCAGCAGGGTCACATTTCGCGGCTCGTTGTATCTTGGATCGACCAACACGATACCAGTCGGAATCCTCAACTCCCAAATGGTCACCGGTATGGATGGGATCCCTCCCGTCACTCTCGCTATCACCAAACAGTTCAAGTCTCGCTCGCTCTTACTGACCACCGAATACGGAACTTCACACTTGACTCCTCTTGCTCCCCCAACCGGCAATTCAGCAGGGCACCTCGGCAGCCGAAGCAACTTCACGGCAGACTCCGACACTAGACCAATCTGAGACACGGTATCGAGAAGCGCACGCAACTTGTTGACTCCTCCGCTCTTCGCTCTTGCATTCGCCAACGCCGGCATCAAAATCACATGGTGAGAACGAAGTTGAACACCGGTACATGCTTCAGACACTACTTCCTCAGGCGCTGCAGACTCTACTGCCATCTTCTTCTCTGGCTGCTCGAAAATTACACTGGAACTACTCTGACAAGTTTCAAGTTGGTCTAGTCGCCCGAAATGCAGCATCGAGTGGTGCCTTCCGGAACATCTCGAGCACGACTCTTTCGACGGACAAGCTCTGACCTGGTGGCCCTTCCGGAGGCAGCCGAAACACAGTCCGGACTGCTTCACCTCGGACACTCGCTGATCGACACTCATTCTCAAAAAGGAAGGACACTTGTAGTTCGTGTGCTGGCCTGCACAGATCTCACACACTATCTCGGCTGGACTAGATGTTTCTGGGTGGGACACTCTCGGTAGCGAACCGGACGCTGCCATCGTCGGAGGTTTGATAGATTGCACCTTGTTCTCCTCACATCTCTCGAGCACCCGGAAATACTTTCTCACGATCGCTTGCGGGTCATTACGCTTCACGACACAACTCAATTCCGTCAGCTGATTAAGCTTCATCAGTGCATCGGTATGCAGCTCATCGAATTCATTGAACTCCCTGTCTTGCTCATCGAATTGTGCGGCTGGCCATTGGTCCATGATTAAATCATGCTTTGCTAAAAACTCCGCGTACTGCACCTCCAGCTGCTTCTCAAACGCCTTCAGCAGGAAAGGGCTCACCATCTCGGGATTCTCAGCAGCCTCGTTCAGCTTCTCGATGATCGCTGTCACTCGCGCCTGTATCTGTCCACGCTGATGGATCAACTGCTTCATGTTCTCCATGGTTCTCACACTTCACTTTTCTTCTCTGGGCTATTTATTCACTATTCACACAGTTCGACTTCAAAGGGCTTCGCTTCACCATTCACTGCAGTTCACAAAGGGCATTCTCTTCCACTTTCTTTGGGTACCACTGCACTACGACTCACTGGACACACGAACTCGTTTGACAAAAGTCTTGATTGGAACGATCGCAAATTTTCACGGATAGACACAATGCTCTTCAATCTATTCAAAGTTCCACGGAATTCTTACGGTTCGAGGGAATACAGACACGATCCCACTTAAAAAAGGTAAATACTCGCTCAGGGATTGCAATACTCCTCAATGGACTGTAGCACTGATTCAATCCGGCTCGTTCCGGACCAAATGTTGGGTACACAATTCTCACACGGAGGTAGGTTCGCTACTCAAGGTTGCACTTACCTTAATCTCGTCGAACTTACCCCGCAATCGAGCCACCGACAGCTGCTCTCTCAACAACCACCAGCGGTACGATGGATTTCCGACAGCTGTACACGCTGCAACCACCGGCGGACACGGAAGCCACCGACAACTGCTCTCGTCGCAGCTACCAGTGGAGGGTTGAATCCTTAGTGGCCGTCAGCACAGCCACGCTCGTTGCCGACGATCGTGCACACCACGATCACCAGCGCTTACCACCGACTCTGGGTGGAAGGAAGGGGGAAAGTGCCAGCCGATCCTCACACCGATCCAGCTAGCCACCACTATCACTACTCTTTCGGCACTGGTTGAAGAAAAACACTTTGCTCCGTTCGCGACGATGGTTTAATTGATACTGATGATGAGGATGAAATTGACATGGTTTATATAGCTTAAATGTTAATGAAAAAAAGTAGGCGAGCGCACGCTTCGCTGCGCAACAAGCTCCGCCCAGTTGGGGCACAGCAAGCTAGACACCACCTGGCAGCAAACGCCTCGCTGGTATATAATCGTCGGTCGATTGTGGAATGGATTGCAGTAGCTCTGCACGCGTACGGCGCGTACAACGTTGAAAAAAAGTTAAACACTATGTGAAATTGATCAAAATAATAACAGTGTTTGTTTTGATATTTTTTACCCAGCAAACATTTTTAAAATTTTTAAATTTAAACATCTTGTAACCCAGGCGGAAACTGTTTGAAAAGCGTTCGAAAATATTTCTTGCTTCTTCAAGGTAAAGCTACATTTCAATTTATTTACACTGCTATTATTTTGAACGATTTCACATAGTGTTTAACTTTTTTCCACGTGCTTTGAAAATTCTCAGATTTTGCTATAACAATATTCACCATATTTGTAATTCGCTGTCAAATTTTCAGCTCAATCGCTCATATGAGAACAAAGTTACAGCATGCCAAAGTTGATCATTTTGTATGGAAAACGGCTTTCACTGCTATTTTTATGAACACAGCTGTACTTTCGGCTATTGTAGGGAAAATAATGCAAAAAACCCTAGATCTCAGATTATCTTAAAACTAGTATCACAGATGTTGAGGGAAGAGTGCTCCGATGAGCGGATTCGCTGACATCTCACAGGAAGTCCTGAAGGATCTCTTGGCTCGTTCAATGCTTGCATCTACGGTGTCAACTCCGGCCAGCTTGTGGAGATCATCGGTCGGATACCGAGGGTTTAAGTTGTGAATTATCTTGAGCAGCTTGTTCTGCTTCACCTGCAGCCTTTTGCGGTGAGATTTAGCACAGCTTCCCCAAACCGCCGGTGATCATTGGTCGGATGACGCACTTGACCACCAGCAGCTTGTTCTTAATGTGCAGCTTCGACCGTCGATTCAGCAGGGAGTACACCGCTTTGGTAGACCGATCAACCTTTCCGGCGACGTAATTCTCAATCTAGTTGAAGTCAGAAGGACAACAGTGCCCAGGCTGCACTACCAGCTAATCACACAACTCTTAGCTGGCGGTCTTTGTCATCGCTTGACCCGTGGAAGCATGAGATAGGAACTTGTGAGGACCAGAGCTATGTTGAACGCTCTCCTTATCGACTCACCGTTTTGCATCCCTCCTTTCTGCTGGTCCACTACATATTATATTATATCAGGTGACTCACTTTGCTAGACTGCGTCGCAATGTCAGCCCGGATCACTTTATGGACGCCTAGTTCACCGTCGCCGTATACACGAAGGGCATTCCGTGGTTTCCTCTCTGTGACGTAAAGGCATCCCTTCTATTTCAGTTCATTCCAAGTCTTTCTGCTGATCACATTCACGTGAGCTCCAGAGTGTTTGGCCAAAGTCTACGCTCCATAAAAATTTCGAAAATTTTGTATGAACGAAAGTCTATCGAGGGGGGGGGGGTGTCTGAGATGGTCCAAAATGAGTCTACGTAGTTTATGGACAGCGCCTTGTCGCACGTTACTAGAGGGTCAATAAACAAATTCGTCCCCACCATCATCAAACTTTTCACCACGTCCACGTCGCACCACTGTCCTTTCAGTGCTATGCTGCCTATGAACGCATATCAGTCCCATATTTTCTGGGTTTCCTATTCATATGGGACAGTATTGCGGTCATAGGTAGTACTGTTTATCATACTAAGTTCAAAAGAGCATCGATCTGTTTCAGTTCGCCTAAGTCTACATGACGAAATACTTAATTTGGATCCGACAAGCGTCGCACGAATTAGTATCAGCTTCGCCGGAAAACCATGTTCAATCATTATCTGCCATAACTCGTTTCTCTTCACTGTATCGTACACCTCCTTGGAATCAATAAAATGATAAATGATGGGTATGCAAGTCTCGAAAATGATCGAGAATCTGCCGCAGGGTGAATATCTGTACCATTGTTGATCAGTCCTCATGAAAACCCGTCTGATGTTCGTCGAAAACCCGCCTGATAATCGATCTCAGCCTGTTAAACAGAATTCCGGGTAAAATTTTGTACGCTGAATTGAGCAGTGTTATTCCACTGCACTGTAATTTGCGCACTTCAGTCGATACCCCTTCTTAAAAAGAGGGCAAATGAAACCATCCAACCAACTAGCAGGCAGTTCTTCTTCTTCCCATATCTTCAATATAACAAGGTGTAAGAGTTGATGCAGCTGCTCACTATCGTGCTTGAGAAGCTCGGCCGAGAGTTCTGTACACTGAACGGCGGCTTGCGGTGAAAATTACTATTCTGAGGGTCAATTTAAATACACAACGCCACTGAATTTGTGCAGACTGAGTTTCGTTTCAATTCAACAGAATTATGTTTTCAATTTTACCATGGATTCGATTTTCAATTTAAAAAAGTTTCTGTTAGCAATCGGATTCGAACCAACAACCTTGACATCACCAGGCTCGCACGCTACCACTCGGCTATCGAACCGGTTGATGTAAGAAGAAACAAAACGCACACAGGAAGCGTTGGTGGGTCGATGATCATGTTTTGCCATGTTAAATTTATAAACATTTTTATGCTTGTCATTACTGCAAGCTGCCTTTCAGTGTAGTGAACAGCACTTTAAAACGATAAGTTCAAGAACCATTTGTAATTTGATTTGCGCTAACGATTGTTATGCTCGAATAATACCTTTTCATAAAGCTGAAATAAATAGACACGGCGAACTGGGAATCGCTCTCTTATTATTTCAACCATCAATCATTGTTTCCATAGATAACAAGATTAAAGAAATCTCCTTCAATAATACTCGGACATAAAAAGTTCGCCCTTCCCGGCAGCCTTGTTGTTCTTCAGCCCTCTAATGGCTGTCTTGACCTCGCCTAGCGTTGGAGTTTCTACAGCATGTCCGTCGTCGTTGATTTGAATTCTGTCTGTCGCTCTTCAATTTCCACCATTCAACAATATGTATTCCTCGAGGTTCTCTCTCCACCTGGTATCCACCATTATTTTGTCTGTCAGCAAGTCACCATCAAGGTCGTTGCACATGACGGGAGAAGGCGCTGTTTTCCTCCAAACGCCATTGGCAGTTTCGTAAAACCTCCGCATATCATTCTGTTCCATGCCCTCTTGCGCCTGAGCAATCAAGTTTTTCTCATATTATCTTTTTTTTTGCGGTGGGTTTGTTTTTCGGATACTCTTGCTTCACTATATTGCTGCCTGCTCTGCCGGGTCCCTGACACCAGCATTCGACTTCTGGTAACATTCTTCTCGTTCGCTACCCTCTGGCACTCCTTATAGAACCACCCGTTCCAAGGTCGTCTTTGATCAGTGACTATCACATCACCTGTGCATCCATACTTATTACTCCATGGATAGATTCCCACAGAGTGTTGAGATTATCGCTCTCGTTGATCTCACTTATCCGCTCGTCCGTGGTGATAGTCAGCTACCGTACCGTCTGCTGGAAATCGTTGGATGTTGAAACGTGTCGATCGCCTGTTCGTAGAGTCTGGCACGGTTGATAACCGAGCTCGAATCTTACTAACTACGACTAGTGATCTGAATCGATGTTGGGACCCTTAAAAGTGCTAACATCAATGACGTCCAAGAATCTGTTCCAAACTTCGCCGTTTGGATGTCTTACAAGTGTGTTTGCGAATATTTTTGCGTGCAAAGTAGGTGCTACTAATTGGTATCCCTCTGGCGGCAGCAAAGTTGACTAATCTCGTTGAACGGATGTGTGCGTTGGCGTCTCCTTTTGACAATCTTAAAGTCGCGTCGTGTCTTGGGCACAAGGATGGGAACACTCACTTGGAAAGAGTTACACTCACTTGCAGTTTCCTCAGCTCAGAAGCGTGTAATCGGAAAACGATGTATGGACGACATTTGCCCCGTAATTTTGTCTAAAAGTTTGCTGAATAGAGTAGGGGTCGCACACGCATACAGAAGTCGTGAGGAAGCTGTGAAGGCAACTCTCCACGTAAATTACACTCATCTCGTGGAGAGTCGCTTTCACAGCTCTGTCACGACTTTAGGGTTCGTGTGCGACCCTTACTCTATTCGGCAATGTTTTAGGCAAAACCACAAGGCAAAAGTCGTCCATACATCGTTTCTTGATTGCATGCTTCTGAGCTGAGGAAATAGCAAGTGAGTGTAACTCTGTGCAAGTGAGTGTTCCCATCCCTGCTTGGGCATCATCCATACACTGAAATAAATTTTATAGTAATTTGAACCATTCAACTATGTTTAATTTTACCATATCCAAGAATAGTAATGGTAACCATGATTTTTATGGTAATAATGATGTTTTTGCTCAAACTCACTATGATCTGACAGATAACAGCATAGTAATTGGAACTATCAAGCGTGGTACACACAATCACATTTTCCGTACTTGTTAGAACCATCTCCGTGTTTACTTGTTACTATTTACATGGTTAGTTTGAATATACACAATTGTACTTTCAGTTTTCTTGTCAGTTCTTGTCAAAAATTCGCCCAAGTTCAAAACACAAATTCTGAAAAAGAAGTATCTGAGGAACTTTGCGGCTGCTAGTGAAATCGGCGAAACGTTTTCATGGTGCATCATGGTGAGTATATCTTTCATCGATCTCCGGCGAGAAAACCGGCAAAGTTTAATTATAATCATATTTGAAACTACTTTTAATTCCAGCTAGCGCGCGGCTCACCCAGAGGACTGCGAAAGACCATTCATTGGAGGCAGCGCTTCGTAGGCGCTTATCATGTTTGTTTGCTACTCCGCACCGGGCGCACCGGGCGGGTCCGGAACTTCTTATTTCGAAGATACGGTGAGGATTTCATTTTCGGGGCAGCAGATGACATCAGAATATCGCATCACGGCTCGCATCACGGAATGAATACGGAGAACCTACCAGCAAGAACCTTAGACTCTTGCTTAGACTCGATTATATAGATCTGGCAGTTGCCTGTGTGCAAAATCATTAATATTGTTCACAAGATTTATTATACTTATATTGTTTATATTGAATAAATTTAATGAAATATTTATTTTTCAATATTTATTTTAAATATAAACAAAATAGGAGACACTACCCCATTACCATTGAACCACATGCATAGTAATCAGAACCATGTAGCAATGGTTACATTTACCATGTTGTTTGTCATGCACATAGTAAGAGTTACCCTCGAAATAATGTTTAAGAATACTATGAAATGTAAACATTAATCAGTATAGTAAATTTAACCCTCCACCTAGTGGAATCAAGAAAAAAATATGGTCTACGAAAATCAAGTAGTAAAGGTGTTTTATTTTAACCCTATGAAATGGTGCCGGTTACTATGTTCATTTTTTCAGTGTAGGTTTTGTCCGGACATTCGTAAAACGCGTATTTCACGTCATTGGGTTTGTCGTTGGTCAGTGCATAGACAAGCTGTAGTTAAAGAATTTGCCTCGTATCCTCAATACGCAGATCCGCTCGTTGATAGACTTACACCTCATAACTCGCTTCATCAGTTTCTCGATCACTATGAATCCGATCCTATGTGCTGCCTTATCGCTGCCGCTGTGGTAGATGATGTATTTGAATGATGTCATGGCGACGGGATCCACCCTGAATTCACGTTCATCAGAATAGGGGCATCACACTTCCTAAATAGCAGCCACGCACACACCAACTTTCTGCAATTCACGAGCCGAGAGACTAGCTCGTCCAGGTTCATTTAAGGTCCTGACGTTCCAGGTACCGAGTTTCCTATCATAGGGGTTCATCCACAAATTTCATAACGCTAAAGTTGGCCTTTCCTGACACCCACTCATCCCTCCGTAACACTATTTATATGGGGAAAAATTTTATTTGTTCGGGCTGTAACACCATGAAGGACACCCACACCCACCCACCCCCTCCGGCGTTATGACATTTGTGAACAAGCCCTAGTCCTTATTTCGTTGCCGGTTCGGTTTCCGACACTCAAAATAATCCAAACGTCGATGCTACGTGAAAAATCCCGTAAGTTCTCGTTTTAGTCACTCAACTTGGATTTACCGGACCCACTTGACACTCATGTTGCGCCTCAGTTAACGGTACTGATGTTTTTAGTAAGAGCTACGTGACTTTTCACGTAGCATATTTCCGCCTGAGTTTCACGTCATTGCTACGTGGTTATTGGATGGAAATGAGTGCTCCACCACCACTCAGGAATGTAAACAATAATTTCTAACCTAACATTTTAGTTAGCAGATAGCAGCAGCAGCCATCACTTTGTTTTCTCGAATATCTATCTACAGGTATTTTTGTAATTATTTATAACTTTTTCGTAATGCTTTGCCAAGATAACGTTGAATTTCAGGTACCGACAGCACTGACCACAAAAACCGAGCCATGGAGACCAGATTATGCGGAGTTTTAGTGGATTAAAAGTCATTCGTACTTTTCATGTTACGAAGTGCTAAAAATTCAAATTAAAAGTGCATATTCGTATATAATTGAAATATATGTACATATTTATAAAAAGTTGACAATTTTTCTTTCATATTAAGCTTTTGAAAAGAAAAGATAATCAAAAAGAATACTGGTAATAATTATTATTGGTCTCCAGTAAAACTCATCTTACCTCCACGTAGTTGTTACGTGGAATCTTAGTGACCTTGAGATACCAGGCATTGAGTTCCGTCACTCACAGTTCACGTAGCTGTTATGTGGAAAGTGCGATGGAAAAAATTTACGTATGTTTTCACGTACCATCGACGTGAAGAATTTTTGTAATGGAGAGTATCGTTTGCATTTTCTTCTACACGGAACCACCAAACTACCCAAAATTGAGTTCTTTTGACGCAATCCCATAGTTCCGCCCAATAAGCCAAATTTGAGTAAATCGATTAAACTCACACTAGGTAAATTGCCTTTACCTCCAGCAAAAAAATATACTTAAGAGTAGGTAAATTCAACCCAAGACCCCCCCCTCATTCAACCCAAATTTGAGTATACCTACATTTACTGAAAATTGACCCTCAAGGGTCAAGGACCCCCATTGGGTAGACGCATCTCTGTTTGTTTTTGTCAACATCGGTGGGGGAAAGAGGGAAAACAACCTAATTTTGGGTAACTAGTTTATTCGATATACTCAGCTTTGAGTAAAATTTACCCAAAAATTAGGTAGTTTGATTTCTCCGTGTATTATCTTCATTTTTTGTGGTGGTGTAAGGCTTCGTAGCTTCAGCTGAAGCGATACAGTGTTCCTTATTCAGTCGCTGGATGCCAGAACAGACGCTGTTTGAGCCGCACCTCCTTGGTGGACAGACCCTCTGGACGTACCTCTTCAATTTAGCTGAAGTCAGAAGGGCTTAGGCTGCACTACCAGCTAAGCACACACGTCTTAGCTGACGATCGTTGTTGGACGCTTCACGTTGTCAACTCATCATTTGGAGCCCAGGTCATCCGATCCTTACAGGCAGTACCGGCGGGACTACTACGAAAGGCCGAATCACGAAAGGCCGAATCACAAAAGGCCGAATCACAAAAGGCCGAAAGCACGAAAGGCCGAAGGTAACAAAAGGCCGAAGCACGAAAGGCCGAATGGAACGAAAGGCCGAAGGTAACGAAAGGCCGAATGTAACGAAAGGCCGAATGTAACGAAAGGCCGAATTACAAAAGTAGTTATTTTATTACTTAACCCTTTCCTTTCCATTACTTGTACCATATAACAAGAAAAAAACATATAAGCAAATACATATTGTCCAACATAAATTCATTATACTCAAATCTTTTTGGAAGTTTGAACTGTTGTCTACAAATGTGACATGTATAGTGATAATTATACATAACATGACATAATAAGCTTATAACAGCAGCACATAAATGATAGAAAGGCGAAATAGTTGGCCGAACAACTACGTTTGTTATATATATAGGGAAACGCTTGCTGTCCGAACTCGCTAACGCTCGTCGGACTTAAAAAAAGATAACAACTTCTGTTCGCATTATACCTAGCACACAATTGGAACTGCTGTTTTCCTTGGATTCGAGTCGACGCAATTACGGTGCATCGGATATCGGATACTTCGGCGGCCTTCTGCCGCCTCAGTTCCTCAATCCTCCATGCGGCACATTTATGTGCATTTAACGTTGGAGTGGGGAGTTATTTTTTAACTATTCAATTTGTGGTTATAACATACATACATACATACGAGCATACATACATTCTTTTAATTAATAGAGTATTTGACTAAACGGAAACCAAGTGAATATGCGTTTTTCGTAATTAGGCCGCGTTACGTTCGGCCTTTTGTTACGTTCGGCCTTTCGTTACCTTCGGCCTTTCGTTACATTCGGCCTTTCGTTACCTTCGGCCTTTTGTTACAGTCGGCCTTTCGTTACCTTCGGCCTTTCGTGATTCGGCCTTTTGTGCTTTCGGCCTTTTGTGGTAGTTATACTGGTTTCGGCCTTTTGTGATTCGGCCTTTCGTGATTCGGCCTTTTGTGTTAATCCCGCCTGTAATGCCTGTAATCGCATATCAGTTCCATCTTTGCTAAGCCCCATCTCATATGAATGGGATAGTTTTGCAATTACATGCAGTATATTTTAGGGAAATCTGATATAAACTTGTTCTTATATGCACAAAAATCAATTGTTTTTTAATTCTGTTTGAAAACATTCACTAATTAGGCAATTATTTATCTACTCTATTTTCGACTTCCCAGATGGAGAATATGACGATCCTAATGCATTGAAGCAAGGTCACGCAGAGCGCAACTGAACCATCGTTAGTAACGTCATTTCATTGCGTTGAGAAATCAAGGGTTAGGAATAATAGATTTGAAAGAATGAGAAACATTATTTTCTCTTATTGTGTCGGTACACATACACTACTTTGCTCGATCGAGGTACGAAGTCGTCAGCACTGTGGTACATATGTACATTCAGGATATGTTCAATAGGTTAGTTAAAGGACTTGTTTTTCCCATTCCGTTTCGATGAGAATTATTACGCGAGTACGTGGCGATACCATTTCCTAAGGCCAGGCAGTGTACATGTAGATTCATAGGGAAATGACATACCTATCTAATATAAGGCAATCAGCACTGTTTTTCGTACATCTCCATAGAATTAACGTGCATATAAACCGTAATGTGATTGAATTCTTGTGGCAATGAAAAAATGATTACATCTTCCGTACTTGTTAAATTATAGCAAATTCCTTTGTTTTGTCCTGCTGCAGTAGTTTCTTTTTAATATAGTTTAAGCCGGATGCGTTGAGTTCATAACCATAATATAAATAATCCCTATATTGTTCTGATATGAAACCACGAAACATACGTCCATAATGTAGATCTCTATTGATTAAAGAAAACGTGCTCAAACGTGATTTAAGATTATTTAGACTCTATCTTTTTAAGCTGCTATCTACTTACGTTAGAAATTTATTAAACTCGAATATTGTCGAAACGTTGACTGGTGTCCTAAAATGCTCCTCATTTGCCATGCTGTTTATAATTTCTTGCCGCTGTGATCACAACATTCAATTTAATTGCTTGCGGGCAACACTGAGTTCGAGGCATTTTTTTGTGTTGTTTTGTTTCTTTTCTTTATAAATGTAGAAACCATTTATTGAGCACAAAATGTTTTGGTATCACTTGATTTCTTGTTAAGTATCTGATCATGTAACAACAATCACAACAATCATCCACCGGAAGTGAGCAGCTCGGTTCGTGTCGGATTATTTGGATATTGCATTTAATAGAAATTTAGATCGGCACCAGCTAATAACATAGTTGTCAAAATTATATCTCTCAAACGGAAGAGATTAGCTGAACATATTGCAAATCCGATGCTGGACACGTTTATCTAGCGAAAATCGATGGTACTGCCTTCCTTTTGGCAATCATCACACAAAGATTTGTCATGTAGGAAAATCGATTCTCGCTGATCAATTTTTCCAGCTCACTACTAACTGGAGTAGCAATACAGCTTTGGGTTTTACTTATAAGTGTAAAAATTGCATTCATGTGGCAACATAAGAGAAAACTGAATGAATGTTAGGTATTTCTGCATTCGCAATAAACACGTTTATTTTTATTATCGAACTATGCTGTTTCTGCTGAGAAAATATTGAGAATTCCTTATAGTTAAACCAACTTAAACATCTTTTAGTGTTGCCTCAAAGTTATACTGCCAGTAAATACACAGGGTGTCTACTACTTGGAAAACTCTGAAAAACGTGGAATTGTCAGGAATTTAATTTCACTTGAAAAATTCTTGGATTCCTTAATTTTGAAGGGGATCTAGTGCCAAGGGATATTATTGTATAATATATTAAGACATATATTTTAGGTTGTCATCGGTTCCCATATTAAGCATAGTGCTCCCATAGTCATCTTACTCAAAAAAAAAAAGGATTTGAACGCTGTTTCTTTTATTTTTAATTTTTGTATTTTTGTTAGCTGTGAGCACCATGAACAAAACATCTGGTTGATCTTAAGTAAGACATTCCTGAAAGAATCCCAATGATTTTCTGGTGGAATTCCTTAATTTGTAGAATATTTCTTCAAGGACTTCCACGATACTATGTGAGAATGCATTAATGGAATTCCTGGCTGCATTTCCAGCGGAATTTTCGAATAAGTCTGTGAAGACGTTCTTATATGGCAGAAACTGAAGAAATCTTCATAAACTTACTGACAATTAAGCTAGAGAAGTTTCTGCTAGAGTTGGTAATCAAACTGAAAAATGGTTACGTTTGTAATATAGTTAATACGTTGTAAAGAAGATTTGAGAATTTTCCATGAATTGCATTCTCCAATTCATGGAAAATTCTTCGCCCAACGTAGGGCTACAAATGTAACAAAAATATTGAAACCTTATAATTGCTCATTTCGGTCCGTATCGGGCCCCACGTTTGGGAACTATGTAACAGATAAATTGAAACTCTACAAATGCATTTTTTATGTTTCATATCGAGCTCCACGTTTGGGTACTAATGTATTACGAAAAGTAAAACGGAACATTACAAATGCACACAACTTATAACATACATTGTGCCCAGTTATCTAAATAGATAACGAAGTCCAATCCCAGGATGATGAGGTTTCATTATTGTTCTTGGTCCATCAGTCGATCCTGTAATCGTATTTTTTTTCTGGCTGGTTACCTTTAGTTCGCAGCGATAGTTGCTTTCACAGCTTGTGTTTGGTCTAAGGAATTTCCAATCCTAAGGGGGTCATCTAGATTCTGGCAACATCACAAGACCGTCTGCCGTTTGACGTCCGTGTTAGGGGACGGCTGGCGTATTTTGCATTGGATCGCTGCACGAAATGACTGGAGCGTCAAAATTCAGAGACAGATGTACAAAAACCATAGTATAACAAACAAAATAACTGACAAAATGTTCACAACTATTTACAAACGTAGCAAACTCCATGCAATAATCGAAGAATTTTCCATGAATTGGAGAACGCAATTCATGGAAAATTCTTAAATCTACTTTACAACGTATTAACTATATTACAAACGTAACAAAATATCTTTTTGATAAAACGGTAAAATAAATCAGTTGCTCGAAATGTGTAGCTTTAACGTATTTTCTATTGAATATCTTAAAAAAACTATTATTAATTCAGAATAATGTTTTGGGTTAATGTTTCCAGCATTTCTAAAAGAACCACTGAAAAAGTTTCTGACAGAATCATTGATAGAATATCTGTAGAAACTATAAATTAAATTACACAATTTTTTTTTTCTGTAGACGAAATTTTAAGAGAAAGTATGTAAAAGTAATATTTCATGCTTTTGAAAGTCTTCAATAATCTCTAGCAATAAGCCGTTTCACTACACGGGAAACATCATTGTCACATGTCACAAATGTTCCAATATAAACAAATTACTCAACAACTTCAAACACATCCCCGTCAATCACTACCTCATCACTAATACTATTAGGCATGCCTATGTGTCTTGGTAGATTTGATCGTCAATCCTATCCTTGCTGTCTCCCTCTGCAGAGGAGCATCCCAACTAACATTTATTGTGAATGTAAACGTCAATAAAGCGTCCTTAATACGGCTTGATGCTGAGTTACTGTGTTGTACATATGGACGGAAGCTTCTATGTAAGCCCTATACCAATGAATCTGGCGAACTTAATCAGCTTGTACATGCTGTGCGATCAGCTTCTATGCCACCTAGTCATAGCTCTTTTCTCGGCTCCTATGTAACCACTAACTGAATAACATCATGAGAAGGCGCTTTTTCAGCCTTTTCGCAATTGTTAAATAATAGTTTCACGGCATCCCCAAATTAAACGATTAAATATAATTAGGTTATGGATACCGTTACGCAATACATGTGGAACTGGAATTATCACTTTTAAAATTGAATAATTAAAGTACTTGTCGCTACTTGGAATCGAACTCCCGATCTCCGTATCCACTGGTCCTCGCTGCCACACTGCTATATATAAATAGCATAAAAAATAGCTAATTTTGTTTTACTCCAGACAAGGCTTCATAATTGTGCCACAAGAAACCTTACCCAACTTCATCTTGCTGCAAAAGCTTGTGAAACGTCAAACGCAATAATGTTTACATTGAACAAGCTGTGTGGTTGCGCCAACAGATTCTTCTTCACAGCTACTAGCTGAAAGAGTGTTATTTAAACGGCTACAAAGCGCTGCTGTTTTGTGTTTTGGCAACATTACAAAACATACTGTATAAAAGCAGCTGTTGTATTGGCTGGGACTCTTACTCGATTTGCACCTCCTCCGGCAAATCTTCCGGCATTGAATTAAAGTGCAATAAAAGCAACCCAAATAATTTCACAGCACAGAGATGGATAGCTGTAAACAATTCGTGTAGTAGCTATATATCCCGCTTGAAGTTTGTTTTGACAATAATGTTTACATCCGACAAGCCGTGTTGGTAAACCAACAGTTTCTTTATTACAGCTTCTAGCTGTAATAAAATCGCATAACGGCCTTCAAAGCGCTGCTGTTTTTGGGGATTTGTCAGTATAACGAATTGTACTGTATAGTAGCAGCGGTTTTGTTAGTGGGGACTCCTATTCGATTTGTGAAGTTTTCACATCTTCCGGGAAATCTCCCGGAGTTGGAATAGAGTGGAGTAAAGGCAGCCTCAGTGACAAGCAATGGATTTCTGAAAACCGAGTTTGGTAGCTGTATGATGCTTGTTTTACAGTCGTGTATTAGCTTATGATTTATATTTGACTAGCTTCCCTTTTATTCAGCGTTGACTGCTTTTATTCGATGGTTACACAACAGAAAGCAAATGACCGAAGCTTATAGCGCTGAAAATGTTAGTTGGGATAAGCTTCTTGCACTGCCCTATGATCGATGTCGATAAGATTATTATCGTCCGCAAAGCCTTTTTCTTATACCTTATATATTTATAAGTCAATGCTAAGTTCTCCATCACATGTGAGCATGAGCATAGATGACCGCACAATGCGTAGTTACTACTCCGTGATTGACCGGAGCTATAGAAATTGCACAGAGAACCAATGAACGGGGCTTGGAACTAGCTAACCCTTTCTCAATGTGCACAGTTCGAGAACTTCCTACTATAGCAAGGTCAATAACAGCGCCGGCCATGTCCTTACGATCATCGAGAATGGGAAGGAATGTTAGTAAGACAAACGTTGTTATAGAGACCGAGAATCGCTGCATCTCCACGTTTGCTAAGTTCTCCATCACATGTATCAGCGTAAATTAAATCTAGATTGAGTTTAAATAAGGGCGAAAGTATGCATACACATTTTCTACTGTACGTTAACCTTCTAATACCCATTTTTTTTATTTTGATCTAAATATCATTTTTAGTCATCTAAAATCGATTTAATCATGTTTTGGAAGATGATTCTTTTTAATAGGCTCCTAAAGGCCTATCTCAATTTCTGCATAATTCGATCAGGCATTGATTAAAACGACATGTTTACTCATTTTTTAAGTATTCCTATTAGGTAAAGCCCATAAAATATATTTTCAAAAATTTTAATAATTTTTGCAACACTCCTTGTTTAGCACTAAACTTTGGGTAAATTTTGTTTACCGTGTATGTCAAACAGGAACATTTATTGTCAAAAGTGAGCCAATGTGGTGTCTTTTGCAACCCGCCGTTTCACTTTCGTTACGTCAAGGTTGACCTCGAATGTCAAACAAGACCTGCTCATCATTATTTTATTTTCAAGTTTATTAACTATTCTGTTATTGTTTAAGTTCGGAAAAATTACCATTGAGATCAGAAAAGCATGCTCTTTCGTGTTATGCAGCAAAACCGGGGAAATATTTTTCATTTTAGGACCCTATTCTCGATTTCGTGAATTTCAGTTTTTTTTTATTTTTCTAGTTTTTATTTTTGAACATCCCCACAGTTTTATATTTTTCCTAGAAGCCTATTTGAGGTACGGTTTTTTTAGATGGAAACATTTTGAGATTTTATGATTATTGTTGAAATATTTTTATTTTAATTTTTTTTCATAGAAAATTTTATTTTTCGTATAATTTTAGGAAAAATAATTTTAAAGTGTATTCGATTCCCTTCAACTAGGATAGAATGATTTAAGAAAAAAATAAATTATGTTAATTGTAGCGATTCAATACAAAATAAACAATAGCTTCTAGAAGGTGACTAAAACATCAATTTTTCAATGATTTAAAAAAATATAAATATGCTTTAAAATATACCAAAAACCATTTTGAGATATACGAAACAGTCCTAAATATCAGGCAAAAATATTTAAAAAAAAGATTTTTTTTTCTTTATTAAAAAGGCTTTCAGCCAGACGCTGGTTCACCTTTTGAATTTTTCCTGGAAACCTATGAAAAACCTATTTTATGATTATTGTTGAAATAATTTTATTTTAATTATTTTACGTGAAAATTTTTATTTTCCGTATAATTTTAGAGTGTATTCGACTCCCTTAAACTATTAAACTAGGATAAAATGATTTTGGGAAAAATTAAAATATGTTAATTGTAGAGGGTCAAAACAAAATAAACAATGACTTCTAAAAAGTTAAAATGATGTTTTTATTTTTTCAACGATTTTTAAAAAATGTAAATACGCTTTGAAAACCCATTTTGAGACATACAGAACAGCCCTAAATATCGGCCAAAAATTTAAAAAAAAAGATTTTCCACGAAACAAAAATTACAAAAATGCTCAAACTATACCCCGTTTAAAGGCGGGGTTGGGTATTTGAGAGTTAATCAACTAGTTGTCTATCAATGGTCCAAATTTGGAAAAGATCAGGCATATTCTACAAGAAGTTAGAAAGATTCTAGTAAAAGGTATAATTATTCGATAGACAACTTTGAACTGTTATATCTCCGGATTCCATGAACCGACTGTAATGAAATTTTGAGCGTTTAAGACTTTTTCAATGAGCTTTGAAAAACTTTTGAATTAACTCAAAATGTTTATAAGAAAAAAAGTTATAGCGATTTAATTTATTATATGTTTTTAATATCGTCAAGGCGCCATTCACCGTGGGGGCTCCATTCACCGTGTGCCTGCGAATATTTTTTCATTATTTCCATATTACGATTGAATGGTATGACAGTTTCCCTTAAATTTCACCAATACAACGCCAATGAATTGTTACCATGTCAAAACGGTCATTAGAATCTTTTAAAGTACCATTTTAACACTAAAGTGTGTTTACATGAAGCGGTTTTCTGCTCGTTCACTGCATTCATAGTGAAAAACCCAAAACTGCGCTAAGGTGATTTAAGCGATAAACTAAATGTAGTAACGTTTTTATTCAGCCAAGAAGCAATTAAGTTCACATATTAGGTAAGTATTTTGCATTACCGAAGAAAGTTTAACAAGAAAGTACGATTACTCGTACTTTTTAATTGAAACAAAAAGGCACGGTTAACGGGTACCCTAAAAATCAATGGTCCCATATACCTAGAAAAAAATTGAAAATTTGAACATTTGTTTTTCTAATTAAATCTAGCAAGTTATTACTTGAAATGAATAAAAACGATAAAATAACATAGTCAATTGTTTTGATCTTTTTTAAATAAAATAGAATAAAATTTCTGACACACGGTGAATGGGTCCCTACTATCACGGTGAATGGTGACCTATCACGGAATCAGGCGACCTTACTACCCTCTACTAATTGTACCATATCATCAATTTTTTTGAAATTTTTTCCACTTTTGTGAATATTACTTTAATTTTAACCTCTAATGAAAGCAATTAACAGCGGCACCAACAATGTTTATAAGATTGGTGTCATATGACAGCCCTTATTCGCCCCAAATCCTATTAGATCCACCGTGAATGGTGCCTTGACGGTAAATTTGTCTATTTTTAACGTGCATTCCATAAGTTTTTTTTTTAAATTTTTGCCGGATTATTTATTACTTCTTTCCAGAACATATTTATGTTTAAGTTAATTAGAGGGAATTTAAATGAACTAAAATAATTATGTTGAATTTTGAAGCGATGTTAAAGTTTTGGCTAATTTGATGTTTTATTAGAAAAATAGTCCGATCGCTATAATTTTCTTCCGTGTTGACAATTTTACGTTTAGTCAAAAGTTTTTCGATGTTCATTATTTAAGTCATAAATGCTCAAAATTTGATTGCATTCGATTTATTGAATCCGGAGAGGGGATCCAGCACTTCCAAGTTGGCTATTGGATAATTATGCCTTTTTCTAGAATATTTCTAACTTTATGTAGTGTAGCCTAATCTGTCTTAAATTTGGACCATTGATAGAAAGCTAGTTGTCAAAATAACAGTAAAAACTTGAGAATATTTGATGCACTTTTCGAAAAGTTAGAGCTAGTTGATCGTTTTTTGAAAAGTGAAAGTTTTGCCTGTATCGATCATTTTGTCTACCTTCTGGGTTTGGTTGGATTTTAATGAAACTTTTTCCACAGGCAGGGCTCATGGATATATGAACAAAAATAAAATGAGACAAATTCAGGGTCGCCTATTTTCCCGGAAAACTTAGGTGGAATTTTTTTGATGATGATTAACCTGGGCTTGTACAAGACACTGAAGACGACCTAACAGTTGAGGTCGAAATACGTATCTCTCGAAGGATGCAAATTCTTAGTGGAATTCAAGGGAACAGTACTTGACCGGAATTTTTTTGTTTCCCCCTGACATTACTTAATTTGAAAAATCATAACTCAGGAACGAAGAATCGTAGAAACAAAGTTTTTTACAGTATGTTTGGTTCTTGAGGTTATGATTTTTCAAAGTAAGTACATAATGTCAGGGGGAAACAAAAAAAAACCTTCTAAGTTTTCCGGGAAAATATGCGACCCTGAATTTGTCTCATTTTTTGTTGTTCATATATCCATGAGCCCTGCCTGTGGAAAAATAATCATGAAAATCTAAGACCCTTGTACGACAATAAAAAAAAATCCCCCCTGTTACTTGTCGAGCTAAATGCAGGTCATGTTATTGAATATTTTTATATATTCAATAAGATGATGATTAAATCGATCCGTAGAGGGTTTACTGAGCACCACTGCGAAAAACCAAAAAAGAACGTCAAAAACTCTTTCAACCATCCATCGTACAGTCAGGTTTTTTTTTACGCGGTTTTTTTTTACGCGGTTTTCATTTACGAGGTTTTTTTACGCGGATTTTTGAATTAACGCGGTTTTTTTTTACGCGGATTTTTGAATTAACGCGGTTTATTTTTACGCGGATTTTTGAATTAACGCGGTTTATTTTTACGCGGTTTTTTGAATTAACGCGGTTTTCATTTACGTGGATTTTTAATTTTAAGCCGGAATTTTTCCAAGCATTATTATAGAGTTTTTTCTACATATTTCTGTAGTTTTGGTGCTTAACAGCATTAAAAAGGTAGAATATGATGCAGAGTAATTTTCTGAATATCCAAGGACATCCAAACTGTTCTGAGTTTAGATCCTAAAGTCTACGTCTGTAACGGTAACTTCTTGCATTATACAAAGCAACGATTTGTAATCTATTATACCCAATAAGTCTTTTAAAAGTTCAATAGACAGTTTCAGATCAGACGGGATATCCTAGGTCATCCAAACTGTTCTGGAGTTTAGATCCCATATTCTACGGGTGCAGCGGTAACTTCTTGCATTATACAAAGCAACGATTTGTAATCTATTAAGCCCAGTAAGTCATTTGAAAGTTCAATAGACAGTTTCAGATCAGTCGGGATATCCTAGGTCATCCAAACTGTTCTGGAGTTTAGATCCCATACTCTACGGGTGCAGCGGTAACTTCTTGCATTATACAAAGCAACGATTTGTAATCTATTAAGCCCAGTAAGTCATTTGAAAGTTCAATAGACAGTTTCAGATCAGTCGGGATATCCTAGGTCATCCAAACTGTTCTGGAGTTTAGATCCCATACTCTACGGGTGCAGCGGTAACTTCTTGCATTATACAAAGCAATGATTTGCAATCTATTAAGCCCAGTAAGTCTTTTGAAAGTTCAATAGACAGTTTCAGATCAGTCGGGATATCCTAGGTCATCCAAACTATTCTGGAGTTTAGATCCTAAAGTCTAGCTTCTTGCATCATACAAATCAACGATTTGTAATCTATTATGCTCAGTAAGTCTTTTGAAAGTTCAATAGATAGTTTCAAATCAGTCGGGATATCCTAGGTCATCCAAAATATTCTGGAGTTTAGATCCTAAAGTCTACGGGTGTACCGGTAACTGCATTCATAATACAAAGCTACGACTTGTAATCTTTCATGACTTACTGAACATCTCAAAGTTTAATAGACAGCATCAGATCTGTTGAGATGTCTAAGGACATCCAAAGCGTTCTTGAGATTACATGAACTTTTTTCATTGTACAAATCTACGATGTGTAATCTATTATGTCCATTTCTGGCTGTTCAATTGGCTGATTTGGAATATTTTAAAACTATTTTGGAACAATTATTGATTTAAACCCTGTCTAATTATGTATAGTTACTATTTTTAGCTTGAGAAACTACTGTCATAGCCATAGACTTTAAAAACTGAGTTCCAGAACACTTAGGATTACCTGGAATATCCCAATTTTTTCTAAGAATGCTTTGTGACCTTTAACTATCGACCCTCGAGCAATCGCGCTGTTGTATTTTGTACAACACCTTGAAATAATCTCGCTTTTCGTGTTCAGTAATAAGCGTGGTGCTGACGGTGGTGGGCAACCGCGCGAGTTACGGAAGGTTAAGTGAACATGATTTACTGCAAAACTTCATCTCATTCATTTGAACATTAACCAACAACTCTTTTCAAACATTTTTCCTTCTATTAATGTTCAAAACGATTTCATTCAATCAGGACACCTATCAAATGAGAAGCGAATCCTTGTCAATTTATTACATTGTCACTCGAATGAGTAGCTGGGCACGAAACACGAGAAAACCCTGCAAAATTCCGCCAGACTGAAAAAATATCGAATGTCGGGTCAAAGTTGGGTCAATTTTTATCGAATGTTGAGCCACTGTTGGACCAACATCGACCAAGTATTGGTTCCATGTTGGGTTTGGTGGCCAAAATAAAAATAGGTGAATGATAGGTTGATGTCGGGTTTGACGTCATCAATGATGGTAAAAGCTTTAAACCTTTAAACAATAGCTATAATACACAAACTGCCAAACTTGTAGAAATTTTGAGTGACAGGCAAAAATCTTAAAATGTTGTCTTAAAATAATTCGTTGAGTTCATTTTTTAATATAAAATTAAGAAGGAAATTATTGAGTTAAAGTTATAAAACATGGTTTTCATTTACGCGGATTTTTGAATTAACGCGGTTTTTTTTTACGCGGATTTTTGAATTAACGCGGTTTTTTTTTACGCGGATTTTTGAATTAACGCGGTTTATTTTTACGCGGATTTTTGAATTAACGCGGTTTATTTTTACGCGGTTTTTTTTTACGCGGTATGTATCCCCCGCGTAAAAAAAAACCTGACTGTATTTACATATATCACACAACCAAACCGACAAAATGCTATCAGCTACTGAGAGAGGAAGAGAGTTGGTTCTAAATACTCTCAACGTGCTCGTGCATTTCAATGAAAACAAAGTTTTAACTGTGCGTCCATTCAGTGGACAGAGTAGAGATCGCTACGGACGGAGGTGTTTATGTAAGTCTCCCGGTCATTGATATAGAGCAGTGCGAAATTAGAAGTGTAGTGCAACTATTATTTTGCAGAAAACCATTCCAGTGTTGATAAGAAGTAAATCTCTGAACGATGCACAATGTGATGTGATAAGCCCTGTTTAGGAATCAGTTCATTACAAAACTAATGATTTGATTGGCTTTGTTTTGTTTTTGTGGTGACGTATCTACAGTGATATTAGGAATATCTATGTATAACATATAAAAAGCATAGCCACATTGTGAGACATGCTGATGAAATCATACTCAAGTATGTTTGAAATTTTAAGACTAGATACTGAATTATTGGTATAGCCACTAAGCAAGATAGATCTAGCCCCAGAGAGTGTCAGTCATAATAAATGAAAACCGATGGAACAAGCTTACTGTGTATGCTTGTTATGACGGCCAAAATTCGTTGATTGAATCGCTATTTATTAACGAGTTCTAGCCGGCCGGTCAACGCAATGTAAAAGGGTTCAATTTACGTGATGGTGTCAACAGTCTAATTGAAATGTTGAAATGCGATGTAAATGTGCAATGGTTGCGAAAATTGACACGCTGGTACAAGTTACAGTAACTGCTCTAAAACTTTAACACTTAAAAAAATATCCTTTGATTGATTTGTTTTTCTTTTTCTTCTATTGCTATTATTCATATATCGGTTCATAGGTTTAGTTGGTTAGTTCTGATAAATACTTCTGATTGTTCATTGGCCCTAGCCAATGAGGGAGTATGATTTCTTTGTTTTGCAATGTTTTGATTCGGTTTAGAGAACCTTTTACTTTACAAATCAATTATTGAAGCTCGTTCTAAGAATTGGCCTAACATTTATATCAACCTAATAGTTTTTGTGTGTTAATTGATTAGCACTTAACTATTGATATTTTTTCTATTTGGATAGAATATAAACTTGCTTATTTCGCTTTGTGAGAACGTGAAGTGGATGGCGGGATAAGCAGAAAGAATCGAGAATGCACAACAATTGCATTTGGACATAGCCAGTACCCGGCAAAAAATGAGAACATAATGCAATAGGCAACATTTTTGCTTTTAAAAACTAGACACTATGTCAAAGCCTTGGCGTATCGGCAAAAGAAAAAGAACCTCCTCCGCCAGTTGTAAGTAAACATTCTCCAAATGATATAAATGAACATTTTTCCTCAAAATTTTCTGCTGATGATAGAGAAACAATACGATATTCAACAAATTATAATGGTTTTCATTTTCGTCCTGTAATGGACTATGAAATGCTATTTTTGGTATCGAGTCCAATGCTGTTGGATTCGATGACATTCTCATCAATTATTTCCTTTTTTGCATTACCTGTATTTGAGCATCTTTTCAAATCAATCATCGTTTCTAGTAAATTCCCTACTCAATGGAAATGTACTAAGATTATTGCAATAAATAAAATAACAAACGTAGAAGCTATCTCAAACCTTAGACTTAATAAGCTTGCTACCCACAATATCTCTTTTTTTTTTAAATTGATCAAAGTTCAGATCACAGACTATGTTGCCAGAATAAACTACATTCATAGTTATCTTTAAAAATAATTTAGAATGAGATGCTCATATTAATATGCAATGCTCCAAAACCTACAGATCATTAAAAACATTAAATTTAACGACTAGACACTGTAACTCTGCCATTAACCTAAAACTTTTTAAAACCTAAATTCTGTTTCATTTTCTGCACGGTGATTTCATTTTCACAAATGCGTTGGCTGGATCAATGGATAGGCTAAGGGCCGATTTCTTCACCCTGGCTTAAGGGTTAAACCAGGTTTAACTATATGGGTAAGCCTGGCTTACCGGTTAAGCCGAGGTGAAGAAATCGACCCTATGAGTTACGTTGAATGCTATGTTCGTTATGTTTACAACCTCTCTCGGTTTTAGGATGCCCTTTGGTTAATTTTTATAGATGTAGATCAAGCGTAAGACTATTTAGCTTTAGATTAATTAAAACATCTGCACCTGCTTATCTTTTTGAAAAGCTGGTGCCATTAAGAGGAACAAGAACATAAAGTTATCGAGTACCTCAACATAGTTCTACGTACTATACTGCCGTGAATCGCATATCTGTCTCATTTGCATATGAAATCCAGCAAAGATGGGACTGATATGCGATTCACGGCAGTATAGCCAGACTTTATTTGTAAGGGGCATGGGGGCATTGTTAGTTGGAATAACTTACCGACATCAATAAAACATTTCTGTGCTTCAAGAGGGATCTCCTGCAGCACTTGCAGTGGCCGGGTACATATAGTTGAAGAAAACAAATAGATATATTTAAGAACTTAATAACTGTTTTCTGAGTTAAACATCATGTTGTCGCGTTAAAAAAGATGGTCTTGAGTTACATGAATTGAAGAGATAAATACATAAATATAATGCGTTAATTGGAATGAAAATAAGAAAATAACAGTTTTTAGTCGGTTTTTAACGTGCAAATCATGTTTGCTGATTTGTCCTAAATAAAACAGCAGTTTTTTTGCGCATATGCATATAAAAAATTATCAGCGTCAGCTAATAAAATTACCCGATTCTAATAAAATTTAGTACAAATGGCCCCAATTGCCCTTAGGGACTTATACTGAAACAAATGATGAAATAATGGATTTTTATTTTTTATTTTTTCAATTGGGTTGTTTAGTGAATAAAATATTGCTGTTTTCTATAGCCTAACCGATAGAGCTCATGTTTCTGAGTATAACGTGATTTTATTGGATTCCAATAGCTTTGTTTTGATGGTTAAAATAACAAAACAGTTTTTATTTTCGTGGATAGAATGACAGTTCAATCGATAAAATGACAGTTCGACCCGAGCAAAACAATTTTCCCATACAAACTTTAAATGCATTTTAAAAATAGTTCCCGCACTCCAAAAATTATGAAATTTTGGATTTCGACTAATTTTTGGGTGGAGAATTCAATTATAAAATAATCCGGATACCCCTAAAGAACCCAATTCCCCGAAAGCTCTACAATTCATGTAACTTATATATGTCATTTTTTTAAGAAAACAACTGTCGGGAAAGCGGCGTAATACGTAACGACTCCTCTTCAAGTTGTTGCCAAAAATTAATGTTTGAAAAACTAAGTTTTTAGCTATTCATAGCAAAATATTATTTATTTAGCACATGCCCACTATTTTTTACCACAGAATCTCAATTTTCACTGCTGATTGGCACACATTCCTATCAATTGTTATCAAACCAACTAAGTGTTTCCCATCTTTATAATGCGCACTGCTTACTTATTTCGACGGAAACGTTCCAACACCTTCAGAACTTACGATCAACCGAAATCGCACCGCTTTTCCAAACGATGCAACAATGGCTCAAAATATCACTGATGCTCTGTACGTTCGGTTTCCTCAAAGAAATCCGACCTAGCGAACCGTTCATCGTTGACTACTTGGCAGGACCATGGCGCAATCTTACTATGACACAGGTATTTGAATAATGCTGTTACTGGTTTACAGAACGATTATTTATTTAGTTATACGCATTTGTAGGTAATCCAAGAAGCCTTCCCAGTCGGAACGTACTCATACCTGGCTCAACTGGTGATCATATTTCTGATTACGGATATGCTGCGCTACAAACCGCTGATCATAGTGAACGGCCTAGCTGGTGTCGTCGTATGGAGCATGTTGCTCTGGACAACGTCCTTGGAAGCTCTCAAAGTGTTGGAAGTATTCTACGGTACTTACTGTGCAGCTGAAATCGCCTATTTTAGCTACATCTACGCCAAAGTCGATAGGGAGCACTACCAGAAGGTGACCTCGCATACCCGTGCTGCCATCTACAGTGGAAGGTTCTTTGCCGGAGTTCTAGCTCAAATTTTGGTCTACTTCAAGGCGATGGATTACAAGGAACTTAACTATCTTTCGGTGGCGGCTCAAATCAGTGCTACATTATGGGCTATATTTTTGCCATCGGTCAAAACTAGCATGTACTTTCACCGAGCAGCTTTGCCACCAATATTGGGAAATGCTGCCGATGAAAACTTCAACGACGATAGTTCGAGTGAGAAAAACTCCACAAAATCCCCGTCCTTCAGGAGGAAAATGGTTTCAGCATTCGTACTGATTTGGGTACACTTTAAAACGTCGTTTACGAATCTCACCGTTCTGCAGTGGAGCATTTGGTATGCCCTGGCCATGGCCGGCTACATCCAAACCATCGCCTATATCCAAGCGCTGTGGAGTGAAGTTGATCCCACTCAGGAAGCAATCTGGAACGGAGCTGTCGAAGCAACGCTAACACTCCTAGGGGCTGTAGTATCTCTGCTGGCAGGGTACATCCACAGCAGCCTCCTACAACCAAGAAGTAGCTTGTTCGCCCTCTCCTTGTTGTCCGTCGGGCAAGGGGGTGCAATCCTGTTGGCAACAATGACAGATAATCTCATTACCTCGTACGTTGGCTACATTGTATTCGGAGTGCTGTATGCGTTCACCATTACGGTCGTTAGTGCCGAAATAGCGAAAAATATCTCGGATGATAGCTTCGGTCTGGTGTTTGGATTCAATACTCTGATAGCGTTATCGCTGCAGACACTGCTGACCTTTGCCGTGACGGATGCAGACGGTTGGTTCGCGCTAGATGTGATAGGACAATTCACCGTTTATGGTTACTATTTTGTCGCTCTCAGTGTTATCTATTTGATATTCTTGATAGGTGAGATATTGTATAGCCTTTGCCGGACAAAGCTGTGAGGCTTTTAGAGACTTAAGTAAGCACTCAAACAAAACATGTTCATAGAAATCATGTAGGAAAGACACAACACGTAGACTGAATTACAATTGTTATAATAGACTGATTGAACCTGAGTTACTTACTAGGCAATGCTTTCGAAGAAAATCGAAGTATAAAAATAAAGTTTATTATGCACAGTAATAATACATATCTCATCATTTTATTTTTCGATGTCGTGTAAATTGTTTTCATAGCATATGTTGCAATCTCACTCTTTTATTGCATTCGAAAATAAACTCATCTTACGTTACACATTATATTTTACAGAAGTACAAGTTTTGTTCTAGTGTCCAACGAAAGACATTCTCATTTTATGTATCACGTTCATATTCACATCTACGATTAAAAACTTGGTGAAATTTTACTTACACATATCATACAATTGTGAAGCGCTGTTCCGCGACAGCTTCTACTTGGCACCGACGACAAACTTTTCGCCCGCAACTGGCTTAATGTTGCTGCCGGGTCGACCAAGCACTCCACCGGTAACTGCTGCGGCTACCACACTGGAGCTGGTCAGTATACCAACGGGCGTAGGTGAACCGACTTGTGGCTCTACGGGACCAATGGAGGCCGTTAGGGATCCGGTCGGGGGCCATCGGTTCGGAGAACTACTGACAATGGTGTACGCTGGTGGACCCGCCGAGACAGGGTTTAACATCTGGAAGAAGAATGGGTTTTGTGTGCGCATAGTCAATATGATTGATTTGATTTTGGTTTAGATCGGCGCAATAGTCGTTTGACACAATAATGGATTATTTATACAGAGAGCTTTCTTCCTTCAAATCTTTGCTTGTTTAACATATATTAGGCAAATGTGTCCAACAAATGCTATGTGGTGAGGATAATGTTTGAAAAAAAAATAAATATTGGGGGCTTGTGATTTTCAGGGAAGTATCATACATTAATAGTTATTTATGTAACAAGTTGCAAAAAGTTGATTTTTTCAGCACGAGTCGTACATTTATCCAACGAGGCTTGCCGAGTTGGATAAATACGAAAAGTGCTGAAAAAATCGAGTTTTGCAACGAGTTCCATACAAAATTTTATGCAATGATTTTTTTCATAATGCAACCCATTTGAGTTGCATAATGTTCATAATGCAACTCAAATGAGTTGCATTATGAATATTATACAACTATTTTTTATTATGCAACTTATTCCAGTTGCGTAATGAGCCAGTTCGGAAAAATTGGCCATTATTATACCAAAATGAGTTATATAAAATGTAAATTATAATACTGAATTGCATAAAAATACTTTTAGTTTCAGGTTTACTTACCTATTGAATGATGCGTTATTTCAGCACATATTTTAGTAATGTATTTTTTTTTTACAAAATGATTTAAAAGGCTTTACTAAGGAAAGGGGATTCATCACCTCATGTCTTTATTATAATTAGGTTTGTTTCTTTCTTTTTTTTTTTTTTTCATAGTGATTACGGCGGTAGCACACTGTGCTTATGTTCTAACACCGCACCCTTTCCCTACGTTTGCTTCTATGAGCCTCTATTTTTGTTTCAACACACAGAAGTACGTAGGCATATCGTGGCCCAAGTCGACACTGTTTTGGCCTGCGTTGAACAAAAATAGTTTTAATAAAAGTTTCCCCTTTTTTTCTTTTTGTCAATTTTTTTTTGTAGTATGGTTTATGTATTTAGTTATGTATTTAATTAGGTTTGTTTCTTTTTTTATATATAAAATTTATGTAAGGAAAAGTAAGGAAAGTGATGGATGAATATGGTGGATTAAATCGCAAGCGAGCAACGATATTGAATAGAAATTAAAATTACCATAGCGACATTGGTGAACAACGATCTTCTTGCCATACGTCCTGGTCTTGGTCCTTTACGTACGATTTTTTTTTCAGAAATTTCACAGAAAGCCATTCTAAGAAGATTTAACAGAAGCTAGTTTTCTTGATTCGGCAACACATAATTAAAGAACAAACTTTGCAGAATACAGAAAGGATTCTGTTTCCTTGAATACAAAAAATCCTTGTAAAAATCTCTGCAAAATGTAGAATCCGATTATTACTGGGTTTTCCAGAAACCTGTGATAAATGACTATGGTTATTTTATTGTGCAATTGTGGTGGAAGCTGGAACTAAAGTGCACTGATATCGGAGACATCAACCATGTGATGTTACTACTATGCGATTGCTGGCAGATGTCGCGCTCGGAGGGAAGAAGACAACGTAAAAAAAACTGATATCAAAAAGAGACAAAGAAACACATACCAACAAAGAAAACGAGCTAAAAATGTGTGTACGGAAAGACACAAAATAAACATAAAAACAACAAGAGGCAAACTCTACAGAATGGGGAAGGGGAGAATTTTCTCAAATAATAAGAACCTACGTTACATTACGCATATTTACATTGAGATGTATTTTTAAACTTAAAAATTAACAATATATTCAACAGAAATCGCTCTGTAGAATTGTTGTTTGTCCAATGTACAAAGAGTTCAATCGGGTGATGAAATTAAAAACTTAAAAACTAACGCTTTAAAATAGAGATCGAATGGAAAGGAAACAAAATAAAAAGATAACATTAGCCATCTATGTAAGGGGCAATATAATCAAATTAATTTACCAATCGCTGATAGGGCTGTCCCTTGCCCAGCTGCGCTGCTCCTCGTGCGGAGGTGATTATCAGCTGTTGCTGTTGCTGCTGAAGTTGTTGAGCTTGCGATGCAGGTTGTATCGTCAGTCCGGCCCGTCCGTTCAGGTTCAGTGTCTGCACGGTGGTAATTTTCGGCGTGGTGATATGCTGCTGCGTCGTAAGTTTATTGTTGATCACAGTCGATGGCTTCGAGGCAATCGCATTGCTCGGTAGGTTGAACTGGCTCTGGGTGCAGTGGTTCATGTGCGTTGCCCAGTGCTGCTGCTGGCAGGGATAATCACAGTACGACGTATTCCAGCAGCAGTAAAACAGTGCCTCCTTGCCACAGTTAACGCACCACTGCTTCTTCTTTGCTTCCTCCACGGAACGAATTCTCTCCAACTCGCACTGCTTGCGAACCTCGTTTATGATGCGCGTCTTTTCCACCTCCATGTTTTTGCGCATCTCGCACAGCACCAGGTCGGAGTTGTGCTTCAGCTTGGTAATTTCCTGTTGGTGGCAGTGTTTGAGCTTCTCTATCTCCAACTCCAGAACTTTAACCTTGGCCTCCAGGGCACCACTGTTGTTGGAAAGGTCGGACAACGTGTCCTCGATCACAGATCGGAAGAAATCAGCCATCTGGTATATAGTGAGAAAAAAACAACAATATCTTAGAAGCACATTTATGTAGTCTATGATATTCAAATTTAAAACATTTGTGGGTACAATAAATATGCCCTAACCGTGTGTCATATTTTTCTTTAAATTTAAAAAAAAACTTACAATGAGCGCTTGCACGCTGACGTCATCACTGTCTCCTTCTCTTTCTTTCCTTCGGCGTCGGTCCATAAAGCCGTCCTTGCCCTCAAAAAAATTTGAGGGCAATGTTTACAAATCGTATGAGAATTCGATGAGGTTATGTTTTTGATGCAAGCCTCTATGGAAGCCATTCATTGATTACTTCTCTTACAAAATACGAAAACGATCTGATACTTTTTTGTATGCTGTGCTTGCTGCTCTAATATTTCGGGATCAGCTACACACATACATGGGCAACCAAGGTGCCTGAGAGCACATTTTTGGAGCAACATTTGAAAAGGGCCCAAGAGGTCTTGGGTCTTTTTTCGAAAACGCTCCGTAGGGCATAACAGCAGCCCGCCCACGCAAATGGACACCGTTATCCGAAAGATCGAAGTTCGCTCTATCTAATAACGGTCCTAGTTTGTGTGAACAAGCTGATGGGGGCTAAGGAGCGACGTGTGAAGTCATTGTTTACCAATGCTTGTATGCCCTTTTCAAATGTTGCTCCAGATTTTTGGTGCACTCTTCAGCTAATGTAGTGTACCATCCCCTAGAGGTGAATAGATACGTCAAACGGAAGCTTATTTACACTTCAACCCTAGTTAAATGTGATAACTTAACATCTTATAGGAGGTATGCACTTCAAACGGAATCGCTCAAGTAATTTTCGTTCAATGCATTATTTTTTTCGTGACCGGAATGGTCAAGAAATTTAACACGGCAAGTCCCATTTGATTTGACGTTTCGTTTGAGCTCCGTACTAGGATCCGGAATAAAGCGACGCCTTATTATTTCTTGAGCGATTCCTTGCCTGAATTTTCCACGCACCGAGATAGGCCAAGAAATTTCTTGCGATCAGCGTATCACCCATTTGAGTGTAGAATTAGCACCTAAGTTAAAATACACAGAAATAAAAACTAAAAAAAAAGTATCACCCATTAGGAGGGTTAACGGGGCATGATTCATGATCATAGACTGCAAAATCTCAATATTGCCAAAAATGCGAGAACGATTGTCTGTTTTTGCACATGGGATAATTATGCGTGCACAGGCAGCAGCAACCGAGTTATGTCAAATACACAAGGCTACTGTGGCGCAATCTGTTCATTCCATAGGGCTCGTTTTAATTATTTATCTTTAAATTTATTTATTTATTTTAAGTGATTGTTAAGATACATATTTCACAACATATAAAAATGTTAAGTTTGCTCATTGTCTTACAATTTCATGGAAGTAAAACAGGACGGGGTGTATCTAAGAATCAACCAACATAATCCGCATTATTTGTCATAAAGCTATTAAATTTACGTAATATAAATGCAGAATGTTGTGAGAACTTCAGGGCGATCACTATTTTGAATGCTGCCTACAAAGTGCTATCCCAGATTATCTTCCGTCGTCTGTCACCTAAAACAAATGAGTTCGTGGGAAGTTATCAAGCCGGCTTCATCGACGGCCGGTCGACAACGGACCAGATCTTTACCGTACGGAAAATCCTCCAGAAATGCCGTGAATACCAGGTCCCAACGCATCACCTGTTCATCGACTTCAAAGCGGCATACGACAGTATCGACAGCGCAGAGCTATGGAGAATCATGGACGAAAACGGCTTTCCTGGGAAGCTGACTAGACTGATTAAAGCAACGATGGACGGTGTGCAAAACTGCGTAAGGGTTTCGGGTGAACTATCTAGTTCATTCGAATCTCGCCGGGGACTGCGACAAGGTGATGGACTCTCATGCCTACTTTTCAACATCGCTCTGGAAGGTGTGATGCGACGAGCCGGGCTCAACACCCGGGGAACGATTTTCACAAAATCCGGACAATTTGTGTGCTTTGCGGACGACATGGACATTATTTGCAGAACATTTGGAACGGTGGCAGAGCTGTACACCCGCCTGAAACGCGAAGCAACAAAGGTCGGACTGGTGGTGAATGCCTCAAAAACAAAGTACATGCTGGTTGGCGGAACCGAAAACGACCGGATCCGTCTGGGTAGTAATGTTACGATAGACGGAGATACTTTCGAGGTGGTGGAGGAATTCGTCTACCTCGGATCCTTACTGACGGCTGACAACAACGTGAGCCGTGAAATTCGGAGGCGCATCATCAGCGGAAGTCGGGCCTACTACGGGCTCCAGAAGAAACTGCGGTCGAAAAAGATTCACCCTCGCACCAAATGCACCATGTACAAAACGCTAATAAGATCGGTAATCCTCTACGGGCACGAGACATGGACCATGCTCGAGGAGGACCTGCAAGCACTCGGAGTTTTCGAGCGACGCGTGCTAAGGACGATCTTCGGCGGTGTGCAGGAGAACGGTGTGTGGCGGAGAAGAATGAACCACGAGCTCGCTGCACTTTACGGCGAACCCAGCATCCAGAAGGTGGCCAAAGCCGGAAGGATACGGTGGGCAGGGCATGTTGCAAGAATGCCGGACAACAACCCTGCAACGCTGGTGTTTGCAACTGATCCGGTTGGCACAAGAAGGCGTGGAGCGCAGAGAGCACGATGGGCGGACCAGGTAGAGCGTCACTTGGCGAGCATCGGGCGCGACCGAGGATGGAGAGCGGCAGCCACGAACCGTGTATTATGGAGAAATATTGTTGATTCAGTTTTATCTTGAATTTTATGTAATACTAAATAAATGAATGAAATGCAGAATGTTATATTAAATCTTGTTTTGAACTAGTAAACGAGACTAGCGTTAACCTGCCAACTGCGGTAGTGGTTGTTTTTGTTTACACTCGAAATAGCTATACCAAATAGTATAAAGGGGTCTCCAGTTAGCCTAGTGGTTAAGACTATGGATCGCCAATCCGGAGACGGCGGGTTCGATTCCCGTTCCGATCGGGAAAATTTTCTCGACTCCCTGGGCATAGTGTATCATTGTACTTGCCTCACTGTTGAGATGGTTCAACCTTCTCAAGCCGGCCACTGGGTTTCAAAGCAGATCGAAAGACGTTTTATTTGATGATCAGCTTGAACTAGAAAATTCTTTATTTTAAAACATATCTGAATTGATTATTTTATCCCACTTACAATTATCAGTGCCGTTATACACTTTGATTTTGGTTTCAAACCGTTTAATAACCGAAAATAACTTCTATCTTTATTCACCTTTGCCAATCCTTATTCTTTTGACATTACTCTCTATTTCTTTGCTATTCAGTCAACGATTTCAGTCAACTAGGGTGACCAGTATTCACTGGCGCGTCAACACTCCCCCCAGTAATACTTCATGTTCAATTAAGTGTTACTACCTATCCTTTCTAGCGCATTCTGGTTACCCTATCAGAACCTATCTTGATGCAATAAAGGATGATGTATAAGTTTGCACCTATTTTTCCCACATTCATTTGCATTTCTGCAAACTCTAGTCGTGTGGCGACCGAGGCAACATCTACACAATCTCAACTCTCCCAGTAGTCTCCAACGACGGCTCACGTCATACGATTTGAACTGTTCGCAATCCTTAACGTGATGATTATGTCTTTTACATATCAAACAGCTTCTGGTATGGTCGGAAGTTGTCGAACATAGGCCGATTTCATCCTCAGAATCATCTACTGGAAATGTAGATACTTGTTTCCCTATTCCAGTGGTGGTGAGCTCACTGGCGGCCTTAACCCGCTCATTCATGAACTCGTGCAAAGTTCGAAGTGAGGACGGAGTATGCTCTCGTTTATACCGCGCCCATTCCAGTTTCATTTCCCCTGGTAATTTCGACTCAAGTTCTGCCAACAAAGTTGGATTCCGCAAGTGCACCTCCTGATCCATTGCAATCAAATGGTCAAACAAATTCTGAATTGCCATTCCGTAATCTATGATCGTCTCCAAATGCTCCATCTTCGGTGGAGGGATTTCCCGCGCTTCATTTATCAGCGAATTGACCAATACTGCCGGTCTCCCATACAGCATCTCCAGTGTTTCCATGACCTTTGAGACCAACTCTGGCACAAGCAAACGGCTCCGTACGTATTCTAGAGCTTGCCCTTTCACACACCTCTGTAACCGTACCAGGTTTTCAGAATTACTATAACCACAAGCAGCAGTGGTGTGCTTGTATTGGCTGTAAAATACAGGCCAATCTTTGGGATCTCCCGTGAAAGTGTTCAAATCCGCAGACATAACTTGGCGCGCACAAATTTGCTCAGATGTCGGTGCCGCATTTGACGACACGGGCACCGATTCGCATATAGAAGATGCGTACTCAAACGCATCTGGAGTATTATTATTTTCTACACTGCTCACAGTATCATCAGAGTCGAGACAATTGGACTCGATTTCCTCCACATCAACAGCATCAACACCTAGCTCCAGTTGTGTTTTGAATAGGAGATAGGTACCGTTTTCGTGCAAACGACAGTTCAACCGTCTCACGTTCTGCGATTGCCTTCAGTTTAATGGATTGCTCTTGTTGTAAAAAATCCAACTGAAGCTGCAACGCTTCCGATGCAGAATTGAACTTCTGCGCTTTTTTTCTCGATGTTTTTCGTTTATCGTCCATACTTGACGGCTACACAGCTTGTTTTTTGGCTCCGTTCTTCTTCATGTCTTCTGGCATGTGGCGGTCAACGTAGTGATAATTTTCAAGTTTGTTGAGATGGTTCAACCTTCTCAAGCCGGCCACTGGGTTTCAAAGCAGATCGAAAGACGTTTTATTTGATGATCAGCTTGAACTAGAAAATTCTTTATTATAAAACATATCTGAATTGATTATTTTATCCCACTTACAATTATCAGTGATTTTGGTTTCAAACCGTTTAAGGCCGGACGGGACGGTGGTTGAATCTGATGTGTTTTATGTTAGAGTGTAAGGCACATACACTGTTGTAGTTGTTTGTGTCGTTTAACGAACAGTAGCGCGTGCGATGTTTTCTAGAACATCCTAGCAAGAGGTCTGATGTTAGATTGAATAAAGCCATATCAGCATTCGATATTGAGTGCTCTCCAGAAACAGTCGCATATAGTAACACGGTGAATCACGGTCTTTAAAGTATAAAAGTCGGTCTTAACAGTTGACGGCGAGAAAAAGCGGATTAGAAGAAAGTTTCAGCGTGCGTGGTGAATAATTAATCAAAATCGGCTACCTTGTGACGAACCAACGCCATCGCTCGGAAACTTCACCCGGTCAAGCTGATCATCACGGGAGGAGGAAATCTACATAAGAGCTGACGCTAACCCTCAGACCGACTACAATCAAGAGCCGGAAGAACGGCGGATTCTGTTTCGGTGTGGTAAGTTTGTGCAAAGAATTTTGACGGAACACTTCCATCGATTTTTTTTTCTTTGGGCGTTTTAAGGCGCCATTTTGGAATCGCAAACAAAAGGTGCAGTGAAACATAAGCAGGCTATTGTTCCTTTGGAATCTAAAATAATAAAATAAGGAATACAAAAGAAAGTGCAAAACAATAGTTTTGTTAAAACTGTTTAATCAATAGATTTTTTCCTTTATTTCATTAGATTCAACAGTGATTCGGGCCTGCTCCTGGGCCTGCTCAATCATTAGTCTTCACTGTGGTGATATTAACAAAGTGTATCTGGCGTTATTTATCAGCGGATTGGCGAATTGCTGCTGTCGGACAGGGACTCCTTAAATTCCAGAGCACGAAGTGGTGATTTTCTACCAGGTAGAGACATCCGTTCACGTCGACTGACGGCTCGCGTGTAAGCCAAGGGGCCGCGAGTAGAGTGACCCATACAGCTTCAGCAAAGGCTGAAGGACTTTCTGGTGAGTTTTTATTATTTTTACGTTGTCGGGGATTCTTCCAGTGTATCCAGCAGCTGATACAAGTTGTCTATTTTAGCTTTGGGAGTGATTTGTATTGATCGTGTTTTTTAGACAACCATGGCTCAATCAGCCATTAATACTACTTTGGAACCTTTCCGTAAAGGAAACTCTTTTGGGGATTGGGTGGAGCGTCTAGGGTTCTTTTTTGATATGAATAAAATTCCTGATGAGGAAAAACGTGCTCATTTCATTACGCTCAGTGGACCCATTATTTTTAGAGAGTTAAAGTTATTGTACCCTAATAGTAACCTTGCTGAAGTTCCTTATGAGGAAATGATCACTAAGCTAAAGGCACGACTCGATAAAACAGAGTCAGATTTGGTGCAGAGATTAAAGTTTAATGTGAGAATACAGCAACCGGATGAATCGTTAGAGGATTTCGTGTTGTCTGTAAAGCTCCAGGCCGAGTTTTGCAACTTTGAAAATTTTAAGAAAATGGCTGATCGCATTGTTGCCAGGATCCGGGACAGAGCTCTCCAACAAAGGTTGCTGAACGAAGAGAAGCTAACTTTGGAAACAGCAGAGAAACTTATAGCGACCTGGGAAATTGCCAGGAACAATGCGAAAAATATGGATTATGGCAACACTGCGGACCAGATAGCATCAATGAAAGCGAAAGGTTTTCCTGGATCAAGGCTCAATAACTTAGCAGCTACCTTGCAATTGGTAGCTAGAACAAACCGTGGTAATAGAGATGATGAGCGAAACCGCGGACCAGTTAAAAGTAGGCTAGGACATGCTCCATACCAGCGAGGACAATGGAAGAGTAAGCAATGGCAGAGCGGGCGAAGATCAGACCAGGAAGAAAGAAATCGCTCATCGACGCGTCCTGATTATTCTCAAATAGTTTGTGACTTTTGCGGAGTGCAAGGTCATATTAGGCGAAAATGTTTCAAATTAAAAAACATGCATAGAGATGCTGTTAATTTGGTTACCCCGAACACCTCTGCATCTAATCCGGACGAATATTTGAGTGAACTTGTCAACAGGATGCAAACGGAGACTGACAGTGAAAATGAAGATGATGGTGAGACAAATGTTATTGAATGTATGCACGTATCAACAGTTGGTAAAATAAGTGATCCTTGTCTTGTGAATGTGAAAATAGATGATGTTTTGTTTGAAATGGAGGTGGATTGTGGATCGTCTGTATCTGTAATGGGAAAAAAAACAATATTTTAAACATTTTGACAAAACCTTATCAAAAACCCAAAGAAACTTGATTGTGGTAAATGGGGCAAACCTCATGATTGAAGGTGAAGTTGATGTTTGTGTTACCTTTAGGGGAATTTCGAGTAACTTAAAGCTTTTGGTACTAAATTGTGATAATAATTTCATCCCTTTACTTGGCAGACCCTGGCTTGACGTGTTTTTCCCTGATTGGCGAAATTTTTTTGTCAATTCAATTTCCACTTGTGTTGAATCAATTCAGGACACAGTAGATGATATAAAAATGAAATATGAAGATGTTTTTATAAAAAATTTCGCGTATCCAATTAAAGGATTTGAAGCAGATTTGGTTTTAAAATCTGAAAATCCGATATTTAAGAAAGCCTATGAAGTGCCATATCGATTACGCGATAAAGTATTGGACTATTTGTCGAAACTGGAGAAGGAGAAGGTAATTACCCCGATTAAAATTAGTGAATGGGCTTCTCCAGTTATTGTTGTTATGAAGAAAAACAATCAAATTCGACTTGTAATAGACTGCAAAGTTTCGGTAAATAAAATGATTATTCCGAACACCTACCCTTTACCCACCGCTCAAGATGTTTTCGCGGGTTTGGCTGGGTGTAAGGTGTTTTGTTCATTAGACCTTGAAGGAACCTACACCCAATTGTCTTTAACGAAAAGATCACAAAAATTTATGGTGATAAACACAATAAAAGGGCTCTATACGTATAACAGATTACCGCAAGGCGCATCGTCCAGTGCAGCAATATTTCAGCAAGTTATGGACCAGGTTCTAAATGGAATTGAGAATGTGTCTGTATACTTGGACGATGTTTTAATAGCAGGAAAGGATTTCGAGGATTGTAAAAGTAAATTGTTGAGGGTACTTGATAGACTGAAACATGCTAACATCAAAGTAAATTGGGATAAATGTAATTTTTTTGTTACTGAATTGATACATTTGGGGCACGTTATAAGTGAAAAAGGATTAATGCCATGCCCGGATAAAATTTCTACCATTGAAAAGGCCAATATACCTCGTAATGAAACTGAATTGAAATCTTTTTTGGGATTGATCAATTATTATCACAAATTTATTCCAAGGTTGTCATCAAAGCTGTTTCATTTGTATAATTTATTAAAATCTGGTGTCAAGTTTATTTGGGATGATAATTGCACTAAAGCATTTGAAGAAAGCAAGAAGGCATTATTAGAAACGCAACTTTTGGAATTTTATGACTCAAACAAACCCATTGTGATAGTTTCAGACGCATCTGGTTACGGTTTAGGAGGAGTTATGGCGCACATAGTTGATGGTACTGAAAAGCCAATTTATTTCACATCATTCTCGTTAAACACAGCCCAGCGAAATTACCCGATCCTTCATTTGGAAGCGCTTGCCCTAGTTTGCACGGTAAAAAAATTTCATAAATTTATATTTGGGAAAAAATTTTTTGTTTACACTGACCATAAACCCCTTGTAGGCATTTTTGGCAAGGAAGGAAAAAACTCTATTTACGCTACTAGATTGCAAAGATTTGTGCTGGAGCTTTCCATCTACGATTTTGAAATACAATATAGGCCCTCAAATCGGATGGGTAACGCAGATTTTTGCTCGCGTTTTCCTATGGATATACCGGTTCCAGGAGAATATGATGAAGGGTTGATTAATAGTATAAATTTTAGTAAGCAATTCCCAATTGATTTTTCTACTATAGCAACTAAGACAAAAGATGATGAGTTCTTGCAAAATGTAATTTTATATATGACAAAGGGTTGGCCCGCAAAAGTAAATAAACAATATATTGACGTTTACGCAAATCAAAAGGATTTGGAATGGGTGGATGAATGTCTTTTGTACCAAAACAGGGTTGTGATACCAATGTCTTTAAAAAAACATGTTTTGAATTTATTACACGCTAACCATGCCGGAATTGTAAAAATGAAGAGGTTAGCTAGAAAGAATGTTTATTGGTTTGGAATTAATTCGGACATTGAGGATTATGTAGCAATTTGTGACACCTGTAATAGTATGATGGTTGTTCCCAAAACGAAAACGCACTCCAAATGGATAGCAACAACTAGACCTTTCAGTAGAATACACATTGATTTTTTTTATTTTTCTCACCATACATATTTGTTAGTGGTTGATAGCTACTCAAAGTGGATTGAAGTTGAGCCAATGAAAAATGGAACAGATTGTAGAAAAGTATTGAAGAAGTTGGTAAGCATATTTGCTAGATATGGCTTACCAGACGTACTAGTTTCAGACGGAGGACCCCCATTTAATTCTCAAGCTTTTGGTGATTTCTTAAAGCGACAGGGAATCAACGTTTTGAAAAGTCCACCGTATAATCCCTCCAGCAATGGTCAAGCGGAGAGGTTGGTGAGAACCGTAAAAGATGTATTAAAGAAGTTTCTAGTTGACCCAGAATATGCAGATTTAGACATGGAAGACCAGATCAATTTGTTTTTGATTAACTACAGGAACAACTGTCTGACTAGCGAGGGAAATTACCCGTCACAAATGATATTTTCTTACAAGCCAAAAACGATTTTGGACTTGTTAAATCCTAAATCTCATTATAAAAAACATTTGCGTGTGGAGGAAATGCATGATGATCTAACTAAGGATATCTCGGTGCATGATGATAACTTGAAGGGTGTAGGGCATGCCAAGGCAAATATTCCCGACCCTTTTGAAGATCTGACGCAAGGAGATGAGATTTGGTATAAAAATCATAATCCGCACCACACTGCTAAATGGCTCAAGGCAAATTATATTAAAAGAGTTTCTCGCAATACCTTCCAGGTTCTAATTGGAAGCGTTCCAACCGCAGCACATCGAGGACAGCTGCGCATCAGTAAAACCGGAGAATCCCACGAAAAACCAAACGTCCTTCTGCGCCGGCAACAGCTGGAATTCCATGAAGATGGCGGAGAATTTCGTGGATTTTCGGAAGAGGAAATTGAGAGAACCAAGCCACGCAACAGTAAACAAACAGTGTCCTGCCCGAGAAGCGACGTATTGGTGCGCCAGCGAACGCTGGTACCAGAAGCCGACTTTGAAAAGTTTCGAGGTGCTCCGGAAGATGTCAGACGCAGTAGGAAGCGGAGAATGCTGGTGGAGGAAGCGGCGCAAGAAGTTGAGAGGTCGACTGATTGCGTTCCGAGACGATCTAAACGGCTCCGGCGAGCTAACATTGACAGTGATTACGTATACTTGAATTAATTCGTGATTATTGTCACGTTCTGAATTGTTATTGTTGAGCAAAATGAATTTTGAATTCAATCGAAGTTTCCTTATTATAATACTTAGAGTTTAAGGTTCGAAGTTTTGAAATATGAATTGATCGCCTATTGTTAACTATTTTAAGGGAGAAGAGCTGATGTGTTTTATGTTAGAGTGTAAGGCACATACACTGTTGTAGTTGTTTGTGTCGTTTAACGAACAGTAGCGCGTGCGATGTTTTCTAGAACATCCCAGCAGGAGGTCTGATGTTAGATTGAATAAAGCCATATCAGCATTCGATATTGAGTGCTCTCCAGAAACAGTCGCATATAGTAACACGGTGAATCACGGTCTTTAAAGTATAAAAGTCGGTCTTAACAGAATCGTCCGCCATTGCTCTGTTGTTAGTAAGATGCAAATCTCAACTTCTACTTCATATTATTCACTAAAAATTTGATCGTTCATTTGCTCACTTGTGGTGCACAATCGACTAAAGTTTCAGCTACGTCAGTGCAGTGGAAATTGATATTTGCTTCTTCAAAATCGCGAGGCAAATTGTTAGAAAGAGACGGAAGATAGGAAAAATTACACGTCGTCCCGTGCGGCCTCAATAACCGAAAATAACTTCTATCTTTATTCACCTTTGCCAATCCTTATTCTTTTGACATTACTCTCTATCTCTTTGCTATTCAGTCAACGATTTCACTCAACTAGGGTGATCAGTATTCACTGGCGCGTCAACACTCACAATATACAATTTCATGCAATGGCAGGCAAAGAAAGCCCTTCAATTAATAACTGTGGAAGTGCTCAAAGAACACTAAGTTGAAGCGAGGCAGTCCAAGTCCCAGTTGGGGCGTAGAGCCATGAAGAAGAAGAAGAAGAAATAGTATAAATTCCACACTAAAGCTGTTAGTACACAGGATAAAATATTTGTCCGAAAAGATACCAATCAGTAACCAATTTTGAAAACAACGTATAATCAATGCTACACCATTGATGATACGTCGTTTTCAAAATTTGGTACTGCAATGCTAAAATATCTTATTTGACTCGATCGAATTTTCATTAGTGTCAAACTGACGTTGTTTCTTCAGTTCTTTCGTTGTCAAATATTTGACCCTGTATACTAACAGCTTAAATCTATTTCGCCTGGTCGGCTCTACGCTCCGTTTAAATGCGAGCAATAACACTCCTTCAGTATTAGTTTCAGAAATACGTGGGTCAGTATAACTTTGTAAATCTTGACTCGTATAAAGTGATTCGCCGTGTATAGCAAATGGAGAGTTACCTCATTCGAGTCGAGATTTCTCACCTCAATATGCGAGTAGAGCTGTGTCACGCCACTTCACGTGTAGAATGAGCACAAAAAAGGTCTTCCCGAGACAACTGTGAAGATGCAGCGGTATATTCGATATCTTCTTCTTCTTCTTGGCGGAACGTCCCCACTGGGACAAAGCCTGCTTCTCAGCTTTTAACTGAGAGCTGTCCTCTGTTAATAACCATTTGCATGTGTATATCTGTGACAGGCACGAAGCTACTCTATGCCCAGGGCAGTCCAGGAAATATCCTTTACGAAAAGTTCCTGAACCGACTGCGAATCAAACCCGTCTCCTCCAGCATGGGCATGGTGGGTACCCACGCCTTTACAGCTGTGGCTATATGGGCCCTTATCAATTGTCAACTCTTACATCATCAATCACTTACTCAGCTAACAAAAAGCTTTTCCGAGAAGACTGTCTAGAGGCAGAGTATACTCGGTCGCTAGTAAACAGCGAATGCTGATCTAACATGCCTTACCTTCTTCGATAACATCAAATGCATGGTCAGCGTCATTATTGAGCTGATAGTTTTCGAATTGTGGACATTCATCGAGAAAAATATCTACTCAGGTACTAAGTTGACCTTACTCAGAAATCGATAAATCTTTTGTTTGGTAGTTACTCACCTTGTAGGAATTGTTTATCAATATTTGCGACACGGGGCCAGCCCCGGATGGGTAAACACAGTCTCCTTCGGAGCGCAAGGCGCCACTCGGCCGCGAGTGCAACTTCGGAGGCGTAGAGACAATAGTTTCCGTCACTGCCGCCGCGAGACTGGGCGTGATGAATCCGGCCATCATATGATCTCCTTCAGCCGATCCACCCGCCGCTGACGACGATGATGATGGTTGTTCGCCGCTAGTCATCGGCGGCGTCGGCGCAGGGTTGGATTGATTTGGAGTTGGATTGTTACCGGTAGGTTCATTGCTGCTGACCGGGGTGGTATTGGTGGTGGATGGTTGCTGCTGTGGCACTGCGGAACCTCCATTGGGTTGGTCAGATCGTCCAGCTAGATCGTTAGCCGCCATGGGAAGCGGACTTGGAATGTGAACCATATGCATCATGCTACCACTGTTTCTACCGGCGGGGAAAGTGTTCGTTCCGGATGGTCCCGGAACAGTTGTAGTTCTCTTGATCGCTACCGGATGGCTTTGGGCGGCTGTTTGCATAAGAGGGGGCTTACGGGCTTTCGCATGGATGATTATTGGAGCTTTCGGTGTAATCTTTTGCGGAACTTTTGATTTATCTACGGGAGTTAGAACTACGGGTTGTCCGTTGTTGTTGAACACTGCATTTGCTCTGGGCGCAGTCTGATTAGTGAGTTGATTGATATTTCGAACCATGATCCTGTTGCTAGTACGTATTAAAACTTGATTCGGATTTTCTGTTTGTTGTTTAGCAGGTTGTGGGGGAGCTTGGTTTGTGGTAGCAGTACCTATCGACGATTCATCGTCGGAAACCGGTTCTGATTTTATCGGTAGCAATGGTAGGGACGCATTTGTAGAAGAACTATCATTAGCATTTGTAGCAATGGTGACAGAGCCGTTGCTAGTGTTAGCAGTTGTCGATTCTACTGCATGATCAGCAACGGATGGTTCACTAGGGGGTGGTGGTTCCTCTTCGGTTGGTTCCGTTTTAATTTCATCTGCCGCTAGTGGAATCAATGGCAGTAGATTCAACTTGTTGGTAGTACCAGGTGGCTCAGCGCTCTTTGGTATTTGTGGTTCATCTACCTTTGAGGCGACTTCAGGTTCAACCGGAGCGCTGGTCGCAGCCGCCGGTGGCTCTTGTTGATCTTTCTCATCCGGTTTGGGAACCGAGCTATCACTAGTTTCCGGTTTAGGGTCCTCCTTTTTCTCAACTTCTTTAGTCGTCTCCACTTTCTCCCCCTCGCTTTCGGTTGACTCCGAGGCTAGTTTAGCTTTTTTGCCAGATGGGACAGTTTTCCAGCTGTCCGATTCTCTTTGTAGCACTACGGATTCAATCTTGCTCTGCTTAGGTTCTTTGATCACGTCCACCACCGGAGTGCTAGATTTACGTTTCTTACCGGAATAGCATTTTGGAACCGGCGCCGGCTCAGAAGCAGTGGAGCTACTACCATCTTCATCCTTGGGTTTGCTTGCGAGGCTCGACCTTATTCGATTGCTCTTTTTTCGCGGCTCTTGCGACGCCGACTCCGGACTTACTTCCTTCGGCTTTGATTCATCATTACTAGCACTTATACTTTTGCGCTTCCTTGTGGCGTAAATTTTGGCCGCCAAGCTAGTGATAGGATCTGGAGTAGAGATTGAATTCCGGATTTCCTCTTTGACTTGAGTGGACTGGGATCGATTTTTGGAAGCGGGTACTTCAAAGGAATTCGATTCTGCAGTTGATTTATCCTTCGGGCTTCCAAAAATAATCTCTTTCACTTTCTCTGGAGACATACTTTCTCGCTGGCGGGCCTTTGGGGTAGAAGTTTTTGGAGGATTCGGCGACACGGGCGAAACCGACAAAAAGTTATCGGCCGTTTTGATTATCTTGAGCATTAACTTGGCCTTTTGAGAATCTCCATTTTCAACTATCTTCTGTAACACTCCTGGAAGCATCGCTTCCAGGTGCTCGTCTAACTTTCCCGGTTCCAAAGGAGTCCTAAATTCCGCATACTTGAAGCTCCCGAATTTCTTCTTCAGCTTGGAAATGTACGTATCAGCCTCTCGCATACATTCGGCCATATTGGTTCGCCGTTGCAGCTTCGTGTTGGGATCCTTATCGCAGAACAGAAAGCATTCCTTGATAGGCACCCAGGCTCGGTCGTGATCACCGAAGAAGCGAACATCTGCCAACTGGTTGACATTCACCGACATTAGCTTCGCCGGCCAGTAGGGAAAACCTTTCAATTTGGCCCACACCAGCAGATGAGGCTTACTGCAAACTTCGGTGAACCACGTTTTACACGTGTTGGCATTGAAGTAGCACTCGTTGCAGGCTTCGATCTCGTTGATTTCCTGCTTGCAAATCTTAATCAAGCCCTTCGCTATCGAAAGCAGTTTACTGTTCACTGTAATTAAAACAACAATAATTTAGTTATAGTTTTAATGTAGTTACTTGCTAACAACTTTTCACTTACAAGGATAAATCGAAGCATTGTGAAGAATCCAGTTCACATCAGCTTGGAACGCCTCCGTAGTTTGATACTTGTGTTCTACAATGTTGTTCTGCAAGGTTGTGAGATCGATGTGTTTTGTTACGTATCCATCGTAGTTGGGAAAATTCTCTCTATCCAGTGGATTTAGAATTGAACTCTGGGGAAGAAATCGTTATCGGATTACACATTATTACATATTGTTCCTTCAAACGCATGCAATGACATCTCGCGGATTTGAGGTAAAGTAATGCGAGCGCAATAAGTACACATTGGTGTGTGTGTTTTGATGGTTTTCATCGGGCTTGTTTGGTACACGCGGGCGTTTGAATGTGGTAATGCAACAAACACATTCAGGATCAATGTTATCTCGCAATAAATCGTTGCATGTGTGTGTATCTGAGGAAACGAAATCCGTTCATAAAGTAAACCTCATTGCATTGAAATGATAGAAATACCTTTACGACTAATCAAACAAACGTATAGCAAAAGATGTAAAGATTGATTCATGCTTTATGCGATCGATTACTAGATAATTTTGAAGACAGTTTTCTAGAGTTTATGAAGTTTTCATATATCTATCGACGTTCATGTCCCTGTTAGAGCGTTTGCAAATAGCTTCTTTTTTGTGATGGCCGACGGTCTTTTTTGTTTTTTTTTCTTCCCTCGTGTGTTCTCGAGGATCAATAGGGCATAATAGGCCGAGGCGGCAAAAGCACGTGTGTTCAATAGGACCATAGAGGATAGTTTTCATAGTATGAAATATTTTACGCATTTGCCATTCGATATAATGTAAATATTTATATTATTCTGCAAAGTTGCTCTATTTATCAAATGACATCCAAATTTATTTACTTTAAGCAAATCATTTACAAAATATTCAATTATTTTTAATATTATTCAAAATTTTGTAAATGGGAAGAAGATAGCGATAATTTGAAAAGTTTCGCTTAGAAATTTATATTTTTTTACTAATCAAATTTCAAGTTTTTATAAATGGGCAGTGACAACTGATGTACTAGGAAAGAAGCCCATGCGGCAGAAGGTCGCTTGACATTATCTCGTAATCGTTTGGCATAAAGCCATAAATATAAATATATTTTTAAACCATATTTAGGGAAACTTACGTATTGTCGGCAGTTTTGTTCTCTTCGTCATGGTTTTTTTTTTTGAAACCTGATGGTCTCAGAGTTGGCTTCAAATCCTTCCCAACCAAACTGAGTTATATGCCCAAATTTCAGACAATTCGGCCCACAAAAACCCCCCATGACGAAGAGAACAAACCTGCCGATAATACCCTTCGTCACCCTATATCCCTTCCTCTGATTGGCTGTTCTTCATGTTATGGTGTCATGATGCATCACTAAGCTTTCAAACGAATCATTGAAGGTTTGCTTTTCAATGATTGTTTACCTCGCGTTTTTGAAGTGATAAAAAACACCCAATTCTGCAGCAACGCAGCAGAAAAAGTATCATCGTAATCACTGCGAGTGAGCATATGGGATAACACTTTTTCATGCGAATATTCGCTTTGGTGGCGGAGAATTATCACTTTGAAATTTCGAGCCAAATATCCGGGCTGTCGATGCTGATGATGCCGTAAAAAGCCTTATGCCAAATGGCCGTTATGATAAAAGACTCTATCTTAAACAACTTTACGCCTTTGCGACTTTAATCTTCAAGTACCCGACCCCCGACAACTCATTTTGTGCTTGAATTTCAATTTCCATCCGATTTTTTCTTGGATTTTTTTTATGTCGCCCTTTAATCGATGATAAATGGGTTCAAGTTTATTATACTTAAGTGGCCATGTGATATCCGGTACGATTCCGGAGATATTCCGGATTGTACCGGGGTCAGGCGAGTTGCCAGTGATTATTTCGTGTGTTATTGGGTTCGAACTGTCGATTTTTATCAAAAATTTTGTTGCGAACAATGAAGCACAACTGCGATAATCAGATTTGAATAAGTTGACCCATCCGGAACACAGTGTCAGGTTCCGCAGGGTATCATTAGGGACACTTCTGATTTTCAACCTAAACACGCAGTGCGACATATCAATCTTCATGATTTCGAATGTATGAGTCAGAAACGATAGACTGGAGTCTGTATCAACTAATATGGAACAGGTTCCACGGGGGCTTCATCGAGGACATTTCTGGTTTGCAGCCAAAACATGCCGTGCGACGTATTAATCTTCATGATTTTAAAAGAATGGGGCAGAAAAGATGGACTGCCATATGTATCAATTGATATGGCCGCTGCGGAACACCTGGAACAGGTTACGTGGGAGCCTCTCAAACACAATAACAGGTGAAATAATCACTTTTAGCCATTTTGGTCGGAATATCTCCGGCTTGTTTCCGGTGTTACATGGCCACTTGAGTGTAATAAACTTGCACCAATTTATGATCAATTGAGGGTGACTTGAAAAAAAATCGAATTAAAATTGAAGTATCGCTAGCATTTTGAAAACGAGTTGTCGGGGGTCGGGTACGTGAAGGTTAATCCGAATGAGGGACCCCTAATTGATCTTTAGACCTCCCTGATCGTAGGTACACTATGAGGACATAAAGAATCTAACAGTAAAAATATTAGTGTTTAAGTGCTGAATCATTTAAAAATCTAATACATATTACTATGCCACGGCAAAGGTATTACCACTCACCCCCTTCAGTTGCTGCATCCGCTTCATCGTAAACTTGAGCGATACGGTCAGGCTGTCCTGTTTCAGTTTGATGTCCTTTGCATGTTTATCGCTAGCACCGTCGGCCAGGGCATCCGCCTTGATACACTCGGGGCAGTTCCATTTTTTCTCCACCACAAAGAAGGCCGGACTCATTTTCAGGCACACCGGATGAAAGCACCGTATGCACCCGGAGCAGGTTTCCAGGCCCGGTTCGCAGGTTTTGCACCGCCAGCAGAACTTGTCCCATCCGAGCTAGAAGAAGAGAATCATTATATTCAATTGTTACACAACTGAATAAAACCGGTGCCATGCATTGGCTTTCAGCAGCTCAATCGGTAAAAAAATGAGCACAATTTGGGTGCAATTGCAGTCATAGATTTCTATAAAACAATTTTCTCTTTGAGTTATTATGGGACGTTGAAAATGCTTACGGATAATTTTACTGTATAGTTCGAGGTAAGACATGAAGTTATTTACGCCCGCATGATACGAAAGGCAAGAGATAGTAGAGTATAGTAAAGTTTCAAACCCATAAACATTTTATTACAATGCTTCGAAGTACATACCTTCGGTGCTTGCGGAGGGACTGGCATTTCCACTCCTTTCTTAGCACTCCTGGTCGCCGCCGCATTCGACCGTTCCCCTTCGTTGTCGGAGTTGTCCGACCCGTCGCTCTGGTGGTGGATGCTGCTGAGGAACTTCTTTTGCTTCATTGAAAACTCCGCATTGGCCGAGCGCATGCCCGAACGCTTCGCATTCGACGATGGACTGCCTTTGCTTTCGTCCATGTCCATGTCGTCTTCCCGGCCCGAAACTGAATACCGTTTTTGCGAGGTTGGCGTCAGACTGCCACAGCTGCGGCTGTCCTCGCCTTCGCCACGGGAGCGACAGCGCTTCCGTAACTTCTCCGACGACGACGAATTCAACATGAATTCCGTGAGAATCTTAGAACTGCTCTGCGACGCCTTGAGACACCTCATTTCCCGGGACATTTTTACATTTCCGATACTGGCACTGTCGTCCGGATCGTCGTGCTGTTCATTTTCTTCTGTTGTTTGGGAGTTAGGTTCCGTTGGTTGATCCAATTCTTTGTCATCAACCGGCGGAGATGAAGATCTGGTTTGCTGGTTGTTGAAGATCTCGCTCTCCGTTGAAGTAGTGGTAGTGAACGAACAAGAAGACGTAACTGTCGTCAGAGTTGAATTTGAAGACAGCGAAGTATCGCTTTCAGTTTTCGCAATTTCCTTGGATGCGGTGGATTTCGGTTTCTCTGGTGTCGTCGATATGTCCGATATAATAGTAGATTTTGGGGGAGAACCAACATGTGCAATAGGTCGCAGACCTTGAACACTACGAGCCACCGCTAATGTGGTGGGCGAAATACTACTCCTAGAAGCCGAAGCCGCCACAACTTGTGGGCCGTTTTGGGGCATTTTTGGCATCATTTTGACAAACACTATTTTGTTCTGGGGAGTTTTCATTTGAATTGTTGGTTGCTGTGCTAAATTTATATTTATTGTTTGTGGTGCAATTCTGTTGTCAGTTTTACCTGAAACAAAGTTAAAATTCTTATTGCTTTTTGTTATAGTTTCATTACTGAACTCAGAGCGTTGAGGGTTTCCTGCTGAAATAGACGAAGGCTTCCTGGCAAAGTAACTTCTGATGGTGCTTTGTTTACCCCATGGTTCACCCAGATTTAGTTGTTTATCCTTATCGCTTAGGGATCTATTACCTTCTGTCGATTGGGTATTAGAGACAATTGTCTTGGTATAACCAAATCCATTGCCACTGTCATCCTTAGTGATCCTTATTTTGACGATATCCTGCTGTTGGGCGTTCGGGATGACCGGTTTTGTTGGCGATATTTTATACACATTCCGACAATCAATCATGGATCCGGTGGAGACCTGCGCCGGTAAGCTCTTCGGTACAGTGCTACCGGTATCCGAATTGATGGCAGACATGGCTGTACCTATGATGTAAAGTTAAAAAATCAGCTCTTTTCCAGGTTCATGAAATTCTTTAATTTTACTGAGGATTTATATAGCTCGGGATTCAGTCTTTGTTTGAGTACACTGAAATAATTCCAAGAGCCTATTTTATCAGACACTACACGTACATTGTGCCCGTAGTCTGACACGTTCACGTTAAATGAATCGTTATACGTATCACAACATTAACAGTTCCGATTGAAAAGCCTTCTAATAAAACTCAATGACTCTTGCGCATATCGGAGTAATATGCACATAACACGATCGACACATTAGCTTTGCATATAACTTTGGCCGGCTGGAAAAGCAACATTGGCAGCTAAAGTGGAATACGTTTTGCAGAATTTCGCAATTCCAATAAGTGAGCTTCATGATCGTGCGGCTAGCGGCGTCGGTCATTTAGGCGTTGTGATTTCGATTCCCGCTCCAGCCCAAGGCAACTTTTTTTTCAAAATGTGAAGGATATTATTGGAGATGCATATACATTGGCGCACCCAGCCCACATGATAGAAGCAAAATGCAAGACACATAACATTATAATGGCGATCTGAGAGTCATACCACATGCGTCGCATATAACTCTCACTTCCCATTTTCAACCTACGATTAGATTCATATGTTATCCCAATAGTGCAGTAATATAGGACTGACATATAACTATGATCGGGGGAGTTGGCTCAGTGTACACAAAAAAATGGTATCGACTACACTGAGCCAACTCCCCCGATCATAGTTATATGTCAGTCCTATATTACTGCACTATTGGGATAACATATGAATCTAATCGTAGGTTGAAAATGGGAAGTGAGAGTTATATGCGACGCATGTGGTATGACTCTCAGATCGCCATTATAATGTTATGTGTCTTGCATTTTGCTTCTATCATGTGGGCTGGGTGCGCCAATGTATATGCATCTCCAATAATATCCTTCACATTTTGAAAAAAAAGTTGCCTTGGGCTGGAGCGGGAATCGAAATCACAACGCCTAAATGACCGACGCCGCTAGCCGCACGATCATGAAGCTCACTTATTGGAATTGCGAAATTCTGCAAAACGTATTCCACTTTAGCTGCCAATGTTGCTTTTCCAGCCGGCCAAAGTTATATGCAAAGCTAATGTGTCGATCGTGTTATGTGCATATTACTCCGATATGCGCAAGAGTCATTGAGTTTTATTAGAAGGCTTTTCAATCGGAACTGTTAATGTTGTGATACGTATAACGATTCATTTAACGTGAACGTGTCAGACTACGGGCACAATGTACGTGTAGTGTCTGATAAAATAGGCTCTTGGAATTATTTCAGTGTATAACACGAGTAGAACCTATAGACACTATAGATTCCATAGACTCGCGGAGACGAAGACAACTGTAGCCAAACGAACTGTCAGTTCGTGTAGCCAAACGAGCATGACGTCACGATTTCAATAGCGACAATGGATTGCGTGACGTCATATTTGCTCGGTACACTCTAAATTGACGATAAAACACACTAAAATTTAATTTCTCAACCATGTCTCCGCGAGTCTATGGAATCTATAGTGTCTATAGTAGAACCGAATCGCAAGTATGTGTTGGTGGCACTTGATGTAGAAAAAATTGTAAAACAGGGATCAAAGTATATAAATATGTACCAAGGTAAGAGATTCCCGTAAATGTCAAAAATGAGACTCACCAACACATCTGCGTTAGTTATGAAAAGTTGGTGTTTTTACACTAAAATGTCATTATTTCAGCAAAGTTTGTGAAGTTTTGTTAGTTTGGATGTTTCTAAATGCTAAAAAATATGTTTAGAATCAATTAAAAAAAAATTGTTACCGATTTTCAAATGGCGATATTTTCTGTTTTATTGCATGGAGGTCACATTTAATCCAGTCAGATGCAATTAAATAATAGCTTCTAAGATGGGAGTGCTTAATTTCTTAAGAAAGATTGCTAAATAGTGATGTGCCCATACAAATCAGCGCAAACTTCATAACTATTTTTTGCTTTTTTCCTTTTCTCACTAATCCGTGAATATTAGCGGGAATCTCTTACCTTGGTATTTAGATACTTTGAACAGGGATAAGTGTTTACGACGACAAATCAGCCGATTGTTGCAGCAACGCTTATGGAATCTTAGGGTAGAGCTGTGCAAGATGAGCATCCCTAGGGATTATCCTATTTTCAATTTTCTCACTTTGAATGTGTTAAGCGAAACAGTTAAGTTAACCTTACGAAGAGCAGACTGTTGTGAAAAATTAAATGTGCATCAAAAACATCATTCATCATAAACAGCCCGAGTGCTTGAGCTATTCAAATGCTCAATTGGCCAAATTTGTTTTTTTTTTGTGCCAGATTGTTTAATGTTTTGTTCATTTATTGATTACAATTCAAGTATTTAAAATCTCAAATAGAGCGAAAGTTTAGAGGCGAATGTCCCCTATAGTTGATGCATCTATGAAAAAATTGAAACTGACTTTTCTCTAATCTTGAAAATTTAACATATTTTTCAAGAAAGTATTTTCGGTATTTTATCCATATTAAATTCACTTTATCCGAAGTTGTAAATTAAGTGATAATTTGATCCACAGTTTATTGAGCAATTTAACTTTTCCCATCAATCCTTTAAGAGCCGACTTCTTCACCTCGGCTCAACCGGAAAGCTAGACTTACCCATATAGTTAAACATGCCTTAACGCTTAAGTCAGAGTGAAGAAAAACAATAATTGTGGAAGTTTTGGCTCTGGGTATAACTATGAGAAAGTATCCTAGTGGAGCTGGAAAAAATCTCACTGATAGCCATGTTATATCAGAGTTTTGGTGGAGGAAAACTCTGGCGGAAATAATGTTAGAATCTTAAAGAAAATCCTACTAAAATTATACTAGAGATTTGTAATGGAAATACTAAATGCAATCGTTGGAGAAAAGTTATGTCGCATTATTGAACAGACTTCTCTAGTTTCAATTTATTGAACTGTCTTCGATAAAGTTACTTAAAGAATGTTTCGAGAAATTCCTGTGGAAATCACTCGACGTATGCCTGGAGGAATCTCTGAGAAAGTCTGCGAAGAATGCCTTTTTTTATACACCACTCAACTAACATTTATTGTGAATGTAAACGTCAACAAAGCGTCCTCAATACGGCTTGATGCTGAGTTACTGTGTTGTACATATGGACGGAAGCTTTTATGCAAGCCCTCCAGCTTTAAACATCAAAATGATCCGTAACTGTGTGTGATCCATTACTGTGTAGGGACGGTACTTGCCGCTACTTGGAATCGAACCCCGCTGGTCCCGATGATGTCCTCGCTGCCACACTACTATATATAAATAGCATAGAAAAAAAGCCCGTTTTGTTTTATGTCTGGAGTATAATTGTCTAGCTTTATAATTGTGCCACAAGAAACCTTACCCGCTCCATCTAGCGCAGCCCTCCATCATTGCAGCAAACTTTACCGGTCGCTGCTGGATGCGCTCGCAAAATAGTAGCGCTATGGGTGGGTGACCAAATATAGTAGCGCGACAGTTGCGCTGCTAAAAATTATATGGGAATATGACAGCCCTCCCGATACGAATCAAGGTGACTAATTTGATTGCTACCGGTGTGGAAAAGGGTGGTTAAGTCAAAATGCTAGCGCTGCGCGGGTTGCTCGAATAGTAGCCGCCGTTAATGTTGCTCTAAAAGCTTGTGAAACGTCAAACGCCATGATGTTAACATCGAACGCTGTGTCGTTGCGCCAACAGGTTCTTCGTCACAGCTTCTAGCTGAGAGAATGTTCTTTAAACAGCTACGACTCTTATTCGATTTGCACATCTTCCGGAGTTGGAATAAAGTGCAATAAAAGCAACCCAAATAGTTTCACAACGCAGAGATGGATAGCTGTAAAGTATTTGTGTAGTATGTATCCCGCTTAAAGTTTGTTTTGACATTATGTTTACATCCGACAAGCCGTGTTGGTATACCAACAGTTTCTTTATTACAGCTTCTAGCTGTAGTGATATCGCATAACGGTCTTCAAAGCGCTGCTGGTTTGTGGATTTGTCAGTTACTATATAGTAGCAGCTGTTTTGTTCGTGGGGAATCATATTTGATTTTTTCAAGTTCACATCTTCCGGGAAATCTCCCGGAGTTGGAATAGAGTGCAGTAAATGCAGCCCCAGTGATAATTATGATTGATATAAAAAAAACTAAGTTTGGTAGTTGTATGGTGCTTTTTTAGCAGCCGTGTATTAGCTTATGCAGCGTTTCTCAAACTATGGGTCGCGACCCACTGGTGGGTCGTGGGCTGATTTTTGGTGGGTCGCGAAGGCTTGGGCGATATTATAATCAAAGTCTTTATTAATTTATGTTAAATGATATTGTTAGCATAATTTCCAATTGTTGTAATTGATTGTTACCTAATTTACAATTGTTTATCTAATTTACAAATAATCTCTTGCAAAATTCATTTATTCCTAGACGTAAGGATTCTTATTATTGAAATTCATTTTTTGTAACTGTCTTGGTTTGAATTGTGAATATTCAAACTTCTATCTGCATTCTGAAATCGATTCTGAAATTATAAGTTTTTGATCAGAAGGTTTAATATTCTCGTGACATCTCTGATGTACTGCAATCATTAATACTGACAAGAAAAATGATGGAAGTAGTCGATTCTATCATTTTCCAGGATTCTTTCAATGAATGGCTGTGTATATGTAGACTAGACTAGACTAGACTAGAAGGTTTAAGATTCTCGTGAAATGTATGTTTAGACTAGATTAGACTAGAAGGTTGAGGATTCTGGAGAAATTTCAGATTTTCCTTGATCTCTAAAAAAAATCTCAATTCAATGCTTGCAGTTTGGATTTTCAGTAAGATTTACGCACCAAATGCAGCAATTAAAATTAAGGATTTCAAGAAATTCGTCCATTAGATACGCCCTTGGTGCTGCTCTTGATCAACATCTGCTTGCAGACAGGGTACCTAGGGTCTTGTTTATAATTTTTAATTTTACGAATCCCCATCAACATCGCAGTTCTATTATGGATACATTTTTTGCAAGATTAAATGCTACGTAACGTAAGTTTATCGAAACTTATCAAAGTGATAAATGTGTTTACACAAAAAGTCAGTTCAAAGTTTCTAAACCGACTTATGTTATGAAAAAACGTGCTGGTGGGTCGCCATATTCTAGAACAATCAAAAGTGGGTCGCAGGCGAGAAAAGTTTGAGAACCCCTGATGGTTTAAATTTGACTAGCTTCCCTTTTATTCAGCGTTGACTGCTTCAATCCGATTGTTACACAACAGAAAGCAAATGACTGAAGCTTATAGCGCTGAAAATGTTAGTTGGGCAAGACAGAAGACGCCGACTCCTGACGTCCAAGAGATTGAGGAAAAGTTTGGCCGGTTGAAAACAACAAAGCCACTGATGCAGATCAACTACCTAGCGCGCTTCTAACATACGGTTGAGAAGCACTGGTGATAGTACTACCATAGGTACTGCACTGGGTCATTACTAAGATATGGAAGCAGGAACTATTACCGGAGGCATGGCTAGAAGGTATCGTGTTTCCTAGGGAATCGCGCCACTTGGGCGGTGGCTTCTATTTTCGTCTGTTTCCCGTTATAACTCAGTCAAATTTGACCAATTGACACAATTCTTGGAATGCAGTGAGATAGGTATAGTATTTACCCGTGTACAACATTTTAAGTCAATTGGTTCAAAATTGACTTAGTTATAGTGGAAAACAGACGAATATAGAAGCCACCGCCCAAGTGGCGCGATACCCTATTTACAAAAAAAAAGGCGACAAGTTGGATTGCGGGACCTACCGCGCGGTCACACTATTGAGCGCTGCCTCTCAAATTTTATGCCGCCGTCTATCACCGATTGCAAGGGAGTTCGTGGGGCAATAACAGGTCGGATATGGGTGAATCCGTTACAACGGACCAGATGTTCGCCATCCGCCAGGTGTTGTAGAAATGCCATGAATACAACGTGCCCACGTACCCTACCGTGCAGTGAAGAGAATTGTCAGACAAAAGAGGCACAAAACAAGCAACAAAGAAGGTGCGACGATTATTGTCAGATTTCTTGAAACGTAAACACCGCGCGGTCGTTGAAATGTTTATAAAAGGGCTTTGCACAAAAGTTCACGCGGTCTATCGTTTTCGAAAGGAACAGCCGCACCGTAGGAAACGCCGCAATGTTATTTCCCATAAGGATGAAGTAAACAGGGAGTGAAAACCGCGGCTGTACCTTTCGGAAGCGATAGGCCGCGTGCACTTTTGTGCAAATCTCTCAATACTCTTTATCCCTACTGGTAACAGATAATGACATGATCTCGAAATTTTTTGTTGCAGACAAAACGGAAGCTGAATTTGTTGCGTACTTTTCACCTCGTGAATAATCAATTATTGCTAATCCAAAGTGCTAAGAGTTGTGTGCTTAGCTGGTAGTGCAGCCTGGGCACTGTTGTCCTTCTGACTTCAGCTAGATTGAGGAGGTACGATCCGAGTGTCTGTTCACCAAGGAGGTGCGGCTCAAACAGCGTCTGTTCTGGCATCCAGCGGCTGAGTAAGAAACGCTGCACCACGCCCAGCTAGATCCAAGGTGGTAGCCCCATCAGCGTGGTCGTCCCAGTGTTGGTTGGGACGTTAAACAGAACTGGCACGATGGCCCTCCGGCGAGACAGGAGTGTTGGCGTAGGCCCAATAAGCCACCCGTAAAAATCCCCATTGCGAATAACATAGGAGAAAATACGACTCGATACAATCGGCAAAGACCCACGCGACGAAATAAGGACTACGATTGGAAACTTGGAACATGGAATTGCAAGTCACTAGGTTTCGCAGGATGTGACAGGATAATCTACGACGAACTACATCCCCGCAACTTCGACATCGTGGCGTTGCAGGAACTTTGTTGGACTGGACAGAAAGTGTGGAAAAGCGGGCATCGAGCGGCTACCTTCTACCAAAGCTGTGGCACCACCAATGAACTGGGAACAGGATTTATAGTGTTGGGCAAGATGCGACAACGTGTGATCGGGTGGCAGCCGATCAATGCAAGGATGTGCATGTTGAGAGTTAAGGGCCGTTTCTTCAACTACAGCATCATCAACGTCCACACCGATGGACCGAGTGGAATGGAGGCGGCTACTATGTACAGCAGAGGCCACCCCGGCCTTAGCCTGACCGGTAAGGTAAGTAAGGTGTCGAAGACAAAGTACATAATGACAAAGGGGTCCAGGGAGGAATCACCGCGCCACTATAGGATATCAGGCGGACAAAAATCAGAAAAGTGGCTTCCACTAATGCTTGTTCTGAAACTTTCTATCGATAATAAACATATAAACTAAGAGAAATCTAGAATTTCAAGTTTAAGGTGATGTAGTTACAAAGATATTGAGTATCAAAGTTGAGTAAAGCTAAAAAATGTAATTTTCGCAAAAAAAAACAACACATAATTTCAAATCGATATTTTCTAATTATTATCATATCATTATCTATTGGTTTCAATACATCATTGGTAAGATAATGAAGCAAACTTTCCAACAAACACGTGGTTTTGTGAAATAATTGAAACATTGCATGAAAAAAAGGTACAAGAAGAAGAAGTTGAAAAAGGCATGAGATTCAAATTTTGATAAACGGCATCTTTTTTTCCCAAACATTCCCAGGCTCAAAATCAGTTTATGGTCAAGCTTTAGGCCTACTCTAATGATTTTGTATGCGAAATGCTGCGGTAAATTGCGGTCTTGGGAGATTTAGCGTTTTTTTCGCACGAGACCGCCCGGGCGCACCCCTTGAGATTAAACGACGATTCTCAAACATTCCAAGGGAATTCCTTGGAATTCATTTTTGAAAGTAACTACACAATAGTGTTGATCATTTTAAGTACAAAAAAAAAAAAACAAAATAAAAATTTAAAAAATAAAACAAATTCAAACTTTTTATATATTATCAGTTATTTGACCATATCGAAAATACGCACTTTTCAAAACTTGGTCGTGATGTTTAAAAATATTCATAAACAATATATTTTAGTCGAACCAATCTCTCTCTTCTTGGCGTAACGTCCTCATTGGGACAAAGCCTGCATCTCAGCTTAGTGTTCTATGAGCACTTCCACTGTTATTAACTGAGAGCTTCCTCTGCCAATGACCATTTCGCATGCGTATATCGTGTGGCAGGAACGAAGATACTCTATGCCCCAGGAGGTCAAGGAAATTTCCTTTACGAAAAGATCCTGGACCGACCGGGAATCGAACCCGTCACCCTCAGCATGGTCATGCTGAATACCCGTGCGTTTACCGCCTCGGCTATATGGGCCCCTAACCAATACAGAATACTAATAAATCCTCGAAAATATGATGAAAATATTTTTGTCCGCCTGCTTGTATGGGAATCCCCCATAGTGGACACGGAGCATGGATCCTACGTGCAGAGGAGCAACGCGCCTTTGGAGTTTTCGAACGGAACGTGTTGCGTACCATCTACTGAGGTGTTGCGTACAATATTGAGCTGAAAATTAGAATTTTAGTGCGTGTCATTCCCCCGAAAACTTGTATTGAAGAAGAATGCATAGATTTCAAGAACCTAATAGGAAAAATAGTTCCTGGAGAATGTAATTCTGGTGAATGGTTTAATCTGGCTCTTGAAATTGGGGGTAATAGTTTTCACTGGATTGTTATAGAACCGTCATAGGTATATAACATTCTCTTAAAAACCATTTCTCAGAATTGGATTCCTCCGATTTTTCTTAGTCAGATAGAAAAAATAGAAAACATTGATTTCCTTAAAAAATGGAATTCTCAGAAAGGGAGTTCTGGTAACTTTTATAAAACAAGCACCTATTTGGTTCTTTCATTTAGGGTGTGTAAATTAACGTTTTCCAATCTTTTCAATTAAATTCCATACATTGTATCGAATAAGTTCATTAAAAGATGTTTTGATTCAATAGTTCTTAGATAATGGATTAATATTAAAAAAAAACTGGCAGTGTGTAGATATGATGTACACATTACAAATACCTTGAGAGCCGCAAACCTAGAAAGAAAATGAAATAAATTCGTACATTGAATAGTGGCCTCTTTCTGTATATGTATAGCACATACGAACCGACAAACAAAGGCAATATAAACTTCAACCATATTCTTTTTGCGTTTCATTGGAATGCAATTAAATTACGCATGAAGATGCAACACTGTTCGTGATTATAAATTATATAATAGCAAAGCTGTTACTTTAGGAAAAGTTAAAAAAACTTCAATATTACATTACTATTATTTTGAATCTACTATCAATTATTGTTAGTGTAGCGAGGTCCCACAAGGTCATCACAACAATACTAATCGATTGTGCTCTAGTAACTCGCTGGTCGGACGCCATCTCACGACTGTTCTGAGAACTGAGCGCTCTTGGGCGTCGAACTGAATGCAAAAATGGAAGCAATGGGTTTCAATCGATTCATTTTACCCCATTGTACCAAGCTTAATGAATATACGAATAAAACCACTTACCCAAGCAAAATTTGTTCCGACTAGTACTAGCAGCTATCGCTTATTTCGATGAAATTATCATCAACTTTCGAGCAACAAAAATGACAGCATAGCAAACTAGATTGGTGGTCCTATAATTACAGGATTGCTTTGATGAAAACGTCATTGCTAAAAAAGGAATCGGTTGAATCAGTGTTTTCTTCCATGTTGTGTAATTTTCCGCAAACGAAGATCTGAATACTCCAGCCAATGAATCCTACATCTTTCATTCCACCCGATGCCATCATCTTCCGAGGAAGCATAAAATGGACACTCGAGACATAACCAGCAAAAGAGGAAAAAGTAATAATGCAAATTTTGCCAAGTTATCTAGCAGTGTTCACTCACCTGCCTTCCGGCTGCCCCTGAACCACCACCTGCAATTGACGATTCCACTTCCGTACGTTCAGTATCCGCTCGATTCCGGTCCAAATGTGGGTTGCATTCCTGCCTAATTTTGCGGGTAAGATTTTTTCTCCTCCTGGGACTTCTGCAGAGAGGTTGCCTAAACCGAGCTGTGAACTTTCTCTGTACGCCAGTCGCTCGAGTCAGCGAGTCGAGTGTGCTGTGCAGCTCTCCAAGACCAAGAATAAACTGGTGTTGCTACACATGCCACAGACTACTAGGCCTACTGAGCCAGTCAGTACGGGGTACGTGTGTGGTTGAAAAACTCGTCGCCTTCGATGCTGTGCTGCTGCTGCTTCGTTCGTACCGTTCGTACACTTGGCAATCATTGGCATCATAGCAAGCGTGGTGTGGAAAATACGATGCGGAGCAGTAACCACCGGTATGGATGTGTGACCGATGAATTGCATGCGTATTGGTGCGCGGCGGTGTATGTTTTGACGTTTTTTTTTCGTACTGCACACGCACGCCATCCAAAACAACGGAGGAAATAAAACAAGAGGGCCATCTGCAGGATTCAGGTGGAAATGTTCGCAAAAGTGGCGGTGTGAGCACAAAGGGGAATCGTTCTTGGATAAAAAATATAAAGTTTTCAGCTTTAGCGATACTTGCTTAGGGATTTTTTGTTTGTGCATTTCTTTTTTAATGAGGCACCACATACCTACATGTTGGTTTAATAAACATAGAAAAGAGACTATTTTTTACTTACCTTTCTCTGACAAAAAGTAATTACACTCATTGCACAATTATGGGTCACTCAAGGAACAACCATTTCATAATATGAATCGTTTTTCATACAAAAATAACACTTTCATTATTTTTATTTTATATTCTCTTCATTGAAACCCCTTTTTATTGTTTTAAATAAAAATCTGCTTGTAAAATTCACTTTAGGCGGTGAAAATTACTAAAATGTTGGTGAATAATGAAAACCACAATAATGGGTCAAAATAGGCTGTGTAACAGTTATGGGTCAATTTGTTGCCAATTATGGGTCACTCAAGAGAAATCGGCTCAAAAATAATGTTTTGTCTATTTTTTCAATGAATGATCACTTATTCTCGATAGATCAACTATAGTAGAATCCAAAACTGGTCTCAAACCTCTTAACGAAGCGTGTTTTCACGATTTGAAATCAATTTTTCAAAATTGGGACAAATTCTCCAACACAACAACCGATAAACGCCTAAAAGTATGCAATGCCCATGTACGCAGAACTGTCAATATTATGCTGCACAAATGGTGACCCATAATTGTGTGATTTTCGGTGTTCCTTGGAACAATAATGAGTCACTTAAATTTTGCCTGAAATAAGCTTTAATTAGCTACAGTCACATGAATTTCTACATTTAGAACGTAAATTATACCTTTGTTCTGGTGACGATACCATTTCGCACTTGAAAATCACTAAATCTCGTTTTTACAGAGCTTACGAAAGCAGCGCACGCACTGTCCGATATTCACAATCGAAGCGTTACTTTGACAGCTAGTTTTGCGCCGAACAAAAAAGTATTGAAAATATGTATGTTTTGATGTATAAGCCCGTGTGCGATACGTATAGTGACACAAAGCAAATCAACTTATGTGCGAAAAATAATAATAACTAACAAAAGCTTGCAATTAATTAGTATTTATCTATTAAAGTGGAAAGTGACTAATAATTGTGTGTGACCCATAATTGTGCAATGAGTGTAGTATACCTATTTGGAAATCATCAGTATGTTGACTGGTTTGGAATAAAATGTGGCACCATTAGATATTTTCCGATATAAAACAGTCATTGATATACAATTCACTGAATTATAACGGAAACTGCCCCCTATCCAAATGGTCGAATCCCTACCTATTTCGTTTATTTTTAAAGTTTTCACGCTTCTTTAGTCATGTAGCTTGGCCTGCTATGTCTCTTAAAATGCGTGCACATAACCATGGATTACCATTAAATATAAGTCTTTTTCGAAAAAGCTGTAAAAATATGAATATTTTAATCAGTATACAACCAATTGACTAGTAGCGTAACAGTAACCAGGAATGGGATCATTCATTTGCAAAGAGTTACATGCACTTGCTACTATCTCAGTTCAGGAGAATGCTATCAACAACAACACATGGATGACTTTAACCTCATAGTTTTATCTGAAAGTTTGCCGAATAACATTACGGTCGCAAACGCATGCCGATGGCGTGAGCGAGCTGTGAAGGCAACTCTCCACGCGGTGAATGTAAAGTACATGCACGCCGTGGAGAGTTGCGTTTGCTGCTTTCTGTTGACTTACTTAATATTGATGCTCCGCTAGCACATTCTTCTACAAAGTTTCAGGTAAAACAAAAATAAAAAAAGTGCTACAGACAATGATTTTTGCTACGATGTTTCTGAAGCGCGTTAACAGAAAGTGAATGTAGCTGATTGCAAATGAATGATCCATTTCCTGACAGTAACATTCGACAGAAGTAGGCATTGGAGAAAATGGAGCCCAAAGTATCCAACTCGCGTTAGTATGAAAAAGGACGGAAATTTCTAAAATTTCTCAAACATTCAAAATTAATAACTTAGCATTGAAATGTTCTGCAGCACTCCCTTCTCGTATGGTATTTGCCATCACACTAGTGAACATGAATAACATACACAAACTTGCCAGCTGTGGTTTGTTTTTCAATATGGCGAATGGTATTAGATAACCTCCCTTTTGCTTACCTTGGTCAATTCAGTAGAAATGTTTTGTTGCTCCCGCTTCTCTCAAACCTCCGGAAAGTCTTGCACTCGCTAAACCACTCTCGACTTGGTCAGCCCACTTTGTCCGCTGTGCTCCACGTTGCCTTGTACCATTCGGATTTCTCGCGAACACAACGTTTGCAGAGTTGCTATCCGGCATTCTTGCAACATGCTTTGCCCAACGTATCCTTCCGGATTCTGGATGCTGGATTCACCATAGAGCGCAGTGAGCTCATGATGCATTGTTCTCCGCCACATATCGTTATCCTGCCCGCTGCCAAAGATCGTCCTTAGTACACATCGCTCGAAAGCTTGCTCGACTCGAATATTGAGATGAGAATTCTCGACTTGAATGAGGTGATTTTCATTTGATCTCTGCACCATTCTGGTGTTCGCTTAAGTGCTGCTTCCACCTTTTGACCACTTCATATTGGTCCACCAAAAGACTCCCATCCTTCTACCGACACCTTTCGACTTGCGGCACAAAACCGTTGTGGGATGCATTGAACTTCTGCTGGTAGAACTTGCCATGATTCTTGAGAACGGCACAGCAATTCAATTTCCTTGAATTTCGCTTCTTTCAGGCGGCGTTTCTTCTCCCGGGAGTGGCGGGTCTGATGCTTCCACTTCCACGTTCTGCCGAGTGCCATGCTGCAGCTTGATCACCCGCACTGCGTGTCATTCTTCTCCAAAATCTCATTACACTCCTCATTGAACCAGTCGTTTCTTCGACCCTGTTCCATGTACCCGACGGTGCTCCCAGCGGCGTCGTTAATGGCTGCTTTAACTGTACTCCACCAATTCTCTAGAGAGGCCTTATGGATCTCGTCCTCGTCCTGCAGCGTAGCCTCCAAATTCTGCTCGTATGGTGAGGCGACATGTTGATGTATCAATTACCCTAGGTTGTGATGAGGCGGCCGTCTATACCGAACATTGTTGATTACGGAGAGTTTTGGGTGCAGTTTGAACATCATCAGTGGTCAGAGTCGATGTTGAAAGGATGTGGGATTCCGTTACTTCCACGGTCTCCCAAATCATACCTGAATTACATAGAAAATGGCGAGCCGACCAAAAGCAAGTTGAGTTGCCCCTCTTTCCATTTGGGAGCTTGAGCCCAACGGGTTCCCTATAATACTAACCAGGACCCATGCTTCCAGGGGAGAGAGGGCATCTTGAGGAGGTAGCTGGTGGAACATTAACTAATAGAGAGTACTCATGTACGGTCCCCTCTTCTCAAAGTAATCCGCGTACCGCTAAGGTAAGGAAGAGAAAGAGTGAGTTATTAGGTAGTGGATCGGAACGATCGAAACCCACATAACCCGAGGTATCACCTCTTGAGTATCTGATCAGCTGATTTTCACGTGGTCGATTTGGGATTTCGTCTGCTGTGTTGGAAGATGGTGCTGCGAAAGATTGTTTTCAGAGGTGGCGCTTAACTTTCATCGGTCTGAATTTCTCCTCTCGGCTTACCTCATATGATGGTCTTGACGTCGTGGCTCGAACAGCAATCGTACTCGTGGTCGAGCTGCGTGTAGAAAGCGTCGTTGTCATCATCAGTAACTTCCTGAGTGTGGACGGTGCAACGTTGATTATCTCTCTCTCTCTCTTCTTGGCGTAACGTCCTCACTGGGACAAAGCCTGCTTCTCAGCTATGCTTCAGTTCTATGAGCACTTCCACAGTTTTTAACTGAGAGCTTCCTCTGCCAATGACCATTTTGCATGTGTATATCGTGTGGCAGGCACGAAGATACTCTTTGCCCAAGGAAGTCAAGGAAATTTCCTTTACGAAAAGATCCTGGACCGACCGGGAATCGAACCCGTCACCCTCAGCATGGTCATGCTGAATACCCGTGCGTTTACCGCCTCGGCTATATGGGCCCCGTTGATTATGCTGCAGTTGAATAATCGGCCTCTGATCCTCAACCTACACATTCTTTTCGCAACCAACCTATTATGCGTTTCTGCATAACGGCTTGCGCGTATTGCCGCAGCTCTGGTAGATGGAATAATAACCTTGTTTGAACGCTCGCACCATGGATCCTGTCCAACACACCTTCTGCAGCGTTACGATGTCGAACCCGCGATACTTCAGTACCTCAACTGGGCACTATAGTTGAGCTTAGAGTCCTTCCGAAGACCTAATTTAAGTTTAGTAGGTATTTGGTCCTTCCATGGCACTCGGACGTCGAAGATCGAAAAACGGAGAACATGGGTATTTTATGATGATCTGAAGGACAAATTCTTTTAATGTAACAAGGAGGAGCCCTGGAAGGATTCGTGTTCCGGAAGAGAGGTGCAGAAACGGGACAATAAAAAGAAACTGAGTCCCACTTTGTTTACCGGAATTGCAACTATTGTTATCTTTTCAGAATTCAGAGAGATAATTAAAGAAAAATAGCCCTTCTGCTTTATCCACTTAGAAGCTACCACAAAGAAAACAAATTAAAAATATTGTATCAATACAAAAAAAAAACTTAATGTGTATGTATGTGCAACTGTTTTATAGTTTCCTCTTTGATTTAGCGGTATGCTCGGACAAATCTTATAGGAAAGTCTTGTGGTTTTGAGGAAATCGGCCAATGCTCTTTGGATCATCGAAAATAATATCATGGATGCTGTCGGAGATGCCACGAAGTTGCTTGAAATCATCACATTTTAGGACCCCCCACAAAAACTTTTTTTTTATTATTACACATCAACTTTATGCTTCAGAGTGCTCAAACACTGTTTGAAAAGAAAGAAAAACCTGAAATACTAATATTCAAAATAAGAAAAAAAACCACAGTTCAGGTGAGATTCAAACTAACGACCCTTATACGCTAGACAAGCGGTTTACCAACTAAGCTACCGAGCCAACACGACGAATAACGAAGCGCATTATTGATATCATAGCTTAAAGTTCGCATTCGTAGGCCACCGGTATTTTTTTGTAAATAACCTCCCAAGGAACAATTTCGGACAAACATAAACGAACGCATACTTCAGCTTACATTGAATTGGGTTTTAATTAACTTCATCATTAGAACTTGCTGTCGGATATTATTTTCCGCTGTTTAGATACCTAATAAAATCTACAACACAACTTACAACTGAAATGGTTCAAATCAGTAATAAACAACTGCACCGGAACCAGTACGAAAACAAAGGTAGGTATTGCTTTTTCGGGGATAAAACGCAATGAATAGTGTTACGTGTCCAATTGTACAACCCGTTCGGATAACACGAAATTTGCTTAAAAGCTACGCTATTTTTCATGATAACCGTAAGTTGCGAGTAGTAGTTGTCGCTTGGTAAAAATTAAGATTGCCAACGAAAAAGTAGCATTACTCGGTCAAAAAACTAACCTGAAGTGAACCGTCAAGCCATGCTTGCACAGACCATTTTGTAATCATTATTGGGTCTGGGGTTATGTATTTGCGCTATACGTCAGTCTTTTCTTTGCATCTTCGCGGGATTTCGATAGGCGGGGGTTTAACAAATTGAAGCTCCCAAGCATGGTAGTCACTTCAAATTATTTTTCCTCTTATATTTAGAATATATGTTGTACGGTAGAGCCTAATTCTAATTATTTGCGACGTGATTCTAGGAAAGGCTTCCATTTCTCGTTGGTTTGGGATGTGTGTCTTCTGCGGTGAAACGGTTTCATGATTCGATCTGACATGCAACAGAACATCCTTGCCAAAAGTCAACGAAAAACAAATTTGGAAGGGTTTCGGCGAAAGAACTTAAACATATACATAAAATGTGGCGAACACGCTTTAACTAATTGCCAGATAATCGCCAATTATATAATAATTATACACATACATATAATCACTATCTTTCTTTTGAAGGTTACTCACGTCCAGCAGAGGCGTTGTATTAGTCCTGGTCCGGTTCGAGGTCCGGCTTCTGTCGGAGCTTCTCTTGACACTGGTCCAGCACGGATTTGAAGGTGCCGGCTAGGTCCTCGTCCTTAAATCGGACAGCCAGCTGCTCCAGCTGGGGTCCCTCTTCGGCATGATTCATGGTAGCCCAGACGTATGCCTTGCTTGAGTTGCTCATCGGTGTCACTAGCAGGTCGCTGGTGATGGCGTGATTCAGAACAAGTTTGAAAATTTGTTCTCGCCTCATCAACAACCGATAGCTGTTCCGGCCGGGATGGTACAGCACTTTCAATTCACCAACACCTGAGAGTATGAAATTGGAAAACATCGCAAGTACCTATTATTTTCTGTAAAGCCAAACTAGTGCCATTTGGCACAAGGTGGTTGGGAGTACCCCTTTTGGCATATACGAAAAAAGGCCAAACAGATATCAAGCAAAATAGCTAACGTTATGTCAAACAACATTACGTTACATGTGATACTCCCAGATCGTTAGGAACGATGTTATTTGACTTCAAGGATAGTTTGGGAAATACCATTCCAAGAAACTTGTCATTGATCGATTTTTCTCACCTCGTTCTTTCCACTCCTTTGTGTCAGCATCGTATCGGTACAACTTGGCTCGCTCGCCAAACAGCTTCGTCTCATCCTCCTCGCCCGTCCGCACCTCAATTTCGTCCGGTAACTGGATAGCAGGCTCATAATGTGGATCGTAATTATCGTCTCCACCGGCTGCTTCGTCTTTGTCGTCATTCTCTCCGGTACTGTCATTCTTGCTCTTGTTGGCCATTCTGGTGAAGATATCTTCCTTCACCGTCAACCCAACGAATCCGCTGTTGGGTGCACTCTGTTTGGTCAGAAAACTTCCAGCTGTTCCGGAGGCCAATGCAGCAAAACTCACACCCGATTCCATCTTTTTCAGCAGATCGGGCTCAGCGGTGGTGGATTTTTTGTCAAATCCTTTTGCGGCATCAGCAAAGCTGAACCCACCGGTAACGCTTGTGCTTGTGGAAAGTGATCCAAAGGTCGGCGTCGAGTTGCTACTACCAAATCCACCGAATATGCTACCAGCACTTCCGGTTGAACCAAATACAGGCGCGGTTGTACTACTGGCGGGGGTGGTAGTGCTAGCAGGTTCTGATTTCGTCGTCGATGTTGGCGTTCCCCCAAAGATGTTTGTGCTGGATGTGTTTTGTCCGAAACTGGAACCGAAGAGCTGAACGCCTTCAGCTGATTTATTCAAATTGGCTCCGGGGGCTGCACTACCGAATACCGAGGGTTGTAGTAGTGGAGACTTAGACTTGTCCGTTTGCGAAGGTAAAAGTGCGGTTTTAGGGGTTGTATTGAGAGAAGAGGAGAAAATCGATCCAGTGGTGGGCGTTCCTGAGCTGACTGCGGATGCAAAACCTGTTGGTGGGATTAGAATGTGTGATGTAATGATGTAACGACCCAAACGAAGAAAACAAACTAATACATAGAGGCGAACCAACTGGGGAGTTGAAAACCTCTTTAATAAAGATAATAATAATAATAATTCTCATCTGGAATCCCAACTGGAATGCAACTCTCCCCCCCACCTGAACTTACCTCCGAAGATAGACTTAGGGGTGGACTGTTCCGTCGCTGGTTTCGTTACTCCTCCGAAAAGCGTGCCACCGGACGACTGTTTCTCAGCCGTCACAAAATTACTGATAGAAAATGGCGATGCTTTGCTTTCCGTTTTTCCCGTTCCCGCCGTTGATAACGACCCAAAAAGGTTGTTCACCTTCTGATCATCGTTTGTTTCGGAAAAGCTGACTTTTTTCGGCGATCGCGTAATTTTCCTGGTGATGGGCAGCTGCTTTACATCGGTCACATTCATTGGCAGCGGTTTCTCGTCCAAGAGGTCCTTATTCACAGTGAAGTCGTAGATTGGAAAGACAAAGCTGTCCGGATCACAACCTCGACAACCTGGGCACGGTTGCTTGGGACTGTCGAAGAAATTGGCCGGCAGTTTGTACTTGTCAAGAAGTTCCTTATCGTTTAGCGAAATATCGCTCAGCTGGGAGAAGTTCAGATTGCTGATCGGGGTCGAAATGGTGGAGTCCAGCGTTGTGTTGAGTGCACTGTCCGTCTTGGCCACTGGCGATGGAATCGTAGTTGCCTCACCTGAAAGGGCCCGGTCGATTGCACTCTTGAAGTCGTTGGCAATTTCGGCATTCTTGAAGCGTAACGAGAAATTCATCACCTCGAATACACCTTCTGAGAAATCGTTTGCCACGAATAGCCACGACTTGTCATCCTTCTTCTGATACTGAATATCGGCATCCAGCGCATGGTTTAAACAAATCTTCAGCACCTGATCTCGACGCATGACCACTCTGAAATAAAAATACATGATTTATTGTAAGGTACAGTTTTAAATTTCATCCCAATCATTCACCTCAGTTTGCCATTGGTTTTATGTCTCAAGATTTTAACATCACCAATGCCTCGTTCCTTCCACTCTTTGTCTACATAGCGATACAGTTTCGCCCTGTGCGAATACAGTACATCCTCGTCTTCTTCGCCAGTTTTAACATCAACCTAGCCAAATATAAAAGATAAAATTGTTGTTCTGCCCTGCTCTCTTCCGATTGATTTGGACCAAAACTGATAGATTTTGAGTTGCACAACTCTGTTGTAAAAGATGATTGGAGGAATTGTTCGAATGAATTTGGTGAAGGTTGAAGGCATGACGGTCAGTTGGCAAAATGAATAATTGGCGTAATAAAGAAGGGTGCATTTCGATTATGCCAAATGTCCATTATGCCAAATGACCGTTATGCTAAATGGCTTTATGCCAAGTGGCTTTATGCCAAACGACCTTATGCCAAATGTCCCGCTCCCCTTTTTTTTTTTTTTTTTTTTCTTTATTAAAGAGATTTTCAGCCCTAGGCTGGTTCATCTCTGTGCTAAGTGAGGATAGGGTATTTTGGGAAAGGAAACCTGATTCATAGTCAGGGGGAAGGGAAGCTGGCAATGATAACTGCTACATTTCATTTACAAAACTCTCAGTCCAGATGGGATTTTGTTTCAAAGCAAAGGCTTCAAATTTCGAATAAATTTCTGTAGTTGTTCCGGTATCCATCTCTTATCCTTATTCTTGCTGGGGTCGTCATAGGTTTTGTCGAGGTTGTAGTTTTAGCTATATAGCGTCGAATAGCTTTGCATCCTTTAGAAAGTCTAGTAAAGCGGTTTGTCCAGTTTTTTGTGGACTGAGTGCTGTCTGGATGCACGTAATATTATGTTTTATACGGAGGTCTTCTAGGGTCGGACAGTTAACGATGAAATGTTCAACAGAGTTGTGGGTGTTGCAGTTTTCGCAGAGTATTTTGAAATCGCCTCTTCCGCTCATATTGTGCGAGAGTCTAGTATGACCCGTGCGTAGTCGGGAGAGGATCACTTGCTCTCTCCGAGATGTTAGGTCTTCCCATCGTTCGACGGTTGGTTTTATTTTTCTGGCAAAACATGTACGGTCTCTATTCCAGCGCTGGGCCCAAGAGTCCCAGATGACGTTTTTGACCCACAAACGTACATCATCAGCTGGTGACGTTGGTGTTAGCAGACGACTTTGCCGGCCGAGGTTTGCCAGTGCGTCCGCCTTTTCGTTACCCTGTATACCGCAGTGACCAGGAACCCAGAGAAATGTAACATCCTTATTTTGTTCTTCTATCGTGCTATGTATCCATTGTATAAATGGGTGCTTGTTTGTCGGGGATTCAATAGCCTGCAATGCGCTCGCTGAATCAGTAACCACTAGAATTGGAACATCGCTCGGTAGAGATATTGCTCGAAAAATCGCTGCTGTTTCTGCTGAGAAAACAGAGCAGATGTTTGGAAGTTTGTGGGATTCACTGATCCCATTGGCGAAAATTCCAGCACCCACAGAGTTATTCTTTTTGGAGGCATCTGTAAATCTGACATCTGCCAGGGCGTATTTCTGGCTGATTCGCTCTTTGACATGAGCTTGTACTTGACTGGGGTTGTCATTTCTCCTGAATTTTGTTTTGATATAGTTGTCAATAAGGATATTCTTCGCTAACCAGCTTCTTGGCCCGACGCGGTGAAGCGCAGCCATGGGGGGGAGCCGGCAATTAGCCAGAGTCTGCAGGACACGATTGGCTTGATAGGGAAGGAAGCCAAGGTTCCTGTTAGCTTTGGTACGCTCCAGGAAACTGATCGCTCGGTTACAGAGTGTAAGCGCTAGCTTGAATTCGAGTGGCAGGATTCCCATTTCCGAGCAGGCTGCTGGGGCTGGTGTAGATGGCAATAGTCCTGAGATGATTCTGATCGTTTTATTGAAAGTGGGCTCGAGTATGCGTAGAAGTTCATCTGAAGCGCGACCTGTGATTTCTATGCCGTACAGGACTCTGCTTGCAATGATGGCATCGGCTACACGGAACCTTGTAATCCGGTCGCTACGTGTACGTCGCCCAGATATCGCCTTAATGAGATTCAACCTGTTTTTGCAACTATCTTTGACGTTTTTGAAATGGTTTTGGAAATTCAACCTGCGATCTAGTGTCACTCCTAATATTTTGAAAGCCATCCGCATTGGTATTGGAATACCATTGATGGCCACTGGTCTCTTCGGCGGTTTGTGATTACTTCCACAGATGTGTAGTCTTGCACATTTTTCAGCTGCTATGTCAAACCCGCTCTGGGCTGCCCACCTACCGACGGCAGATACAGCTGCTTGTAACTTTCTACGAATCATTTTAGGGTGCTTGCCCACCACCAACAGCAAAATGTCGTCAGCGTAAACTAGGATGAAAATGCCTGCCGGCAATCTGATGAAACTGCCGTTCATGGCAACGAGAAACAGGGTAACGGCTATGACGGAGCCTTGTGGGACTCCGGTTTCTTCACAAACCGTTTTCGAGCGATGATTACCAATAGCGACCTGGAAAGTTCGGTGAGACAGGTAATTTTGCAGAAATTTCAGCATATTTCCAGTAATGCCCCAGTCCGCCAATTGACGCAACACTCCAGGCATCCATGCCCTATTGTAGGCTTTGGCCAAGTCCAGCGAGGCTAACTCAACGTGATCACCTTGCCTCATGGCGTCGTCCAGAATTTGACCCAGAGAAGCGAGGTATGTGCCAGTACCGAAGCCAGGTCGAAATGCGTGCTGCCTGGGGTCAAGTTTTTTACTCATTTCAAGAAATTCGACAAGTCGACGATTCGCCATTCGTTCCATCACTTTCGCCACACAGCTGGTTAAAGTGATTGGTCTATAGCTTTTAACCGTGTTGCTTGGTCCGGTGCCTTTCGGAATCGGAATTACTAGCCCATGTTTCCATTCTTCTGGGATGGTCCCGTTGGCCCATTCACGATTGATATTCTCGAGAAGATAACGCTTACCACATATAGATAGATTTTTTAACATTGGGTATCCAATATCGTCAGGGCCAGCTGAATTGCCTTTGGTCTTTTGAAGGGCAAACATCAATTCCTTCATAGAGAAAGGAGCGTTGAAGTTCTGTCCCTGATCTGGTGGAACGACGAAATTTTCGATAGCCGTTGCTGCAAACGGATGTCGATCCAGAAAGGTTTTGCTATACCGCTGTATGGACGAAGCGTCCATAAAATGATCCGCCAGTGCGTCTGCGATGATGATCGGGTCTCTTGTAACTATATCGTCGATTTTTAGGGCAATGCCTTTATGTCGCCTTTTACCCTGTAGACTGTTGAATCTACCCCATATTTCACTTGAGGACTGGCTGTCACTGATACCGTCCAAAAATGCAGCCCAGGATCTATCCTTTGCGTCTCGTATCACTTGACGGCAGTTATTACGGGCTTCATGATATCGATTGATGGCTTCATTCTTGTTCGGGTGCCCATTCGGAAGCCGCTTGCAAGCTCTTAAAGTCTTGCGTCGGGCCTTGACCGCTCTTTTTGTTTCGTCCGACCACCAGTGCAAGGCGCGTTTCCCCGGCTTTGGACTTGTCCTGGGTATCGTGTCCTTGGCCGCACTGTTGATTATGTCGATGAATTCTGTTGTACTTGATGGTGCCGATGCGTAGTGTTTACTCTCTACAGCCGTTTGGAAACTATCCCAGTCCGCTTCACTATATTTCCACCTGGGTCGCCTCGATGTTTCAGGTGTGGTGTGTCCAGTAAGAGATAGCAAGATTGGGTGGTGGTCACTTCCATGCTGATCTGTATCCACAGTCCAGGAAAATCTGTTACTGTGGCGGGACGATACCAATGATATGTCAATGGCAGACTCGGTGTTTTTGCGCATGAAGGTTGGAGTGCCATCATTAAGAAGAGCTAGTAGATGTTTGTTAGCAACGTTCAAAACATTTGAACCGCGAGGGCAGTTCTGGTAACTACCCCAAGCCCTGTGGTGTGCGTTGGCGTCTCCCATTAGTATCATCGGGTCTGGAATTGCTTCAATGATTTTTTCCAGTTGTTTTTTGAGGTTCGGAATTTTCCCATTTGGTAGGTAGAATGACACGACCGATACAGGGAAGGGCCATAATAGGCGGATCGCTACGATAGGCAGATCAGTGTTGAGGTGGATTTCATCGGCTGGTATTTCGGTGGATATTCCCAAAGCCACTGAACGGTATATATTAGATCCGTTTTTGGTATACCATCTAAAACTGCTTCCAAGTGTTCTTTTCATTGCAGCCGGCGTTGTTCGATGGATTTCTTGCAGTGCAAGTACAGTTGGTTGGAGGTCGCGGACGAGCATTTCGAGGCCTGAGAGATTATGGAAGAATCCATTCATGTTCCACTGTATTGCGAAAATTTTGCTACTGATAATCGGCGGCGGACTAGCTGAACGGTGTGGTGTGGTAGGGGCAATCGACAAAGTTGTGGAAACAGTAGATTTTTGGTTTGCGGAGTTTTCCCATTGTGCATGGGTGGGTGGCTTGGAATTTGTACTCAATGAGAGTTGCAGATTCGAACATCCGGGTAGTATCACAGCCTGATTGCCGTAGCGAGAACGGTGCAGCATATCATAGAGTTGTGCGTTTGTCGTCTCCACACCGAGAGCTGCGAAAAATGCCTCCCCTGTAACAGGCTCGTTGACGGTGATACTCTCAGACGGAATTGAGTTTCGGGATGTTGCCATATTAGGACTTTCTGGAACAAAAAATGGGCCGCGTGCGGACCCCAACAGAGCTCCACCCAGTGCAGGCCCCGACGTGGAACCCAGGCTAGGCAGAGATGAAGGAGCCGCTGGCTTGTGACGCTGGGATTCCGAAATATCAGAGGCGTTCTGCGGTATTGGGGCGCGGCAGGCTCTTCGCGGATTTCTCCTAGGAAAATGCTTGAATCCATCGTTGTCCTTCGGGGTATTAGGCGTCCCGATCTTCGCTCTTCGTTTGGTATCCAGTTTCTTGTCTCCCTCGCTGTCCTTAGGGGAATAGGATGTGAATCCCTTTTGCGTCCCTCTTCCAACCCTGACCGAGTCCCAAAGGTTGTCCGCCAGTTCCGGTACGACCAAGACTTCCGCACCGACGGGGCTCTGGTTGCCCGGACAGTATGTTGGGAATCCCGGGGAACGGGTACAATGACCCTTGTGCGTCCCGGAGACAACAGTTACGCTAGGATGCCGGAGGTTGTCCGCCAGTTCCGGTAGGGGTGTAACTTCCGCACTAACGGGGCCCCGGCTATCCGTAGCCCCTGTTGTCGTTGTTGTGTTTGGCTGGTTTTCTCGATTTGTGGTATTGCTGTGGGTTTGCTCAGTCGACTCTTGCATTTCCTCTTTTCCTACAGTGGGTTGCGCAGTGAAAAGGATAGTTTGTAGGGATGTTTTACCTTGATTGGGCCGTTGAGATGATAGAGGACTGAGCGTGAATGCTTTTCTTTTTAGTTTCTGGTTTTATCACCTTTCCTGCGGTGTTTGTTTTTCCGCTTGGAGCTGGTGGGTGATCCTTTGGAATTTCCGGAGGGGCAGCTGTAGTCGGAGCCCGAGTGGACTCTCTTGGAGTTGTGAGTGGCGTTAGATTTTTCTGTCGTTTTCGAAGCCATGCTATGGACCGATACATTATCATCGTTTGTTTTGTCATTGCTCGGATTCCGTTCTTTCTCCGGTATCACACTGGAGATCCAGTTTGAGACCCGTTCAGCTACTTTTGAATTGAGATTGGGCGACTTGGTGGCAGAATCATCCGAAGAGATTTGGGAGGCAGTGGTTTCCATTTGGTCCTGTGGTTCCGCAATAGCAATGATCGTCGGGGTGTCCTGTTCACTGGGTGCTTTCAGACTTCCTCTGAGCTCGGAAATGATGCGATTTTGTCGTACGATGAATCTGTCCTTAGCTGCTAGCGAGTCATGTAGGTTTTTTACCGTTTCGGTGAGGGCCGCGACCTGCTTTACAAGTTCTCCGATGGTACCATGCTCTTTTACCGTTTCGATGCGGTCAGTAACGGTGTGGCTTTGTAACGCTCGTTCCATCTCTGCCATTCTCTTTTCCTTCGCTTCGGCGTCTGTTTGCAGCTTCTTTATTGTGTCCTTGAGTTCCTGTATTTCAGTATCTTTACTGGCGTTGACGACTCCTGAGAAGGTGTCGTTACTTCGACTAGCTCCATGTCGGGCATCGTACTCTTTGCGTGCTAGCGGATAGGAGATGTCCATATCCACTCGGATGTGGTGAATGGCCATTTCTTTCTCGTATGCTGCACACTTGCGACTGGACACGGGATGATCTCCTGCACTACAGTGTTTGCAGAAAGGTGTCTCCTGGCACTGGTATCTTGGTTTCGGCATCTGATCAGTTCCGGCTGTTTCATTTTGATCCTCGGGGTGGATTTGGCAACATCGACCACAAACGCGGTGAGGACTTGTGCAGCGCTTCCCAGTATGGCCGTACTCCCAGCAACGGAAGCATAGCATTGGGGATGGGTAATACTTGCGTGTTTTACATCGGGACCACCCAAAGTCAATGTGGTCTGGAATGACAGTACCCCTAATCGTAAGGATTACGGTGGCTGTATTTTCGCGTTTGCCTTCCGGAGTTCGTCGCGTGATCCTCTTCACCTCTTTGACACCTTGATGCGACAGTTGCTCAAGTAGGTATGTATCGGTCAGTCCAGTGGAATCGTGGTTCGTCACGACGCATTTCCTCTGATTTAGAAACGGATGTTCCGAGATTCGAATGGGAGTGCTGTCCTGGAGCTGTGTCATGCGTAGTAGTCGGTTCACTTGTTCCTGGCTTCGCACCTTAAGGACGTAGGATAGCCCCCTATTCTCTTTGAAAGCCCCGAAGATAGGACTTCCGATTGCCTTTTCCACAGATAGGCGGAGGAGAAAGGGATCCTGCGGCATCACACCATTGGTTGTCTCCATTTTGAGATACTGCAGCTGACCTGCTGTACCCTCTGGGTCCATATAGTCCGGCAGTAGTTGGCCGGCGTAGTCACCATATCGTCGATTTCCCGCACTGTTGTGACCACCACCGGGGCCCCCTGGGTCCCCTGGATGGGGTGGTCGGCCATTAGCCAGCATGGCGCCGGCTGGCCACAAGAAAAGTGTGTTGACTATTTATTTTTCTTTTCGTGGTCCGCAGCGCGTTGATTGGGAAACACTGATATTAATACAGAACGTAAAAGTTACTTCTGTCACTCTAACACTTCGATGGTAAAACTTTTCACTTAAACCGAAAGAGTCAATTTGTTCTTCTTTAAACACCTCTTTCCACTCGGGTCACAATGCTACATACAGTAGCAAGGGCTTTGGCAATACAATGCGATGCCGTTTGGTATGTATCGCCGAGCCACGCGGAAAGACAATTCTGCACAGTTTCTCACTATTTCTTCACCGATTTTGACCTGCTTTCTAGTAGATACACTAGTCCGCTCCAACTGCAACAGTGGATGGTCTGTCCGAAAAAAAAATCGCGAAAAACCACCAAAAACAACGGTATTTCGAGCGCGTACGCGGTTGCTACTTTTAACAACAATGTCCCGACTTCGAATGGCCCCGCTCCCCTTTAAACTGTAATTAGAAACCTTCGAATTTATGGTCAAAATCAATCGAAACAGGTTCACCGGCAATATTTAGTGTGCATGTGTACATACCTTGTCCGGCAGTGGAATCACTGGTGTGAAGTAGGTGTTGTTTTCCTCTTCAGCGGCACATTCTTCGCCTTCGCCGCCTTCCACTTCGCCGTCCTCATTGGCGGAACTCGTGCTTAGGGTGCGACCGGGACTCTTCGGCTTTCCGGGCGACTTGGGCTTAAAAACAAACTCGAAGGTAGGCTTTTCCGGACCCGCCAGCCTGGGTGGTGTGCTGGTCGTATCGGCTGCAGTTGGCTTGGTCGGTGAAGGCCCGAAGGACATTGTAGGTTTCGGTAGTTCAAATTTGAAACTGGTCGTAGTGGATGTTACCGTCGTAGCAGCAGCAGCATCCGCCGAGACTGTAGTGGATGTTGCGGTAGGCTTGGAAAGCGGTGTTCCGAACGAGAATCCCGATCCCGGGGTTGTTCCGAAACTGAAACCTCCTCCGGTAGTTGTTGTTTCGACATTGCTAGTGCTGCTGACCGATGAGGTGGTCGTGGACGGTGCAGTAAGCGTGCCAAACGAGAAACCACCTCCTGAAGCGAATGTGAACTTTGGAGCGTCTCCTCCTCCTGCACCAAGAGCACCTTTGTTTTCCTTTTTAGGTACTGTGGAATCTTTGGGGGTGTCACAAGCTAAGCAGTACAGATCGTCGGATTTGTTGTTAATGTAACATCCGGAACAAGACCAAGAACCAGCTTTTGGTTTGAATTGATCACCAAATCCTGTAGCGACTGGCTGGTCTTTTTTCGCTGTTTCCGGTGCTTTGGCAGGGGTGGGGACAGTAGCTGCAGGTGTTGGCACTCCGAAACTGAATTTTGGTGCATCTGACGCCGGTTGTACACCGAAAGTGAACTTGCTGGTCGTTTTCGATAAACTATCCAGGAGGTTGGTTTCTTTCTTCGGAACTGTGGAATCCTTCGGGCTGTTGCAAGCCATGCAGTACTGATCATCAGCTTTGTTAGTAACATAGCACGACTCGCATGTCCACGACCCGACCTTAGGTTTGAACATGTCCCCGAAGCCCTTTTGTTCCGGTTTCTTGTTTTCCTTTTTGTCTTTAACTGGTTTCTGTGGTTTGTTGTCCCCCATGGCAGCTTGAACCTTCTTTATGATATTGTGGAAATCATTTCGAATGTCAGCCGTCTTGAACCGAATGGCAAAGGTTTCCACAACCAGCTCATTTTCGGAATAGTCGTGCCCAATCCATGTCAGAGAATTATTTTTGTCGTTCGGAGTGAACTTCAGATCCTTGGTGATCAATTGATTGCAGCACAGCTTCAACACCTGTTCCCGTCGCATCAGCAACCGTGCAATATTGTTATCGTCCTTTTTGACCAGCACCCGGATGTTTCCAATGCCACGTTCCTTCCACTCTTTGGCGGCTTTGTCCATGCGGAAGATTTTTGCCCGATGCTCAAACACGCAATCGAAGCCTTCCTCGCCGGTTCTGACCTCAACCAGTTCAGGTAGAGGGATAACTGGTTTGAAATCTGCGGTGGGAACAAATTCTTCCACAACGTCCTCACTGATGGAGGTATTCGAAGGTTGGTTCTCCGGAGTTTTGGCAACGGGGGTAACGGTGGCAGCCGTCACGGGCGTGGAAGTGACCGTAGGAGTGGCCAGCTTATTCAGGCTACTGAAGATGTCGGTAAACGACTTCTGACCGGTGGTACTAGATGAAGCGGCCGTGGTTGTTGCTGGCGTGGTCGCATTTGCTCCAAAGCTAAACGAAGCAAATGGACTAGGCTTGGCTGGTTCTTTTGGTTTTTCTTCAGCGGTTGGAGTCGGTGCCGGGGGTTTTGGTGCAAAACTGTTGGCAAATGTGAAGCCTTGGAACGGTGTCGTGGTACTTGATGTTGTTGTCGCCGGTGTGGTGGAAGTCACTGTTGATCCGAAGATCGGTTTAGCGGTTGTTACTGCTGAGAACAATGGCTTGGAAACAGGAGTTGAGGTCGTATCTGTTTTGGGGGTACTGAAAGCAAAATTTGGTGCGTTTGTTGTTTCCTTCTGTTTCTTCAGCTTGACAATTTCGTTCTTAGCCTCGTTAAACTTGTCGAAAAATTCCTTGGCTAATTCCGCAGTGGCAAATCGAGCACAGAACGTCTCTTTCTTTGGTTCCTCATCAGCGAAATCCATCGCAGCCCAGGTGTAGCACTTATTGTTCTTCTCCATCGGTTTGATAATCAGCTCCGGCGAAATAGTATGATTGGCAGCGATCTTGTGCACTTGATCTCGTCGCATAACAATCCTATACTTGGTTGGATCGGTTTTGCTCTTGAGAATCTTTAGATCGCCAAGACCACGTTCCTTCCATTCTCTGTCGACCATACGCAGCAGTTTTGATCGACCGCAGAATACTTGTTCTTCGTCTTCTTCGCCAGTCTTTACTTCAATTTCGTCCGGAAGAGCGATGATGGGCTTGAAGTCCGGCCGAGGATCATATTCTCCGGATACATTGGCGGCGTCATCGTCATCTTCGTCGATTTCCTCAGCTTCCGCTGTGGTGGTTGACGCCGATGCAAGAATACTTTGACTGAACATTCCAGGAGTAATAGTCGGCATAGTTGCCTTCGGAGCTGGAATTGGGAATTTGGTGTTAATTGGCTGCTGTTCAACCGGAGAGATGTTTTCTATACCCGGGGCGGCAATGGATGGTGCAGACGGCGGTACAATAGCTGCTACTGTTGGGGTATTGCTAACTACGCTATGTTTGATGTGCTGCGGGGGAATCGTTACACTATAAGTGGGCTGAGTAGTTCCCACAGAGATGTTTGTAGGTAGAGGATCAGAGCTGGTGATAACTACATTGACTGGAGCCGCTTTCTCTAATGTAACAGGCCCTGATGGAATTGGAGCAGCCATCGAAACTGTTGGAATAGTAGAATTGTAGGTAGAATTCCAGGTGTTGAGAAGAGTGGGTGTCTGAAGAGCTTGTTCGATGAGGGATGTACCTTTAGGAGTGGCCACTGGAACCTGTGGTGGGATGGGCAGTGGAACCTGTGGGAGGGTCTGTTGCTGTTGATAGTAAGACGGGGATGCTTGCACTAGCAAATTATTGTCGGGATAAGTGTGCATGGGAGAAGCGATTGCCCCCATCTGTGCTCGGTTTTGTTGAGCATACTGTTGCATGTACATTGGATAGGAGGTATTGTAGAACTGCTGGTAAGCAGCATTGGATTGCTGCATGGCCACTGCTGCTGCAGCGGCAGCAGCTGCTGGATGAGTCGGAGGCAGACGATTGTGCGTTTGGGCCAGATTTGGCGTAAGTTGCTGCATCGAAGGTTGATTATAAGCTGCTTGATTCGAATAGGATGGATTTTGCAGTTCGTCCAAAATGTACAGATCATTCAACACAGAAGCAGCTCGGGTTGCTTCATCTTCAGATGGCTTTTTATAAATATTTTCCTCTATTTTAACAAGTCGCTCTTGCATGTCACCCACGTCATTCCTGATATTCAATACATCCTCTTTCACGATGTTCAGGGTTTCCATCATCTTCCGAATCAGATTTTCCAAATCATTAGTCTTGGCGGCAAAATTAGACACCGCTGCCTCACGCTCCGATCGGTTCAATCCGGTATTGGTCGACGAACTGAACGATTGGAAGTGATCACTATCATCAGCGCCACCCGCAGCTCCAAAACCGTTCATAGAAGTGTTCAAGCTTCCATCCAGAGATTCATTGAACTGCAAACGCTTAATCTCGCTATGAACCACAAAGTGTAACGGATGGCTTTTCTCGATGTAGGGAAGCTCCAGATATTTCTGCGTTTGCTTCATGCAATCCCGCGCTCTCTCACTGTAGAATTTCTTCGTCTTTAGCGGCGTTTTACTCGATTCGTCGAGCTTTTTGAACGCTTCTGCGCGGAAATATGCAGCAAAAGGCAACGGAATCCCTCCAAAATCATGCGTGAATTCCTCAAAACGACCATGTTTGAAGTAAACCCCAGCCAGATATGTAAGAGCATCTTCAGCGAGTTTTACCGCTTCTTGGCTGCAATCGAACGAATCAATACCGTACTTGAAGAAGATGTTTGTGCTGCTGAACGATGCTTCGTTGCGCATTTTCCATAATAGCACTCCAGCCTTGTAGACGCACTCGGTTCTAAGTTCCAGCTGGCGACGTTCCTCCGGTAACATTGTAGAATTCACTCGCTTTGCCAGAATCTTGCCCAACTTCAACAGTACAATCACATCCGTAATCGGTGTTCCCGTTCCTCGAACAGCTTGAATGCCGTGCTGAAGCAGTTGTTTATTGGACGACAAGTTTTCCATTTTGGTATTCCTATAAACCGCACAAGCGGCGTTCCACCAGTCGACTTTGTTTTCCTCGCAAAGCGTTGGCATCATATTAGGAGCCGGCAGAACCAATGGTTTTCCTGTGTCAATTTTGTCCTGGTACTTCTTCTCGCCTTCCAGACAACTTTTGGCGACCAAAATCGAGCAATAGAGGAAAGAATCCACATCCAGCTGGTTTAGCGTCTCCACACTGCAGTTGTCCAAGTTATTCGTGGAGAAGTTTAGCCCATGGAACGATTTACACTTCAACTCGGAAAGATCTTCTACTCCAACAAGGCCCAAATAGACCTGGTAAGCCAAAGACGACGGGAAGAGGTACTGGGCAATCTCCAAATACATTTGCATGTGCTCCCGCTTGGGAAGCACATACTGTGGCTCCCCGATGGATCCACTCTGCATGAAGTAGGAAGACGACATTTTTGACACCTGATCGCCGTTGTTGCTGTACAGAGTGCGAAACACGTTCTTTTTCCAGCTAACGTCGGAACAGAATTGGCGAACCTGAAACGAAATAGCAGGTGATTGTTTTTGAGACACACAGAAAAACATCCATCGTGTCAAATCATTTATACCAGAAGCTCAACCTACCTGGTTAACCAGATCCTCCGCTGTGTTCCAAATTTTGCTCTCCGTTACGCTTTGGATTTGGGCAATCACCGAGGCATCGACACTTTCATCAACGCACGATAGAATAGTTCCGCCTGCCTGACAGCACCGGAAGGCGGCCTGCTTGTTCCAGTACCCCATCAATTGCCGGGTGATGTCATTGGTGTGTTTCAGCCATGGCTCATCCGAATCCGGAACACCACATTGGTACGCCAAGAATAGCAGAGGTAAGCATTTGGTCGTAACGTCACGTGATTTTCCGCAGGCCTGTTTTTCGTGCTTGAAGAGAAGGGAGGCCGAATACAACAACAGCTGGCCACGGTAGTGCCGGAGAAATTCTTCGGCGAGTTGTTTCTGAGGGCACGCATTGCGCCCTTTATCGGAGAATTTGCGTAGGTTTTGGTCTAGTTCAAATATGAGTGTGGCTATTTCTTTTAGGTTACTCTGTTTGATGGCCTGAAGTGACGAATCAGCCAGCAGATTGAGATAAATTTGTCGATCAAGAGTCAGAGTAGACAGAAGCCAATAGCTCCAGTTGGATTGGTAAGTGTTTCCGTTCATCTCTACGTACTTGGTCAGCATAGATGAAATAGCGTTTGCCCATTCGATCGACTGCTGAAACGTTTCGGTAAACTTCATTTCAATATCAAAGCAATACTTGAATGCGTCGTCCAACTTTTTTTCGTCGACAAAGTGCTTGACCAGGCGTATTCTCAGACCCGGATCCAACGGACGTGCTACGATCTCTTTAAGGATGATCTCCTTGACCAGTTTATTGTCTGTAGCGACATCCTTATTCGCCACCTTAAGCTTCAGATTCAGTACGGCTTCATGGTTGATGCGTTCATTTTCCGCTAGATCGCACCAGTGTTTGGCTTTCGACATATTTTTACTTAAATTGTCATCCGACAGCAACAGTTTGCAAACTTCAGTTATCAATCCGGTTTGTTTGGAATCAAGTTGAAGCGACCGTTGATACGCGGTGATGGCTCTGTCGATCTTCTTCTGCTTTTCGTAACATTGGCCAAGCAGTTTGTGGCCGGGAGCGCTGTCTTCCTGAACCGTGAGGAAACAGGAAAGCCAATGCTCGGCACTTGCGTACTCACCAAGCTTGAAATACTGCCGTGCTATTGCCAATCCGCGGAGAAATTTCTGAAACGGAAAAGATAATTTATTTAACCTTAGTAAGGTCTTGGGGTCTTTTTTGACCTTTTTCGAATTTCAATTCCCTGTAGTTTTTGTTCAACGAATCCTAGTAATCTGAAATTTTCTGACAATTATTTTTTCACGGAAATAAACCTTTTCCAAAAATAAAAAGCATTGAACGAGGAGCGCTCCCATAAAAAAAAAGTTACAAATAAGACCCTGGGGTTATTTTTGACCCAAAACTTTGAACAGCTCGCAAAAATCAGTGGCTTGACCGATTTTGGATCTCTGGCTCAAATGAAAGTGCTACAAGTTTAGTTTTCAAAATCACCGCAGAAATCCGGATTTGGCCACTGTAGCCCAGAGATGGAAACACTCTCATCGTGAATCAACTCGCGAGTGTAAAAGCAACAAACGGTTTACTCACGGTGCCGAGAGTAAGCCGTGTGTGAGTTTATTCGCACCCGCTTGCTTCACGAGTATGAAGCAAAACAAAACCAAAAACACTCATGAATTTTTATTCGCGAAGAACAAGTGGAGATGCGGGAATTGCATTTTAGTGCGATTTTAATATCAAAACAAGTAATTATGCATCAGATAGTAGTGTTTTGTGCTTTATTGTTCCTGAAAAGTTAATCTGTCGGCCGTGTAAATTTACTTTTTTCACAAAATTGAAAAATGTTCAGAGCTGCTTCGCGAATCAATCACGAGTGCGACCAGCTTCGTTAGCTCGCGAGTGAAGGAAGTGCGAATATATTCTGGCTTCTGTTGTTCACGAGTAGGATAGCTTTGCGTTTGTGTCTACTCAGCTGCATTCCTCACTGTTTTCCATCACTGCTGTAGCCACCGGGAACCTGCTTCAACTGAAAAATGCCGCTTTAAAGACCCTAACTTTGATAAGCTATAACTTTTTTATTTTTTTATGGGTTTTCAGTTGGAGCTGCGTGACAGCTTGTTTGTCAAGGCTGATCCCGTTATTCAAATTTCATCTCTACAAAGACCAATGTTTAGACGGAATAGGCTATGTTGCCCAATTTAACACTAGTTTTTACATTGTGCCTTAGTTGTTTTAATCAAAATTTTGCATTTTCCCTCCCATAGATGTATTAGTCATGTCCGCCCTCAGTCATGTGAAGTCTATGAAGCTATCAGAATAAATATTAACCCGCGGAACCTGAAGCCCTAGGAATGTTTATGTCCTTGCTATTACTTCTTACTTCTTACACACAAAATGCTGTCTATGTTGACAACTGTGCCTATGCTATCTCCAAAAAATGTTACGGTCAAATAGGTACCAATGGGAAGCAATCAGTTGCGTTTCTGCTAGAGTGCCGGTAGAGGCGCTTTTCTGATAAATGCGGTAAACGTGATAACAGTGTAAAGTAACGGCGAAGGTTACGCTATGCGATCGTAGATGGCGCTCGTGTTCCACGTGTTTTCCACATATACAGCGGCGCCGCCTGCACCTATCCACTCGGAAACATCATGCGCAGCACCGGTGGAAAATGGCAGTCAGAAAAAAATAAGTAAACAGCTTGAAATTAGTATGGTGGCGTAATAAATTCTCTGTTACTGTAATGAATCCGGAATAAACGCATAGGTATAATGATTTTGTTTCTAATTTGCAACTTTTTGCCCCAAGGCACAAATAATTTGTAAATCGCTGCGATGCGGAACAAGTGCAAGCCAGCGATTTGTCCATACAGTAAAAATGATTTTACTTTTAATGTGGTGGCGCCATCTCTGAGAAAAACAAGCTTTGATTTTATACTATTGAAAATAACAACTGTTACTGCGATAACACCTATGTTGGTACCCACCTACAGTTCTGGCGCCATCGTCAATGATACACTAGTTTTGAACATGTCATGGGCTTCCAATGATACGACATACGAAAACAGCTTAACTATTAAAACAGAGCCAATCCGTTAATTTGTCCTATCGGTCCTACCTAGATAAACCAAGTCATTTTCTCCCCCGTACCCTAGAAATGTCAGCCTAGTTATACACAAGCTGGGACGGGACCCGTCAGGTACTAGTGCAAATACGAAACCATTTGCCTGTCAGAAAAGACCACTTCTGATTGGTCGATTTGACAAAAGCGCCGTTGCGTTCCGTTACGCTCGTTTACAAAAGGGCACTTTGTTGTTAAGTTTCCTGTATTGCTAGTTGTCATTGATTTTTCAAAATGATATTATTGACTGCCAAGATTTATCATTTATCTCACTTTCTGTGCTGTTTACATTCCGAACTTGATACGAAAATATTATGAAATGAAATACAAAGCGATAAATTATAAGCGGAGTGAAGTGTATAGTCCTGGTCACAATTTTTACTCGTTTTCGAAGGATCCAAAGGCACGCCGGCACTGGGTGGAAGTGTGTGTGGAGAATGCAAACGAGGAAGACCAATTTGTTTTAAAATTTATACTCTCAGAAGCAAAATTGAAAAATGAAAATAGTCAACGAGTGTTGATTGATTTGCACATGAATATTAATGGCAGCACTGGAGCAGCCCCCGTATCAACTCTGACAAAAAGAATAAGAGGGCTTCTATCAATGAGCTGACTTGTCCCAGTACACAAGTTACGTCCTTCAGCTTAGAAACAATCCGTTTTTGTCCAAAATGTCACGTCGAACGCATTGACGTCAATAAAGTGTTAAAGTATGGACTACTGCACGAACTTGGGCCGGCCCAGCCACTCCCAAAGATAATTTGGCGTTTGAGCGGTGTCGTCACCGCTCAAAAGTCAAACCATGTGTGAGAGCAAGCAGGCTGGTTTAAATTCGTGCAGTAATCCATTGTTCGCACGTTAGCTTCGAATCTATCAGCACTATTAAGTGCTGCAACTTTCCTTCCTACTATTCGGTTGATTTCACTAGATTTAGAGAATAGTACATTCGAGTACGACGCGTCGAAGCGAGTGATTGTTGGAAGTGTCTCGGCTCGGAAAAAGCAAAAAATCGGTGCAAATTACGTGAAATAGCTGGAAATTTTCGGTGAATAGCGAGAGTTAAGTGAAGTGACTTTGGGTGAAAACATTTTTGATTGAGGATATTACGAAAAGAACGGAAAAAAATCAGTGAGTTGAGTGAAAACAAAAAGTGAGGTTAGCGTCACGATGGGAGCGGAAGACGACCCACCGGACGGTGGAGGTAGAGCAGCTTGGAACCAAGTGGACTGGGCACAAGACATGGATGCGGAAGCTGCCGCAAGCAACAAGAATCAGCACGACGATGACAAACCCACTCGAGAAAACGTGATCTACACTCACCAAGACGCAGCTCCGTACAGAGTTTACTTCGAATTGCGGAACGACGAAAACGGAACGAAGAAAATCAACAAGTTCGGACTCGGATCAACACTGCGCAGCAACGACACGTACAAACGTCACATCGTCGACATGAAGTACGCAGGAAGGCAGAAAATCCTAGTATTTCTGAACAGCTACGTGAAAGCGAATCAACTGGTGAAAAACATCAACGAATCGAACAGCATCTACCGAGCATACGTGCCAAAGCACCTGGTGTGCATCACAGGAGTGCTAGCGGGAATCTCTGCTGAAATCCCGATCGAGCAAATCGAAGAAGATTTGGAATGTGAAGTGCCGATCGTTGGGGTTCGGCGCCTCACACGGTTCATCGATGGAGCAAAGATACCAACCAACCGCGTCAGTGTTACGTTCCGAGCAGACAGTCTACCAGAACGGGTCAGATTGTTTTGCTGCTCTAGCCGCGTTCAACCGTTTGTGCAAAAGGTGGTGATCTGCCTGAATTGCCTAGGCATCGTACACAAATTACGTAACGCTATAGGGGGAGAGGGGGAGTCGAGCTTAGCGTTACGATCCACACAAAAATTTTTGGCTTTTCATACAAAAAGCGTTACATGGGGGGAGGGAGGGGGTCTGAAATGGCCAATTTTTGCGTTACGTAATTAGTGTACCATGCCCTACGCACGAACCATCGCACTGCGAACTGCCGAAGTGCAAAGCGTTGCCAGCGATGCGCAGAACGACACGAGGACAACAAAGAGTACGAAAGATGCCAAAAAGGTAAGAAATGCGCCAACTGCAGAAGCACGGACCACACTACAACAGATCCGAACTGTCCCGAAATCAAACGTCAGGACAAAATCAAGAAGCTTATGGCAAAGAGGAATCTCACATACGCAGAAGCGAAAGAGCAAGTTCCAATCGCAAGTCAAAATGTGTACGAAGCCCTGTACGATGCTGAAGAATTCCCGACTCCGGCAGAAACATTTGCGGACATGGCAAAAGGCAGCTTCCGCTGGAAGGATCCGCTGCGAGAGCAGTGGCTGCTGGCCAACAACGAAAGGAAGAAACTACAAGCTGCGGTGAACATGGGGAAACCAGACAAACAAAACAAGAAGAGGAAAACAACAAACGCGGACAGAACAACTGAAAGGCGTAATCTCATTGTATCAGTAGGTCGGCTCAAGAGGCACGTTCTCCTCCATTTGGGAAATTTGTGCCATAAATCTCATTGTTGGAAACGAAGCAGAAGAAGCTAGCAACGGAGTAGCTCTTAACAACAATCAACGTGTGGACGAAAAGGAGCGCTTGGAAAGTCTTTCCAAGCAGATCATGGATCGGGTACAGAAGGAGCAACAGAACCTGCTGATGACGTTCTACGCGGACTTCATCGCTCAACTGGATAACGACGAAAACACCAAACAGAAGTTCAAGATGTGCACCAATAGGCACTTCAATTTCGCAAAGTCAGTTATACACCACACCGACACCAAGTAAGGTAAGCACTTCTTCATTACATAGCTGTAACCAGAAAAAAAAAAGATAAATAAAAAAAAATTAGCTTTTACCTCATACCAAGTAAAATTCGGGGAGTTCAAGAAATCAATAAAAGTACTACAGTGTAACGTGCAGAGTTTTGATAAAAATAAGGCAGAAATCCACAGGGTTCTATTCGGTGAAGGCTTCGATGTAGCTCTCTTGTCAGAGACATGGACTAGTGCGGCACAGGAAACCACCAACAAGTACCGAATCGCTGGATGCCACCTTGTTGCCAATTCAAGACACGATGGTTACGGGGGAACGGCGATCCTTTTGAAGAACGAGCATAGCTATACCAGAGTAAATCTACCTGCCCTATCCGATAAAACACAAGCTGTAGCAATTTCGGTGTTATCGCTGAACTTGGTCCTCTTTTCCGTGTACGTCAGCCCTTCAATCAGCTTATCCGACTTCAAGGAAGACATGCAAGTTCTGTTTGATACTACACATCGGTTTGACAGAGTAATCGTTGGAGGGGATTTCAATGCCCACCATGGAGACTGGGGAGACTGGAATGTCGATAGAAAAGGTGAAATACTAGCTGATATGAACAACGACTCGAACAGCCTTCTGTTGAATGATGGATCTATGACGTTTGTTCCGCTAAGGTTAGGATGTAGGTCTTCGGCGATAGATCTTAGCATGTGCTCTTCACAGATGCTGTCACACGTTCAGTGGCGGACGCTAGCATATGGCATTGGCAGTCACCACGTAGCAATTGAAATTACAATCAACAACGGTAAGATTGAGCGACCAAAGTATTGTTACGACAATAAGAAAATAGCATCTTCGATAGCAAGCTTGGGACCAACTGAAATACACAATGTAGAGGACTTGAAATCAGCGATAAAGAAAATACGGAAGTGCAACAGGAAGAAAGACACTAAAACGCCCAAGTTTTGGTGGTCGGACTCGGTGGACCAGGCTTGGAAAGAGAAGACAGAAGCGAGACGGGCTTTCAACAGGGAGTCCAGTTTGCAGAATCTCATCCAGTTCAAACGCAAAGCAGCCATTTTTCAAAATCGAAAACGTGTGGAAATCCGAAAGAAGTTCGACGAATTTGCAGAGGAGATTGGTCCACATACCAGTGCCAACGAGTTGTGGAACAAAATCGGTAGGCTCACCGGAAAGAAGATAAGGACCGCAGAGAATAACCCCATGTTAGATGATTTGAATGCAGCGAATTCATTCTTGGATAAACACTTCGGGCCACATGATCCGGAAGACTGGATCGATCCAATACCAGTAGCGTCATACAATTTGCTGGACTCGTCGAAATGGGAAGAAATTATCCAGAAGAAGAAACGAAGATCGGCTCCAGGGGAGGACGGTATTTCATATGAAGTACTACGTCAACTAAGTCCAAGAGTAGCGGAAAACGTGATCGAAGATTTAAATCGAATGTGGATTCGGGGTACCCTAACTGAGGAGCTCAAGACCATCAAAGTTGTAGCAATACCAAAGCCAGGTAGGGATCAATCAACGGTAGAAGGGAAAAGACCGATTTCACTGGTACCTACCATGACCAAGGTAATGAATACAGCTGTATTAGACATGCTACAAAATCACCTTTACCAGAACAACATCCTGCCAGAGAGGTCATTCGGGTTTCGGCGAGGAAACTCAACATCTACTGCAATTTCATTTGTCATAAATGAAATAAAAAGAAACAAACGAGAAAACAAACTGACTGCATTAATATGCGTAGATCTGTCGAACGCGTTTAATGCTGTTCGCACAGACACTTTGCTAGAAACTTTAGCTAGCAAAGGAACATCCGTTGAGGTCGTAACGTGGATATCTTCTTTTCTAAAGAACAGGAAGATTGTTCTGCACCAGCGTCATGGGGTGATCTCGCGAAGAGTTTCGAACGGGCTGCCACAAGGAGATGTCTTGTCTCCAACACTATTTAACGTGTACACTACTGTGTTGCACGACATACGCGTAGAAGGAATCACGTTGGTTCAGTATGCTGATGATTTCGAAATAATTGTTACGGCAAACAACTGGGAAACTTTGAATGTTAGAGCACTGGAATATATGGATAAGTTTGTGGCAGAATGCGAAAAACTAAATTTGGCAATAAACTCCGAAAAATCGAGCGTGATGGTGATGAGTGTGAGCAATAGAACTTTAAATGTGAAAATTAGGGATAATGCGATAGAATCGGTAATAAAACAACGGTACCTTGGGATCACTATAGACCGGTCCTTAACCTTTGGAGCTCATATTAGACTAGTGCGGGAGAAAGTTCAGGAGAGATTGTGCATGCTGAAAGTTCTTAATGGCGCCAAAAAAGGAGCACATCCAGATACGATGCTAAAAGTATACCAATCCCTCATCCGGAGTACTATGGAGTATGGCTGCTCCGCCTACAACAATGCCAGCAAAACATCAAGGAGAATGCTAGAAGTGATAAATAATCAAAGCTTGAGGAAAGCCACTGGTAGTACAAAATCTACGCCACTAAATACGCTTTCTGCAATTAGTGGACAACCACCAATAGAATTTCGACAGGAGATGGTCACTTGCCGTGAAATTGCTCGTTGTTTATCAAGAGGTTGAAGAAGAAACACATCTAGAAAAATACTCGTATATGGAACAACTCTACTTACACAACAAAGCTTCGTTCGACATGTTGATGCAGAATGAACGGATTATAGATGTTGACCAAGTCGAAATAAATGCGTATCTAGGTGAAAAAATGCTCAAGAAGGATCAACTTAGCCAACTGAAGCTGAAACAACATACCCTCGGCTTGATCAACGGAAAATACAAAGGTAGGGGCAGGATATGGACAGACGCTTCCAAAGACAGAGGCAAATGTGGAATTGGAATATTTGTAGAAGGTCAAAGAAGGCGATACTATTATCGATTACAACACAACACTAGTATTACATCAGCGGAACTCACGGCGATTTGGGTGGCTATGAAAATAGTCGAAGAAGGTCAGCTGCTACACTACGTAGTACTAACAGACTCTAGATCATCTTGTCAAATGCTGGAAAGTGGGATAGACACTGGCGAAGGAGAAACAGTGATTGCGGAGATATTACGAATAGCGAAGAGTTGGAGAGTATCCATACAATGGGTACCCAGCCACATTCAAGTGTCCGGCAATGACGTGGCAGATATGTTGGCAAAAGAGGGAACAAAAGATGGTGCACCGGTTTTCGAAAACAAGCTGTTACTTAAGGACCTTTTCCTGGAATTCACCAAACAACTAGAGGACAGAACAAAACGATGGTATGAGGAAGCGTCTCAGGAGAAGGGAAAGAAGTTCTACGCAATACAACCTACGTGGAATGCACAGCCGTGGTTCACAAAAGCTGATCTGAAAGGAAAAGACGTTCGACTGCTAAATCGGCTTATGTCAGGACATGATTACTCAAAATACTGGTTGGCTAAAATGAAACTTAAAGATGACCCAAATTGCGACCTGTGTGATGAACACGAAACTGCCGAGCACGTTATATTACACTGTCCCCGTTTTGGTATGCAACGACAACAATACAGTTTTGATTGTCGTTACGCTAATTTAGAAGAAATCTTTAAAACTGGTAACAAAAAGCTATTCGAAGAAGTTGCAAACTTTGTGAAAGAGATGAAATTGGACCTATGAAACACAACGAAGGCATCAAAAACACAAAACAACTGGGCATATAGTCTTGTAACTGGCCCAACCCGCTGAGCCGTCAGCAGATGGCTCAAAACAGAAAGAAGAAGAAGAAGAAGAAGAGAATAGTACTGGATACCTTTTTTTTGGAAAGGTTCCTAGCGGCACGTCGACGGACGTAGAAAGCTCTCCCATCACTGTGCGCACAAGCGTCTCGCGTTTGCGCGGACAACGACAGTTCACTAAACCTTTGGATAGGATAGAGAACGTAATCCTTCAGAAGCAGTTCACCAGCCGTGCACGGAACATGTCGTCCAGTAAGACACTGTTGCGTACTGACTAAGAAGGTTACGGTAGAAGGTGTGAAAGTTTCGGTTTTGTCATATGGTCGATTTTGTATTATTTTTTTTTTGTCATGTCCAGGTTTAAAGAATGTTATTGTTCATATTTATGCTATGCCCTATAATTCAGTAATCTTTGGTGTGCCTATGATCTGTTAGATAGTCGATGTGTTTGTTATGTCCATTTTCGTTGATCCTCATTCTAGTATTGTTTTTATTATCTTTGAAAGTTGTCTTTCGTCAACATCCCTAGCACTATCGGATCAAATAAGTCCATATTAAACAAAACCTTCCATACACTCAGTCGAAAAATATAAAAATATCTAATTTGTCATAAATAGTCTACGTTAGTCAAAGTCGAAGTAGTCAGTTTTTGTCGATTTCGTCTTGATCACACGTTAGCTTCGAATCTATAAGCAAGCACTGTTAAATGCTGCACTTCCCACTATTAGTTTCTTAGTTATTTAGGATTGACAAAACATTATAGAGAAAATTGAATTACGAAAGCACATCAAATGTTGAGAACTATGTATTAGTAAATTGAATACGCGAGATACTACTAATTATTTCATATTTGAATTAAATTTGTATTTGTATAGTGTATTTGTTGAGGGAGGTAGGGCGGAAATTTGATAGACTACGCCGCTTTTGATAGCGCATATAGTTTATTATAAACTTCAAAAATTCGGTGTGCCTTTATCTTATAGCACGCCCTACGGTTCTCTTCACACCTCTTCACGTGGATTTGTGACTTTTCTTTCTTTTCAGGTATTTCACTGACGGACTGATCGGACACCAGGACACGACACTACGGACCAGACTCAACGAGTTGATCGCAAACTATTCTCAATTAGACACGACTGAAATTAATCTATCTTGACAATTTCGTATCATCCACAATTCAGATTTCACAAATTTATTTTAATTCACAAACGATTCTTCACCTCTAGTCTTAACTAAGCTCTCTATCTTCACTTGTGTTCTCGGTAGAATTTTCTATTACTCTGACGAGCTCTGACCACCGGAAACTGTTAATGACGGGTCGTCCATCTCACGATGATGTCTGTCACTCGTTATGCCTCGACGCTTTGACAGATGACGCGTCGCTTTGGGAACGGTGGCTGACAGGGTTGCCAGCTTGCCGACTCCTGCGCCGACAGTCTCCCCCCGGTGAAGTCCGGAGTCCTCCGGAGTCTCACTGTTGTCTTGGAGGTCAAGCAGCGCCAATCGTGACACTGGTCTCACCACCCTTTTCGGCCCAATCATCACGACAGCCTGTCGATGCCGGCCGTCTGGATTTGAGATCGTGCGGATGATTCGTCCTCGTTCCCATCCGCTGCGCTTCGTCGGCTCCGCAACCATTACCAAGTCTCCAACTTTTAGGGTTCTGGTTTCATCGAACCATTTCGACTGCCGACGAATCACCGGCAGGTATTCCACCAACCATCGTTTCCAAAAGACGCCCAACTGTCGCTGGATCAACTCCCAGGATCTCCCCAAGATTTCTCTGCGGACTAGTTCGCTGGGCTGGCTACGGTTTGTAGCCGAATGTCCTTCACCGCAAGATTTTGCTCCGTTTGAGCTCAGCACCAGAAAATGGTTGGGTGTGAGCGCCTCCGCTTCTTCAGAGTCGAGTGGTAAATACGTCAGAGGCCTTGAATTTACAATACTCTCGGCCTCCACGACCAGTGTCTGCAGCCCCTCGTCATCTAACTTTCCCTCGGAGTACGCTTCGGCCATTGCGGCCTTCACAGAGCGTACCAATCGTTCCCATGCTCCGCCCATATGCGGCGCTCCTGGTGGGATGAAGTTCCACTTCGTGTTGGTACTGGTGAACGTGTTGGACAGTCCCTGGCTAATCTGGTGTCGCAGTACCCGGTCGGCGCCTTGGAAGTTCGTTCCGTTGTCGCTGAAGAATTCGGCGGGTGAACCACGGCGACCCACGAACCGACGAACGCAGGAGATGCAGGATTCTGTTGACAGCGAATAGGCGACCTCGAGGTGGACGGCACGTACTGTTAAACAGGTGAAAAGCGGTGGTTACGTTGGATCGGCCCTGCTTTACCAGCAGCGGCCCGAAGTAGTCCACCCCTGTGTAGGTGAATGCTCGTTCATGGTGGGCTACTCGTGCAAGTGGAAGAGGTGCCATTGGTGGGATTGCAGGTCGGGCTCGACGGACCTTGCATAAAGCGCAGTCGCGAGTCACTTGCTTGACAACCAGCCGAAGTCTTGGGATGGTATACAGCTGGCGGAGCTCGTTAACTACTGTCTCTGCATTCCCGTGGCGGTACCGCTGATGGAAATGGTGCACGAGAAGCTCTGTGACTCGGTGGTTTCGTGGGAGGATGACCGGATGCTGCACGTTGTAGCAGACATCTTTGGCAGCGCTGATTCGTCCACGCTCACGCAGTACACCGACGTTATCCAACATCGGCATTAGTCGGTAGATTGAGCTCTCCTTCCCTATGGCCTCCTGATCGATTTCGTTCGGTACTTTGTTTGACAGTGCTGCGATCTCGTCTGGGTAGCATTCGAGTTGCACCAGTTTGAGGATAACTTCTTCCGCTGCCCGGAGTTCTGCTTGCGAGAGCTGTCCCGTGAATTTCGGCTGCTTTTTAGCCGAATTATGCAGGAATCGAAGTACGTATGCTGTCGCTCGTTGTAGCCGGCCCCAGGAAGAAAACCGCTCAAAGTCAATGACTGGTACGAACGAACAGTGGTGAAGGATCGATGCACGCATTTCCTCGGTAGGGGTGGTCACGCGCTGTTTAGGGCGAGGCCACTCGGTTTCCGGCAGACGAAGGAAGGTTGGTCCATGGAACCACTTGCTCTCTGGGTCGAAGTACGGTCCGCTACCCCATTTGGTAGCTTCATCAGCTGGATTATCCTTTGACGGAACCCAGCGCCACTGGTTTGCCGTTGTATGCTCCAGAATCTCGCCTACTCTAAAGGATACAAACTGTCGATAATTCCGGGGGTCAGCTTTGATCCATCCCAGTGGTACTGTGGCGTCGCACCAGAAAACCATCTTTGAAATGGGCAAACTATGATTCTCCTTGACGAATTTCGACCAACGTACACCGAGAACGCATCCTTGGAGCTCGAGCTTCGGAATCGACCATGGTTTTATCGGAGCAACCTTCGACTTGGCGGCGACTAGGCAACAGCGCGGTTCTCCTCTATCGTCGATTGTGCGCAGATAAATTGCGCAGGAATACGCCTCTCCGCTGGCGTCGACGAACACATGGTACTCCGAGTTCTGGTAGGTCTCCCTGGTGGCTTGGTGGAAGTAACATCGAGGGATCCGTATTTCCGCGATGTACCCGATCATCTGTATCCATCTTTTCCACTTCTTGTTAACGTCATCGCTTATTTGTTCGTCCCACTCCGTGCCTTCTCGCCAAAGGTCCTGGATCAGGACTCTGCCGTGGATGATGAACGGTGACAGCAACCCCAAAGGGTCAAACAGTGTCATGACGCAACGCAGCACTTGCCTTTTTGTCGGTCGCGTTCCGGTCTGGATCAGTGTTTGCACCTCTTCGCTAAGCTGGGTGGAGAAACTCAACTCGTCGGCTGATGGACTCCACAGCATTCCAAGCACCCTCTCGGACTTCCCACCGTCGACTAAGTTCAGCACCTTGTCTGCTTCGGACTGCACTTCGTCCAGCTGTTCCAGTACTCTACTGCTGTTCGATCGCCAGTTGTGCAGCTTGAAGCCACCGTTTCCGTGTACGTGTCGTACATCGCGTGCCACCTTTGCTGCTTCTTCCTCGGAACCGAAACTCGTCAAATAGTCGTCGACGTAGTGGTCATCGATGATCGCACTCGCCGCCTCGGGATACTGCTCGCGGTGTTGTTCTGCGTTTAGATTTTTAACGAATTGTGCCGAAGCTGGAGAACAAGTGCTCCCGAACGTGGCGACGTCCATCAGGTAGACAGTAGGTTCATCGGACGGCTTGGCACGCCACAAGAAGCGCTGAGAATGTTTGTCTTCCTCTCGGATACGGATTTGATGAAACATCTCCTGGATATCCGAGCTGATTGCCACTCCGTATTGGCGAAAGCGAAAAAGAACCGCCGGAAGGGAGGAAAGCTGATCGGGACCTTTGAGGAGTTGACTGTTCAACGATACGCCGTCTACCTTAGCAGCGGCGTCCCAGATGACACGAACCTTTCCCGGTTTCTTGGGGTTGATTACTGCTCCAACCGGAAGGTACCACACTCTCCGCGGATCGGCTGCTTTCATTTCCGCTTTTGTGGTTTTGTGAGCATAGCCTTTCGCTTCATACTCGGAGACCTGCCGATGGAGATTTTCCTTCAGCTCCGGGTTGCGGTCCATTCGGCGTTCTAGGCATTCTAGTCGTCGCACGGCCATAGAGTAGCTGTCCGGGAATTCCACATCGTCTTGCTTCCAAATCAGGCCCGTTTCGAATCGATTCCCCACTCGCCGGGTCGTTTGTTCCAGGGTAGTTAGCGCTCGTTCTTCCTCCAGTGTCAGTGGAATATCCACCGGACCTGCTCCAGCTGCTTCAACGGCGAAGAACTCTTTCACTGCTTCGTGCAGTGTATCGTCACAGGAACATTCACATATATGGAAGCTGTAGGAATCGCGATTGTTGCATCCTTGGGGACCGTAGACGCACCAGCCCAGTCTAGTCTTCACCGCCACCGGTGCTGTCCCCTCTCCTTCCCGTACCTTCAACGGAACCGCTAGGCGCAGGTTGTCGATACCAATCAGGATCCTGGGTATCACGTTCTCGTAGCTGCTGACCGGAATGCCCTTCAGGTGCTGGTGTCTCCTTTCCGCTTCGTCCATTCGGAAAGTTTGCGAAGGAAGTCCCAGGTTGTTCACAGTCCTCGCGTTCAGCAGCTTATGTCGCTTCTTCTGTCCCATTCCTGCGATCTCGATTGTGACCTGTTGCGATCCCTTTTCGGTTCGCGAAGTGTTCCCAGTCCATCGGAGGCATAGCGGGAGCGGGGTACCTTGGATACCCAATGACGTAACCAGGTCGTTTTCCACCAACGTCATATCAGACCCTTCGTCAAGAAAGGCAAAGGTGTCGATCGAACCGCTGACTCCGTGCAGGGTCACTGGGATGATCCGAAACAACGTCGAAGAGGTAGGTTGACGATGTGTATGGTGTTCCGCCACCTGAATCTGTGGAGCCGATGGCTTTGGAGGTCCTGCCGAGGAGTGAAGTAGCTTATGGTGGCTATACTGGCAACCGTCGATCTCACAAACCTTCCGAATACGGCACGCTCTTCGTCCATGACTGAAGAGACAGCTTTGGCATAGCTTCAGTTCCCGAATCCGTCGCCAGCGATCGTCCACCTTTAGCTGCGCGAACGCATTGCAATCTCGCAATCGGTGTCCGCTTTTGTTGCAATGCGCACAGTTGAACTGCTTCGGCGTCTCCTTGGAATCATGCGACGAATCTCGTGTTCCGGCTGTCTCCGTCGCATGGGAGTTAACGAACCCCTTATGCTTCGGATGGTCACGAGCATTGATCCGCTTCTGCTCCGGCTCGAACGTTGTCACGCTGGTTGCGTCTCGTACAACCGCCGCCATGTAATCTCCGAAGGTCCTTAGATTGACGTCCTGGAAGCCTCGCTTGTACCCCGCCCACATCATCCGTTGATCCGCAGGCAACTTGGCGACGAGCTCTTGGAGAAGTGACGGGTTCGAAAGGTGAGCGCGTTCGTTCGCAGCTTCGATGTGGTCGCACAACGCTTGCACCGCCATACCGAAGTCGATGAGTCCTTCCAGCCTGTCGGACTTTGGAGCTGGTATCTCGCGCACCTTCCGTAGTAGCGCGTTGATCAGCAACTCCGGACGTCCAAACCGCAAGCGAAGCGTCTCGATCACCTGTGGCACTGCTGCTGGAAGCACCAACCGACTGCGCACCATTTCCAATGCCGGCCCGGATAGGCTCCGCTGGAGACGAAGCATGTTTTCGCCGTCCGTGTAACCACAGGCGTCTGTGGTGTAGCGGTAGTTGGAGATGAAGATCGGCCATTCAGTTGGGTCGCCGGTGAAGCGCGGAAGTTCCTTAGCCAGGGACTGCCTTGCTGCTAGCTGCTGCTGTGTGGGACGCACTGGATCTGGATGAGGAATGGCTTGACTGTTTGACAAATGACGAGGGGGCAGAGACGAATCAACCGCACGCGAGTGTAGATTACGCGTTTGTAGATGGGTTGAATTTTGTTCAAATTGGCTACTGAACAAAGTCGCATCTCCCGAGCGCGCGAAAGATTCTCGCGGCTGCTCGTGGGAGTTTGTGGGAAGCGAATGCGATTCTCCCGGGCGCGCGTCAAAACGCGGCTGCTCTCGGGTAGTTGGATTATTGGTCGTGGGGCAATTGTTGGAGGAGTATTCGTTTGTATTTACAAAATTATTCAAGGCTTGACGCTTACCTGAGGGTCCCGCATCAATCGGACGCGTTTCGAGTGCTGCGATGGATTGACTTACCGGGGCGCAGCCGGTTTGGCTTGCCGGCATCTTAAGGGGCCAGATGTCCTTCGAAGTGTCGATTCCTCCCACTGCTCCAGCTAGTGAGAGATTCAACTCGTTCTCCACGACCACCGGCAACGTCCGACTCGCTTTCGGGATTGCGCCGGTCTGCTTGTCCACGCGCGTCGAATTTGCTGCTGGAGTTAAATACTGAAGCTTAGCTGGATTGCTTGTCTCCGGTCGTCGAGCAGCTTTGCTCGGTTCCGCACTTGTCTGGAAACCTTCCAAAAGTTTCCGGCATTTCTCTACTTGTACCCGCAGATCTGCCAACTCGTCAGGTGTTGGATTGGCGCGATGCTCGCATTGCTCAACCCGGTTCCTGAGTTCCCGCAGGGCAGTTTGCGGATCCTCCCTTGCTTTAAGAGATTCCACCGTCCTCGGATCTAGGGCCGAAAGGGGAACCGATACCACCACCGATGAATCCTCCTGTTCAGGTGTTGGATTGGCGCGAATCTCGCACTGCTCAACCCGGTTCCTGAAGGCATCTAGGGGATTTTTTCTCAATTTCAACGATTCCACAGTGCTCGAATCTAGCGCGGAGAGGGGAATCGTTACCATAAGTGGTGCGGTGGAATCAGTCGTTTCGACGGTCGACTGTTTTGATCGGCCAGCAGCCGACGCAAGAGGAGCACCAGGAGGGGGTGGTGTTGAAAGTGCCTTCGATGAAGGGGGCGCTAGCTCGTTGTTTGCGGCACCCTTCGCACCGCTCGGTAGACCACCGCTGCGATGACTTGCTGTTTCCTCCCCATCCAGCACCTTGTCGATCAGCTGCTGTTGCTCGTCGAGATGACGTCGTTGCAGCTCCAATTCGACCCGTGCGCGCTCCAGCTTCTGCCGCTCCACCAGCTGGCTCAGGCAAACGGAGAAAGCCGACGTCGTACTAGTGCGGCTAGATCCACTGCACACAGATATCACGTCGCTAGCGCTCTTCTCAGTTGTGCTTCGGTTGACCGCGCTCTGCTGGGCGGTATAGTTGCCGCACACGAACGATCGGTTAGCGACGCTGTCGTTGACTCCGGCACACGTGTAGTGTTTCCAAACGTCGCATTGGTCACATTGGACCATGTCCTCCGCGCTATCCGGTCGTTGGCAATCCGCACAGTTGGATTCTTGCACGTGGCCTCCTCTAGAGCCATCCACGTGGCCGTCTTTATCCATGTCGCCACGAATTTTTGAAGGTTTTGTTGAGGGAGGTAGGGCGGAAATTTGATAGACTACGCCGCTTTTGATAGCGCATATAGTTTATTATAAACTTCAAAAATTCGGTGTGCCTTTATCTTATAGCACGCCCTACGGTTCTCTTCACACCTCTTCACGTGGATTTGTGACTTTTCTTTCTTTTCAGGTATTTCACTGACGGACTGATCGGACACCAGGACACGACACTACGGACCAGACTCAACGAGTTGATCGCAAACTATTCTCAATTAGACACGACTGAAATTAATCTATCTTGACAATTTCGTATCATCCACAATTCAGATTTCACAAATTTATTTTAATTCACAAACGATTCTTCACCTCTAGTCTTAACTAAGCTCTCTATCTTCACTTGTGTTCTCGGTAGAATTTTCTATTACTCTGACGAGCTCTGACCACCGGAAACTGTTAATGACGGGTCGTCCATCTCACGATGATGTTTGTCACTCGTTATGCCTCGACGCTTTGACAGATGACGCGTCGCTTTGGGAACGGTGGCTGACAGGGTTGCCAGCTTGCCGACTCCTGCGCCGACAGTATTTGTTAAAATTAACCGAATAGTGGGAAGCCCAGAAAACAGTTCAAAGTCTGCTGGCTCAAAAAAGATTCCGAGACTCATCACAAAACACAAAAATTTGCATTATGATTCACAACGACTCTCGAAACCATCCCAGACTCAATCGACCGGAACTGTTTTCTGGGTATAGAAACTACTAGGCCCCAGCAGGTCCCTCCTGTTTATCGAGCATTTCTGATAAATCAGCCATACTCCATGTGTAGTCGCCGGTTCGCAATGAACCGTTGAAGGCGCATTAAAGTGTTAAAGGTGATATTTTCATTACAAGAATTACAATTAACATCCTTCACTTTAATACCGTCGAACCCTGTGATCTCGGCCAGGGAGAATATTACTGGATACCATTGTAATATTTCAAAGAAGCAAATCAATTTTGATAAAATTACAAATTTAAATATATTTAATTATTGTATATTACTTAAAGTATAATAAATTTAGTAGTTAATCAAAATGAACCAAAAAATGTGGAAAAGAAAGCCCAAACAGCATTTTCAAGTCTACTGGCAATAAAATGGTTTCAAAACCTGTCACAAAACCTATAATATTTCTACTAGGATTTGCAATGATCATCAAAACCTTCTCAAATCCAACCAACTTGGAACTATTGCTTGGGTATAGAATCTATTGAGCATCGGCGGTCCCTTCGTGTTTATCGAGCATGTCTGATGAATATGCCAAAACATATGATCAGCCATTACATATACATTACAATAACCTTCACTTTAATACCGTCAAACCAGGGTTCGTTCTGTCGGGTCCCTTGCTGCAGCATTACCGCCCTCGCTGCGTTCTTCTCCTCTAAAACCGTTCTGCACTCTTCGTCAAACCATTCGTTCCGTCGATTCCGTTCCACGTACCCGATAGTGCTCTCGGCTTCATCGTTGACGGCTGCTTTGACTGTTTTCCAGCAGTCCTCTAGAGGGGCCTCGTCGAGCTCACCCTCGTCTGGCAACGCGGCCTCGAGATTCTGCGCGTATGCTGAGGCGACATTCGGTTGTTTCAGTCGCTCTAGGTTGTACCGTGGCGGTCGCCGGTACCTTACATTGTTGATGACAGAGAGTTCTGGGCACAGTTTGACCATCACCAGATAGTGGTCGGAGTCGATGTTGGCGCCACGATAGGTCCTGTCGTCGATAATGTCGGAGAAGTGCCGTCCGTCAATCAGAACGTGGTCGATTTGAGATTCCGTCTGCTGTGGTGATCTGCTGTGGTGTAAAGATAAGGGAGGCTGTGTTGGAAAAAAATGCTACTTATGGCCATATTTTTGGAGGCGGCGAAATCAATGAGTCGTAGGCCGTTTTCGTTCGTCTGCTGGTTGGTCTGCCTACCTTAGCGTTTGAATCTCCTATGACGATCTTAACGTCGTAGCTTGGGCAGCGATCGTACTCGCGTTCGAGCTGCGCATAAAATGCGTCCTTGTCATCAGCAGTGCTACCGGAGTGTGGGCTGTGCACGTTTTTTTATGCTGAAGTTGAAGAATCGGCCCTTGATCTTCAACCTGCACATTCTTTCGTCGATCGTGCCTCTTTCCAATCCAATCGCAAGTCCTTTTTGTTCGCTGGGGTCGTTGCCATTGGTCTCGGTTCGTATTATTCTGTTGCTGATTTTCCGTTATGCCTGGTTCAGACTGTTCAAATGAAACGAGCATCTGAGTTGCAAACTTCTAAAACATGTTCAATCCAATGGAACGACGTGTTTAGACTGAGCAAATGACTTGAGTGTCCACTTGCATGCTCTTGAATGCATCTCAGTTGAAGCAAGTGTTTACATTGTTCAACTCGTGCGGAGCGTAAGCAAACTGAATTGAATTCATCTCACTGACAGATGACTTGAATTCAGCTCACATGAATCGCGGGTTTAGACGGGGCAAGTGAGACGATTTCGTTTGACTTGAATGAAAAAGTTCAACATGTTCAACTTTCGTTCAAGTCAAGTGAGTTGCTCATGTGAGATGAATGGTGGTGTTTACACGTTTAATTCGCATTCAATTGGGCATTTTCCATTGACTTGAATCAAGTCACTTGCACTGTCTACAACACCAGGCATTACAATGGTTTTTTATGGCTGGCTCGTAGGGCCTGACACCAACCCTCTATCATAGTGCACAGTTGAGCTTAGAGTCCTTCCCTGGCACTCAAACGTAGATCAGCCGTCCTTAACATAGAGATCAGACGCTGTTGTGAGCCGCTCCTCCTGGAGAACAGACGCCCAGGTTTACCGAAGCAAACCCCTCGCCCTCTTCCCTGTCAGCCTACGACCAAAGTTCCCACCGGGGTTGGCTACCCGATCTTCCCTAAGGTTGCTCATAGTTTCCGGCCAGTACCACGCCGAGCCTTTCCCAGTTTTGTTTCTGAAATTCTCGACTGGGTGACCACCCTGATTATTTTAAAGAATATTTTATGTGAAATATAGGCTACTGGTAAACACATACAACGCTATCATCGATACCGAAATATTCCCCAGAATATGGAAAAAGGGTATTGTTTCCCCGATTCCAAAAACGCCGAATCCAACCCAACCAAAGGACTTTCGTCCGATCACTGTGCTCCCAGCTATAGCCAAAATCCTAGAGAAACTACTAATGGACCAAATAGTGGAACACGTCGACCAACCTGATCATCAGCTGCTTGCTCGGAATCAGTCAGGATACAGAAAGAGGCACAGCACTACAACGGCCTTAGCGAAAGTGACTCACGATATTCTCAAAGGCTTCGACACCGACCAGTGCACCGTTTTGGTACTTGTGGACTTTTCGTTAGCCTTTAACTGTGTTAACCATTCGAAACTCAAGACAAAACTGCGTGAAGAGTTCCATTTCGATCCAGGTGCATGTGAGCTGATTTCGTCGTTTCTCAGCGGCAGAAGTCAATTCGTAAAGTGCAATGATCGAATGTCGTCCGAGCATCATCTCACCGATGGCACCCCTCAAGGATCTTGTTTGAGTGCCCTTCTTTTCAGCCTATATGTAAACAGTTTACCACAAGGTCTAAAATGCGAATATCAACTCTATGCTGACGACCTACAGATTTATCTAACTGGCCCCAGAGAACACGTGCATAGATTGATAGCGCAAATTAATCAAGATCTCAAGTTCATTGAGGCTTGGGCAAAGGACAACGCCTTGTTTCCAAACCCCAAGAAAACACAGTCGATAATCTTTTGCAAAGATGGTGTGGTCGATGCTCACACCGACATCATGTTCTGCTCCGAAAAAATCGTGATAGCTGAGAAAGTTGTGAACCTCGGTGTGCACATGGATAAGAACCTGCGCTGGAATGCACATGTGAACAATGTGACCGCGAAGGTCTTTGGGACCCTTCATACTTTCCGGAAGTTCGCTCCAGTACTAACCACTGCCACACGGATGAAGCTCGTCCAAGCGGTGGTGATACCATTTTTTTCTTACTGCGATGTCGTGTACTGGTCTGGCTTATCGGCTGCACTCAAGGAGCAGCTAAATAAGTGCTTCAAGGCATCGGTCCGATTCGTGTTCAATATTCGTCGACGTGACTCTACGGCTGCCGTGAGAAACAGAATCCTTGGACACGATCTTCAAACACACTACGAAAACAGAATTCTAAACTTCATACGACTTGGCTACATTGGATCTCTTCCAGAGTATCTGCAGCAACACTTGCAGAGAGGACAAATGGAACGAACACGCAGTTTCATCGTTCCCCGTCACACTACATCCGAGAAGAAAAGTGTACTTATCAGTGGGCCTATCATGTGGAATAGACTTCCTCTGAATATTAAACAGCTATCTACTTTATCTAGCTTCAAAACAGCCCTTAGGGGGCGATAAATTAATTTAGGATATTTTAATTTGCCCAGGAATTCATACAAACTATCAGCCCAAATCATCTGTTAGATTCATTGTTCAGTAGATGTAATTAATTAGTTTCCTTATTAAAGTATCCAACTGTTTCTCCTTGACCTGATAATAGGTATACAAATGTATCCAACAGGGTGTCGTAACTAATAAAATTACAATTACAATTACAATTACATAGGGTAGCGAACCATTTGGGCAGCAACCGGTATTTTGGGCACTCTTCGCTATAACTCAGTCAATTCCAAACAAATTGACTTGAAATTCTGTACACGGCTAGATACTATATGTATCTCAGCGCGTTCCAAAAATTGTGTCAATTGGTTCAAAATTGGCTGAGTTATAGTAGAAAAGTGCCCAAAAAAAGGGCCCCTGCCGAGATGGATCTTTCCCTATTATATAGGCCATGTGAATTATTGGCCATAAAACGTTGTGTGCAAAGTGAAGAAACTAGTTGCGCAATACTGGTGAAGACATTTTAATCAGAATAACACGCTTTTTCAAGATTAGAGCAAATTTCAGGTACGTTCCAGTATTGCTATATCCTTGAAAATATTACCCTGCAGGAAGTTTTAATGTCTGATTGAATAGAAAAGTCTATGCTCCCAACTGGTGGATGTTTTAGCGTTTCTGATATTTTTCAAAAATATTCTTCTATAAGAGACACCGTGAACCAGAATGGCGCTAGTTCAGTTCAAGACATCTCCGGCGAAATATTTGACCTGATTCAAACCAGTTAACTAAACTTTTGCAATAATTACTGCACCTTTTTCCTACATTTTGGAGTGTCAAACTCCAAATAATCGGCATTCAAAATCATAACAATCTGAGAATAACAACAAGATGCGGAAGCTATCCGGGATGTTGACGGTAAAACGCAACATAACCTCAAAACCAAAAGTGACGACGAATGCCGCAACACATTCAAGGTCTTTGTACTCGATCCGTCAGTTTTGCGTAGAAGCGTCACCGTAATAAAATCAACTCCCAAAACCATGAAAATAGCCAAAATGAGTCACTTTTTCGAAGCAAAAACACTGTCCTGTCGTATTTGAACCACTAATAAAGCTTACCTCATGCTCCGGCAGTTTTGCAAGCGATGTTTTTACGTGTCGATCAATATCCTTCTTGGTGGAGAACATTTTCACAATGATGTCGACACCGGGCCCCCACTGAATCGGTGTCCGAAAAAACTGCGATTTAACACTTCACTCCGTATCGTAAACGAACCGAATGCCACTCTTCCTTCACCCGCGATTCCGGAGGAATATTCCTGTACGATCACGAATCCACAAACGCTGCGCACTTGAGCGAAAACGCGAATTTTCCTTTGGACGTGTGTTGCTTTCACGATTACGAAGGTGTGCTTTTGCAAGGCCTCCTGCACTTATGGCGGTCGTTTTTGGTTTGAAAGTTGAACTCGTTCGTTCGTCGTCGCGCCGCGGCGGCGTTCGGGAGAAAATGAACACACTTGTCAGAGGGAGCCCCACTGCAGAAAATATGGATTCTGTACTTAATGAATATTCGAAGATTCAACAAATAATGGAACACGCTCATGAAAAGTACACTTTAAATAAAAAATATTGAGTATAGACGAGTGCACCGATGAACATTGAGTTCACTAAGCCTGAAATTTTTTTGACAGCACAGCGGGGTCGACTCTCAACAACTTCTTTCTACTCAGAAATGCCTCACCAAAATGCGCTGATAATATTTTTCTTTGATTTCTTACATGATTTTACATTAAAAGTGATGCATATGCACAGAAAAAACTGTTGTGTAATATTACATCTGAACTGCTACAACTCGATCAATACGTCGGTTGCATGAATATTACATCGGACGATGTACACATAAGATCATAAGATTTTACAACAAAACGATGTAATGGTACATAGGAATCGTGATTATTTAGTACATCGGAATGAATTACATCGGGCGGGTTGCATTTATTTTTTGCTGTGATAGTTAATGCCTCGATTAATCTACTAGCCAAGGCACTATCACAGCAAAAAATATTGTAATATTGCTAATTTAGAGAAAATTTTCCACTTTATGGAAGATTGAAAAGCTACCGCAGCTATCAGACTGATGATTTTCACCAATGTATCATCAATCAGTCCAAGGATACCTTGGATCGAGCCTTGGATACGACGCCGATGACCATTGTTTGTTGTTGCTTTTCAGAACATTTTACTTTACAAGCATGCTTTGATTTGACCAAACTTTTCGATGATACACACCAAATTTTGATTTTTTCATCCAGCAAAACTAATTGGGTTCTTTAGGGGTATCCGGATTATTTCATAATCGGATTCTCCGCCCAAAAATTAGTCGAAATCCAAAATTTCATAATTTTTGGAGTCCGGGAACTATTTTTAAAATGCATTTAAAGTTTGTATGGGGAAAATTTTTTGTTCGGGTCGAACTGTCACTTTAACGATTGAACTGTCATTGTATCCACGAAAATTAAAACTGTTTTGTTAATTTAACCATCAAAACAAAGGCGTTGCAATCCAATAAAATCACGTTATACTCAGAAAAATGAGCTCTTTCGATTAGGCTGTAGAAAATAGCAATATTTTATTCACTAAACAACCCAATTGCTGGAACGTGATCAGCAAGCTGTAGTTTGCCGAAAATTCAGTAATAATAGCTGAAGGGTCAGCAAAATTAGAAATTGCTGAACATCAGCAAAAGAGTTGTCAAACACTTAGCATTTCCCCCCAGCCATTCTCCTTGACACATTTGCGCGCTCCTACCTGAGGCACTGCACGAGCCGGAGGACGAGAAAATAACTTGAAAAAGTTTCAATTTTCATCTTGATTTACACTTAAATGGATTGCATTACTTCAATACTGAGCCTTCTTCGAATTGAATTACCTCTGATTATCAAAAATCAAGTTCAAACGAACATTTTTATACACTTTTATTTCGGCTGAGAAGAAAAAAAAATACAAAAAAATTCGGCCGGATTCGAGCTTGGACAAAATTGCTGAACGTCCAGCATAACAAGCTGTCAAGATGCATTACTGAAAAACCAGCAAGAAATATTTTACTGGATGGATTACTGGTTTTACAGCATGTCAAAAACCAGCAAAATTTTGCTGGTTTCCAGCGAAATAAAAATAGTGTGTACGATCATTTTCATGGCTGCGGTAGGACTTTGACAGCTGCGGTAGAACTCGGCGGCTACCGCAGAGTGGAAAATTTTCTAAAAATCCGCAATATGCCTCGACGCAATTGCCGTATTATGTAAAAATTCCGAATCGTGATTTTCAAATGCACAATCACATCGGTTCGATTGAAAATTACACATTCCTTTATATTACACAAAAAACATTACCAATTTTTCTTTGCATCGTTTATGTGAAACATTCACACCGAGAGATTGTGAATATTACACAGAAACAGCTGCAACCAACTGGATGCGATGAAGTTGTGTATTGAGCTTTGCACGGATTTCGCGACGATCGTGCAAATGTTCAATCTTTGACAGCACAATGTTTACACATCCAACAACAAAGGAAACAGTGCATAAACAAACCGATTTAGTCGAAACACCACTCCAAAATAACGCATCCTTTACTGGATAACTGTAGTGACGATATCAACTAATGTATGCTGCAACCGGTGTGCATATTTTGTGGTGGGACAATTTTGTTTGCCTGTGCGTCGTATATAAATATTTGGCGCAAGATCGTCAATAAAGACATATAGTATATTGCATTGCTAACTGGACTGCGACAGAGTGCGGAATCTTAAATAAAAGTGCGATATTGCATCAAATCGTTCCGGTGTCTTCACCGCACTTTCATCATGAGCTAATGAATAAGTGCGACGAAGACACCGAAACGATCTGACACCAAATCGCACTTTTATTTGAGATTCCGCACTTCCTCGTCGCACTTTTAACTGCGCAATGCGCAATATTGTCGGGCCGCCACCAAACCGGACTTCGCACAATCAAGTCGCGACGCGACCCAACTCGCGACGTTTTTTAATCATGTCAAAAGTAGTGCGCATCCTTCCCGTTGTTGCCAGCAACACAGCGCACTAGATGCGAAACAGTTGCAACACTTGTGGACCAAGAAATTTGCAATTTTCGTTTGAATGTCGGTCTTGATTCCAACTGGATAGACAATAAGTAAAAAAAAATAACTCAATTTCTTCAAGACCGAAAACCTTGATTGACTCACCCTAATCAAGCCGTTTGGTTTCGTGAACGAGTTCCTGGGGAAAGTCATCTAAAGTTCATTCCTAGTCAACAGTAAACACAAAAAAATCATTGTCATTTTGACGTTTCCAAGTGCAACATCTGCGTGTGCCTCGTGCGCTTCCATCATTCGCATAATCGAGTCCCATCGGATCGTTACCGTTTTTCCGCGGGTGCATTGTTATTTCATCATCCCGTATTTTTTCGGCTTTTCCGGAAACTTATCAAGTGAAAACAGTTGCGATATAGTTCCGCGTGTTCTGACACAGTTTTTGTTCCAATATGTCGTGGTTATTCGGGTACAAAAGCCAGGTACCGCAGGGGCCTCCACCTCCGGGTGGTGCCGAAGGCGGTGCCCCGCAGGATCCCAGCTCGGCTGGTCAAGCGGCCGGCGATGCCAATCTTACCAAGGCCGAACGCAAAGCGATGGAAGCGTATCGGTTCGATTCGTCGGCACTGGAGCGTGCCGCGGAAGCTGCCCGAACGCTGGAAAGATCAAGTGAGTAGTGTTACATATTATACGATTGTGTTAGTTGTTGCGTAATGAATCCAACAGCAAGTTTGTGCAGTTTAGTTACTAAGCGTAGAACAAGCATTACGGAAGGTGGATTAAAACTTTCGATTTTGGCAAATTTCAGAGCATGCTCGAGAAGCGCTTGAACTGTCGAAGTTGCAGGAGGGAACTAGACAGCAGGAATACGTTGCCAAGGTCAAGGAATACGAGGCACACATTGAAGCGTCCAAGGTGGAACAGAAACGCGTAGACCATGAAGAGCGCCGTAAAACATTGGCTGAGGAGACCAAGCATCAGCAACAGAGGGCACAGTATCAGGATCAGCTGGCCAGGAAGCGGTATGAGGAGCAACTTGCCCAGCAGCAACGAGTGCAGGAAGAGAATCTTCGAAAGCAGGAAGAGAGTGTAGCCAAGCAAGAAGCGATGCGAAGGCAAACAATTGAGCACGAAATGGAGTTGAGGGAAAAGAACAAGATGAAACTGCTGGAAGCGGAACTGAGGGCAAAGGCTAAGGTTGACCGGGAGAATCGTGATTTGACTTTGGAACAGATTCGATTGAAGGCCGAGGAGAACCGCATCACTGTCATGGAAAGTATTAAGACTGCAGGATCAGTTTTGGGGCAAGGTGCCACAGCGTTGCTCACGGATTGGAATAAGGTGGCCACAACGGTCGGAGGTTTGTCCCTCTTGGCCCTGGGTGTGTATTCTGCCAAAGGTGCCACCGGTGTCACGGCCCGTTTCATCGAAGCCAGAATTGGAAAGCCTTCGTTAGTGAACGAAACATCTAGATTCTCCCTTCTGGAAGCGGTCCGTCATCCAATCCAAACCTTCAATCGCTTTAAGGCCAAGCCTGCAGATGCTCTCCAAGGTGTTGTCCTCCAACCGAAGCTGGAAGAACGCCTCAGAGATATCGCAATCGCAACCAAGAACACCAAGCACAACAACGGACTGTTCCGGAACATTCTCTTCCACGGTCCTCCCGGAACGGGTAAGACCATGTTCGCCAAGAAGCTGGCCAACCACTCGGGAATGGACTACGCTATAATGACTGGAGGCGATGTGGGCCCGATGGGCCGGGATGCCGTCACTGCAATCCACAAGGTGTTCGATTGGGCCAACACCAGTCGGCGCGGTTTGCTGCTGTTCATCGACGAGGCGGATGCTTTCCTGCGGAAACGATCGTCGGAGCACATTTCCGAGGAGTTGCGTTCGGCGCTGAACGCTTTCCTCTACAGGACCGGCGAGCAGAATCCACGATTCATGTTGGTTCTGGCGTCGAATACCCCGGAACAGTTTGACTACGCCATCAACGATCGGCTGGACGAGATGGTCGAGTTCGTTCTGCCCGGCATTGAGGAGCGCGAACGGTTGATCCGGTTGTACTTTGACAAATTTGTGCTGCAGCCGGCCTCCGAAGGAAAGAAGTAAGTGAATGAAGCACTTCTCAAAAGATCTTTATTGCAGAATTTCTTAAGTTTTCCATACATTTCCATAAGATTCGTGGTTTATTCCCTTTGAAATCTGAATATTGTCAACTACTGAAATTTAATGGGAACACGACCCGTGGGCCCTTCTAAACGCCCTAGAAGAAGATTATTTTTAAAAGTAACAACTCTAAATTGTGCGTTTTTCTTCCCTTTGCAGGCGCTTCAAGGTAGAACAGTGGGATTACAGCGTCGTGTGCAGTAGGATGGCCGAAATGTGCGAAGGCATGTCCGGTCGTGAGATTTCCAAGCTGGGCGTTTCCTGGCAAGCGGCTTGCTACGCCTCCGAGCAGGGAGTGCTGACCGAAAAGATGGTCCTGGATCGATGCGAAGCTGCCGTGCGACAACACCGACAGAAGGTTTGTTTCCGGTTATCCAGGTTATCTTAAAATTCAAACATAAAACGAACCCCATTTTTTTCTCTTTCAGATGGCTTGGTTATCGGAGCAAGAGAAACTAGATCACAAATCAATCACGGGCGGAAAAGGATTCATTATGTAACGTTAAGGTAAAATCTAGAGCTAAATTTTTGCAATAGGAGTTAAAATTCGGAACTGTGACCGCAGTGTGTAAATTAGAGACTATTTTTCAATTCAATGAGCTGGCCTCGCGTTATCCAGTGGAATGAACGGTGTAGATCATTTCTTCCAATTGCTGAGCATGTTGTTAGATTCAGCATTTTACGGAGATTGGTCATTCCGTAGTTCCACCATGTACGGTTCAGACAACCAGGTCGATTGGAACGAGTTATGCAGGTGTTATCCAACATAGAAGCATCCCCGAGTATCCAAGCTCAGCAAAACCGCTCATCTCAGGGAAATTTATATTAAACTTCTTCGAGCGGTCCAAATTTTGTGAGGCCCGAGAGTAACTAGCGGAAACAGATTTCCCGACGATGATCACAGACGAAATGAAACTTTTAAATGCATTTACTAATCATCTGCATTGTGCACCCACTCGAATGTGTTCAACGACGGCAGTTTACGCTTCATAATTTTACCGTTTTTTTTTTTTTGTAATTTCGTAATAGTGATTTTGTTTCATGTTGGAGATCTTTTCCGCGGGAGAACTTTATCTTAAGTTAATGGCGATGTGATTGGTTGTAGATCCGAAAAGTTATATAAATCAAAGACGTTTATTCAATGTAGCCGGTGTTCCTGTAAGTAGAAGCAAGAGAAATCCTAAGTCCAAGGGCGTAGCCAGCTTTTCAGTCAGAAAGGGGGGGGGGGGATTTGGCAACCACTCCTTGGCAAATTTTTACTTACTAGCTTTTATAATTAAACGCAACACGTTGAAATTTAATGTAGGTAATAACATTATATTATTATTATTATTATTTATCTTTATTAAAGAGATTTTCAGCCGGCGGCTGGTTCATCTCTGTATCGAGAGAGGGCGGTACACTAGCCCTCCTGGGCAGAAAAACGAGTAGACGTATTATAAACGGGGATGTTTCCATTGGATAGTCCGGATGCGTTTGCCAGAGTCTTCACCTTCAATTGTGGTTGTGTGTTATTCCGTTGATCCTTTTCGTTGTCCGGGCGAAACGCGTGCTGGTTCATGTTGGGGATAGTTGATGATAAAATGTTCCACAGAGTAGGGTACATTGCAAACGGGACAAATTTTGCGGAAAGCCCCTGTACTGGCCATATTATGGGATACTTTTGTGTGGCCTGTACGTTGCCTCGAAAGAATTTTCTGCTCCCGATGAGTTTCAGGATCGTCCCAGCGAGTCGTACCATTTTTTTTTATTTTTCGTAAGAAGAGATCTCTCGAGTTGAGCCATTCGATTGACCAGGAATTTCTCAGCATCATGGTGACCCAATGTTTCAAATCTCGCCCAGGTACATCGTTTGTAAAGAAAGTTCCAGATCTTCCATTAGCTGCCAATTCGTCAGCCTTTTCGTTGCCGCGGATTCCGCAGTGGCCAGGGATCCATGTGAATACTGTATCGGGCTGAGCTTGCAACTGGATAGCTTGAATCCATGGGTGTCGTGCTACGTCGGACGATAAGGCTGCAATAACGCTGGCTGAGTCCGTTAGGACGAGAATTGGCTTTGGAGATGGAGTAGTAGAGGCGATGAGGACCGCTGCAGCCTCTGCAGAGAAAACTGAGCAGGGATCTTGAAGGCGGTGAGAGCGGTTGATGTCAGGACCAGTAACGCCGATGCCGACGCGATTCTGGTCCTTGGAACCATCTGTGTATCGATGCGTATAGTTGTGGTATTTGTTGCGCAGTAATTCTGTTACGGTTCTGGTAAGAGTAGGAGAGTTATCTCCCGCCCGAAATCTGCTTTTTATAGATGTCTCGAGATTGATACGCTGTGAATCCCAACTTCTGGCTCTGTTCCAATGAACCTCGGCCACCGGGGGGAGCACTTCGTTGGTGTGTCTCTGTAGGAGTCGATTCGCCTTATCGAGAAGAAGGACTCTGTCGTTGCTAGCTGTTGTCATTTCCAAGAAACTGATTGCTCTTTTGCAGACAGCCTCTGTAACGAGATGCCCAAAAGGTAGTTTACCACTTTCAGTACAAGCGGAGTAGGAGGGTGTAGAGGGTAGTAGACCAGAGCTTATTCAGATCGACTGATGGTACACAGGAGCGAGTGAAGCGGTCATTGCATCGGTTGATGTACAGGTTAGTTCAATGCCATAGAGTAATCTACTATCAATTATTGCACTCGCTACACGTAGACGAACATCTCGATTACTACCCTGGTGTATCTTGGAAAGGGTGCGCCAAGGGGTGCGGCATAAGGTTTAGACGAGTTTGGCAGTTCCGTTTGACCTCTTTGAAATGCTCTTGGAAGGATAGGCGGCGATCCAGATGGACACCGAGTATTCGAGTACGTTGTTTCAATGGTATAGGTTGTCCGTTAGCTACAATTGTAGTACGGATGGGACGATGGCGGAGGGGACATATATGTGTTATGGAACTTTTTTCGGCTGATAGCTCAAATCCGGCTTCCTTTGCCCATTTAGAGACGGCGTTCACTGATGCTTGGAGTTTCCGTCTAAGAGCTTTTTCCGTGGATCCGACTACCACTAGTACTATATCGTCTGCATATACAAATATGTAAATCTCCTTCGGAAGGCTGATGAAAACTCCGTTCATGGCGATTAAGAAGATGGTAACGGCAATAACCGAACCTTGCGGTATGCCTGTTTCTTCTTTGAAGCTTCTAGAACGATGGTTTCCAATGCAAACTTGGAATGTCCGGTTGTGAAGGAAATTCCGGAGGAAGTGCAGAACGTGTCCTGATAGACCCCATTTACACAGTTGGTAGATGACGCCTGGTGTCCAGGCCCTGTTGTACGCTTTTGCCAAGTCTAACGTGGCAACTTCCACGTGCTGCTCCTGTGTTTTTGCGTCGTGTAATACTTGCCCTAGCGTAGCAAAATATGTGCCTGTTCCGTGTCCGGGACAGAAAGCGTGTTGCCGGTGGTCGAGATGGCCGTTCGACTCAAGAAAGTGAATTAAACGACGGTGTAGGACGGGGCAAGATGGCCACCCGGGGCAAGATGAGCACCCCTCCGTTTTACTACTTTTATGATGAATTTTGCCCAAGCAACTTCATAATCCGTTAGAATAATGTTCATCCTGTTTGTAAACCTGATAAAAGGTACTTCATAATGAACGAATTAAACAATATTGTCAAATAAGTCGATAGCATGGAATTTTATCATTTTCTTATAAGAAATCATCAGAATAAAATAAGGTTTTTATGTCAGAATCAAATTTTTACCATAATTCTAGTTATCAGCCAACATTACTAGCTTACTGCAAAGCATTTTAATTTACATTAGAAAATATTTTCTAAAAACAAACATTAAAATTTATTCAATTTTAGTTATTTACCTATAGTGGGGCAAGATGAGCACCCCTGATGGTAATATAGAAAATATTTTGAAATTATTGTAATCCACTCAATAGTGCCGAACATAGGTTTCCGTAACCTCTGCAACTATTTGGTTGAGTAAATTTCTAAAAATAAGCAACCACATAATCGTTTATTGTTTTTCGGGTCATTTTGTATAAAGTATTATAAAACCGCATTTTTTTCAATTATCGAAAAAAAATGATAATTTTAGAACGTGATACCATAGCTATACACAAGGTTCACTATATCAATCAGTGTATGACCAATTTATTGTTAAAATATTGGGATTTTAATGAAGTGCTCTTCTTGCCCCGTAGGGGTGCTCGTCTTGCCCCGTAGCATGTTCGAACTGACCATAAAACATCTTTTTTGTTTAGTCAAATAAATCATCCTTATTGTGAATTTTTAACCCTCCCATGTTTATGGGTGATAGAAAACAAGATATAGAAGAGAACTACTGAGAGGTACTTTGAAAAATTGTGTTAACTTTCAATTCAAGGATCGGTAAATTCGCCTCACTCCATTCATATTCACTCCTCTTTGCTGAAGCGAATCGAGAATGATGCAGCAAACGGATAGTCATGAACAAACACGCAACCCCATCACCAGTGAGAAGCGATGCGCAAGCTGGTTGACATGGATATTCGTGGCCGATCGTCGCAGTTTGGATCGCAAGCGAATGAATGAATGGCGAATGGTGACGAATGCTGGTGAGCGATCGGAGCGGCTATTATCATAACTAGAAGAGAATTTCTGCATGTAATGCATACGTTTTTAGTGTATTGTTGTTGAAATGCTAGATTAGCAAAGAAAATAATAAACATTTTTTGAAAACTTCAAATATTCGTACGCGCAATTCACTCACGAATCGCATCACCTCTCCATCGCTTGCGATGCGATTGTGGACGAATGTTTAAATTCCATGTATGGCTTCCCACCGTTCGCCGGTGTTTGCTGTCGTCGCTGACAAGCAAACACACAAACTAAAGCGACAACCGTTCGCTGCTGACTGTATTCGAGTGGGGAAGAAGATGAAAAGTGGAAATCAGGAACCCTGTTCAATAAACTCAACGTGATCCTTAGGGTGCTCATCTTGCCCCGCCCTACCCTAACCATTTTCTCCAACACTTTGCTGACACAACATGTCAACGATATTGGACGAAAGTCTGAAGGCTTGGAGGCCGCAGAACCATGTTTCGGTATAGGGATGACCAAACTGTGATTCCACCCCTGAGGAAGCGTGTTTCTCGACCATTCTTTGTTCAGCAATCGTAAAAGGGATGCCTTGCCGGTGAGAGTTAGATGTTTCAACATCGGATAACCTATCTCATCGTTTCCTGCGGAGTTACGTTTGCAGCCAACTAAGGCATGTTCCAATTCAATGGGACGGAAAGGTACGTTGATGGGATGCGGTGGTGTGACCTCCGAGATGACCATTTTGCCAAGCGTGGATGCATCATTTCGTCGTTTGAAGGCTTCATCATATTTGTCAAAGGCAGAAAGAGAGGCAAAATATTCGCCAAGTACATCAGCTATGACCTGCGGATCTCTGGTAAGGGCACCGTTGTGTTGGATTGCCATGCCCCTGGCGTTTCGCTTCCCACTGAGAGCATTCACTCTTCCCCAAAGCTCGCTCGAGGATTGGTTGGAATTTATGCCGTCCAGAAAGTTTTCAAAGCTTAGTCGTTTGGCATCACGTATGATTTGACGGCATTCGTTTCGCTTTGATTTGTAAAGATCCTTGGCGATTAGCTTCTGTGGATGCCCATCGGGGAGACGTAACATGGCTTTTAGGGCTTTCCTTCTAGCCTTAGTTGCTCTTTTTGTCTCCGGTGACCACCAGGGTAGAGCTTTTCGACCTGGCTTTGAGCTAGTCTTTGGAATCGACGTTATGGCTGCTTGATGAACTATGCTTAAAAACCCAGAGAGGTTTTCTTGTTCGGACGTTGTTAGAGATTCGTTTATCGTTGTTTGAAAAGCAGTCCAATCAGCTTAATTGTAAATCCATCGGGGACGCCGTGATGTTTCTGGTGGTTGCTCGTGGAGACATATCGATATTGGATGATGGTCGCTTCCTAGTGGGTCCTCGCTTATGAGCAGCCTGTTGACGATGCAGGAGCTTGCCAAAGAGATATCAACTGATGACCTACGTTCTCCTTTGGTAAATGTAATGGATCCGTCATTAAGTAGGACTAGGTCAATCATCTCTGCAATTTCCATAATAGTGGCTCCACGGGAATCTACTTTGGAGTTTCCCCATGAAGTGTGATGACCGTTGATGTGCCCAAGGATCAGTTTGGCACCCTGTATGGGCTCCAATGCTAAAAGCAGGCGGTTCTTAAGGTCTGGAATCTTTTGACATGGGAGGTAGATGCTTATAATTGAGACTGGGAACGGATATTCGATCCTGACGGCAATGATGGGTAGATCAGTGTCCAGTTGTATCACTGATAAGGCGATTGGTTCCAGAATTCCGATAGCTACAGAGTGATAGATGTTCGCGTTGCTTTTGTAGACCCAAGAGTATCGTCCACCTAAGGTTCGGTTCATGCTGTTCACGTTGCTGCGATGCACCTCTTGAATGGCAAGGACGACTGGTGTGTTGTCTTGGATTAGATATTCAAGGTCGTTGAGGTTATTGTGGAACCCGTTCATGTTCCACTGTAGAGCGAAGATGGAGCGTTCCCCAAAGTCGATGCCAACTGCTGGGATCGTCGAAGTACTAGAACGAGGAGTATCTGAGCTGCTTGCTACAGGAACCGCTGTGGGGCCATGTTGTATCCGTGCCGAGCGTCTCGGTTCGTACGTCTTGATCTCATTGGTGTCAGGTTTCTTGAATCCTTGCTTGAATTCCACGTTGTCTTTACGGGTACGAGCATTTCTGCCCTCGTGCGTCCCTCTTCCCGGGACCGTGGGATGCCAAGAGTTGTCCGCCAGTTCCGGTGGTGATGTAGAACCGGCGGGGCCGTGACTGTCCCACGGAGGGTCCGGGGGAGCCATTGGTAAGATGTTCGTTTGTTGTGCGTTTCCAGGTTGAGAGTGGTCTTGATTAATGTTGTGATCGATGACCCTCTCCAGAAGAGTCTAGAAGCCTCGTCTTCTACAGTAGATTGGTTGCAGATGACTGATTTCAAGGTCTTTTTCGAACGAGAAATAGTGGAGCTGCTTGCCACAGGGACTGCTGTGGGACCGTATTGAAGAAGCAACATTCTGTCGTAGTCGGTGGTGTTTGAGAAGTTCGGTTGTCGACGGGAAGTATCTACATTTTGATTGTTAGTCTTTATGAAGCTTTTAGCTGTCTTTGGTGAGCATCTCCGTTCGAACATCTTGATCTCCATGGTGGCAGGTGCCTTGATTCCCACGTTGTCCTCAGGGGAACGAGCATTTCTGCCCTTGTGCGTCCCTCTTCCCGGGTCCGTGGGATGCCAAGGGTTGTCCGCCAGTTCCGGTGGTGGTGTAGCTTCCGCACCGACGGGGCCTTGACTGTCCCACGGAGGATCCGGGGGTGCCTTTGGTAAGGTGTTGGTGTTGGGTTGTCGTGCGTTTCCAGGTCGGTAGTTGTCTTGATCTGTGGTGTGGTCGGTAGCAAAGGTGAGGCGTCCAGAATTTTCTTCTACGGTAGGGCTATGCTGTTAGTGGATTTCGTGGCCATTGATTTGTAGTGGATTGGATAGTATCAGTTGGAGCCTGATATGTAGGGGAGTACTGGATGGCGCTTTTGATTTACTCCGACATACCGTCGTCTCCACTAGCTGTAGAGGCGTTGGCGTTTGTTATCTTGGTTTTAGGTTGTCCGGATGAGTCGTCGGAGTTCTTTCGGCGGGGGATACTGAGATAGGGCTTGTGTCACTTTCATACATAGGTGTCGACTGCCATTCCTTTACTGCTTGATTATCTTTCTTATTTTTAGATTTTGTCGAACGTGTTTCCTTCTGGATTTTGGTCTGAGCGCTTGTAGACGGCTTCTGAGTGGTTTTCAGGGTCGATTGTGAGGGATTTTGGAAGAGGGCTTTGAAAGCGTTAACTTCCTTTTCCTTCTGTTTGAGCTGATCTTCGAGGTTGGTGACTTTCGCTACGAGGTCTTCAATTGTGTCGTGCTTTCGTACCATTTCCATGCGGGAACTGTTTTGCAGGGTCGCCTCTAGTGCTTGGATTCGTTTATCCTTTTTGCGCATTTCTTTGGTGAGAAGATCCACTTTTTCTAGGAGTTCGGCAATACCGCGATTATTTTCGGAGTGAGTGCCGCTTTCAAGATTGGATTCAAGAATTTCGATTCGCTTTCTCTCCATCTCTTGTTGGAGTTGGTCCACCTTAGAGGAAAAGTTAGCGATTTCTTTCTTTGCCTGCTACTGCGATGCTAGAGTAGGTGTTCTGGTGATTGGCTTGCTCATATTCACGTCTTGCGGCTGGATACGAAATGCCACGATTGACACGAATCCTTTGAATCTCGTTTTCTTTGACAAAAACCGGACATTTTCGGCTAGACAATGAGTGAGAGTGTCTGTCGCAACGCTTGCAGTATGTTTCTGCTTGGCAAGGGTTCTCTTTATCAATCGCGTGATCTTTGGAACATGTGCCACAGGTTGGATGTGTTTGTTGGCATCTCCTACTGGTATGTCCAAAGCACCAACAATTGTAACATTGCATAGGGGCTGGATAGTACAGGCGTGTTTTGCATCGAATATAACCGAAGTCAACGTGGGAAGGAATAATGGTACCTGCGATTGTCAAAATGATAGTAGGCGTGTTGACGTTGTCCTTTCCTATGCGTTTGGTGATGCGAATACCTTTCACACCCTGGTCCATCAGCTCATTCTCCAAAACGTCATCGGGCATATCAATTACGGCTCTGCAGTTCACGACGCATCGACAGGTGTTAAGGGTAGGGTGTTCGGTAACCTCGACCCCGGTTCCATCGGTGAGCGTTGTCAGGTTTTTACCCTTTTTACACCCATAAGAAGGGTATAAATACCGCTTGGAAAACCGACTTTCGATCCGAGGCCCGCAGGGCCGAGTCACATATACCAATCAACTCAGCTCGACGAATTGAGCAAATGTCTTTTTTTTTTCCTTCTAAACCATAGGGGGATAAATCTGCTCATCAGACACCCTAACAGGAAGGTTAGGGTAGTGTGGGGTTGAGGCCGTCTTCTACAATGCCGGTAGAAGCCAGGACTACTCTCTCCTCGACCCACTAAAACACATTCCTATGGTCGCCAAACCCTACGTCTCTCCGGAACCACCAAGAAGGTATTGCTTCAGAGAGGGGCTAGTGCATATCGCACCCTCAAGGTTAGTGCGTCAGGCCCCAGGACATCCGTCCCTGCTGCCCCATGAGCAAATGTCTGTATGTGCGTGTGTGTGTATGTGTGTGTGTATGTGTGTGTATGTGTGTGTGTATGTATGTTACAAAAAAATGTCACTCACGGTTCTCAGCCGTCTGTTGACCGATTTGAGTTCTCTTGGAAGCAAATGAAAGCTACTACATCCTAGTAGAACGCTATTGAATTTTATTTTGATTGGACGTTCGGTTACCGAGATATCTTTCAAAGAGTGCTAGGGAGTAGTTCAACTTAATTATTTTAGATATTTTTGACAAAGTGTATCACCATAAATTTCTCAGCCGTCTATCAACCGATTTGGGTTCTTAAGGCCCCAAACGAAAGCTACTACATCCTAGTTGTTGAGGCACCGCTGGCAACCTTGCAGTAACTGCACTATCACAGCGATACAACGAAGCAGCAAGTTTTCTAGATTCGTACCAGGGTCATAGTCGTCTAGGTAAGAGTAGCAATGTAGGAAATAGCAAAAATAAAGAAAGAGAAGGGTATACGTATGTGCACTGTGGGGGTGTAGGAGACGTTGAAGATCAGGTAAACTGCCAGCCACGACAGTTCAGCAAAATTCCCTGTCCAATGTGTGATAAAACGGACCATAGGCTCAGAAACTGTGACGAATTTCGAAAGGTGGACCCCGTTGAGCGTCTGCAAGCGGTAAATCGGTGGGGGCTTTGTCATGTGTGTCTGAACGACCATGGGAAATCGCGATGTAGGATGACTATCCGTTGTAAGGTAGCGAAATGTGATAAACAGCATAACACACTTCTTCACCAACGAGATCCTGTGGCACACTCGGACTGCAACACACACGCGGTAGTGGGAGAGGGACAACCGATTCTTTTCCGGATCGTAGCTGTTACACTGTTTAATGAAAACAAGTCAGTCAATGCAATGGCTTTTCTAGACGAAGGTTCCTCGTATACGTTAATTGATAGCGCCTTAACTGACCAATTGAAGATCAAAGGTTCAACACAACCGCTTCGTGTTACTTGGACGGGTGGATTATCCAGACTCGAAAGACATTCCCAGCGACTACACTTGACTCTTTCTGCGCGCGGGTCTCCTGAAAAGTTCGAAATTAGAAATGCTCATACCGTTCAGGAGTTGAAACTACCTAAACAGACAATGGTTTTTGCAGAAGTAGCAAAACAATACAGGCATTTGCAAAATCTACCTGTAATAGACTATCCAAAGGAATCCCCAAAAATACTGATCGGTCTAAAGCATCTGCACTTGTTCGCTCCACTAGAGTCGCGAATTGGTAGCCCGGGGGAACCTATAGCAGTGCGGTCAAAACTTGGATGGACTGTGTATGGGCCACAGGAAAACGATGAACCATTGCGACAACAATTCATGGGACATCATTTCTGCTCGGGAGTTTCAAATCAAGAACTCCATGAGTTGATGAAATCCCATTACATGACGGAGGAAGCGGGAATATCGGTTGATCTACTACCGGAGTCAGCTGAAGATCGGAGAGCTCGAGAGATTCTTGAGAACACCACTGTCCGTGTAGGAGATCGGTTTCAAACCGGTTTACTGTGGCGAGAGGATAATCCTCAATTTCCCAACAGTTTCTCGATGGCGATGCGTCGAATGAGGTGTTTGGAGAAAAGGCTGTCCAGGAATCCAGAGTTGAAAGCTAACGTGGATACGCAAATTGTCGAGTATCAGGAGAAGGGCTACTGTCATAAGGCCACAGAACATGAACTGAGTGAAGCTGACCCGAAGAAGGTTTGGTATTTGCCGCTAAACATCGTACTAAATCCAAAGAAACCAGGAAAAGTAAGATTGGTGTGGGACGCTGCGGCTGCCGTTGAGGGGGTATCCCTGAATTCGAAACTGATGAAGGGACCTGATTTCCTTACCTCTCTCCCCTCCGTAATTTTCAAGTTTCGTGAACATTCTGTTGGATTCGGTGGTGACATTCGAGAGATGTTCCACCAGGTTCTAATTCAATCAGCTGACAAGCAAGCACAAAGATTCCTGTACGGTGGTCAGACATATGTAATGGATTGTGCAATATTTGGAGCCACGTGTTCGCCCAGTCAAGCGCTGTATGTGAAGGACAGAAACGCCAGGGAATATGAGAGCCAGTTTCCGGAAGCATCTGAGGCAGTTGTAAAGAAGACTTATATGGACGACTACTTTGACAGTGCACCCAGCGAAAACGAAGCAATTAGGAGAGCCAGGCAGGTCCGTTATGTCAATTTCTTGATTTTGCTTTGGCTGACCAAGCCATGTGGGAAATTACACTGTTGAAAATGCTTTGACATCCATGTGCACAACAGAACATGTGCTCGATGAACAAATTGAGATTTGAAATTATGAAAAGAAATCCACGTACTCCGGTGAGACTCGAACTCACGACTCCCAATTCGCTAGACGGGCGCTTCTATTCCTTCAAGCTACGGAGTCACTCGACTATCTCCGTCGCCAGCAGGCCTAGAACTGAACTCGATTCCACAATCGCACATGGTTATCCTCTTTTTACAATCCAAACCCCCTTCGGATGGGATTAGATGAACATCTAACACATTGTCTGTTGTGCACATGTATGGGCTCATTCAAATATTACGTAACGCAATGAGGGGAGGGAGGGGGTCTAACGCTGTGTTACGTCTCATACAAAATTTCAAAATCTTTCATACAAAAGTTGTTACGTGGGGGAGGGAGGGGGTCTAAAACTGTCATATTTTGCGTTACGTAATATTTGAATGAACCCTATGTCAAAGCGGGAGAGGAAGTTATTTTTAATTGTCGAGAGCTTCGGGCACTGCCTTCCAATCACTTATTGGTATGGCAATTAGTGTGCAGTCGGACTCTCGACGGGTCGGTCCTCGGCCGACCGAATACGGTAAGGGTGACCGTAGCACCTTACAAATGTCAATTTCTTGATTTTGCTTTGGCTGACCAAGCCATGTGGGAAATTACACTGTTGAAAATGCTTTGACATCCATGTGCACAACAGAACATGTGCTCGATGAACAAATTGAGATTTGAAATTATGAAAAGAAATCCACGTACTCCGGTGAGACTCGAACTCACGACTCCCAATTCGCTAGACGGGCGCTTCTATTCCTTCAAGCTACGGAGTCACTCGACTATCTCCGTCGCCAGCAGGCCTAGAACTGAACTCGATTCCACAATCGCACATGGTTATCTTCTTTTCACAATCCAAACCCCCTTCGGATGGGATTAGATGAACATCTAACACATTGTCTGTTGTGCACATGTATGTCAAAGCGGGAGAGGAAGTTATTTTTAATTGTCGAGAGCTTCGGGCACTGCCTTCCAATCACTTATTGGTATGGCAATTAGTGTGCAGTCGGACTCTCGACGGTCCGTTATATCAATTCCAAAGCCGGTTTCGAAGTCAGGAACTGGGTATCAAACTCAAAGAACGTTCTGCATCAATTGGGCGAAAAGATGTTGGATAAGGAAGTGCACTTCCATCGTGATAAGGAGTCTGATTACGAACGTGTGTTAGGCATAGTGTGGAACACCGTTGAAGATGTTTTCACTTTTTCCACGAAAATGCGAGACGATCAAGTGACATACGTATCTGAGGGAAAGCGACCAACGAAGCGTTTAGTCCTAAGCTGTGTGATGAGCCTCTTCGACCCGCTGGGATTACTAGCGCCGTTTACTACATATGGAAGAACCTTAATACAGAGTTTGTGGCGGACAGGGTGTGAATGGGATGACCTGATCGACGACGAATCGTTTGGTAAATGGAAGTTATGGATCAGCTACTTGTCGACGATTGGAAGCGTGAAGATTCCTCGGTTCCACTTCGTCGGAGCAGAGGTGCTGGAACATGAGTCGCTACAGCTTCACGTGTTCACAGACGCTAGCGAATGCGCTTATGGGTGCGTTGCGTATTTTCGAATTATTGCTAACGGAGCTCCCATTTGTTCCTTAGTTCAGGCAAGATCAAAAGTGGCGCCACTGAAACCAACCACCATCCCTCGTTTGGAACTGATGGCTACCGTTCTAGGGGCTCGAATGGTCCAAAATATTAAAGAAAACCATACCCTAGAGATAAGAAAGGTGTTTCTGTGGACCGACTCCCGCACTGCTCTTTCGTGGATAGTGTCCGATGCTAAAAAGTACAAAATATTTGTTGCCTTGAGGATTGGAGATATTCTTACTAGAACAGCATTATCTGAATGGCATGGGGTGCCAACAAAGCTCAATGTAGCGGACGAGCTAACTAAATGGAATAATGGACCACAGTTAGATTCGAATGGACGATGGTTCAAAGGTCCGTCATTTTTGTACGAGTCGGAGGATCATTGGCCTGAGCAACCGGCCAAAACGACAGATATCAACGAAGAACTTCGAGCAGTATTCATGTTCCATGATCTGGAAGCACCTACGCAGTTGATAGACGTAAGAAGAATTTCCAAATGGAACGTTTTAGTACGAACACTGGCTTGTGTTTTACGCTTTGTTTCTAACATTCGCCGGAAACAAAAACAGGAGCCTATCGAAGCAGTGTCAGCTCCAGGAAAAGTGAAGGACTGCATCGTGAAGGCGATTCCAGCTGTGAAAAGATTATTAACAAAAGAAGAGTTTCAAATGGCGGAGTGTCAGCTATGGAAGATGGCTCAAGGAGATCGATATGCAGCAGAAATCAGGATTCTACAGAGAGGTGAAGAAACAAAGAAGGGAGGTGTATCCATGGATAAGGACAGTGATTTATTCAAACTCTCGCCAGTTTTGGATGAACACAGCGTTATTCGCATGGAGGGCAGGACAAACCAAGCAGAGTTCTTGCCTTTCGAGATGAGATTCCCCATCATTTTGCCCAAAAAACATCCAATCACCGTTAAACTGATCGAGCACTATCATCAGAAGTTTGGTCATGCAAATCGTGAGACAGTAGTGAATGAATTGAGGCAAAGATTCTACATTCCACATTTGAGGGTTGAACTTCGGAGTGTTATGCGAGCTTGTACCTGGTGTAAAGTTCACAAATGTCAACCAAGGATTCCACGAATGGCACCATTGCCGATACAGCGACTCACTCCAAACATGCGTCCATTCAGTTACACGGGGATAGATTATTTCGGTCCGATAATGGTAACAGTTGGCCGACGTTCGGAAAAACGTTGGGTCTGCCTTTTTACTTGTTTCGCAACAAGAGCAGTTCATCTCGAAGTGGCGCATACTCTGTCTACGCAAGCTTGCTTGATGACGATTCGGAGATTCGCATGTCGACGTGGTATGCCGATAGAATTTTTTTCGGACAATGGAACAAACTTTGTTGGAGCGAGTAAGGAGATGGCGAAGAAGATAAATGTCGACTGCTGCGAAGCATTTACAGATGCGAGAACCAAATGGAACTTTAACCCTCCCTCCGCACCACACATGGGTGGGGCGTGGGAAAGATTGGTTCGTTCAGTAAAGGAAGCTATGAAGGTTTTCGAAGATGGAAGGAAACTTTCCGATGAGATGCTGTTAACAACGTTAGCTGAGGCAGAGGACATGATCAACAGCAGACCTTTGACTTATGTTCCGTTGGAGTCAGCTGAAAACGAAGCTTTAACTCCCAACCACTTCGTACGCGGGTTCCCGTCCAATGGAGCAGAACATGAACACTTGCCAACTGTAGATGCAGAAGCATTGAGAGACAGTTATAAACGGTCGCAAAAGTTAGCAGAAAAGTTATGGCAGCGTTGGTTAATGGAATATCTGCCGACAATCAATAGACGATCGAAGTGGTTCGAGGAAACAATCGACATTAAAGTGGGAGAACTGGTGTACTTAGCAGATAGTGAGAATCGTAAGTGCTGGGTACGAGGAGTTGTTGAAGAAGTAATCAAAGGAGCAGATAATCGTGTTAGACAAGCTATTGTACGTACCTCTAAGGGTACTTACCGACGACCAGTGACAAAATTGGCGGTGCCAGAGATTCGATCTGGTAATTCTGGCTTGTCGGAACCTGCGCCAGAGTTACAGGGTGGGGCTGTTGAGGCACCGCTGGCAACCTTGCAGTAACTGCACTATCACAGCGATACAACGAAACGTCAGATCAGCAAGGTGCATCGTCATGCTAGGAGACGATAACAAACGTGAACAAGTCGGTGATATTTTCTAGAAAGATTTCGGTATCAAAGTGATTACTCAGTCTGCATTTATTGCATTAATTGTTGCACAAATTGAAATAATTTGTCACCGTGAACAGCTAAGCTGTAAATAGCTGGTAAAGAGGATTAGCGAGGAGAATCATTTGAGTTAAGGGGAAACTAGTCATGTAAGTACATAAATTAAGAGAGAAGTGGATTTACTATAAAATTGAATAAATTCCAGTTTTGAGCTGCTCGAGAACAAACCCCAGCTGCTACGAAAACTCAGTTCTACCCTACCACAACACTAGTAGAACGCTATTGAATTTTTTTTTGATTGGACGTTCGGTTACCGCGATATCTTTCAAAGAGTGCTAGGGAGTAGTACAACTTAATTATTTTAGATATTTTTGACAAAGTGTATCACCATAAATTTCTCAGCCGTCTATCAACCGAATCGGGTTCTTAAGGATCGAAACGAAAGCTACTGCACCCTAGAAGAACGCTTTTGAATTTCATTCCGATTGGACATTTTGTAACCGAGATATCTTTCGGGGAGTACTTTGGAGTAATACAACTTAACTTTTTAAGAGGTCTTTGACAAAATGCTTCATAATAAATGAATCAGCCGTGTGTCAATCGATTTGAGTTCTCTCAGCATCAAATGAAAGCTACAGCATCCAAGTAGTATGCTATTAAATTTTATGCCGTTTGGACATTTTGTTTCCGAGATATCTTTCCACGAGTACTAAGGAGTAATGAAATTTACGCTTTTGAGAGATTTTTGATAAAATGTATCATAATACATTTCTCAGCCGTTTGTCAACAGATTTTTCATGATCATATTTGGTTACACAAGTTAGTTATACATAAAAATGCAATTGCATCAAATACATAAAAGCTACTATCTCTTTGTTATATTTGAGCTTAATAAACAGTAGCAAAAATATCACGGAATGTAGAGTAATGCGGGGCAAAAGTTCGCACCTAACAGACTTCACAAAATAGCTATTAAACGAAAAGAAAATAATATCGTTTTTCTTCGTTAAACGGGTCCCTATCATGTTGCCTTCAAAACGTAGTACTAGATTTTTTCGCGTTCTTTTCGTAGTTTCAGTAATACAATTTTTAATGCAAGTACTCCAATGCGAACTTTTGCCCCATAGTGGGGGCAAAAGTTCGCATTATGCGGGGCAAAAGTTCGCACGTTGAATAGCATAGTTTATTGGTGTGATGTTCATTTATTTCATGGTAATTCATGTTCGTCCTTTCACTTTAGCCGTGAAATCTGTTTCTTTCTGTTCTTAGCTTTACGGCCCAACTGGAATACGATCTGGTGTTCAGCTTTGGAATACAATGTATTTTATGAAGACTTCCACAACTACTAACAAGAAGCTGTCCTTTCCTGCATAACTGAAGTTATCAAAATACATTGTGGGGTAATCATAGAGATACGTGTTGCACAAAATACATTTAAAAAAATCAAATATGCTGCAAAACTATTGAACGGGACCGTAATCGAATCTTATCCCCGTCAGTATGGTGATGAATTATAACTGTGAATTTACAAACTAAGCTATGAAAGACCCCGGTAAAGTAGAAGAACATAACATGACCTGCAGAAACATATGAAAAGACACGACGAGGATGACGAAGAAAATGTTTTAAAATGTTTTTTAGCCATTTTTCATTTCTTGATTTAAATGGGTGAACATAATGTTTGCCTTACAATGGATCTTCTTACAAAACAAAGTTCAAACCCTCTGCCGGAACGATTTCAGGGTACATACTACACATATTATACACATATAGTAGTTTCTATACGAAACCATCATTACTGCAAAGATTCTGTAATTTTATTGATGTACTACATTCAGAAAGCTAGTGCGAACTTTTGCCCCACAGCTACTGCGAACTTTTGCCCCACCGTCAAGGTTTTAACAATGTCCCTTTCTGCAAGAAGCACTAGTAGTTTATTGTTTATTTGAGTGCACCTCTTGAACTACTATGGAATAACAATTCTCCGACATCAAGAGATTTTGAGATTCTTCTTCTTCCTGCTACTACAAATTCTTATTCCAAAAAGCCCAAAAAATCTATCAAAACACCTAGAAACACATTTTTTCGCATAACTCTGCCACACCATAACGAAATCCTTCCATTTTTTGTTGACGAGTAACTGGCCTGATTATGTGTCGAACCCATGCAAATTTGTTTGGGTTCTTAACTCGTGTTCAGAAAAAGACCCACTGCGAACTTTTGCCCCGTGCGAACTTTTGCCCCGCATTACTCTATGTAGGAAAAGCCTTTTTTTATGATCAAATTTGGTTTCTCAAGGAGCTCTGCATGAAAATGCAATTGCATCAAATATATAAAAGCTACTATCTCTTTGTAATATTTGAGCTTTATAAACAGTAGCAAAAATATCACGGAATGTATGTAGGAAAAGCCTTTTTTATGACCAAATCTGGTTTCTCAAGTTAGCTCTACATGAAAATGCAATTGCATCAAATACATAAAAGCTACTATCTCTTTGTAATATTTGAGCTTAATAAACAGTAGCAAAAATATCACGGAATGTATGTAGGAAAAGCCTTTTTTATGACCAAATCTGGTTTCCCAAGTTAGCTCTACATGAAAATGCAAGTGCATCAAATACATAAAAGCTACTATCTCTTTGTAATATTTGAGCTTAATAAACAGTAGCAAAAATATCACGGAATGTATGTAGGAAAAGCCTTTTTTTTATGACCAAATCTGGTTTCTCAAGTTAGCTCTACATGAAAATGCAATTGCATCAAATACATAAAAGCTACTATCTCTTTGTAATATTTGAGCTTAATAAACAGTAGCAAAAATATCACGGAATGTATGTAGGAAAAGCCTTTTTTATGACCAAATCTGGTTTCCCAAGTTAGCTCTACATGAAAATGCAAGTGCATCAAATACATAAAAGCTACTATCTCTTTGTAATATTTGAGCTTAATAAACAGTAGCAAAAATATCACGGAATGTATGTAGGAAAAGCCTTTTTTTATGACCAAATCTGGTTTCTCAAGTTAGCTCTACATGAAAATGCAACTGCATCAAATACATAAAAGCTAATATCTCTTTGTAATAGTTGAGCTTAATAAACAGTAGCAAAAATATCATGGAATGTATGTAAGAAAAGCCTTTTTTATTTATGATCAAATTTGGTTTCTCAAGTTAGCTCTACATGAAAATGCAATTGCATCAAATACATAAAAGCTACTATCTCTTTGTAATATTTGAGCTTAATAAACAGTAGCAAAAATATCACGGAATGTATGTAGGAAAAGCCTTTTTTTTATGACCAAATCTGGTTTCTCAAGTTAGCTCTACATGAAAATGCAATTGCATCAAATACATAAAAGCTACTATCTCTTTGTAATATTTGAGCTTAATAAACAGTAGCAAAAATATCACGGAATGTATGTAGGAAAAGCCTTTTTTATGACCAAATCTGGTTTCCCAAGTTAGCTCTACATGAAAATGCAAGTGCATCAAATACATAAAAGCTACTATCTCTTTGTAATATTTGAGCTTAATAAACAGTAGCAAAAATATCACGGAATGTATGTAGGAAAAGCCTTTTTTTTATGACCAAATCTGGTTTCTCAAGTTAGCTCTACATGAAAATGCAATTGCATCAAATACATAAAAGCTACTATCTCTTTGTAATATTTGAGCTTAATAAACAGTAGCAAAAATATCACGGAATGTATGTAGGAAAAGCCTTTTTTTTATGACCAAATCTGGTTTCTCAAGTTAGCTCTACATGAAAATGCAATTGCATCAAATACATAAAAGCTACTATCTCTTTGTAATATTTGAGCTTAATAAACAGTAGCAAAAATATCACGGAATGTATGTAGGAAAAGCCTTTTTTATGACCAAATCTGGTTTCCCAAGTTAGCTCTACATGAAAATGCAAGTGCATCAAATACATAAAAGCTACTATCTCTTTGTAATATTTGAGCTTAATAAACAGTAGCAAAAATATCACGGAATGTATGTAGGAAAAGCCTTTTTTTTACCCTTCTTACACCCATAAGAAGGGTATAAATACCGCTTGGAAAACCGACTTTCGATCCGAGGCCCGCAGGGCCGAGTCACATATACCAATCAACTCAGCTCGACGAATTGAGCAAATGTCTGTATGTGCGTGTGTGTGTATGTGTGTGTGTATGTGTGTGTGTATGTGTGTGTATGTATGTTACAAAAAAATGTCACTCACGGTTCTCAGCCGTCTGTTGACCGATTTGAGTTCTCTTGGAAGCAAATGAAAGCTACTACATCCTAGTAGAACGCTATTGAAGTTTTTTTTGATTGGACGTTCGGTTACCGAGATATCTTTCAAAGAGTGCTAGGGAGTAGTACAACTTAATTATTTTAGATATTTTTGACAAAGTGTATCACCATAAATTTCTCAGCCGTCTATCAACCGATTTGGGTTCTTAAGGCCCCAAACGAAAGCTACTACATCCTAGTAGAACGCTATTGAATTTTTTTTGATTGGACGTTCGGTTACCGCGATATCTTTCAAAGAGTGCTAGGGAGTAGTACAACTTAATTATTTTAGATATTTTTGACAAAGTGTATCACCATAAATTTCTCAGCCGTCTATCAACCGAATCGGGTTCTTAAGGCTCGAAACGAAAGCTACTGCACCCTAGAAGAACGCTTTTGAATTTCATTCCGATTGGACATTTTGTAACCGAGATATCTTTCGGGGAGTACTTTGGAGTAATACAACTTAACTTTTTAAGAGGTCTTTGACAAAATGCTTCATAATAAATGAATCAGCCGTGTGTCAATCGATTTGAGTTCTCTCAGCATCAAATGAAAGCTACAGCATCCAAGTAGTATGCTATTAAATTTTATGCCGTTTGGACATTTTGTTTCCGAGATATCTTTCCACGAGTACTAAGGAGTAATGAAATTTACGCTTTTGAGAGATTTTTGATAAAATGTATCATAATACATTTCTCAGCCGTTTGTCAACAGATTTTTTATGATCATATTTGGTTACACAAGTTAGTTATACATAAAAATGCAATTGCATCAAATACATAAAAGCTACTATCTCTTTGTTATATTTGAGCTTAATAAACAGTAGCAAAAATATCACGGAATGTATGTAGGAAAAGCCTTTTTACCCTTCTTACACCCATAAGAAGGGTATAAATATCGCTCGAAAAACCGACTTTCGATCCGAGGCCCGGAGGGCCGAGTCTCATATACCAATGAACTCAGCTCGACGAACTGAGCAAATGTCTGTATGTGTGTGTGTGTGTGTGTGTATGTGTGTATGTGTGTGTGTGTATGTGCGTTACAAAAAAAAGTCACGCACGTTTCTCAGCCGTCTGTCAACCGATTTGAGTTCTCTTGGAAGCAAATGAAAGCTACTACATCCTAGTAGAACGCTATTGAATTTTTTTTCGATTGGACGTTTGGTTACCGAGATATCTCTCGAAGAGTACTTATGAGTCATACATCTAAACTTTTTAAGATTTTTGACCAAGTGTATCATAATAAATATTTCGGCCGTTTGTCAATCGATTTGGGTTCTCTTGGCACCAAATAAAAGCTACAGCATCCTAGTAGATCGCCCAGAAATTTTATTTCGATTGGACATTTGTTTACAGAGATATCTTTCGAAGAGTACTTAGGATTTATACAACTAAATCTTTTGAGATTTTTGACCAAGTGTATCATAATAAATATCTTAGCCGTCTGTCAACCGATTTCGGTTCTCCTGGCACCAAATGAAAGCTACAACATTCTAGAAGAACCCTATACAATTTCATTAGGATTGGACATTTGGTTACCAACATATCTTTCAAAGAGTACTCTGGAGTAATACAGGTTAACTTTTTGAGAGATTTTTGACCAAGGGTACCATAATAAATATCTCAGCCGTCTGTCAACCGATTTGGGTTCTCTAAGCACCAAATGAAAGCTATAATATCCTTGTAAAAGGCCCTGAAATTTTATTTCGATTCGCCATTTGATTACTAAGATATCTTGCGAAGAGTATTTCAAGAAATTCTTTTTTATTATTACATTCACTTGTTATCTTAAATTAGTTTTTGAGCAGTTTATGGGAAATTATTTTTCTTAAATAATGCTGACCTCATACAAAGTGTATACTAGCAGGTTATTGTTTTCAACAAAATTATAAATAACAAATTATAAATAAACAGAAAATTCTATGAAAACTAACAATATGTTAAATGAAAGCTTTGAATTTATATATTGTGGGAAAAATGCAAGAACCGGACAGCCAAAATAACTAGCTGATGCCAAAACTGATAAGCTCAGTAGATATATCATTTTTGTCCTTTCTACACCATAACCATGAATACCAAGTACTTTGGAGCTAAGTTAATCGACTGATTAAGAGATATTAGACAAAGTGTATCTCGGTGATTTTCTTATCCATTTATTAATCGATTCAAGATCTTTTGGCAGTTAACAAAAGATATAATATTCCAGAATTCTAGCATTGGAAGTGCTCATAGAACACTAAGCTGAGAAGCAGGCTCTGTCCCAATGAGGACGTTACGCCAAGAAGAGGAGAGGAGGAATATTCCAGAATATGTAAGATATTTTTTAAACATTCCATACAAGATTCTAGATGGTGTCTGGCTTTTCTAGTAGTTTAGTCCATGGTCCATGATGCTATTTTGGAAACCAATCCACTGGATGCCAAATCCACAATATTTTCTAGAACTTTTGGTCAATAGCACAAAATAAATATGTTAAAAACAAATAATACAACACTGATTTTAATAAGTGTAAGAAGGGTTCTGTTCACCATAGGTGGATTAAATCGGGTTTTTAGTTTGCTGATTTGATTTGTACTTCGGATCTTCAGCACATACGAGATTCCCTCCTTGCCTTCAGGAAAAGCGCCATCAATTTTCATACCCACGCATTTTTCCACTGATTTACGCAGTACGAAAGGGTTTTGCGGTAGCACTCCCCGGACTGCCTTCATACGTAGCACCTGAATAGGGCCCTTTGTGCCATATTTGTCGAGATACCCTGGCAACAGCGCTCCAGCAAATTCGCCATCAAAGAGATTCGATGAATGTCCGCCTCCTTTGTCTTCGATGGGAGGGAAGGGATCCGGTTCCGACTCCATAGTGGGCGCACCGGGTAGATCTGTTGGAACTACTTCAGACACTTGAGGCTGTTCGCTGGAGGATTTTTTTCAGAAATTCTTGAAAAAAAATCAATTAAATCATCAGGTAATCCTGGAGAAGTGCTTGGGTACATCCCTGAAAAGATAATTGAAGGACTTCTGAAATTTCCGAACGAATTCCTAAATGAACTTTTGAAAAGAACCTGAGAGGAATTCTGAAGAAATCACTTGAGGAATTTCCGGAGCAATTCCTGGAAGTCTTCCTTAAAAAATCCCTGAAGAAACACCTAGATGAATCCATGGAGCAATTCCTACAGGAATGCCTGAAGGAAGCCATGTGGAATCTCTGGAGGAATTCCCCGAAGGAATCCCTGGAAGAATTTCTGGAAATGTACCTGAAGGAATTCCTGGATAAACTATGGGATGAATACCTAGTGAAATTTCTGAAAAGATCTCATGAGGAAATCCTAGATAAATTTTTGGAGGATTCCTTGGGGGAAATTTTGAAGAAATTTCTGGAGAAATTCTGCGAGGAATGCCTTGAAAAATTTCATAAGAAATCTCTTGAGGAATTTATAGAGGAAATCTTTTGAAGGAATCCTTGGAGGAATTCTTGGAGAAATTCCTGAAGGAATCCGTAAGGCAATTCCTGGAAAAATCTCTAGAGAATCATGGCGGAATGCCTGGAAAAACATCTGAACAAATTCCGGGCGTAATTCCTAGAGGAATTCTTGGATGAGACCCAGCGGGAATTTCTGGAGAAATTCCTTGAGAAACTTCTTAGATGAATTCTTGGAGCAATCCCTTGAAGAATTCCTGGAAACATCTCCAGCGCTATTCTGGGAGGAATTGATGGAGAAATTTCTGAAAAAATCCCTTGAGAAATTCCAGGTAGGAGGATTTTCTGGAAGAACGCATGGAATGAATTGCTGGAGGATTCCCTGATGGTACCTCTGGGAATATCCCTGGAGAAATTCGTGGAGAAACCCCTGGAGGAATCCCTGAAGCAATTTCTGGAGGAATCTCCGGAGATATTCCCGCAGGAATGCCTGGAGGAAAAAATCCTGAAAATATTTCTGGAGAATTTCCCGAAAGAATCTTTGAAGAAATCCCTAGAGGATTTCCTGGAGAAATTCCTAGACAAATTGCTGATATAATTTCCAAAGGATGCCAGGATCTCTGGAGAAATTCCCGCAGGAGTGCTTGGAGGAAAAAATCCTGAAAGTATTCCTGGAGAATTTCCCGAAAGAATCTTTGAAGAAATCCCTAGAGGATTGCCTGGAGAAATTCCTAGACAAATTGCTGACATAATTTCCAAAGGATGCCAGGATCAATTCCTGGAGAAATTCTTGGAGGAATTCCGGAAGAAATTCATAGGACATTTCCTGGAGGAATTCCTGGACAAAATCCTGGAATAATGAATGAAGGAATTCTGGTAGATTTCTGTTTCTATTTCTGTTATTTTTCTATTTCTGAAAAAAAAAAACACTTGAGAAATTCCTGGAGGAATTGGTAGCGGAATTTCTGGAGGCATTTCAGGAGAAATCCTCGAAGAAATTCCTAAAGGAATCCCTGGGGGAATCCTCGAAGAAATTTGTGAAGACATCCCTGGGGGAATCCTCGAAGAAATTTGTGAAGAAATCCCTGGAGGAATTCCTGCAGGAATACCTGAAGGAATCTCTGAAAAATTCCCGAAGACCCTGGATAATTTCCTGGGAGAATTTCTGAAGAAATCCCTTGAGAATTTCCTGCAAGAATCCTTAGAGGAACTTTTTTTAATTTCTTTGTATTTGTGAATTTTAACTTAAGCTAATTCTTCACACCCTTAGAGGAACTGCTGGAGGATTTCCTGGAGGAATCCCTGGGAAAATCTCTGGAGAAATTCATGGAGAAATCTCTGGAGGAATCCCTGTAGCAATTCCTGATGGAATCTCAGGAGAAATTCCTGGAGAAATGCCTAAAGGAATTGCTGACATAATTGTTTGAAGGATGCTCTGCAGCAATTTCTGGAGGAATTTCTGAAGAAATTCCTGGGTAATTCCTGAAAGAATTCCTGGAAGAGTTCCTGGAGAAATTCCTATATAAAATCCTGGAGGTATGCCTGAAAGAATTCCTAGAGGTATTCCTGGGAATTGCTGGAAAAATCAATGATGGATTTCCTGGAGGAATCACTACAGGAATTCTTGAAAGTATTACTGAATGAATTTCTAGAGGAATTCTGGGGGATTTCTATTCCTATTCTATTATTTATCTATTTCTGAAAAAATAAATAACAAATCATCTGAGGAAATCCTGGAGGAATTCCTAGTGGAATTCATGGAGGAATTCCTGGAGAATTCTTGAAGGAATCCCTGAAAGAATCCGTGGAAGAATCCTTGAAGACATTTGTAAAGAAGTCCCTGGAAGAATCCCTGAAAAATTCCTTTAGATATTCCCCCTGAAATTTCCTGGAAGATTTTCTGAAGGAATCCCAAGAGAATTTGCTGGAAGAATCCTTAGAGGAACTCCTGGAGGAATCTTCGAGGGATTTCCTTGCGGAATCCCTGGAGAAATTCGCGGAGGAATCCCTGAAGCAATTCATGAAGGAATCCCAGGAGAAATTCCCGGAGGGTATTCCTGAAGAGTTTCTTGGAAGAATTTCTGAAAAAATCCTCAGAAGATTTTCTGGAAAAAATCCTGGAGAAATTGTTGACATAATTTCTGAAGGATGTCCAGGAGCGTTTCCTTGATCAATTCTTAGAGAAATTGCTGAAGAAATCCTTGGAGTGATTCCTGGAGGAATTCCTGGAGGAGTTCCTTGAGAAATTTCTGGATAAAATCCTGGAGGAATTTCTGGAGAAATTCCTGGAGGTTTTCCTTTGGGAATTGCTGGAGGAATCCTTGAAGAAATTCCCGGAAGAATATCTGGAGGAATTGTTGCAACAAATGGATGAATTTCTGGGGGAATCTCTAGAGAAGCTCTGGAAGAAGTTTCTGAAAAAAAATCCCCTGAGAAATTCCCGGAGAAATCCACGAAGGATTTTCTGACGGAATCCCTGGGGGAATCCTTGGAGAAATTCGTGGAGAAATCGCTGGAAAATCCCTGAAAAAGTTCCTGGAGGAATTTTTGCGGAACTCCTGGTACAATTCCTGGAGGAAAATCTCGAAAAATTCTTGGAAGAATTCTTGAAAAAATTCCGGAAGGTATTCCTAGAGAAATTTCTGGAAAAAATTCAGAAGGAATCCCTGAAAGATTTCCTGAAGAAATTCCTGTATGAAATGCTGACATAATTTAAGGTTGGAGTTCCTTGATTAATTCCTGGTGAAATTTGTTGATGAATCTCTGAAGAAATTCATGGAGAAATCTCTGCAAGAATCCAAGGAGGAATCCCTGAAAGAATACCTGGAAAATTTCCTGGAAGAATGCCTAGGAAAATTCCTGGTAGAATTATTGAAGAATTCCCTGAAGTAATTCATGGATAAATCTTTGGAGGAATTCCTGTAGGAGTATCTGGATTTTTTTTGAGAAATCCGTTAAAGAATCCCTGGATAAAATTTTGCAGGAATTCCTGGTTGAATTCCTGGAAGAATCTCGAAAGCAATTACTGGAGGAAGTCCTAAAGGAATGCATTGTGGAAACTCTGGATGAATATTGTAGGAATTCTAGGAAGGATCCCTGGAGGATATGCTAGGAATGCCTTTAGGAATTTCTGAAAGAATCTTCAGAGGAAGTCCTGGAGAAAACTCTCGAGGAATTTCTAGCGGGATTTCTGGAGGAATCTCTAGTTGAATTCCTCGAGGAAATTTTAGAAAAATCCCTGCAAGAATAACCAGAGGAATCCATAAAAAAAATCTAGAGGAATTCCTGAATAAATTCGTGGATGAATCTCTTGAGGAATTTGTAATGGAATACCAGAAATAATTCCGGAAGAAATTGCAGATGGAATTCTTGGACAAACTTTGGAGATAAGAGTTCCTGAAGATACTCCAGAAGGAATCCCGAAAGCAATTTCAAGAGGAATTACTGAAGGAATCTCTAATCTGAGTTCCTGGAGGAAGTACTGAATTAATTCCTGGCGGAGTTCCTTAAAACATACAGTAGGAATTCCTGGAGGAATCCTAAGAAAAGTTCCTGAGAGAATCTTTCGAAGATTTTTTAAAATTAGAGTTTAGCCCTGCAAATTTTTTTATAGGAATCCATGGAGGATATCCTAACAGAGCAATCTCTAGAAATATTCCTGGAGGAATTTACAGAAGAGTTCTAATGTGTCTTTCGGGTTGAGTTCAAACTCTCGGTTAGGATGGTACTTACTATTTATTCGTGCTGATGTTGTTGGCTCGAGGAGTGAGCAATAAAAGAGATAGTTACAGTGGTTGGTTGGTCTTTTATACCATTGCTGAAAGTCTCTTAAATAAGGACAAATCAATCAATCAATTTTATACCATTTTATACCATTTATACCAGCTTTGACCTTTGTCAAGCTATTAACAAGTAAATGATATATATTCGATGTTTCCAAGGGTTTAGATATAAGGTACACTATAAATTGCTGGAGGAATCTCTACATAGAGGTATTTCTGAAGGAACCCCTGGATGAATTTTGAGGGGATTCCCTGCAGCAATTCCCAGAGGAATCCCTGGAATAGTTCCTGAAGGAATTTCTGAAGAAATTCGTGGAGGAATCCCAGGAAGAAATTGCTGGTGGAATCCTTGGAGGAATCCTGAAGGAATTCTAAAAAGAGTTTGTGAAGGAACTTCTTAAGAAATCCCTGTAGTATTTCCTGAAAAATCCCTGCAGGAGTTCCTGAAGAAACCCCAGGAGGAATCCTGGAAGCTTTTTAGGGATTCGCTTTACAGTCCCTAGACAAGGTTTTGAATTAATACCTGGAGGAGTTCCTGAAAGAATTCCGAGAGAAGAGAACTCCTGAAGGAATTCTAAAAAGTGTTCTTGGGGAAATTTTTGGAGGATTTTTAAAAATAATCCCTGGAGTTGTTCCTGAAAGGAACACAGAAGATATTCCCGGATAAATCCCTGGTGAAATTCTTTTTTTTTTTTTTTTTTTTTTTCATAGTGATTACGGCGGTAGCACGCTGTGCTTATGTTCTAACACCGCACCCTTTCCCTACGTTTGCTTCTATGAGCCTCTATTTTTGTTTCAACACACAGAAGTACGTAGGCATATCGTGGCCCAAGTCGACACTGTTTTGGCCTGCGTTGAACAAAAATAGTTTTAATAAAAGTTTCCCCTTTTTTTCTTTTTGTCAATTGTTTTTTTTTTGTAGTATGGTCCATGTATTTAGTTAGGTTCTTGTCAATTTGTCAGTTATTCGAAGTAGATCTCCAAAATGTAGTCAATAAGTCAATTAAGTCATTCTGATCTGTTCTATCATAGCAGCTTTAGTCTTTGCTTTATTGAAGTGTAGTTTTATTGGAAATATGCTGAATATCGTTATTAAAAAGAGACGTCTGGAGCTGTGTCCTGCTTGTTCCGTCATGCACATACTACATATTAAAAAATGAATATTAATGCTGTCTAGCGCATTGTTTCCTATCGGCTATTATTGTAGTATAGTCCCAACTGCAAGCTTTTTTTCCAATCTTAGCGTCAATTGTCTTCTAGTTACTTCTAGACAGATTCATCGAATCAGTCGAACCCGCATGTTAAAATACAGTCGATTCTGTGTCAAATTGTTTTTTTTTTTTTATATTTACTTCTCTGTGTTCATCTCTTGTGTCCTCAAAATGTCATCGGTCCAAAACCCACAGAAACATGTAACTGAACTTCTAACACTTTTTCTGTTGGTGTCATAACATCATCTAAGAGATAAACAAAAATTGCTTGTCAACTATTATGTATTCATCCCCCTACAAATACTATGAAAAATATTCAAATTCGTTCTGTCCTATCGGTCCTATCAAGATAAACCATGTCATTTTCTCATGCGTGGCCTAGAAATGTCAACCTAGTCATACAAAAGTAACGTTGTTCAGTTAATAAAAAGCAGTCAGTTTTTTGTCCAGTCCAAACTGTCACGTCAAGTGTTCGCACGTTAGCTTCGAATCTATCAGCACAATTAAGTGCTGCAAATCTCCTTCCCACTATTAATTTTTTGGTTGATTTTAATTGCTTTATTTAAATAAAATATAATAAAGTATAACATTGTAGAAATTCGAAAAAGCGACTATGACATTAATAAATTACTAATCAAAATCAACCAAGAAACGTGGGAAATAGAGCCCAAACAACATTTTGAAGTCAGCTGGCTGTAAAAGGTTCCAAAACCAGTCACAAATCCTATAAAACTTTTATTAGGATTTGTAACGATCATCAAAACCTTCTCAAATCCAACCGATTTGGAACTATTGCTTGGGAATAGACTCTACTGAGCCCTGGCGGTTCCTCCGTGTTTATCGAGCATGTCTGATGCATATGATCAGCCATACTCCATCTGCAGCAGCCGGTTCGTGATGAACCGTTGGAGGCGCATTAAAGTGTTAAAAAGGTGATATGTTTCACTAAAGAACACTACATTACAATAATCAAAATGAAACTCCTTCACTTTAATACCGTCAACCCCTGCGAACTTGGCCAGGGAAATCCCTGGTGAAATTCTTGAAGGAAAATCTTGAGGAATCCCGGAAGCAATCTCATGAGGAAATCCCAGGAAAGCTTTCTTAACAAATTACTGGAAGAATTTCTGTAGGAAAACAATTTGAAGGAATCCATGGTTTGAATAATTTTTAGACGAATTATTGTTGGAATCTTTGGATGGACTCCCAAAATAATGTTTTGTACAGTAGACATTCGATAACTGCAACATGTTTACGTTTCACATAGCGAACAAAATTCGATAACTGCAACGTCAGATAGGCGTCAACAACCCATCTATTGACGTAAAATGAACGTAAAATTCCACTGTTCATTCGGGCTAACCTGGCGCACCATTTTGACGGAAAGCGGTGCGATAATTGCAAATTTGTTGCACTTACCGGACTTGTAGTTAGAAAGCATTGCAGTTAAACCGCTTGCACCGACCGAACGTCTACTGTACAATGTTTTAAGGAACTCCTGGATTAATTTTAAGCTAATCTATGGTAATATTTCTTGTTAGGGTTTCTGGAAGATATTCCTGCTGAAATACTTGGAATTATTCTAGATTGAATTATTGGATCAATCTCTTGTGGAATTCTTGAAGTAATATATGGGGAAATCCCTGAAGAAATCTCTGAAGGAACACTTGCAGAAATACCTATAAGGATTTCTGTTGATATTACTTTGGGAAAAACATTCCAGGAGAAATTCCTGGAGGAATCCTTGAAAAAGGCCTTGCAGGAATCTCTAAAGATATCCCAGGAAAAAATCCCGGTGGAATGTCTGGTGAAACCCCTAGAGGAATTCTTGAATAAACCTGCAGCCGTTGAGTGTTCTCCGCTGATACAAACCAAGTTTCATTGGCGTACAGCAGCACAGATTTCACGTTCGAGTTGAAAGTTCGGATTTTGGTGCGTTGACTAATCTGATTGTTTTTCCATACATTTCGTAAACTCGCAAAGGCAGCCCTCGCTTTCTTGATCCATCGGCTGCCATTTGGCTACCAAGATATTGGAAGCTTTCAACATTCTACACTGCTTGCCCAGCTACGTAAAGCAGGAAGGGTTGACGGTGTTGACATCCAATGATTTGGTCTTGTTGACGTTGGTGGTGAGATCTGCCGCCGAGGAGCCATCGGCAAGATCATCAAGTTTACTCTGCATATCAGAGCGCCGTTGAGCTAAGAGAGCAACGTCATCAGCCAGTTAGAAGTCATTTTAGGTGCTTCATGGTGATGGGCTGCCACAGGCACCTACCAGGATCTCGTCCCGAATGGGATCGGACAAGACACCGTTGTGCAGTACTTTGCACGAAAATGTCCTGTACTGTGCTTCAATGAGGCTGATGATTTTCTCAGGGACACGCTTGCGCCTGAGGGCTCCCCACGTGTTTTCATGAGTGAGAGAGTCGAAAGCTTGGACGGTAGAGAGATTCTTGGCATTCCTTGATTTGTTCCAAGATTATACGAAGCGTGACAATATAGTCCACACAGGATCGTCCGCCACGGAATCCTGCTTGCTGCCGTCCGTCGGAGAGTTACGTCAATCTTCTCCTGTATCCGGTAAAGGATCACTTTGCAAAGGACTTTGAGAACGATGCACAGAAACATGATACCCCGCCAATTATCGCATACGGCAAGGTCACCCTTTTTGAGCACCTTTACTAAGAACGTCAAGATCATCATAGGAGATTTAAATGCTTAGGTAGGCCAGAAGGCCAGGAGGAATTCAGACCGACGATTGGAACGTTCAGCGCCCACCAGCAGATGAACGAAAACGGCCTACGACTCATTGACTTCGCCGGCTCCAAAAACATGGTCATACATAGCACCTTTTTCCAACACAGCCTCCCTTATCATTACACCTGGAGATCACCACAGCAGACGGAATCTCAAATTGACCATGTTCTGATTGACGAACGGCACTTCTCCGACATTATCGACGTCAGGACCTATCGTGGCGCCAACTTCAACTCCGACCACTATCTGGTGATGATCAAACTGCGCCCAAAACTTTCCATTCACCAACAATGTACGGTACCGGCGACCGCCACGGTACAACCTAGAGCGACTAAAACAATCGGATGTCGCCTCAGCATACGCGTAGAATCTCGAGGCCGCGTTGCCAGACGAAGGCGAGCTCGATGAGGCCCCTCTACAGTATGCGGCAGGAAAAAATGCGAAAGTGTTTTTCAACTTCAAACCTCATTTTCGTCCATTTGACATTAACCAATGTATGTTTCAATGTTCCATGATCTATAATAGGCTAGTTTTCTGAAAAGTTAATTAAAAAATTTCCCATTTTGGTCACTAACCTTTACAGGGCGGCGCCTGAAGATGAAGACAACCAGAATTTTCAAACCGCAGAAAATCGCACAGGTCGCTAAATTTCGCATCTGATAAAACAAAATTTTTGATTTTCTCTACAATATCATCAAATATATGTACTTATTTCATCTGGTATGTGAAACTACATGGCTCTGGATCAGTGTGGTCTGGTTGTTCATCGAATTTGAGCTAATTTTGATACTGTTATAGTCATTTTGTTTAATGACCATTGGGCGCGCAGTTTATTGATATCCGCTTATTAGGCCTACATTATCACATGTTAAACATCAAATATGTTCATTTTTATTTTTCAGTGCTAGAATATAGACAATGACTGATACACTGTCATGAAAAAATAGTCATATATATCCCATATTTAGCGTGTAATAGTGCCTTGAACTTTTCGCATTTTTTCCTGCCGCACCCTGTAGAAGACTGCTGGAGTACAGTAAAAGCAGCCATCAACGACGCAGCCGAGAGTACGTGGAACGAAATCGATGAAACGAATAGTTCGACGAAGAGTGCAGAACGGTTTTAGAGGAGAAGAACGCAGTGCGGGCGGAAATGCTGCAGCAAGGGACCCGACTAAACGTGAAACGTTACAAACAGAAGCGGAAACATCAGACCCGTTTTTTTCGGGAGAAAAAGCGCTGCCTGGAAGAAGCGGAGTGCGAAGAAATGGAACTGCTGTGCCGTTCCCAAGAAACACGGAAATTCTATTAGAAGCTCAACGCATCCCGCAACGGCTTCGTGCCGCGAGCTGAAATTTGCAAGGATAAGGACGGAGGCCTCTTGAAGGACGGACGTGAGGTGATCGAATGGTGGAAACAGCACTTCGATCAGCACCTGAATGGCGTGGAGAACGTAGGCACGGAAGACCACGGCAACTGAATTAGCATATGTAGGTTTTTCTGGCTCCTGCTAGTTTTTCCCTACATTTTAGTTATTTTAGTTATTTTAATTTAGTCATTTGAATACTGTAGCCACACTCGTTATCACGAATTAAGTAAATATTTAGTTGTTTTTTGTAGTCTTAATTTTTTTTACTGCTATGTGAATCCCTTCAAAGGAACTAAGTTCCACTGGGATTTCACTTTATTAGTATTACTTATCTCCGCGAATATTACCTTTTTCTTTAGCAAGTGTCCATTACCAGGGGGCTCAATGTGAGAGCTCTTTGGTATGGGGGTCAGTGGGAAGTTTAAAAAAAAAAAAAAAAAAAAAAAAAAAAAACTGAGGAAATGACGATGCCAGAGCAGCGAAAGACGGAAATGAACCAACTCCCACGCTGAGGGAAGTTAAGGATGCCATTCATCAGCTTCAGAAATACCGTGAATAGTGCACAGAGCTATGGAAAATCATGGACGAAAACGGCTTTCCTGGGAAGCTGACAAGACTGATTGAAGCAACGATGGACGGTGTGCAAAACTTTCGCCGGGGACTGCGACAAGGTGATAGACTCTCATGCCTACTCTTCAACATCGCAATGGAAGGCGTGATGCGACGATCCGGACTCTACAACCGGGAACCGATTTTCACAAAATCCGGTCAATTTGTGTGCTTTGCGGACGACATGGACATTATTGCCAGAATATTTGGAACGGTGGCAAAGCTGTGCACCTACCTGAAACGCGAAGCAACAAAGGTCGGACTGGTGGTGAAAGCCTAAAAAACAAAGTATATGGTGGTAGGAAGAACCGAACATGACCGGATCCGTCTGGGTAGTAATGGTACGATAGACGGGGATACGTCTACCTCGGATCCTTACTGACGGTTGACAACAACGTGAGTCGTGATATTCGAAGGCGAATCATCAGTGGAAGTCGAGCCTACTACGGGCTCCAAAAGAAGCTGCGGTCTAAAAACCCACGCACCAAATGCACCATGCACAAAACGCTAATAAGATCGGTGGTCCTCTACGGACACGTGACATGGACCATGCTCGAGGAGGACCTGCAAGCACTCGGAGCTTTCGAGCGATGCGTCCTAAGGACGATTTTCGGCGGTGTGCAGGAGAACGGTGTGTGGCGAAGAAGGATCAACCACGAGCTCGCTGCACTTTACGGCGAACCCAGCATCCAGAAGGTGACACAAAGCCGGAAGGATACGATGGGCAGCGCATGTTGCAAGAATGCCGGATAACAACCCTGCAAAGTTGATGTTCGCAACAGATACGGTTGGCACAAGAAGGCGTGAAGTGCACAGAGCACGATGGGTGGATCAGGTGGAGCGTGACTTGGCGAGCATCGGGCGTGACCGAGAATGGAAAACGGCAGCCACGCCCAACTAACATTTAGGTACCGGCCAGAGTGGACGAGCAACGCGGCGCGGCAGCTTCTATGCCACGAAGTCATAGCTCTTTTCTCGGCTCCTATGTAACCACTAACTGAATAAAATCTTGAGAATGCGATTTTCAGCCTTTTCACAGTTGTTAAATAATAGGTATATGGCATCCCCAAATTAATTAAATATAATTAGGTTATGGATACCGTGACGCAATACATGTGGCACTGGAATTATCGCTTTTAAACGATCGATCAAAAAACGATCAAATCTGACTATACATGTCAATGGTTGCTCCTCCGTGATTGATCTGAGCTGATACCAATTGCACTGAGATCCAAATGAATAAGGGCTGGGACACTCCACTTATTCTCAAAGTGCAATTTTAGCAGCTCATACATTTTGGATCAATAACGGCGCCGGCCACGTCCTTATAGTCAGTTGGGAAGGGAAAGGAATGTTAGAGTGTGCTGGTTGTTGCTACTAAAGACCGAGAGCACCTCTGCATCCCCACAACCAGCACGGACTGGGATATTTGTTAGACGGAAAGGATGGGAGATCTGGGAGTCACCGTTGGGTCGGTGATGCGATCCATGGATAAGGGTTATTTATACACCCTCATTCTTGTTTACGGACGTATCCACTTTCGAACGTTTTTGGTTCGATCGAATCAGTAGGCCATTTGATTTTGCTGGCGTGAACGGGAATGCGAACGATTTTCGTTCGAAAGTGGATTCGATCGAAAACAAGAATGAGGGTGATAGTGTTCGTAAGGTGATAGATTGAGTGGTGAATAAGGTGAATAAGGTCAAGCGGCATAGCACGCTTTGGTTGCATAACTTGTAGGCGTTATTACATTGTGCTGTGAGTGGAAGTTGGAAGGAAGGGAAACGACTTTTTTTTTCAATTCGTTTCTGGTTCTAGCGATGGCCATGAACATACATGAGTTGTATATGTAGAGAAGAGAGAGAGAGAGAAAGTGGATAGAAAGACACAAAGTAGGATGAAAGGGACGGACCAGGGATTGAACCCATGACCTTCTACATACGAATCAGAAGCGGTAGCCACTAGACCACCAAGCCCGTCAGCACTGGAATTATCGCTTTTAAAATTGAATAATTAAAGTACCTTCCGCTACTTGGAATCGAACTCCCGACCCCCGTATCCACTGGTCCCGATGATGTCCTCGCTGCCACACTGCTATATGTATGTAGCACGTTTTGTTTTACTCCAGACAAGGCTTCATAATTGTACCACAAGAAACCTTACCCAACTTCATCTTGCTGCAAAAGCTTGTGAAACGTCAAACGCAATTATGTTTACATTGATTAAGCTGTGTGGATGCGCTAACAGATTCTTCGTCACAGCTTCTAGCTGAAAGAATGTTCTTTAAACAGCTACGAAGTGCTGCTGCTTTGTGTATTTGGCAACATTACAGAGCATACTGTATAAAAGCAGCTGTTTTATTGGTTGGGACTTGTTTAATTCTTGACTTTAGAGCACTGAGTCTAGTCGTCAGATCACGCTTAAATAATGCTTAAAACCCGCGAACGTACTTAGACGGATTGTTCACTGAATTTATTGCTCTTAGGTTCACAATAGTACACTTTGTGCGACACTGTATTAAATAGGGGAATAATGTGTACTGTATGGCTTGGTGCTTTATTTTAGACTGAAGTAATATAATTTTTTAAATCGATCTCTGACCGAATGCGATGTTTTCTTGACTCTTCGTTCGCTACCTGCACTCGGCCTGCTGTCGATAGTGAAATGATCGTACAGAGAAGATTTGATGGAAAGGCCTAATAATTTATGGTAGATAGAAGGGTACAACTATTGGACATCTGCTCGGACGCAAATTCTCGAGTTAGTGGTCTTGTAGCGGAGGTGGATAAATATACATGATAACAATTCTAAAGCGATCGCAGACCGGCGCGAACAGGACTCTTATTCGATTTGCATATCTTCCGGCAAATCTTCCGGGGTTGGATTAAAGTGCAATAAAAGCAACCTAAATGAGCTTCTTTTTTATTCAGCGTTCACTGCTTCAATTCGCCTATTACACAGCAGAAGGCAAAAAAGCTTATAGCGCTGAAAATGTTAGTTGGGCGGACCGTGTATTATGGAGAAATATTGTTGATTCAGTTTTATCTTGAATTTGATGTAATGCTAAATAAATGAAATAAATGAACGACAAGCTCGTTCACGCGTTGTAAAGGTCCTTTATTAAGTTCAATTCTTGGAGAGTCGACTGTTATATTCTTTTTCTGGGTTCCTTTGAATTGCAGACAGATTAGAATAAACGGAAGTGTTGTGGACATTGT